>NC_141263.1:16067500-16667500 GCF_054856545.1 Hippocampus guttulatus
GTCGCAAGTCAAGCTGTGGCAGCTCGGTAGCGTGCAGAGAGAAGGAACACGCGTGGCCCGGTCAAGGTTGAAAACACACAAATATAGAGAAACCGAAGTTTCAAAGAAGCAATCAAGAGAAAAATGAAGGGACAACGCTTCATCTGTGGACGGACACACAATTTTCCATCCCCCCCTGTTAGCTTCCTTTTGACATTAACTGCCAATTCACCCCTCCTTTTATAGCTTTGTCAGCCCGCCCCTAAACCATTTTCTTTGGACAACTGAGGCATGATACATTAGGTGTTTGGTAACACTCTTTACATTCCAAAGCAACATAAGCTATGGCTATGAACATTAGAAACACATTCCGAAGCCAAGAACACACTTCTCACTCCTCCGACACACTTTGCCTGCATGCAGATGGTGCATGTTCAAAGCCAGCAGGCCAGCGCTGTGCATGTCAATAATGTGTGTGTGCAAGCGTTATCGGTGGCATGTGTGAATAGATGAGCGTGTGTATCTGTGTAGTTTAAGCATGCTCAAGGTCTCACCTGGGGGGACGTGAAAATTAACACAAGCAAATTTTACTGCCTTCATTTTCATTTTGCTGGTAACAAGACCATCTGCTAACCATCCTGCTCTGCACGGGAAGCAGATTAAAAAAAAAAAAAAAGAAAGAAATTTAAGGCTGTGCGGCAATTACTGCCATCATCCCTTACTCGTTTCCTCTCATTGTGCAATGCCTCAACACTCTCTGCTACACAGTGAGGGGCAGAGATAACACCTCAAGGCTACGGTTCTGCTGCCAGCCTTGAAAGAGCTCTGTATCCCCCTATCTTGCACTCTGTGGTGCTCATGATGAAAGAAGGGAGCCAGATCAGAGGAGCGCAGGGCGGCCCAAAGACTTGCATCCTGAGTCAAGGCTAACACAGGAGCACAATAGCTGCCCTTTACACTTTACCTACACAACAGACTCCTGGATACTTGCCAAAAATGCCTGTGTCTTTCTCCAACACAGAAAAACATGTCACTCATTGGTCAAGGTACCACTAGTTTTTTTGTTTTTAGTCACAGACATGCAGATGGATACTCATTTCTCACAATTTCTGCTCGGTAATGGATAACAAACAGCCTTCTACATAGAACACCAATCAATTATGCATTAATTGATTGCATCTATGAATTACATAATGTGTTTGTGTATCACAATACACAAATAATGTTTTTATGTACTGTATGTGCTTCATTTACGTAATTTTATGTGTGCATTTGAGCTCCATTGTGTTAGAAATTTTGTCTGACAGCTACTTAACGAGGGCGCGAGCTTTTGGCTCCTTTGCATCTGCTCGCATTATGTCAAGCCACCAACAACACCTAAACGTGCTGATTCGAAAAACCCGCAATGTACAGTACGTGAAAAACATCTATGTGCACACAAATGGAATTCAGTATGCGCAGTGTGTAGAGGACACTGCAACACATGAGGAGCGGGGTACACTTTTCAGTAAAAGCTTGCAAATGTTTGTTTACAGCAAATGGAGTGAACGAATACTCGTTAGCAAAAAAACAGCTGGGCCCAATTAGAAGGTGTGCTGCATGGAGGGGAGGGTTTAAATACAACCCTGCTTTTGAAGGCTGTTTATTTATTTTATTTTCTCTAAACACATAATTGGTGTGATCGGCAGCTACATTTGGACAAACCGAGCCAGTATGAGTTTATTTCGGGCTGTTGTTGCATGGTGTGCGTGCATCACTGCGGAGAGATGAGTGAGCATATTTATACCTGTGTGCAAGCATGTGAAGAGCGTACACAGTTGTCTGATGCAATTAGATTCCTCATTAATATCATACAGTTCATCTTCAGGGACTGCTTCCAGAAAACCACACTCTGCATCACTGTTATAGATCACTTCCCCTCTCTCTCCTCTCTCCCTCCTTTTTGTCGGCAGAATCTCCCACTGTTGACAGGTGCATGCTCCAGTGGCAGTCAAAATGCCAACCTGGCGTCCCTCTATGCCCACCTCTGCATTGCCAGGGTCCCCCTGACAGCTACTCCCAAACAGGATTCAGCTGGCCAGTCCTTCCCAAATGTGCTCCTGACTCCCACCAATCAAACGCTCCCTCACTCATCACCCGCTTTTCCTCCTACTGGCTCGATCCTTCATTTCAGCACAAAATGTATCCACTTTCTTGCGAGCTTCGTTCTCAGTCCTCTGACCTTCAACTGCTGCTTTCCGTCGTCTGAAGTGTCCGCCAGTCCTGTTCTTAAACCTCCCTTGACATGATGCAGAGAGAATGGAGCAGACATTCACAGAGCCAGGAGCCAGGCCACATCAATCAGCACAAGAGTGCAGCACGACTGCGTGTCAGATCAATGCATCATCCTTCAGCTGGTTGTACAGCGGGATTTATAGTAGACCTCGCTTCGTGTGGTGTGGGGGGCATGTTTTTCCCACAAGCTCTTGTCTCCTGGCTTAAGGCAGAAATGTAGTGCGTGAGGAGTCAAAGTGCACGTTTGTCCACTCACTTAAGGTTACTGATCCAACCTTGTCAGACCATTCAGGCTTCAATTCCCCCCACAGGGGCGTGAAAACTCCTAATCAAGGCTGACACAAAGTGGTCACAATTAATTAATTCATAAATGAATAAATTCCCCTCTGACATGGTATGTTACCAACGATTCTACCATTTCACAAGTGATGCCATACCTGTGTTAAAATTTACACTGCTGTCATACATGATATGCTGAAAAGAAAACATATATCACACGCTAATTTAGCATGAGTAGATGTGCTTTGTTGTCATCAATAGTAAACTTTGACTCTGGGCAATCATCAACAAAAACAAATCCGCTGAGAAAGTACTTAGTGGAATGCGAAAGAATCATTGAATTCAATGCTAAGAATATATATTACAGTTACACCATGATATACAAACAAACAGTACATAAGTACACTTTTTCTATTTCCCTATATTTTAAATACAGTTTAAATGTTCAAATTGTGCAGAATGTTTGACTGCCTTATACCGATATTCAACATAATTGCTTTTAAATAAAACCGTTCATCATTTTTGGTGACTACTTGGCTTATTACACCCCTGTATTTTAATGATTGTCATTATAGTGGTACTTGGAGAGCTAATTATTTCTTGAGGTGGCACTGGATGTAGAAAGTTTGAGAAGCAATGACTTGGTAGGGGTGTTTAATTATTTCGGCATGCAGCAAAACCATGTGGAACTCTGGGATGTAGCGTACCTTCAAATAAAATACTTGATGTTTATTTCAGTCCTCATATTTATTAAATAAAAATCCGGACCTAAATGAGCCACCTGCAGCAAAGCAAAAATGCAGGCTGCTCCTGTATGCATCATCATTCTATCACTTTTATTGCCGTGTGAATCTCAGCAGACAGCGTCTGCACATCAGGGCTGTAAAACGCATAGAAATGGATGCATAGCCACGAGAAAGGTGACCCACGTCAGCGTGTCCTCTATTTTAACGATCCACCATAATTTACAAACTTAGAATTACACTTACAAAAAAACCAAAAACGAACTAAAGTACAATAGAAGTTATTTACTCAAGATATATATATTTTCTTAAGCCACTGTGAGTTTCAGGAGAGGGACTCAGGCGCCACACGCCACTCAGGAGCCATGAGTTACCAACACTTGACCGGGTATATGACCACCAAGCCCACCCTATGGAAACGCTCTGAAGCCAAAGATTCTAGAAGGGAATCATCATAAAGCTTGAATTTGAGGCATGGAATTACGTAGCTTGTTGCAAATTGAATTTTGATCATCATACTGAACTTTGACCCTTAAGCAAGCTCTTTTAGGTCAAGGTCAACCCATGCCAAACACTAATGAGCTCAGTAGCGTTTGTACTATTATGTATTGGACACAATCAGATGAATATTTTTCGGGTTTATAGTATTAGGCATTGACCATTGACCTACAATTCATACTTTGACATGTGAATAGCTCTGTAAATTAAAAAAAACACCTATATTTAGTGTTTGGTTCTGATTTGCGTTGCAGACAAAAACACGAACTGACCTACAATATGCTTTTGCACACTTTGGCAAGATAAACACACAGACTAGATGAAACCACATAGAGCTCTTCACATTCAGAGTTATGAGCATGAAAGCAGAAATAGCATCATCACCTCTGCCCCATTGGCTTTTTGTACTAAAAAAGCCCCCTCAACGTATTCTAAGACAAACACTTTGAGATGAGATTTATACACCATTATGACTCCGGTGCTATTTGTTTAGCGGTCACGGTAGGGCTTCAACACAGAGAATGATGGATTGGTAATCCTGTGCTGTCTTCGCTTTACTCCTCCTCCTGTTCCTCCTCCTCCTCGTCCTCCCGAGGAAGTCATCTGACCGACTCCGAGCCATCTATTCAGGCCACAGCCATCATCTATCATCCATCACAGCTCCTCGCCTCACATACATCTAAACTGTACAGGGCCTTTTTTAACCCAGTGTTTTGATGCCATCACTGATCACATGGCAAGTGAGTAGAGGTGTGGACAGTCGCAAGATTTATGGAAGGTGTTAAAAAGGGAGAGTGAGAAGCAAGGAGATGTTTCTTTGGCTCTCCTACTCTTCAAGAGGATGTGATGGGCTCTTGCCATTCCATTAATCTGTCTCCAATGATTAATTTCCATATCCTGTGTGCAGCAAGGCGGCGACCGGCCCCTCAGAGGGATTACAAACAAACACACAAACATGCAGGGAGGCGCACACAAAGTAAAAGCCTTGACGTGAAAAAAAGAGACGGATATGATTAATTCCACACTCAGGATGCAGCCTCTGACCCAGCTCGCTTGTACTGTGCGTTAAATATAACACACCATCCAGGAATCTGCTACCCCACTGACCATTTGCACTTCCTGCTGACACCCAGGAGTCATCTGCCTTTCATTCTTTAACCTCTTCAACACCCACACAATGAGCTGAGAGAAGCACCATGGCGGCGCAGGTATTTACAACCTCATTTGCAGCACTCTGCTTGCCTCTGTGAACCCTGGAGATGACTAATAGGGTGGGAGACAGGGAGCGGGGCGCCTGCCACTCCACATGCAGCATTAACACATGACAAACGGCATGAACACGAAGAAAATTCAAGCAACATCGCTGAGGAAAATGCAAAACATTTCTCGTCTTAATCTTGGATGGCTGAATTCCAAAATCCCAATGACTAATGATTGGAAGGCTGTCAGCTTAAAAGGCCTTCCCCACCCACAACACACACTCACAGCAAACAAATACACAATTTCAACACTCGTCTACAGAATTGCCCAATAAAAAAAAAAAAAAAAGAAAATGTGGGTGGGGGAGCATGCTGCTTCCAAATCCCTATTACCCTCTCATTGGGTGGTACATCTCTTTTTGCCCTCCTCTTCCTCATAAATCTTTGCCTCTTAATTACCCCAAGAAACGAGGGAGGATTATTGAGCTTGCACGGCTAACCTCCTTTATTTATTTATTTATATATATATTTTTTTTTTTTATGCGCTCATTTCTCTGCCCATTTATCTGGTGATAAAACGAGAAAAGACACTGACGCTCAAAAGTATTTTTTCGAAGTGTGCGAATGTCTGTAATTGATGTAGTATATTAGAATTGTTACAAAAGAGGCTTTCATGAAGAGACTGTTGTGTGTGCCGTGGATGTGATACACCCCCTGCTTTTTTTATATTCTAATAAATACTGGCTAGGGAGACCCATTGTGGGCTCATTTGTCAGGAAAGCACCTGAGCTGCCATTTTTGCAACTTCCCTTCAAAATAATAACCTCTTCCTGAACCATCAAACTCACCTTTTTCCTGGGCTTTTGCCCTGTGAGAACACACATACCTATCGACCTGCAAATTTGCTGGCTTCCAACGTAGTATCAGAAGTGTACCAGAGGTAGAACACCGCTTGTGTGAAAGCTATCACCTTACACACAAGTTGAACACAGAGGAATCACTGCCCACGCCCATTGTTTCTCTTTGATTATTATCCGGACGCTTGCGCTGACGTCAACATGCATTTTATCATTTGTTCGCTTGAAGCTGCATCAACGTGCCCTAAAGGCATGGCAATGTCCTGCTTTGGTGAATTTTGTCAGTAAAGCACAGGGCAAATAAATGTCTTTGCTGTGATGACTCTCACATACCAATTTCGCTCGCAGTAAGGCAGTGTGAAATACTATGCATAAAAACAACTCACTGAACATTTGTTTTCCACCTTAGTCAATAAACATAATGTAGTTTAAACAACCCTGCTGATCATATGACATCACGGCCTCATAACAATACAACCTGTACACGTGGCAATTATACGGAAAGGCTTCACAATACATTTATCGTACGGGACAGTTGGTGGGATGCTTATAAACCTCTGCCCATCCAAATGTTCAGCCACAACTCATCTTCATGCACATAAACGGAACATGATACGAAAATACGCGTGCATGCGGGTTTGTAATTGTAAGCGAACTCTGAGCCATCAGATGCAGACGGAGTTTAATTAGAATTCTCCGTAGTCTAATTTTATTAGTGGAGGCAATAGAAGATGAAGGCAATTACAACCCAGCAATCTCTGCTGCTGGAACAATATAT
Source organism: Hippocampus guttulatus (assembly GCF_054856545.1). Lineage (NCBI taxonomy): Eukaryota > Metazoa > Chordata > Actinopteri > Syngnathiformes > Syngnathidae > Hippocampus > Hippocampus guttulatus. Next base: position 16,074,108 of record NC_141263.1, read on the forward strand.
CAGGCGAAGAGGTGACAACACACATAAACAGACACAAACACACACACGCACGCTGGAGTCCATGTGCTTGTCACTCTCGCAAATCAGGGCCATGTAAGTTTACAGTCATTTTATGCAAAAGAGCAGAAGTGGGTGTCCAAAACACGTCGCATTCGTGTATGTCGCGATTTATTGTTTGTCATTTGTACCAAAGTTTCAATTGAGGCAATACGCAATAAAATATCTCTCTGACAATACAGGGATGGGTTAAAAAAAAACTATATAAGACTTGTATTTAAAGCTGACAATTCTGTACTTTTTCATGTTAATTAACTTGGTCAGTTTGAATGTCATTTAATTAATGGTGCTGTATATTTTTTGTGGCAAATGTGCAATAAATAAAAAAAGATTTCAAATGGAAAACAGAAAGATGATGCTTACTTTTGATTGGCACTTCCAGGGAGATATTATTCATAAATCATTTACTACTACTACTTATGAAAGTGTCTTAAAACTGTTGCGCGGTTTCTAAAATGTTGATCACCTTGTTTAATTATATCTCTATTGCAGCAATCTATCAATGTTAAGCGAAAACGAGCATTACTATCTTTGACGCAACTACTGCATTATAAATCAGTTGAGATCGGATTTCAGGCCTTAATTACTCAAAATTCAAAAAGTAACCTACTTCCTCGAAGACTGCGAAAGTTTTATAGAGGCCTAACTTAGCAAAATCCATTTGACAATGCAGCTTCTCATGCATTGCAAGTAAATGACATTAAGTTAAATATCATGGAAGTTGATGTCTTTGCAGCGATATTGAATAGAGGAAATGTGTGAGAGAGAAAGAAAGAGACAGCGTGTGTGTGTGTGTGTGTGTGTGTGTGTGTGTGTGTGTGTGTGTGTGTGTGTGTGTGTGTGTGTGTGTGTGTGTGTGTGTGTCACTGGGACTCCCCCGACATGGCCGGTGGCTCGCATCCAGGCGAGAGTGCAGGCCGCAGGTGTGCAGGTCAGGGTTTAACAGCTCTGGGTTTACGAGGTGGCTAACGGGGGCAGCCGGTGAGACGTGCCACCTACAACCTTTACGGCCGTGACCGGAGAGGTGCCACCTGCGGACTGGCGTAGAACAGATGCCACACACAGCTCGGGTCAGAGCTTTTATAGAGGCAGAGGGAGAGAGTAGGTGAGGGAGCCAGTAGTCCATCATTGTGACTGCTTTACTGCCACTACTGCCATCTAATGACAGAGCTGTCAGGGTGCAAGGAGTGGAAGGAATGGCGGGACGGACAGCAGGGTTGCAGAGTGGAAGGGGAGTAAAATAGATAAATGGATACAATGATAGAGTGAACAGGGGGATAAAAGCATCGAGAGGGGAGGAGAATGATGGCGAGAGAAGGGTGGCCAGTGTATGACACACGCACACACATATATATACGTCACGTATACACACCCGGAGAGATTTTCAGGATTGATCCAGCTTCGGCACATAAGTAGGAGGAAGGAGATTGTGCTTCATAATCGTTACGACACCGCAGAGATAATCTTTCCTAACGCAGTATGGGCTCGGCTGTTCCTGTCAATGTATTGACAGGCGCGACATGTCTGCCAATTTCAAAATCCTTGACATGCATTATCTTTCAACCCCGCCTAACAAGCCCTCAGTAATCACAATTAGTCCGCACTAATGCAGAGCTCAACCTCACTGCACACATATTGATCAGCTCAAAGTGTGTGTGCGGGTACGTGTTGTTTTCAGAAAAATGCAGAAAAAGACTACAACCGATATTTTGACAATTCAATAATAATGTCCCATTAAATACAGTGATATATTAGGTATTACAATATACATTTCAAGTGAAACTATTTAAAACCACATGACAGACGGACGGCAGGACGTATCAGAATGTGTTTAGCTCATCGGAAAACACACAATTAGGGTTGCCACCAGGGATCTACGGCCCTGTGGAAACCACTTCAATGCCACAAATTGAAAATATCATTTTCTAAGGCCACTGTCAATAACGGGCCCTTAAAAATTAAAAAGCATCATCCCTTTTCTCCACGTGGCACAGCTGCACACAACACTGCGGAGCGTTCAGAGAAGTACTTGCAAATGTGATACAAGTATTCTTTGCGAAACCTATTCACTGAAAATTGTTTATCGAGATGAGGAGGTTAAGATTGGCTTGAAACGGAAAGACAAGTAGATGGACTCATGTTTGTTTTCGTCCGTTTGTTTTTTACTATAAAGGTCTAAAGAGTTAATCTCAGCTGTGTGATACATTTTCCAATATTCCTTAGATGTGCTAAGGTTAGGTCTAAAAAGTTGTGCAGAGAAACTTTGGATGGCAAGATGACAAAGTGGCCATCATAAACAACTCTCTCACCCCCTAAACGTTTGGTAAAACACGCAAAATAACTTGGTATAATTCACAGCTTGCCTTATTTTAGCTAAGGCAGCATTCAAATGAGCTTCAGGGATACATAGTGGTTAGCATGGTGGGATTCAGTTGCCAATCGTCCTATCAAAGAATGTCAGTACATTTCGTACAATACGAAGGCAACAGCCGACCGATATATGGCATACAAAATATATTTTATCACGCTAGAGTATTGAACGAGAACTTCAGTAGTGTTGCTAAGTGTTAACGTTTATCGTCAATAAAGTGATCAGAACAAAGAGAAATGCATCTGGCCGGAGTAAGGTCAATTCCACCCATTCGTCAAAGGCACAAACTCCATCTTTCCCTTGATACAGTAAAAGTTCCGTCCTCTCAGCCTGATTCAAAATGGTAAACGCTGAAAATGGGACTTTTTTTCCCCGCCCGCCTGTATTGTTGCAGCCAAACAGCGCAGAGTAATTCACGATTTTATGATGCTGGCCATCAAATTTATCTACTCAACAGAATAATGTGGCGTCTCTAAAGGGGCTCGACGTTACTGCAAAATGGCCTATTCTTGTGGTTGTCTGCAAATGGATTAAGCTTCACTGCCATACTGAGAGCTGTTTCGAGCATCAACTCTTCAAAATCAGTCAAAATATTGCAAACATCTCTCTGTATGATGCGATACACCAGCACCAAACAATCAAAATAATCAACCCGATTTTATGGCGTTATTGTTTCCTTGATACAGGTTGTGAATTATATTTCATTAACCTGCAGCGGTGCCTGATGCTGCGACTGCGGGTCTCTTCCTCACTGCTTCGCAACACATACAAAGCAAAGCCCACACGTGATTTCATGTGAAATCGCACCTTTTGAGGGAAGACGAATAAAAGGGGAGGAAGAGGTGCCAGGCAATAATAGGAGCGCAGTGAGAAGCTGAAAGAAGAGTAGAAGAGTGAAGAGGAAGCATACAGAGAGGGAGTGACCATGAGCCATCCTCCATTTTGAAGTGCTTGCTCCCTGACTGTGTGCACCTTTTTAGCTGGGATGTAAAGTTCAAGTGCTTCCTCTCGCCATCGTTATCTCCACGTCATTTTTCTGTTACACGCTCCTACGTTCGGTCTCCTCTACCCTACTTCTTCAACCTGGCACTCCCACCCGAGGCCCATTAGTCTTTATTTAACCCCACTTTTTCGCTGTTGTTGTCAAATAATCATGGGGAACTAGCATGTGTCTGACATGGTCTCCAAGGCAACGGCGGTTAAGACGGCAAGGCAGGCAGGGGCTTTCAGTGGCTGAATGAGAGAGGGGGCAGGGGGAAGAAGCAACCCGCAGTGTTGAGTGTGCGCACACACGCACACACACACGCAATAACAGAGGTGGAAAGTGTACAGAACCACAACTTCTCTCGTGTTGGCCACTGTTACAGCCAAGGGACCTTGTTTCTCCGTCCAAGTCACATCTGAGCGGCCTTTCTCCTGAAGGCAAAGATTTGACATCCCATGTTGGAGGGGAAGGTGGTTTTAAAGGCACTGCCATGCAAATCAGGAAAGAAGGTGCAAGCCAAGACAATTCATCCTTTATGCTCTTCCGTTATTAATTTCCATTTTATTTCTGTCCCTCTCTGTTTCTTGTCATTCTGACCCATCCATCACCTCGGGTTGAAAGAGAGCACAGAGGCCAAAGGCTGTGACACAAGTAGAAGAGACCCTCCTCCCTCCTGAACACCGTCCCTTCATACACATACACACTCTCGGAGGCTTTCTGTCTTCATTTCTCACACCACAGGAGCTCGGCTGCCTTTTAGCAGCCCATCTCCATCACAAAACAACCCCTTCTGAACACGGCATGCAAGCGGGATTCAGGAGAAGCTGAAGATGTGGGGGTGAAAGGATGATAAGACTAGCCACTGTTTAGTTGCATTAGATACAGTTAAAGTGAAATGTGTGCATGTCTGTATCGGAAAAAAAATGATGCACATATTTATAGTTTGTGAATTATCGCCTTAGTCACGTAGGTCATGTTTTTTTTAATATCTATGAAACGTCATGGGTTAGAGGTGGGGGTCAAGGAAGAAACCATTTATTGTTGATACACATCTAGGATGTTATGATAACATGGCAGGTTATGAAGAAAAAATCTTGGTGTAGGGAAGTCACAAATTCAGAATTGAATTTCTTAGTGAACTGTGTTAAGCACAGCAGTGGTCACTGCATTTCTGCTGTGCATTTAACAACCTTCAATCTTTTGTTTTGTGTGTGTGAAGCAAGAAAAAAACTAAAGGGTATATTCAGGAGATGACTATCTATTGGGCTGATCCAAATAAGGCTTATCGAACCTCAGCCTGCTTGCTGATTGTCATTCTGTTTTTCTTTGCAAGCAGGAAAATAAAGAAATGCACAATCTGCTTCCTTCAAATAATACCCAAAGACAATAAATACATGATTTGATTAAATTAATCCTTATTTTGTTAATCATCCAATATGGTGGTACCATAATTCCACATTGACAAGTTAAGCAATTAACTCGAGATGAAGTGACCACCGGTCGTCATGTGGCATGTGCAGGACCGAAGTCGAGCAGTTGTCGTCTAATTGCAAAGTCTACCTGCTGACTGAATTACATTCATAATTCATCTTTCCTGAGAGTCAGTCAGGCATGGCCACTTGAATGGAGAGCAGCCTTAACTTATGAAAACATTTTTGAGTGTGCATCACATCACACACACGCTGAGACAAACACCGTCCAACAATTCTGATGCATGTTGCATTAAGGCTGAAAGTAACGACAAGCATGGGATGTAATGAATGAGTTTTTAAAAGAAGCAAACATGGCCATGACACCCACCCCCCCCTCTCCTCAACCCCCACCCAATCATGTCTCCACCCCTCTTGTCTCTTTTGGTTATCCTCTCCACAATCAGTGCTCAGTGAGCCGTGAAACGCACTTAAGCGCCGGCCGGCGGTAACCTCACGCCACCCGAGTCCTCGTTCATCTCCGCACTAGCCGAGCCCCCACCACACACAAAGTCACACACACACACGCGCGCTTACACTCTTCAAGCCGCAAGCGTGTCTTTGCACGAACAAAGCTTTCCATTTGTCAAATGGAGCCAATGCCGCCACTTAAGGGTCCGGTTTACCTGTCGACTGGCGTGCTCTTAAAAGGGCTGAGAGTTTAACAAGGCGCGGTGAGAGCTGCTGTCACACAGCATTACCCCGCTTGTGTCTCAGGTTGCAACCTCAGGAGCAGCATCACAAAAGACAAGTGTCTCCTCAGATGTAGTCCAGAGCTAACCTCGCTTGCACCGCCTTTCCGAGCTCAGTGCCGTCCAATAGTGTGGAAGAATATTTACATCACAACATTGATCATTTACCTTACCTGGTAAGTAGTAAAGTGGCGCTTTTAGTCCAAACATGGTCGCAATGTAAGGCGGGTGTCCCTTCCTGGATGACTTGAGCTGAAGAGGGAGGGTGGGGGCCGTGCCCTCGGCAGTCACCCAGAAACAAGGCTCTGTGTGTGGGGCACACCGGGGTGGGACTCAGCCTGTCATCCCTGCTTTCTGGTCCTCGCTAACCAAGCATGAGGCTGGGACCGCCCAGCCAGCTAAGACACACACACACACACACACACAGACGGATGCACAAAAGCGGTGCAAAGGGCAACTCCTGCTCTCGACCTCTCTCGCTCTCACTCCCCGGGGGCGAAGGGTCACACACTTGCTGTCTGCTTGCGAGCAGAGCGGCAGCAGGAAATGCGCTTCACACAATCCTCAACCTTACGCACATGCACACACTTACACACGCATACAGACGGGACACCCGGAGATTGTTTTTTTTTTTTTTTCCTATTTAAAGCTAGCGGTCCTGTGCCAAAATGAGGCGAAAAAGAGGCATGAGGGAGTATGAAATACAGATTGGGTAAATCCTGCAGACGGGAGCGACGGCAGATTCCAACGGGGACTGTCTTTTATCCCGCTATCCAAGAAAGATGATCAGAGGAGAGAATGCTCTGCCTCCTATCTCTCTCTCTCTCTCTCTCTCTCTCTCTCTCTCTCTCCCTTTCCCTGCTGATTTGGAGGGAAGGAGGTGGAGAAGAGGAGGGCAGAGTGAACTCCCTCCAGGCTACAACACAGCCAGATAGCGTGGGGAGCGTGTGTGTGTGTGTGTGTGTGTGTGTGTGTGTGTGTGTGTGTGTGTGTGTGTGTGTGTGTGTGTGTATATGCAAGAAGTAGGGGGTGTGGAGCTAGAGCGAGACGAGATACATGAGGTGTGGGTACAGATGAGAGGAAAATGTTGCCCGTTGCTGATGCACCACCCGGAGGAAGAGAGTGTTTGTGTGTGTGTGTGTGTGTGTGTCCTCACAGTTCAGCTCGGACTCTGGGTGACGACTGATTGGACAGCCCTGGTACAGAGAAGGGGCGCCGACTATCAAGGGAGCATCTGTTCACACTGTAACAGACAGTGCAGGAAAGCGGCATCCAACACCGAACACACGATGAAGCAGATATGTTCAAAAAATAGGAAATTGAAGAACTCCGCCTCCATCCTTCTTTAAAATGAGACTCGTGGTCCAAGAGTGTGTGGGTGCACTTATGTGTCAGTCCAGGAGACTTGGCTTGTGCTGCACAGACTGTTCACCATCCTGGCTCCTTATCCCCTCTTTTTCTTCTCTCCTTTCATGTGCGACACACACATTTTTCGCTGAAATATGCTGGTATTATGCTCTGTCCTGACTGGAATGGTGAGACCCAAGGGTGAGGAGTTATCTGCCATGCCAAACTCCAAATCACCAGGAGGGGCAAAAAGAGTAAAAAAAAAAAAGAGGGGGAGAGGAAATAAATGGAGGACAGTGCACGGAGATGGTCTACATGGACAGTTTGCCCTGGGGGTTGATTTGCTCTCAAACCCACACGATGAAACGCTCAGTGGGGGAGAAAGAGAAGGAAATGGGTAGGGGGTTATTGGCACCAGTGTCATGCAGTGGGGAGGTGGACTAAGGGGCTCCTATGCCTTCAGGAGGACCCAAATAGCATGAAAGCGCCCCATAAGACAATCATAGTGAGAAGTAGCGCACACATGGAAAGCAAAAGACAAGAAGTCTCTTATGGTGGTAGTGGGTGGTGTGGGGTTACAAGGGGGTGGTTGGGTGCTGTTTAAAGGAAGACAGCAAGTAGACTGGGAGGGAATGCACAAATTAAGAAATGGAAGGAGGTGGATGGTGGGCCTTGTGGGAACACAGCTCTTTTATGAATACAGAGACAGGAAATCAATGGCTGTTTAATTAAGACAAGTACATATCCGAGTGAGTAGATGTGTCTGCTCAGTCATGCTGCTCGAAAATCAGATATACTCAAAAACTCTCCAGTGAATGAACAACTACTGTTTAAATCCAATGTATCTGTCAGGTTCCCCAGTCGGCTACAATAAGCACATTTCTAAAAGTAGCATTTCTTGTCACACGTCACACCAGGGCTCTCGCCAATCGTAGCCTAAAATTCACAACATCCCCAAAAGTGATTTCTGACACATTTATTCATTTATCTGCTCATTTGCTGTTGAGAGTTGATTTTTCTCATCTGCCACACCGTTCCAACCAGACTTCTCGTAAAGTGTACTGTACCGCTAAAGCACTTTCCCTGATGCTTCGCTACTCTCCTTTCACATTCGTTTGGTGATTAGCATGGCTTCTCGGTTTTCTCCTGTTCTCTCTTCTTGCTCTGCGTGTTACATGATAAGCTACTCCTCGCTCTCCTTTAGTCAGAGTGATATTTGTGGGAAGCGGAGCTTATTTGCCCCCATGAATTTTTCAAAATTTCACGGAATTCCAATTTTACTTCCTGCGATTCGGAATTTCAATGGCAATTCCGCTTCCTGTTTTGATGCCTCAATTCAAATTCAAGATTCTCAATTCAATTCTGGAGTTCATACCGCCTTGGTGCGGAGCAAGTTAGCTCAGTGTTAGTCCAATTTTGTGGCTGTTTCCTCCAGTAGTTTCCGAGCAGCAGAGAAAGCTGGAAGTGTGGGTGACCGTAGCAAATACGAAGGACATCATTAACAAATGTTGTCGTAAATTGGTCAGCAGAGTCCACATTTTGACCGGATACACCACGAATACCGTACACCGTGAAGACAGATTCATAAAAGCTGATTGCAATGTTTGAAATTCGACTCAAAATTATGATTGCAACATTTTTCTAGCAAAAAGTGTCCTAAGAAATACACACAATAGAATTTGCCGTACTTTTCAGTCATTTGACTGTCACCACAGCTGGGAGAGTTCAAACACACGCCACATTCTAAAAGAAATAGGCAAATACCCTGCGCTGAAATTGTGATTTCTTTTTTTTTACTCTTGAAAGCATTTTTGATCAGTCAGGATTGTGCTCAATTTTTAAAAATTTCACAACTATAAATAAATAAATAAATAAACCACTTGATGAAACACTATATGATGTTATTTAAGGTTAATTTACCATAGCTGCCACCTCCTGGTTGTGACCAAAATGAACTTGTTGAGGCTTAAAAAAATATTATGGCTTAGTTAAAACACTGATGTGCTTTTCCTGAGACTCTGGCCTTGTGACTTCTGGAAAAAGAAAACGAACAATGGCTCTACACACCACAAAAAAAACCATCCGATAAACAGCCACAAAATTGGACTAACAACTGACAGTGTTCATATTTGCCATCTGCCTGCCCTCCTGCCTAACTCCCTACATGTAAATGTCATGTCATTAAAAGCCACATTTTACGGCTGCGGTTGGATCACTTGACTGTCTTCTGGGGATTTGCAGTCTTAGACCATTCCAGGAATTTCCCTTGTGAAGAGGGTTTGAATTTTCTGTGCCGCCTCATAGATTAGAGCACGGTTGTGCTCAAGGGGAACAACCAGGGGAGTTTTCTCATAATTGCACATGGCTATGCACTTTAAAAAAATAATTAGAACATTCAGATTGATCACTTTTTTCCCCCTTCTGCTGCTTTTTGAGTTCATTACCTCTCCTAATGATTCTTATCTATTGTTCGAGTTTCAATACTCAGTGATAGGAGTGGACACTAGCATCATTATCTTGTTCTTGACAAATTCCTTATATGCAGGTAAAGTAATACACAAATATTTCTATGCACACGTATGTAGAAATGCACACATGGAGACCCACACACATACACACGTCTAATCTCTCTCTCTCTCTCTCTCAAACACACACACACACACACACACACACACACACACACACACACACACACACACACACACAAAAGCATCCAGAGGACCAAAGCAAAGTGTGTCTCTGAAAACGCTATGATCAGTAAACAACAGGGAGAAGACAGAGGAGGGGAAAAGAACAAAAATAAAAGTGAAAAGTGCAAATGGAGAGGAGAATCAGCCACTCAAACGGAAAGACACTCGAGTCAGATGAACACGATGGATAGGAAAACAATTCTGAGAAATCATATACGCTGTACGGTATGCTTGTATTAATGACAGGAATGGGGACTTTCAAAATGGTTTTAAAGAGTAGAAAGCGAGCCAATCTAACAGATAACAATCAGTAACAGTAAAACAAACAGTAGTTCAACAACATCACAAGTTAAAGCTAAAAAGAGCTGAATCCAAAATTCTGCCATTACAAAACTAAGAGAGCGGTCATTAATGCACAACACAACAGGGAGGTTCCAATATTAATGTCAACTCAAATGAAACTCTTAAGAACCACAACCAACAACCAAAGCAATAATAACATGATTCATAATATGATAATAATATTGTTCATTATATCATGCAATTTTGTGGTAAAAGGAAATGAATGATAACAACAACGTTAAAAGAAATAATACCGTACCTTGTCGGTCAAGAATAACTCCTGCTTTATTTCACTGAATCTGGCATCACACAAGAAAAGTGCAGAATGTGTGTTTGGGTGTGTGTGTATAGGTGTGTGTGGGTGAGAGAGAGAGAGAGAGGTTTCGGTCCATATGCTAATCACAGCCCATCGCTGAGAATTAATTTGCAAATGTGCCATTACCCATCAGGCACGGCAGCAATAACCCCGCAATTACACTCCTCTTGCCTGACCAGCTGAGCACCTCGCACAAGTTGGCACATGCACGCACACACGCTACTGTTCCGAACATTGAGACTGACACAAACATGCTCTGTGTCATGCTTTATCACACAAAAGAAAAAAACCCCAACCAAACAAACAATGCTTTATAGCCATTTTGATCCTGATCACAATGCACCTCATGCACTCCACTTCTCTCACATTTCTTTGCAACGTCATCTAAATATGTGGCCTCACTTTGAGCTCAAAGCATCCCAAGCCCTCATCAGTATCTTCGCAATGTGTGTGTACATTCAAACACGCATCTGCGAAGCGAGGGGTCAGAGTGAAATGGGCAACAGCCATGTGGTGGAGGATGGAAACATCCATGCCTTTACATTATGTGGATAAGTATACCGCGTAAAAAAATATTATATTGTAATTTTTTTGCATATATTTCAATGGTAGATTGGACAAAGCATACGAGGGGTGACAGTCTTCAACGAGTGCAACTACATGGCATCAGGCTCTGTTTCTAATATTTTGCACATTTTTGCCTCCCAGCATCAGGAGCCGTGCCATTCAAACCTGAACATTATTATCTTTGTAAAGGCAACATTTCCAAGAAGTGCCCATTAGATTTGCAGAATGACCAAATTCTGGGCACAGTGATTTTCAAAACGGCACTTAGTGAAGGGCGAGCCTGCTTCACTTCCAAAACAAAGCTAGGTGTGTATTCAGTAAATTAATTAGCTTCAGGAATTTCGGGGCCCCTCCTTGTATTTAAAAGAAAAGGTCACATCAGGTTGAATGTGACACAAAATGTTTCTTCAGAGACAAAACGCCAACCACCTGCTCTTGCAGCCATTATCATCCCGTAGTGACATTACAGCTTCACACACCTCTTTGTAATTATTTTCTTCAAGCAGCCTCAAGTGTCACACTTATTTAAAGCATGCCAGACATGCTCTTTATGCTGATCGCACGCACGCACGCACGCATGCGCGTGCACACACACACACACACACACACACACGCACACACACACACACACACACACACACACACACACACAGTGAAATAAAGTCTGCCTTACTTACTAGCATGACTTAATTCCAAATAGCATACAGATCGGGAGAACTCCGTTCAGTGAGCATTAAACTCTTCACCTTTTGCTTTCTGGGGCTTTTATTTTATCCTAACAAGAATACAGCCTCCACAAAAGACGTTTAGATAAGTGAAAAAATATACACCACAAGTTACTTGAATTAGGACTCCAGTTTCAACATATGACTTGTCATGTTGTCCAGGGTAAGTTAATCAACCATGTTTTTTTTTAAAAATATTTGTGTGACAATAAATAATGTTGAAAATGCAACATAGAGGGCGGCCCAGTGGCCCAGTGGTTAGCGCATCAGCCTCACAGTGCAGAGGCCTCCCTGTGTGGAGTTTGCATGTTCTCCCCGGGCCTGCGTGGGTTTTCTCCGGGTACTCCGGTTTCCTCCCACATTCCAAAAACATGCATAGCAGGCTGATTGAACACTCCAAATTGTCCCTAGCTGCTCCATTTACATTTGAATGTTCCCCCATTAATTAGTAATGTATTTATTTGTTTATTTTGCAGATCATTCCCTTTATTTTGTTCAAGTTTTACTGTAACTTTAACAGGGAGTGTTTCTTCAATTTTAAGGATCACTAATGAAGGTGGTCAGAGGTCGTTTTGGCAGCAACAGAAGTTTGGCTTGTGATTGCAAGTCAGTTTGGAAGCTGTTTTAAAAGCTACAGGTATTACATTCCGATGCCACATTGGAACAGACAGACATCAGTGTCGATAAACTCATTAAAACTGATGATTTCTTAAGTGTGAAAATATTCCACAGAGTTTCTCTTGATGGCATCTTCAGGAGCCTCTTGGCACTTGGATGTTGTGCTTTGAGTCACATTTTTAATATTCACGAATCAGGCCGGCACTCTCCCTCCCCGCCTGTTCGCTCCACCGCTGTCACACCTGATTCAGAATGGATTTCCCTTTTAAATGTCCGTGAGCCATTATTGCTGCTGACACACAAACGCGCACGCACACACTCACACTTCCAAGTAGGGGGAGCTGGCTAGAGCTGACAAACTGATGTGCCGTCAAAAACCACCCTCCCAGAATGCCTTGTGGTGCACCTGCTTTCAAGCATTGACAACACAAGCCTCGCCACTCTCGAGCCCAGGGAACACATCAACGCCACACGCCTCAGCTCTGATGAGGCTTTTTATAGTCACTCAGCTAGCTCTCTTACCTGCATCTCCCCACCCTTCACACGTCGCCGTATCAAACGCACAAGATTTGGTGCCTCTCACCGAGTCCCGTTGTGAGGAAACAAGTGCACGCAGCTAGAGACCCAGCTCAGAACCCAGAAAGGAGGAGGGACGGACTCATTAAAAGCAGCGCTTATTTGATTAACAAACGTGTGTGCGCACGTGCATGCGCGTGGGTGTGTGTGCTCGCCTGAGGGCGCAGGTGAACGGTTTGCAAACGCGGACGAGACGAGGTGGAGAATCATGCTTGACAGCAACGTCACACCCGGAGGCTGACACTCATACACGCACACAGTAACGCACTAACACTATCTTAATATTTAATTTGCTGGATCCCTGCATAAACCCTGTGTAGCACACAAAGAGCTGCTGGCAGTGTTTTCCACTTGACTCCGTGACATTCACTCATTGGCTCGTTTGTCTCAATTAACTCTGCTGATTGGACAGAGGTGGTTAGCGCCATCCACTCAAACGCGAGCAGCGGGAGGAGGCGAGAAAGAGCAAGCGAGCAAGTTGGATTATAGTCTGACCTGCCCGAGGCGTGTTGAGAATCATACAACCGCACAAGGCAGCAAACAAGCGCCGGCCTGGCCGGGCGCCAATCGAACGCACACGCTGCGCCGCACGCACTCGCGCACGTACAAAAGCGGCGAAGAGCAGCTGGGGGTCATCGGAGCACCAAGACCCCGGGCCACGCTGCGAGACCCGATTTGACCTTCTCTGCTTGGCTGTGAGCTGGACGCGCACGAGCCTACGAGGAAGCTGCGTGTGTGCGACGAAAGGAGTAAACGTGCCACGAGAAGTGCAACACTCGAGCTTGTGTGGATCTGCTTTGCCCTCTGTCAGGCCTCTGCTGTGTTCAGTAAGTGAGGCGTGCTGATGCTGCGTGTGCTCAGGTTTCACGCATCAGCACGCCGTCCAAGAGACTTAACCGAGGTCACGGACTGTTGAACACCACCACCACCCCCCACCCCACTCACTATCACTAAATACTTTACCTTTAGCACCTTATCTTTATCTTCCCCCCTCATGCTCCAAAACCCTCTCCCCCTCTTTCACTCCCCGTTGCGCTGCCTCACCTCCCTCAGGAGGATTCCATCATGCTCGGTCTTTTAGTGTCTTTAATGTATTTTACCTGTCAACAGAGGAGAGAATATGCAAGCAGCGTGCCAACAAAGGAGAACCACCTTCCTCTCATCTTAGCGAAGGGTGTGTGGAGGAAGGGCGCCAGGAAGGAGGGAGCTAGCGTGAGCCAGATAAAATTTGATATTCGAGAATATTCAAGGGAAGAAGGGAGGAGGGAACTGTCTGTGTATGACTGCTTTCTAGTGCACAGTGCAAAGCCCAAGAATGTATGGTGTGATGAGATTGACTTGGAAGAATCTTTGGGCCTTTGAACCTGACCTTTGGGCCTGTAACAGAGATTGTTAACCAAAAATCATAGACTTGTCCATCCATCCATTTACCGATTCGCTTATCCTCAAAAGGGTTTGCTGGGGGGTGCTGGGCCTATCCCAACTGTCTTCGGGCAGTAGGCGAGGGACACCCTGAACCGGTTGCCAGCCAATCGCAGGGCACACAGAGACAAACAACCATCCGCGCTCACACTCACACCTAGGGACAGTTTAGAGTGTTCAATCAACCTACCATGCATGTTTTTGGAATGTGGGAGGAAAACGGAGGACCCGGAGAAAATCCACGCAGGCCCGGGAAGAACATACTAACTCCAAATAGGAATAATAGCTGGAATTGAACCCGGTACCTCTTCAGTGTTAAGTCGACGCGCTAACCACTGCCCCACTGGGCCGCCCCTCATTGACTTGTGACCTCTGAAATGATCTTCCGGATGAATGTACAAAAATTCCCAGAGACACACACCAACATCTTGGAGAAATAATTTGAGAAGAGCATACAGTGTAACGGAGGCATCTTGACGCCTGAGTGACCCGATTTAAAAGTTTGAAACACTTTTTTTTTAGCTTTGTGTTGCAAGCCAAAATCAAAATTAGGAAAATGCTTCAGATATGATGGTATAGAAGAGCAACAGTCGCTGATGCACCTTACAGTCAGTTAGTTATTCAACAGTACAAACAGTACTTAAGGCCAAAATGAAAACACTCGCAAGGAGCATGGAGACGACGTTAATGCTTAACTGTGTTGTCCTCCAAGACAAGTTTCTCCTATGGGAGACCGAATAAAAAGTCAAATCAAATACCCGGTGACAGCCAAAAGACCACGCACACATTAACACACACATACTGCAGTGTTTGTGCTTGTGTGTGTGAGAGCATGAGAGACATTCATACCATTGACAAGACCCATCTATTTCTTTACAGCCTCATGTTTATTGATGTTTTTATATTTATATTTGATTATACAGTGCTATTTTATTTAATGAAAATGTAACAAAAATGACAGTGGTGTTCAGTATGAAATATTTAACTTCATCACATGTCAGACAGATATTACCAAGACACTTTTGTCCTCTAGCTTTAGATGACTGGCGAATATTCAGCAGCTCTGCTACAACAGTACCAGCGGCACACACATCACATGGGATAAATCCATAATCCGTGCAATCCAATAGGTGACTTTCTCTCTAGCGTGCCCACTGTGTTTGTATGAATGAATCCTTTTGCTGGTGCTAATCTGCTGATAGCACTCTCCTCCTCCACACTGGGCTCGCCTTTGCAGTATTTCTGGTTTAGCACGCGTGCTAGCCAAGCCACAGCCTAAAGCCTGAGATGGGTAATGGCAGCCATCCTCGAACAATGAACTACTGATGAAACACAAAGATGCTTGATTGGATTGAACATTTCTCCTCCAGTTTCTCTTCCATGGCCTCTTTTTTTTTCTCAACTACTGTACTCGGATCTGTGTCTGTAGTTGATGCCCTGATGTACTTGACTCTCAAGCACAGATGTTTTTGCCTCTTCGCTCTCGTGGTGACACCGCGTGTTTGACACTTGCTTGTTACATAAGGATATTGCAGAAGGAGGTGGCTACCATAGATGTTCAAGATTCACGCAAGTCGTCCTTGCACATATGCAAGTTACTTCAGGGTTGATTTTGAATGTATTTATCCCCTCCTTATATTAATTCTGAATCGGCTGCTGCAGAGATAAAAGCAAATTACTGTTGCGTGAAAGTTATTTCCACTGTGGCTCTTGTTGTGTGATGCGCATGTGTTTGGAATGCAAACGCCGGCTGGCGGAGAAGAGCGAGCGGGGAGGGGCAAGGTCGCAAAAGACGAGGCATCTTGATGTAGTTGAAGAACAGTTGATGTGAATTTCAATTATACTTTGGATGCGCAGTAAGAAAATGAAGTCAGATTTAGTTTCTTTTTGTCCCTGTTTTTTTCCTCTAACTGTGGTCAGACTGTGACCATCATATCATCTTTAATAACAGTAAAGGTAATGTTTTTTTTTTCTTTATAACATTTTCACTCAAAATCTAAAATGGAGTCATAGGGGTGGAAAAAAAAGTAGGTGACTTACTTCTCAGAATATATCAATATGTCCAAAAACTCAATGGCGTTTTTTGCCTCTCTTATATGATATCTGAATGCCTTGGCAAATTGTCCGGTTCCACTCTCGGTGGTCCAGAGAAAATGACATATTTGAGTTTTTAAGACCAACTGATACAACTTTAAACATTAAGACTGAGAACAGACACCATAGGAGGACAACTTTCATCATTACTGCCTGGATAACAGCTCTCTTTTAATCCACCAGGAGTAGGGTTTTTTTCCCCCCCCACTGGTTAAGTTCTCCAATAAATGCCACTTTGGTAAGGAAACATTTGGCAATATTTTCAGTCCTCCATTTGAATTTATCTTGCTTTGTGCTTTAAGTGGTCTCACCAGTTGGCCGAGTCCCTCAGTCAAAGTGCAATTGACAGACGGAATCATCAGAAAGCCCCCCAAAATCTTCCTAGGAATTGGATTACTGGGAGTCGGTTCTCAAATATCACCGTTTTTTTATTTTTTTTATTTTCATCCCTAATTACTGCTTTGAATAAAAGTCTCCTTTCACATTCTTTTCATTTCACACCAAGTACTCTATTTTCATGAACAGCGTAAATCCAACTAAACGGGCAGTGCAATTTTGTGCCAGTGGCAGGAGTCTTGCACAGCACCATTTTCTGTGTGAAAGACGATGATGCGTGATCGCAACGATCCGTGCAGGAGTGGAGCATCGGAAAATACTCCATATTATCTTTTTTTTTTTTCACTTTTTGCAAACATATTTTTTGTTTGTTGGATACAAGCAAAACAAAATGCTTCTCATTGCTGACCGCGTGTTGAGCACAGTTAAAAGTCAGTAAAAACAGTTTAAAGCCACAAATGTGTACAGTTACGGTTATTACCATTCCCCCTCATTGATATCACCTGACATTCCAACTATTCATCGTACAGTGTGTCTCAGTCCTCCGCCACAAAGACGAAAATGCCTTTTAAGAACCCCTCCTTTCTCTCTGCTTTTTCCACACATAAATCTGTTCAGCAGCCATATTAATCTGAGCTCTCTGTGGATAAATGCTCGATTTGCATCATTTCAGTATGACATAAAACGAGAATAAAGCTTTTCTTGAGATTCAGCACAGCAAAGCTAAAGTTCCATCTTAAAATCAGCTTAGTGTGCAGACATTTTTTCCCCCCTCAGACATGAATGCCAACGGATGCTTTTAAACGTGTGTATTGTTGAGTTTGTGATGCTTGATGCGTCTGGACCATTTGGCTGCGAGGCTAAAGGAGCTCTGGCCTTGGCCCTATGATGAGAGGATGGGATGAATGGAGGAAAAAAGGGCAAGAAAGATGAGCAAGGGACTGGATGAGAATTGGGATGACTTCAAAGGGGGCTGGAACAATGGTGCTGCTAGAACTTGGTCACCGTGGGAACTGGCCCTCTACAATTTTGAGGAAGGAGCATCCCGCCTTGCCAATAGGCCTTTTCTAACACAACTCACATGCTCATGCCTCAATTTTATTCAGTGTCTGTACCATGGGCTTCCAAAACATGCATAGATCAGAAGACATTGGAAGATTTTGAAAAGACCATTGGAAAAGTATCCTCTCACACCCGCTTACATTTGAAGACAAGTTATTAGTCACAGCCTATTCTGAGACTGGGATTTCACAAATACACAGAATTTTCTTTTACACAAGACTCCAACTTGATTCTTGAGACATTTTTTCCATCATCTTCGAGCAGCAGGCGGGGGACACCCTGAATTGGTTGCCAGCTAGTTAAATATTATGTTTGAAATAAAATTACCTAAATTGAGTCTTTTTACTCTTTTCCTCATTTAATAATATATTGATAGTGACCGATATGAAATACTCACATTGTGATACTTTTTTCAACCATATCACCCAGCCCGAATATGAAATATGACTGATTTGCAAAATACTTTTGGGGGGGAGACTATCTCAAGATGGCACCAAACCACCATGAGATGCTTAGCCAGACAAAATATGATATAATGGATTCTTATCTGTTTTGGCACGATTTCAGAAAAAACAACTAGCTCCATCAATCTCGCAACCTCCGCGGTGGGTCTAAAGCAGGGGTGGCCAACCAGTCAGAGACTAAGATTCAATTTTTTTGACTGGGTTACTGCAAAGAGCCACATTGCGCACATGCACGTGAGCTGCAGTAGTTACTTACCACTTGGGTCAGCTTATTAAATATTTGACCGAAGATCGACTTTTGAAGCGACGAACCTCCCGTCATTGACCCGATTGCGTACGTGCAAGCATATACACACACGCACACACACACACACACACACACACACACACACACATGCGCATACGCAGGCACGCACAGACACCGAGATGAGCGAGAGCCGGAACTTCACTGAACACGAATGAAATCGAAACACATAGACATACCCCCCCACGCCCTCAAACCCCCGTTTCCTCCTCCCAACACTCGCGCTCGACTTGGGACCAGTCCGCTGGCTCCGGGTCGATCGTGATTGACGTATTGGGCACCCCTACCTTTAAAGCTGACTAGCTTAGCGCTTAGCGCTGAGCACCGTTGTTTGCGCATGAGCGGCGATTCAGTTGTCATCTGATTGGTTGCCCTGTATGTCAATCATTAGCACTAGCACCGTTGTTTGTGCATGAGCGGTGATTCAGTTATCATCTGATTGGTTGCCCTGTATGTCAATCCGGTGATTCACTTGTCATCTGATTGGTTGCCCTGTATGTCAATCAAGTAACGGGCATGATGATAGGCTGACGTAGTTAGTTCTGTGTATTTAGCACCGTTGTTTGAATGAAAGCGCCACCGCCGAGGCGTTTTCGACGCTCGTCACGTGAAAGCCCGGGAGCCGCATTGAAGCAGCCAAAGAGCCGCATGCGTCTCGCGAGCCGCGGGTTGGCCACCCCTTGGTCTAAAGTGTACATGGTATGTTTGTGTGTATCCCAACTGACCAATTGCTGTCTCACTGTGTGATGCAGGTAATATGTGCTCAAGGCAACTTGATGATGCTGACGGCCACGTTGCAGATAAGCCACACATAGATGATCCCGAGGCAGTCACGCAGCAGCAGGTGAGATGAGCGTTTGTAAGCTTGACACGACAAATGACTGCCACTGTGAGAGGCGAGCGTATAATGGAGAAGAACCTGCACTTAAAGCGGAGACTGGAGAGTAGGAGGGAGCACTGGAGTTGACCAGAGGGGAGAGTAACTGCGTCAGTACACTCAAGGTGCTCCAAATGATCTGTGACCTGTCCTAAGTGCTCCCGCTTGTACACATGCAGGGAACGTTCGAGATGAAAAGGAAAGAGGGGTGCAAATGCCCATTTGCTGTCGCCTTCAGGGTCACGCCTGAGGGCCGCGCGCAAGTACACGCCAGAACGTTAAGGTGGAATAACAGCAGGATAATCTTGTCTGAGCTGCAGCGGCAGAGGGCAGGGGGCTTGTTGGAAGAAAATGAAAGAGGAGACAGAGCAGGAGGGAGAGCCACAGGCCAGAAAGGCAACCAAGATATATACTGTATATACACACGAATGAACGGTCGCTCAAAAAGCAAGACAGTGGAGGGGACAAAGCAAAACAAGCACAATAACACATATACTACAGCTAGAGAAAAAAAATCCCAAAGGCATTTATCCAGAAGTGATGCTGTGCAAAATGTCACCTTATTATCAGAGCAGAAAGCAGAAAGGCTGGGCTTACTTCTCTTTGCTGCCCGTGTCACACGATACCCTATCCATTTGCACTTGAAGTGCATAAGATGTGTAAATCAGTCAGCACGAGGACATTTCGACACATATTTATTTAATTATTTCTGGCTCTATTATTTCTACCTGGACCAGCAGGAATGAACCACTCAGAGTAACAAAAGCAACTAAAAGTTCAAATGCAACACTTCCGCATTTCATCAGCAAGGTACAGCTGTTTTTCCTCTCTTTTTCCCCCCTTGGAAATATTATTGCATTATTTAGAGGCTCTCACACTGTTGTCAGTTGACTTAAAATGTGGTTGAAGAGTCTCCCGCAACTCCCAGATGGCAACTCTCTGGGTGTTCTAATGTTTCGAAGCCTTTGAACTGTTGTGTTGCAATGAATACAATGTTAGGGTAATTTCAAATGGAGTTACCATGCCAACTAGTTATGGATGAGGTACTGAGAAGTATTGACACAAAATCTTTGTGAGAGGTCTTGACTACAGGGAACTGTAGAAAACATACAAACATGTGTGTAGTGCATGGGATTATTGATGAGTGCTCTCACAAAGCCAAAGTCTTGGCCATAAATAAAAAACAGCAGACAGCCGTGCTTCCAGACATGAGCAGCCCCAGATATGAAATGAAGGATGGTTTGCATTATAGGATGAAGGCCCTGACCGCATTGCATTACTTCTGCGCCCAACACAAACAAACCTACTTTTCCTTAAACTAACATTTAACTGTACAGATACATTCAGAGAAGACATGCTGAGGGAGGCGCAATACATTTCGTAATGCCTGGCTAATCAAAAAACATGAGCACACAAAGATCTTTGACATTTAACCTCGTGTTGACCGGAGGCCCCTAAGGTCTCGCTCGGGTGATCGCCTGCCGCTTCCAGCTGTGACCTCAGAGGTGCAGTTCAAAGGTCAAGCTGAGGGCTCGAAGACTGCTGCCGTTGGTAACATCTACAGACAGCAACAGGCTTGAATGGCCTTTGGCCCTTCACTTTACTCTTGAGGAAATTCTGCCATGCACCTGAATCTGACATAAGCAATTTAGAACCGCAAATAGGACGCTGCAATGACCTCAGTGATTAATATATGAGCTGTATCATCAAAATTCCCAAACTGGCAAAACAAATTAACGATGAGCTACAAGTTTTCGCCTTCACTGTAATCACTTATAACTGCTCATTTCTCTACAGCCATTGAAAATTTTCCTACATGCACTGTAAAAGGTTGTCACACAATGAGCAGAGTGAATGATCTGGAACTAGCTAGTTAGCTAGCTAGCTATATACTGTAGCTAGGTAGGTAATGACTGCGAACTACAATCTGAAGTGAAGCAGTGAAAACAAAAGTAGTACTTTTTTAAAAACGTTTAAAAGTAGTCGAAATAAAAGTAGGTTTCTAAAATTAACAAAAGAAAAAACATGTTCAAAAAAACCTTAATCAAAGGTACAGGAAAAAGGCAAGCATTTTCATCTGTATTTAAAAGCCTTGAGACTCAGGGCTGAGTTCAGTTCTGTGGGCCGCTAATTCCATTGGCATGCAGCATAGCAGTTAAATGCAGGTTCACCGTGTTTGCTTTGAAGAATGGACTCCACTAATTGTCCCAAGTGTGCAGACTTGTTGGTGTGCTAATGAGTTTATATTCTATTAGTATTTTTTTAATGTCTTCAAGTACCCAAAACAATTCACTGATTTATAAACCAGTAGAATAATTTAAATTCTACAGCTGTTCTGATTTCTTTGTTTTGGTCAGAACCCAAAGTGCAGAGTTCTGACTGAGCTGCAGCTGTTTGATGCGCTTTAGAGGGAGTCCAGTCAGAAAACCGCGAAAATAATCCAGTCTATTGGCGATAATATCATGAATACATTTCTCTTGGTCTAACTTGGACCATGCAACGCTTCAGGATGGATGGATGGATAGATGGATGGATGGATGGATGGATGGATGGATAGATGGATAGATGGATAGATGGATAGATGGATAGATGGATAGATAGATAGATAGATAGATAGATAGATAGATAGATAGATAGATAGATAGATAGATAGATAGATCAAAGGCGTGAGTGCTGAAATGTTTCAACAGAAAAAGGTCTTGTGAAACACAGGCATGACTAAACCACGACTTGCAAAGGACAATAGAATGAGCAATCAGATTTGACGTTTGAGCCAGAAATAATAAAACACTTATGAGAAATGGTGTCTCTCACTTGCCTGATTGTCCTTGTTGATTGCATCTTGCTGTTTTTCCCAGCAAGTGCACAAGGACACAGAGGTTCTCTCTGCTTTTGTAATGACTCTTGCTTGTCATGCCCCGGTGCTGGAACTCACAGTTGATGATGGGGTGCCATCTGAATGCAAGCGGGCATGTGACTGGATAAACCCCCTTGTCATGCAAGTGCACCTACACTCACTTTGTTCGCCCAAGCTTGATCATCAGCGCTGGGCTTTTTCATTATTTAATCAGAAGCACTCTTTGCAGTTGCTAAATTATTCATCTTAAATGTTCACACAATCCCCTGCCAAAGGGGAGCACCGGGGTTTTCAGAAAAGCCATGACGCCTGAACACAGCCAGTCCTCCCTTCATTCTATTGAGGGTAAGCATAGAGAAATTACAAGCACACTGGAGAGGTTAATTAACTAATGTGTTAAACATGCACCGTGTCATTTCTGGACTCGAGGGTCTCGAGCAAAATGTTCTGAGGCCATTACGGTACAAGAGAGATGTTACGGTTTGCTCTGATCACCCTTATCGAAGTAGCATTGACTACCACTCAGAAGATGTCGCTCACTGCAGCTTGACCTCAGTAACTCACAAAATAACCAATTGCAAAATTTGAAACTATACAGAAGGTTCTGTTCTCTTTCTTTTGCCAGCATTACACCCCAATTCATCTGCAGAGTGGGTCGGAATCAACAATGAAGCCTATCTATCTATCTTCTATCGATAGCATGGTAAACAAGTAGAGTGCTCAGAATAATTGCTGTTTTACAAAACAATGCGTTCATACAACATTCATAAAAGAGAAAAAGGCAATATATATATTCTCTCTCTCTCTCTCTCTCTCTCTCTCTCTCTATACAGTATATATATATATAAACCAAATTCTATTGATAATTGATTTCCTGTTCCTGATCAGCATATGCTGATATATATTTGGTGCTGGAGTAATCAAAAGCATCCTCAAAAGAAATCAAGTTACATTACTTTAATATTAGGTAACGTGCACATTTACAACACCGCCGTTAAGGGACATGCATATCTGTTTAATTTTCAATGTCACTTTATGTGTGGTAATTGAATCACAAATAAAGGACGGCACCATTTGTGAGTGCAGCGTCAATGTTTAATCCGCATAACGTTGCAGTGGTTTACAATTATATGTCGACATACTCGGTGTAAAAGGTTTGAGAAGCACTGAACTGAAGGTGGTGAAAAGGACCATGAAGCCACAGTAGACATCAGTAATGTGAACTGATCGAGGCAAATCGGCATTTAAAATATAATACATTCATTCAGATTACAGATGGACAGGCAAACAGATGGACTGAGGGAAAGGGAGACACATTAGCCCCATGGTTGTCCAACTCTGACTCTTTCTTCCCGTTGTGGCGATCTGGAGTTCCAGAAGCTCCAATTGCCCTTCCTTGCTCTCCTCCTCCAAGATTACAAATGCCGCTGAACCCACATCCCACACACAAAGTGCACATGACCCACATGGATGTACGACACTCTCCACCGCAGAGGAGACCCTCTCCGCAGGGGCCCAGTGACTCTTCCAGGGACCAGACAGGTGGTGAAAGCTGAATGGGCATCCGAACGACAGCCC
The DNA here is from genome assembly GCF_054856545.1 of Hippocampus guttulatus. NCBI lineage: Eukaryota > Metazoa > Chordata > Actinopteri > Syngnathiformes > Syngnathidae > Hippocampus > Hippocampus guttulatus. The sequence continues at coordinate 16,097,857 of NC_141263.1, forward strand.
ACTGCCAGGGGGGGCTGAGTGCCAGTTGGCCCGCAGTTAACCGGCACACTCCCTCAATGTGGAGCACAGAGCACACAAGCAGATAGCAAGCACGCCAACACACACACACACACACACACATGCACACACACGACACACACACGCACACACACACACACACACACACACACACACACACACACACACACACACACACACACACACACACACACCATTCATCTATTCATGGGGACCTTTCATCACTGCATGCTAAACCTTTATGTTAACCTCATGATTGAACCCACAACGAGAACAGTACTGGACCAAATACAATGCACGTCTACTCATGCTGGAATAATCATCATTATGTGTCAGATTAGATATTCATAGACGGACATTTTCCAAAGGGATTTATATGTGCATCTCTAAATGCATGCATACAGTACACACAGGCTCATACGCAGAGATAAGAAATGATAGCCTGTGTCAGGCACTATATATTGAAATTATATGTTCGCAAGACAACTTTCAATCATGCTCCTGCAGGAAACATTTACTCACTGTCAGTCTCTGTGCTTTTTTTTTTCTCAAATGCATGATTGTAATTTCCCTCCCTCATGTAGTTCATATGGCAGACCAACGTAAATGATAACACAGACCAAATAATATTAGTACACAGTCGAGCAAAGATATTTCATAGTCGAACCAATTTCCATAGTGAGCATACTGTACGTGTTATAAAAGCAAAGCGATGTGGTATACTTGATAGTATTTTATATATAAAACACTATGAAGCAAGAGATATTTTTGATCCGTAAAGACAGAGAGGTGTCAGTCCGTGTTCATTTTTCATTTGCTAGCAGTCATAAGACTAATAATAAGAAGAAGAAGATGAAGAAGAAAACCTTTGTTCGTCTCACAATGGAGAAATCCCCAATTTATAGCAGCAAAGTTATGAAAGGAAGAAAGTACAGGAACAAAAAGTATAGGAGCTGCTGTCAAGGCAGCTACTCTCATGGCGCCATCTTGAAGTCACGTGAAACATGATAAAACAAATTCTGCAACATAAACTTCGAGAGATCTATGGTACACAAAGTGAGTGTCATTACTGTGCTTTCTTTCTCCATGAGCTCAACTTGTGTTGTACGGCAAACTGAAATAAAACAAGACCTTGGTCAAACTGAAAAAAAATTAAAAAAAAAAAAATATATATATATATATATATATATATATATATTCCACTTCTTTCACCCTCATTATTTTCTCCCATTTTGGGTCCAAATCAGTCATATTCTTTTTTTTAAATAAGACCATCAGGACCAACTCCACAACTGTTTGAGCAACATTTCACAAAGCAAGGGTCATAGCATGTCATTTTGACTTAAATGAACTGAATGACTGTGAGCAATGAAAGCAAATAAATGTCAGCGCTATTTTGCTTCACTGGCCTCTTGAAATAGCTGGATGCTGACACATTGTCTCTGAAATGTCACGTCCAAAATTACATTTCCCTACTGGGTTGAATAAAATACAGTGCTAATTCCAATTCGGTTGACTGATCAGAAAATTGTCCTTTCTCAACGTCACTGACACCCATTCCATTCACAGAGTCAGGCATACCCTCTCACATATGTCACAAGCAGATTTTGTGTTCATCTGAGTTTGACAATTCGAAGAGAATGAAAGAGAGGCTGTCTGCGCTGACACCCACACATCGCCTCTTGTAAAGAAGAGCACTTATCATCCAATTCATTGGGTGCACCAAAATTGTCTGATACTGTCAGAGAAGTACCTATTAAATGAAAAAAGAATGCTCATTACTGCGGTTGTCGCTTGCAGTGTTCAGTGTTCTTTCAGTGTTTCAGACGATTTTTACAATTACCTCATTTGGCTAGATGAGAGGGAGCAATAGTAAAAAAATAAAATAATTGGTCTGGCACTTTCATAGTGATAAGCATATCACATCGCCTTGGGTAGTCCAACAGCTTTTCTCTGGGGCAGTAATCTCAATAAAACTACTTTTCTACACTTTATTTTGATTTTTAATCTTGGAAAGGGTACACTTACTTTGAGTCCAGTAAAGAGCGCAAAAAGAAACTTTGTTCATTATGGCATAGAAATGGACTGCCATCGTACCATTACAGTAGTTATTATTATGTGCATCAATTATACTCCACTGCAAACCTCAACTGAGATAATAAACATAGACATAAACGTAGAATACGGTCACCTAATGCTCACAAGTGAACGACCATTACAACAGTCAGTTCAGACCAAGCCATTTGATCGGACAAGAGTCATTCGATGAGTGATGAGAGACACTACAACTGAACAGGACTCTTAGCTCTACAAACAATAACACTCTACCTGACAGATGCTCTCAACAGTTAGTTAATATGGCCTACACCGACAGTGGTTGTCTAACATTACTGTGGGTTGTCAAAAACAAGATGCAGACATTTCCCATTTGATTTCAAGCATGAATGGTCATCAGATGAGGCCAAAACAACAGAGAGAAGATGTCAACTCAATCCTCCAGGTGTGCTAATGTGGTATGTGACATAAATGACATATTAAAGCTGTTTCTCATTTTGCGTTCTAATCCATTCTTACATCCTTGCGATCTTGTAAAATGTCATCTGTCATGTAAATCAAGAACATATCGAACACCCAGATGTTGTTCTTGTCTGCTAGCTTAAACCAAGGATGCTTTGGTTGATGACGAGGCTGGGAAAATTCCCAAGATGCATTTGGTGCTACAATCGGCCGAGGAGACTACTCACATTTGTTGTTTGTTTGTTAGTTTTTTTCTTTCATAATCATTTCACAGAAATACTTTGTATGTCAGAGCAAGGGCAGAGTTCACAAATACACAACTGTTCCAATTACAAAGAGACTAGCATTTTCGAGAAGTACATTCTTGAGTACATTCTTACAAAGACCATACTTACCAAGTTCTTGATTGATATTGAGAAGCAGCTTCAGTTTACAAACTGGTGCAGACATTCAGCAAAATTGCTAACAAGCACAGAGTCATTGCTTGATTTTACATTTCTGTGATGCGACCTGACGCAAGGTCGACTAACAATTACATTTTTTTTTTTTGTCAGCATTGATGCTAATACTTTGACTAGTTAGCATGTTGCGTTAAGCAGCTCAGCTTGCTGCTCTTTGGGCTGGTAGAGCCTCATAATTGATTAAATTTAAAAAAAAAAAAAAAATATATATATATATATATATATATATACTGTATATATATTTTTTTTAAATTAATTTTTCCCTTATTCCCGTTAACTGATTAATGAGACTTTTAGAACCATTTTATAAAATTAATATCACACACAAGGTCATGCCAACAACAAATCACATGTGATTTGATAACAGTAGAACATCACTCCTCCCTTTCATGCGATAAAGTCTGATTCACATAAGCTTTCTTTGGCCACACTGAAAGTGATGTGAACTTTGGTATTGCTATATTGTCCGTCTATAATATTTATGGGCGTGCGTGAGCACGTATGGGATTGCATGTGATCCAATACAGTCATGACAATTCAATAGACTGTACAAGAAGGCTCTAATTATAAACAGCCCTACTTTTCCAGTCAACTCAAGATGACAAATTGACAAGGAACAACTGTCGCCGAGCCCCTCTCGGGATATTATACTTTGATAAGGATAGTGCTTTTCCTGCACACAAGAGGCACAGAACGTGTCATAATATAGCTCCTCAAGAGTTGTGGATGTGACAGGACATCTACCCGTGGTTTTAAAAGATGGAGGGTTCTTGTTTTGTCTCTTTACTAATTCATACTTACTCACACACACAGCAATGGTGGCAGTCTTGTGTAGGAAAAAAAACATGGTGACATGTTCTTTTGGACTCATGGTGATGTGCCGTGAATGAGAAGCCGATGGCTGATCAGACAGATAGACAAGCAGACGGACAGATTCTACATCCCTATCGTGTAAAACTGTTTAAAGTGCAGCTGTCTAAATTCCGAAAAATAATTAATGACACAAGACGAGGAGCGAGAAAACGCACCAACATTTTCAGCTTTCTTTGGCTTATTATTTGACCCTCATGACGGGTGTGCTGTTCTGTAAAGGTCAGGCATGTCAAATGACAATGCGGTTTTTTTTCATTCATAATAAGTTGCTAAAAGGGGTGAACTTGTCAACTTCCTGATGACCCCCCCCACCCCCTACACACACACACACACGGACTGTTCAAGAGTAAGCATGTTGACATATGCTAACACAGACAGAGTGGGGACGCTAACCGCTTCTAAACTAACACAGTTTAATGCCTTTCTGTTCTCTCTCGCTTCAGTCAGGAGCCTCCTCCAGCTGGCCGCGTTGCCCCCCCCCCCCTAACCACGTCCTCTCACCACCCCTGCTATTCAACTCTCGGCACCTCTTCTTTGCTCTTGTGAGAGAGGTCCTGTCCTGGGCCAGCAGAATTGTGGCCGACCTTTCACCCCTGCTTGCTAATTACCGCACCATGGTGACGCTTCAAGTGTCTCGGCCTCCTGGGTGCACAAAAAGTGAGCGCGTGTGCACACAAAGAAATTCACTGACACACAAATATTCCCTTGAGACTGACATTCCACAATGCCCCAGCACACTGCACTATACTGTAAACTGCATAACAGCCAATGAAACCAAATAAATGATGATAGACTGAAGTACAATGTTTGGTTCCTGATGTCTTTAAGGTGTGTTTCAGTAACATATTGAACCTTTTTGTATTAACAAAGAGGCCACGCAACCCCCTCAGACCAAAACAAATAGCAGCAGGCTCTGTCATCATGACCACCAGGCTCAGAAGAGAATAGCAAGCTCTGAAATTCTGCAATCTGGAAACAAGCCAATAGCCAGAGAAAGAGAGAGATAGTGCGAGAGAAAGCAAGAAAGAGAGAGAGAGTCTTGGCACACACTGGAGGTGTGTATCACTGAATAATGTGCAATATTCAGGGACTCCAGGGGAACTGGATCACGTGTGTATGCAGTGTGCAGCCATGCTATCGGTGTCTAACAGGTGGAAGACTTTGGCTGCTCCTCTTTGGAACAGTTCACGAAACAAATGACATTTTTGGTCCAAAAAGCAGGGGCTATAGGTTCCACCTTGCACGGCCTGTTTGAAGAGCTGGAGATGCAATTATACAGATGAGGAAAGGGTGCCAAGGTGTGGGGTTGGGGGATTAAGGTTGCGGTCTTTCAATCTGGAACCCACAAAGAGAAATATTTGCAATTTTCTCTCAAAAAGTGTGTTTGAGTGTAAGATAGGATAAGATAAGAAAACCTTTATTTGTCTCAAAATGGAGAAATTACCAATTTACAGCAGCAAAATTATGAAAGTAGAAGACAAAAAGTATATAAATAAATATAAATATAAGCATATTAAAAATGGGTGAGTGGGGGGTGAGTCCAGGTTTTCAGGAAATGTAAAATAAATAAAATAGAAATACAATAAAACATGTTTTCAGTGTGTTTTAATGAGAGAAATAACACTATAAAATACTTTATAAACACGTTACAGCTGCAGCTGTGGTGAATGCGCTATATAAATCCAATTCATTGTCTTGTAAAAACAGAGCGTGATGGCATGAATAAGATTGAAAAGAATTAAAAAAAATTTTGTCACACATTCTTATTCAATTCACACTGTGCTGCTCATTTTGGTATCACCTGTGGGCAGTGTAAGACACATACTGCACCTCTCTTGTCTTCTCATCATAGCAGTAATATTTGTCACTCTTCACAGAGGATAAAGAATACAACCCTGTGAGTATTGCTATAGTATCGGTCTACTTATGTTACTTTAGCGTTAGTGCTCAGATAGCTGCCAGATGGATGCTAATTGTTAGCTCGTGTGCCTATGGAGTTTCCCTTTGTATGTTACGGGCAATAAAGAGCTTCAACACTCTTTTTTTGAAGATTATTTCTTACCTTTACCTGTCAAACTGCTGGTTGTTGTGAAGTGAGTTGAGTTACCTGCCACCACACAAGTCACATCTTAAAACACTTGTAAACCAGGTCACTCGTCACTCAAGACACCACCGTAGTACACCAGTGTTGGGAAAATATCCTATATTTCTTGCTGCACATATACTGGGAATTCAGAAGCCTTACAGCGTGAGTGGCAGTCAGTGCTTCCATCAAGTATGCGCACACACTTTCTCTTTACATGGGTCAGTGCTGTGCATACACACACACAAACACTGACAGCGAGTACACTTGTGCACATGCGGGCGCGCACACACACACACACACACACACACACACACACACACACACACACACACACACACACGTACATAATTGCGAACGAAGACACATGCATGCCTACAAAACATGGCCTGAAGACACCCGAGCCTTTAGTCAAATGCCAAGAAAGCTGCCACGAGGGATATAATCCTGTCAGTCCGACACACACACACACACACACACACAGGCTCTCATGCTTGTTTTTGTTTTTTTTTAGAAGTGCTCCTCTCTGCTAAACAACCCGCTGGCAGAGAGATATAAGCCACATTGTGAGGCATCAAGACAGACAGGAGACGTAAATGTAAAAATCAATTCAAAATACCCAAAGAATTTAAGGCGAAGAAAGAATTCAAGGAAATTGCACATTGAGAAAAAAGGAATCGCCCACAGCCTCATTTTCCCATTATTTTAACTCCACCCAACCTTCCCTTGCTTCTTATAAGCGGGTAGCGATTATGCTTGCAGGCTTTTAACTTTGTTTGAGCAGATATGCCTTCTCCATGCAGGCCTACATCCTGATATCCCTGTTTATTATCTCCTGACAATCCACCGCCGGTCTCTTCTGCGCTCCCCCTCTCTGTCTCACCATTGCCGAATGTCCTCATTCTCCTTCTCTATTGTGCTGACAGCCCAGCAAGAGCAAGAAGAGGCACACTGTGCGCCCGCGCGTGCATGCGTGTGACGGCGCGCTGACCCTTTAATCAGCGTGAGGAGAAACAGAGGAGGACTTACGCGGACCAGCAAGGTCAGGGGTCACGTGGAGTCAGCCATTACACTCTTTTACCGAGACACACACATAAATGACCGCACACACACACACACACACACACACACACACACACACACACACACACACACACACACACACACACACACACGTATAATGGGCTGGGGATATGATGGGCACACACACAAGTGCACGCACGTTTCTGTTTTATTCTTCTATCGTAGAGAGGCAACTAAATGCTCGAACAAATTCTTCCAATCGTCACAGCTGTCTTCAACCCTTAAGTGAAACCCTACCCAAGCATCTATGAATGCGTCTGAAGGTGAAAAAAATCTGTCAGAATATCCAAATACACACATGCACGCACACACATACCTACACGGGGGGGATAAATAGGAAAGGCCGAGACCCTTTGTATCTCTGCAATGTTTGACTGCTCCCACCCCAGGTCGTCTTATCAGCTGTCTCTCATCTATCACAGCCTTTCAGACACAACTCTCACTTTACAAACACACACACACACTCATGCACACGCACACACACACACACACATGTGCACAAGCACAGATAAACACAAGTACAGTCCTCTCTGGAGGCCATTTCCGTTGGTGTTGACACGGCTCCGGATTCTCCCTCGAACTGCCTTGGTGGGATATACCTTGTGTAAATAACGTCTAATATAACTCACCCACTTCCAAAGGAATCATATGTATGCACTAAATCAAGATGAGTTTGCAGCGGTTCCTTTCAGTCCTTTAATGTGTGACCATGTGAGTTCTTTAGAAACAGCTCTCGGGTCATTGAAAGTGCACATTGCACATGCAAATAGTCTACATGCAGTTATTGTTAAAACGAAATCCACTGTTAGTATAGACAATATTTATTACATTAAAAGGGTGACATACTCATTGTGGCATTTTATTTATTTATTTTTTAATTTAGAATGAAGTCTACATCGGTGATTCTCATGAGTACCGCTAGTGGTATACGGGGGCTCTGTCTGGCGGTACTTGAATGAATCACTGAATTAAATATACAGTAAATAACAGTTAAATATAAGATTCAGTCAAAAACATTAGGATGAAGCATGTATAGTAGCAATGTATAGTGTCTGAAGTTTTCTTTCTCCTTTCAATACAGTACAATGTTTCTTTTCGTGAACAGTTTTTTAATTTGCTTTTTAAGGACAGTACTATTCACAGTACAGTTCACATTTTTTTAAGCAAAGTAAAATAAGTGTACATGTAGTTTTGAAGAACTATTGGTTTTTAAAATATTACGTATATTTTTACAATTTTAATTGATGGTAAATGGATTTTAATTGAATCATTATTTTAAGCACTGGGGTTTTTTTCATTTATTTAATTTCACTGTTAATGTTCACACTGCATAATGTCACAGTAGCTTACAAAAATAAATACAGGAGTATGCAGTATAATTTTTAGGCCTTGTTTTTGATGAACGCTTCGGCCTACTATGTTACTGCGTTTTAATTTAATTGTTTAAGGAAGACTTTTTTTTTTACAAAAAGAAATTAACCTTTCATGTGAGAAAATGTTTGGTTTTGAGTGAAATTTTCAATCAATGCTCTTGCAAATAACTACAATGAGAATCTTGTCACTTGAAATTGATTATTGAAAGCTATTGTACTACTCATATACTGTACAGGTAACTACCGTGGACTGAAATCAATTTTGTCAATGATAGTCTGCGCTCCCATAATTCAATAACATAAAAGAATCAAATAAAACCAGCTGCACATGTAAATCTCTCCAAATGAGCTATTTAAAGCTGAAGATCATCAAAATGTGGAACCGAAAAGGAGTTTTTGCTTCTTTTGCTCTGCATCGCACCTGCCACGTAGCCCGTAAGTCCACCACCTTTCCGTGCTTGCAAGCCAACAATTAGGTTGACATGGCTTGTTGGGTTTCAGGGTTAACACTTATGGCCATAAATGATGGCCATTAAACCTCTAAGGCTTAAAACCAATTAAGCTCAATGCGGCGTCCTGCCCGGATGAGAGCATACTGTGTTTCACAGTGTGCTGAGCATGCAGGAGGAGGGACTGTGCCCGTTATTGTCCTCATCTTCTTATATATTGCATTTCCCATATGTTCCAACTACTGTACATCCCTTTGTGCTATGTTTAATCTCTCCTGTCTTCTGTAGAGTCATCTCTCCTCTTCCCCCTTTTCCAAACGCCCCCTCAACATTCTCCATTGCTCCTTCCCTTCCCGCTTTGACGGTCCCACACTGTTCCCTATAGACCAAAAGAAAGGCCAGATTAACATTGTAGCAGCTTGGCAACCAGGCACTAAGGAGGGGGCGGGGGGGTTTAAAAAAAAAGCACTGTGTTTTCCCCTCGAGCCTCTTCTTCCCTCCATCTCTGACCCCCGTCTCGCTGCCCTCTCTCGTCTCTCTGATTCTCTCCTCTAAGCTGGCTGATGGCGATGGGGTCGGAGACCCTGGCTGAGTGGAACTCATTACAGACTCCCTTCATTTCCATTCTGAGTGGGGCCTGTAGAGAGAACGCGCACCAGGGCATTGAGGTGCACTCGCACAGGGAACGAGGCGAACACATTGAGCAAGACACCACTTATGAAGAGTGACGGCCACCACAACCAGTCTTTAATGCCCCCACTGTGGAGTGCAACCAGAGGGGAGGAAGGGAGGAGAGAGAGGGAAGATGGAGAGCAGCAATGCCAAGCAATAGAAGGACAAGGCAGAGGGCTGCGGGGCTGACACAACAAGAAGCCGTATTTAATAAACATGAGCTCGAGCCCAACGCAATTGAGCTGCACAACAGCAAGCTTATGCAGATGAGAGGCGACCTAATGACTAAATGGAGTGGATCGAGAAAAGAAAAGAAAGAGGAGGGAGAGATTAAAGCAGGGATGGAAGGCAGTAGTGTTTAAGTGGCTGTGATGGAGTGTAAACAGAGGAGTTTCTCTGCCGTGTTACAGGAAGGCTTTGTCAAACAACAACACAGGAGGAGGAGAGAGAGCACAGCTTTGCACATCATGCAGCTGTACTAAACGGCACAAAACATGGAAGGCCATTGTAGCCAGGGTCGCGTGTTAATGAACATGGAAGATGTGGGATGTGCCCAATGCCACATGGGCGCACACAATGGCGTCCTGCCACAGCGAAATCCATAAACGTATGAAAACGTTATATTCAGCATTTTAGATGTGAAGTGAAAATAAATGTGTCTGAAATTTCACAGTCCACAGAGAAGAGTATTCTAATTTTGCCAAATTTGAATGATGAGAAAAATCGCCAACTATATAAAACATGAAAAATCACAACATACTCTCTACTCCCAAACTCAAAAGTCCATCAAAACCACGACTTTAATCTGGAAAGTAGATGCTACTTCATCTGGTATGTTTCTTTTGCCTCCACATAACTTGATTGGCCCATAAAAAAACCACATTGTTTTAAAATTTCCAGCGGCCAGAATATATCCCATCGGGTCGTCTCAGGACTTTCCCTTCCACCTTCTCTCCGTGACGTGCGCACGGTCAAAGCAGTCAGGATTAGAGAGGGTTAAGTTATTTTAATGGCATACATTTTAATAACGACAAATTCATTCAATTGTTTATGAGACCAAAACAATGAGAACAACTGCTATGAGGTGAAAAGCGGTCGTAAGGTCAACAAAATTGAGGAAAAAGACCAATTTTGTTTCATGCTGACATCTTTAGTTTAGTTCCAATTACACAAAATTACTAAGTGATCCAAATAAAAATCAGAACAGAAATATCTGGCTGTTTGATCTCATGATCTTCTTTAATACTTTGACTTTATTAAAAATGACATAATAGAACATATGTTGTTGTAGTTTGTTTTTTGTTAGTCACAAAATAGTTTTTCAGGCGACCTTAGAAAAGTTCCAAACACTAAAACTTTACTGTTCGATTAGATCAACCCAATTTACTTTCAACTATGCTTCGGTTCGAGCTATAATCTATTCAAATTCATATGATCGATTAAATTGTATACATTATTCTACATTATATTGGCCAGAGCTTGCGATGGAGAGCTAACAGACTTTATAGGCAATCAGCAATTAGATAAACACAATCACTCAAATGTTTGTGGAAGCATCTCATCAGCCGCAATTTAGCAGACATCTGGCTGATTCTCAACAATTACACAGCAGTGTTTGTGCATCGGTGAGCTACATTAGCCACAAGGAGCCTTGAGCTTGAAGTAAGGAGGAGGTTTTGAAGTCATATGCAAAGGAGTGCTTTTGATGGTGTGTGTGTGAGGAGTGGGCCAAGCTTTTGGAGGAAGAAAGCTGTTTACCTGGAACAAGGGATTATGGGACAAGTCCCTGTGGCATTTTGGAAGCTGTGGGGGTTTGGAAGAGCCGCCCCTTAAATCTGTTTAGGGGACAGTCACACCTCTAGAAGTTCCTTGGTGCCGATGTCTCTTACGTTTCCTCTTCCTGTGTCTCTCTTCTTCATGCACTGATATACCGAATATAGCCCTTAAATATTCACCCCCCCCCCATCTTGCTAAATGTTTTAGTCACGGTTAACTTCTTCAAATCATGTAAGCCCCGCTTTTCCATATTATCCCTGAAAAACAATTTTGACTGATGACATTTCAAGTAGCAACTTGAAATGACCTTATACCTTGAGATGAGCTCAAATCATCTTTACCCATTGAAATAATATTAATATTTTATATAAATAATATTTTAAAAAAAGATAGCAATGAGTACTAAACACAATGGAAAATAATGAAACAGTTTGCACATCATGATTTAATGCTTCAATTAAATCTATTATGCTGCTACTTCTGGTGTACCCACCTTGGCCACTGGAGGCAATATAATACAGTCAAATAGACAAACCAAAAGAGAGTTGGTCATCTTAGGCTAGGTTCACACTGCAGCAGCATGATGCCCAATTTGGAATTTTCGTTAAATCCCATATTCTTTCATGTATTCTCTCACATTACATCAACAAATGTCACTTCTATTATGAAGAGAATGCGTTGGTGATGTGACATGCATGCGCACAAAACACGTCGAATGACACACACATAAACAAAAACAAAAAAACGGTGTCACATGGCACAGTTCTTGCGGAAGTTAATATGGTTCCGTACTATGCAATGCCTAACCTCAGATTGGCGGAGGAGTGAAGTGGGAGGAGGTCGAAATATTTTGGGGACATGAAACAACGCTCCTCATTTCATGAAGACCTGTACCAAAGATGAGCTCACATCACTGCCGCACGCAACAAATGAAGTGTCTTTGTAGATAAATTCAACTGGGAGTGACATGAACAAAAAAAAAAAAAAACAACAACAACAAACAAAAGTCCAAGACTAGTACATAGTAAAAAAGTTAAAGTAATATTCAATACCTTCACATTTTACATGCTATTTAAAATTTGAAATCCTTGAAGATTCTAATAAAACCAAAGGTCTGACTTGATGTTTTTGGTGGAATGGAATAGGACACCACTGACATCCTCCCTAGTCCATCAGGAGACCACTAAAAAGGATGCATTGGGATGAAAGAGAAAAGTAGCGTGCCAAATGGAAGCCACCTACTGCAAAACGGGACATTCTGTTGGCAGCGGGAAGCCCGAGTGTGCTATTTGTGTGTTTACGAGACGCACAATTGTTTCCACGCTACAAAATGTTTGCATTCCCCACTTTGTCTTCTCGTTGTACAGAGCGAGTGGGTGGATTACATTCTTTGTGTCTATTTGTGTTATTAATTTAAATACAAATTCACACGTTAGATGTGAGCTGCTGTGCCAATCTCTCTCTGCAAGTGGGAGGAAGAGGCGACGAGCCGTGCACGCTGAGTTTAATTAGGCAGCTTGCTGCTGGCGGCACCGTGGTCACACGGGGCTCTGGAGGGGTGAATGGGAGCAGGTGGCCTCTGCTACCTGGGGGGAAAGAATTACACACGCACACGCACACACACACACACACATAACCTTGGCCAGGACTGATTGGGACAGAGGGCTAACCTGCATGTAGCTCTATGCTTGAGGAAGATGATTGCAATCAGTAGCAACACATTAATTGTATAGCACAATTCAAGTGCATTGCAAAGACAATGACTGTATTGTATTATATTTAATTGTATTCTGGAGCCCAATTTGCCCCATGCAGAACAGTTTAGTTCGGTCTCAAATATTTGTTTGGTTTCCAGTCTTATCCATCCATCCATCCATCCATCCATTTTCCGATCCACTTATCCTCACAAGAGGCGCGGGGGGTGCGACTCTTAGCCTATCCCAGCTGTCTTCGGCCAGTAGGCGGGGGACACCCTGAACCCATTGCCAGCCAATCGCAGGGCACACGCAGATGAACAACCAACCATCCACGCTCACACTCACACCGAGAGACAATTTCGAGTGTTCAATCAGGCTGCCATGCATACTTTTGGAATGTGGGAGGAAACCGGAGTACCCTGAGAAAACCCACACAGGCCCGGACAACATGCAAACTCCACACAGGGAGGTCGGAGCTGGAATTGAACCCGGTATCCCTGCACTGTGATGTCGACGCGCTAATCACTGGACCACCCGGCCGCCCTTCCAGTCTTATCCATTTTGGTAGTCAGAGGTGGGGTACACTAACTCTGGACGGGTCACTAGCCACTCGTAGGGTATATACAGTCATGTCCGTGGGACATTGACACAGTTCTCATCTTTTTTGGCTTTAAACATCACTGCCACAGATTTGAAATGAAACAACATTTTTAGAGGCGTGTCATTTGCCATGGATTTTCTCTCTTCAGTCCCCATTCTCTCAAAATTGTGGCAGTTCGCTGGACTGCACCCACACAACTCAATTGGAGCAATATACTGTAGCCAGGCACGTCATGATGTATCAGTCAAATGAATAAGACTTATTTTGCCTTGGCAGGGCCAACGTGATCCCATGTTGTCGCATTCCTCTTCTTTTGTAAGGTTACCTGCTGAGCTACACTATTTGTCAGCAAGATGTTTTTGAAGTGTAATTCTGTCATTGATCGATGCATAAGAAACGCAGATCTGCCACTCTAAAGTATCGCCTAACCGTACCGCTACACGGAAACGTAACTTAATATGCTTCTTTCTGGTGGAACGGAGTAGAGACTTTTCGAGTGAGTAGAGTCACTGCTGTAGCGCCACAGGAGGGATTTGCGGTTGAGGATGAGGTCAAGAGCCCATAGCGATATCATGGCCCAGATGAAGTGGAAGGCGGCGTGAGGGAGGAACACAAGGGCAGGTGCCGAGTGCCAGGTGGCAGCAGTGGCATGTCCCGCCACCTGTCCCGGGGAATATGAACCACGCTCGCTCCGCCTGTTCGCTCGCTATGGGATGACACCGGCTCCCCGTCTGCCTGGTTGGAGCTCTGGCTGTCAGCCCGTCCGTCCATCCGGCTGTCTGCTTGTCTGTCGGCCCAAAGCGACAGTTAGTCAGTCGGCCTCCCCGCCTCGCCGCCAGGCCCGCTCATCTCGCCCCTGCTGCCTGTTAAAATGGCTTGCTAGCGCCACCTGTGTTCTGCCGCTACTTGTTCATTCCGTGTCTCTTTTCTCCCAAATTGGTTGTGGCCCCATCTCTTCTGTCTTTCCTTCTTTTCCCTTTCCGTCACCCTCAGGCTCATCTTCGGCCAAGCCAAGCACACTAACAAGATTTAGAGATGCAAAAGCTATCACTGCAACCAGTCATTCCAATTACTGCAGCAGTATGCACGCACACACACACACACACACACACACACACACACACACACACACATACTCTATGAAAACAATACTTCTAGGAAGGATACAAGACCGTGTTTCATTCGCTGCCAGCTATTCATCTTCAAACAAGTGTTCCATTTAAAATGCACAGCCTCCACTCAGCGGCCTCTTAGAAGGGAAACGATTTACAAAACACTGCAATACTGGCTTGAAAAGCATCTTTGAAGACGCACGGGTCGCTACGGGGGTAACGTTTCCTGACACCTCACTTGGCAGCAGGAAGCGGTCGGGAAATGACGTGGCCAGTGAGTGCTCCAACGGTGGATGTGAGGGGTGGGGTGGTGACGGGGTCGAAAAACCCTGTTTGAAAATGTGTGCATGGCAGAGAAGCTTCACGAGCACATCGACAATCACGGGCGCACGAGTACAGCAGAAACTCCTCCTGCCAGGCCTGCACCATCTGTCTCCGTGTCTGTGCCTCACAGCCGAGCCCAAAGCGGGCCCCAGCAGAGCTGGCGTGAAATTAGCTGCCTTTGTGGAGCTTGGTCTGCTTGTGTGCATGTGTGTTTGGGTGCACCAGGATGCCGTGGATTTGACGCATATTTTGAACCATATTTGTCACCACGCTGTCAAGAGGTAGTAACCCACATTGTTGGCGCACGTAGTAAAATGCGCGGGTGGAATCCAAAGTCTGATCTAACGGCGCCATACTGTGACCTTTGATCTCGGAACAGACACAGTGACCTTAGCCTCTATGCACTCCACCTCCGTCACCCAGCAAGTGACGTATGCCACACTGAGCATGTTTATGCGCTTTTGTCTGGTCAGGCAACCCTGGTAGCCTATCGGGCCCTGGTCGGCCACATTTAGGTCCCAGGATGCTCTTTGATATCTACTCAGCACGCTCAACCCTTCTAGACCCTTGGCCTGGCCTTTTGACCTCAGGCGTTAGCGAGACCTGTCCTCCTCCTTTTTGCCGACAAACGTGTGATAAATCAAGTCTGCCCTGACACACACACACACACACACACGCACACACACACACACCAATTATCCCAGCGCCACATCATCACCCCACACCCCGCACATTAATGAGCCCAGAGGTTAAAGGTTGTTGACATTCCCCACACACTGCTGAACGCTAATACTCGGCCCACACACCACACACAGTACGAACACACAGAGTGAGGTGGACGCTCTTCCGAAGTCGTTCAAAGTCAAACAAAGGCAAGCCCAAACTAAATGTCGCTTTACTGTGTAGAAAGAAAGAACATTCAAATATTTCAATGCGCGTGGAGTAGAAAAAGTCTGCGGGCCAAGGTGCGGACAGGGCAGTCTTGGCTGACCAGATGAAGAATGCTCCCGCCATGTGACGGATAATCATTGTATTCTTCTCGGCTGCAGAGTCTTGGCTCAGAGACAAACCGTCTGGCAAACAGACAGCTTCACAGCGCCGAGCTCAATCAAACTGTCTGTACCCAACGGTAAGCACACACACACACACACACGCACGCACGCACACACACACACTAATGGGATTCCACGCACATATGCATGCACATACCGAGGAAGTGATCCTTGAGCCTGCATAGCCTAACTCAGATAACACCAAACAAATCAGCCTGCCGCCCCACCACACACGCACACCACTAGCCTACGTTTATGCACCGACATTTTGATTGGTGAATAACTTTCTTAGCTAATTTATTTCTCAAAGTAGCGATTAACATTGTTCTATGGTTGACTTCAGCTATTATTCTTATATAGATGAACAGGAGAGAAACAGGGCCCGATGGCTGCGCTCGCCTGTGCTACGCACCCTCTGCTGGTTCAAGAAAGTACAACACACTGTTCCACCGCTCTCCCTTGCCGACAGACGAAGTTGGCAACGCGTTCAAAGCGGATGAGCTGTGCTGCACTCCTAAAACAAGCAATCCAATCCCCCAGGAGAGATGTGTTTCTCACTAAGAACACAAAAGAGGAATAATGGCTGGAAAAGATCTCAGACAGTCTGCAGTTTACAGTCTAGTACATACCGTGTGTAGTCTGTGTGTGTGATGTCAGGACAGAAAAGCGACAAATCGGCTAAACATGAAATACACACGAGTGACCGCGACTACTTTCTTTACGTGTTTACATATGTCCGTTCCCAGGCTTGTGTGTCCTATCCCATCCCCGCTGATGCCTGACCTCACAATCACCTCTGGACCTTGCAGCAACTGTCCCTTTGAGGCCTCATATCCCGCTGGCCCTTGACAGAAGGGAAGGGGGTGATTTGTTCGGGGGTTAGGTTCAGTCACATCAGTCTAATACTGAGATGAGCTAAAATGATTTAAGGACACTGGAGTAAGGGGAGGTTTACATAGGACCGTTTTAACAAAAAATGTGATTGGACTGGCTGTTTACACTCAGGATAGGTATGAATTCCAATGACATCTACGGTTCATGGCTGTGCGGGAAAGCATACACTTAAAAAGAAAAAAAACCCCCTGCCAACTCATGGAGCATGAATCTGCATTTAACAAGCTAAAACCAAATCAAACCACTTTGGATCAGTTTACATGCTGCTCTAATGACAGCTGGCCAAATCACATTTTGTAAATGAATTAAGGAGGTCTCTAATCAAATCTGTGTGATCTGGATGCAAGACGTTCATGTGTGTGCCTCTGTTTGTGTGGTTATAGATGTGACTTTATATCAACGGCAAGTCCAAATAAATCTGAGTGGAGTCAGAAAAACAACAGTCGAGAGGGAACCAAGGTAACTAATGAAATAACATAGGGAAAATGTGGCACGTCCGTACAGAAGAAGGAAGGTCAAACAGACGTTAACTTTATTACACGATACTCAATCTTGCACTTAACACATACTCCATGTATTAAAATAAGAATAAAATAATACTACAACTGAGAAAAAGTAGACAAAAACAAAGCATTTTTGAAAAAAGAAAAACAAAACTCATACCCACTTTAAAAACAAATTAAAATTCATGACATTTAACAAGGCGGCACGGAGGTCGACTGGTTAAGAACTTCACCCTCACAGTAAAGAGATCATGGGTTCGACTCCGGGCCCCGGCCTTTTTGTGTAGAGTTTACATGTTCTCCCCGTGATCCATCTACAACCATATAAACTCACACTGCTACAAAACGGTATTTATTATGATTTTGAGTATTTTAAGTTAATTGAATGAAAGATCATTTTCTTCAACATCCTTCAACTGTGTGTCATGTGACTATTTCCAGTGACGGTCCTCTGGCAGGAGTGAACAAAACTGTGACGACTGCTAATGCTGTTCAACCACATGAGAGGAGAAAATATGGCCTATTATTCGAATCCATCCATCCATCCATCCATTTTCCGAACCGCTTTATCCTCACAAGGGCCGTGGGCATGCTGGAGCCTATCCCAGCTGTCTTCGGGCAGTAGGCGGGGGGCACCCTGAACTGGTTGCCAGTCAATCGCACGGCACACACAGACGAACAACCATCTGCGCTCACACTCACACCGAAGGTCAATTTTGAGTGTTCAATCAGCCTGCTATGCATGTTTTTGGAATGTGGGAGGAAACCGGAGTACCCGGAGAAAACCCACGCATGCACAATGAGAACATGCAAACTCCACACAGGAAGGCCGGAGCTGGAATTGAACCCGGTACCTCCGCACAGTGAGGTCGACGCGCTAACCACTCAAGCACCGGGCCGCGAATGAATAAGCTAAGTATGCTCTTTGCACATGCCGTGACCAGGATTCGAACCAGGATTGCTGCGGCCAAAACGCAGGGTACGAACCACTACACGATCACGACCTGCTATTATTATAAGTAAGACTGAAATTGCGCACCCACCATGATCATTGAGCTCAGAAGTATCGAGCATTCGGGCTACGAGATGCAAAAAGATTGAAATCGCCAGTCGACAAGTCCCATACGATTTGCCTTCAGTGCTTTAAAAAAATAAAATAAAATAAAAAGACTTTCCCCAGTCACGCCATGTCACTGCACCTTCAAAGACACCATTGTGAAATTCATTTTAATGTGGCACATAATAAAACACAGGCACAGCTAAGATTTGTTTTTGTTGACTTTTTTTTTTTTAAGTCAGGTTTTTCCTGTGCCCCTTCTTTCATGTCATGTCTATTCGGTTTTTGGTCCCAACTGTTTTTGTCATCCCTGTTCCTTGTGTCTCCCTATCAACTCCCTCCAGCCACTCGAATCTTGTCCAGGTTCCTGGGTCCAAATTGTTCTCGGGATCGAATGGCTTATAGTCAATATCCAACCCTTTGAAGATATTGACTATAAGCCATTCGATCCCGAGAACAATTTGGACCCAGACAACAACTTCTTCCAGAACAAACAAAGGGTAACAAACTCTGACTATTACCTGGATGAACAATTCAACACTAATATAAAATTGGAAAATGCACTTTCAGTAATACACTTAAACAGTAGAAGTCTCTATAAAAACTTCACAAAAATCAAAGAATACCTGACTAAATTCAATAAATTTAAAATAATTGCCATATCAGAAACTTGGCTTGATGAAGATAAAACAACTGAAATGGAAATAGAAGGTTATGAAATGTTTGCAACTAATAGGGAAAACAAAAAAGGAGGGGGGGGGTTGCAATATATGTAGACAAAGCACTTAAATGCAGTAAAATCGAGAGATTGACAAACACAATAGAAAACCTAATGGAATGTCTAACCATTGAAATACATAATAAAAAGGCATCAAATATCATCATAAGTTGCATCTATAGGACACCAGGATCATGTATTGACACATTCAATAAAAAACTAACAGATATGCTCAGTTACAACAACGATAAGAAAACACGAATAATATGTGGTGACTTTAACATTGACTTATTAAACCCAAATGGACACAAAAAAACAACCGACTTCATAAATACTATGTACAGCAACAGCTTTTTCCCAGTAATCCTGAAACCTAGCAGAATAACAGTTGACACGGCCACATTAATAGATAACATATTTATAAATAAGATTGACCATAAAATGGAAAGTGGACTTCTCATTAATGACATAAGTGACCACCTACCTGTTTTTGCAGTTTTTCATAATTATTTTGATAGAAAAGCTAAGTCAACAACTCACATAACAGAAATAAGACTAAGAACCCAACGCTCCACCGACGCCTTTAAGCAAGACCTAGAAAAACAAAACTGGACCGAGGTCTACTCAAACGAAGACCCAAATACAGCGTTTGAAGTATTTCAGTCTACCATAATCTCTTTATATGATAAACATTTTCCATTAACTAAAGTCTCCAAAAAGTATAAAGACCCAAGTAAGCCATGGATAACGAAAGGCATAGAAAACGCATGTAAAAAGAAAAACTATTTATATAAATTGTTTTTAAAATTGAGAACTGAAGAAGCAGAAAAAAAATATAAGACCTATAAAAATAAACTAGTAAATATTATAAGAACCAGTAAAAGAGATCATTATCATGCACTATTAGAGCAGAATAAAAGTAACACACAAGAAATATGGAAGATACTTAACCAAGTAACCAGAAATAGTCCTAAAAAAATGTATTATCCAGAGTATTTTATCAAAGGCAAAAATACTATTTTGGAAAAAACTGCAGAAATAGCAACTGAATTTAATGAGTATTTTGTCAACATCGGCAGTAACCTAGCAAAACAAATTCCTGATCCAACAAACTTGTTTGAAATAGATAGATATGTAGAAAAAAACTCCTCCACGATGTTCCTTACTGCTGTAAAACAAGAAGAAGTATCAAATATTATAAAAACTTTTAAAAATAAAAAGTCAACTGATTGCTTTAATATTGACATGACAATAATAAAGCAGATTATAGAATATGTAGTGCGACCTTTCACGCACATATGCAACCTGTCATTCAAAGCTGGTATCTTTCCATCAAAAATGAAAATTGCTAAAGTTATTCCAATCTATAAAAGTGGAGAAAGACATCGGTTTACAAATTATAGACCAATATCACTACTACCACAATTTTCAAAAATATTAGAAAAACTATTTTCTCGCAGACTTGATAGCTTTATACAAAAGCATGCGCTGTTAAGTGAGAATCAATATGGCTTCAGGGAAAAACGGACCACCTCAATGGCAGTTATGGAGTTTGTGGAAGCATTAGCCACTAATATAGACAACAAAGAATTTACTGTTGGGGTTTTCCTAGATCTAAAAAAAGCTTTTGACACAATAGATCACAGTATATTATTGAAAAAACTAGAAAGATATGGCATTAGAGGTGTAGCTTATAAATGGATAAAAAGTTATTTAGAAAACAGATATCAGTACGTGCAACTCAACAATAAAAAAACGAATCAACTAAAAATCACTCACGGAGTTCCTCAGGGGTCAGTGCTTGGTCCAAAACTATTCATCTTATATATAAATGATATCTGCAAGGTCTCAAAACAATTTAAATGTGTCCTATTTGCTGATGATACAACTTTCTACTGTTCTGGAATAAATCTGAAACAGCTCCTGACAACCGTAGAAAACGAATTAAACAAATTAAAAAACTGGTTCGACAGAAATAAATTGTCACTTAACCTGAAAAAATCGAAGTTAATTGTTTTTGGCACAAGACCAATCAAACACCAAGCTAAAATTATGGTAAACTCAATTGAGATAGAAAGAGCGTATGAAACCAAGTTTCTCGGATTAGTAATAGACTCAAAACTATGTTGGAAGCCACATATCGATAACGTAAAAAGAAAAATAGCCAAAACCGTAGGGATCCTCTACAAAACCAAGGAAGTGCTAAATAAGAGATCTTTGTACACATTATACACTTCATTATTATTACCATATATGACCTACTGTGTGGAAATATGGGGAAATGCCTGCAAAACAAACACACTCCCTATTCTCAACCTACAAAAAAAAGCAATTCGAATTATTAATAGATCAAAATATACGGAACCCACAAATCCACTATTTATCAAATTAAATACGATGAAATTCTATGACCTGGTTGACTTTAAAATCGCCCAATTAATGTACAAAGCACACAATAACCTGCTCTGCCAAAACATTCAGAAGTTTTTCGAAATTCGAGAAAGCAGCTATGATTTAAGAGGTACCAACTTATTCAAAAAACTCAAAACAAGAACAAACATCAAGCAAAGAAGTGTATCTATCAAAGGCGTTAATCTGTGGAATAATCTCGAAACGGACCTGAAAATGAGTAAATCGCTTGCTGAGTTCAAAAACAAATTCAAAAAAATAGTACAAACAACCTACATCAATCAGAGTTAAAATGATAAATTCAAAACATTAAATATAATGATAAATCAGAACTAAGTTGATAAATAGAGAAAGGTATATAAATATCCATTATGAATACAAGAGAAAATTGACACAAGAGTGTCAGGGTGTGGAAGTATATAATCCCGATACAAACCAAAAGTTGTAAAAATATCACGGTTAAGGGTAAAGTATGAGCCTTAATGGAGACTTCTTTCTTCTTACTTTTTTCTTTTCTGATTGATATAAAAATGATTTATTAGATACAATCACATAACGGGGTAGGACTAGATAAGTTTTTTACTTCTTCCTACTCCCTTGAACATAATAACTGTGTTGTATGAAGATTGATTTCTTTCTTTTTTTATCTACCTTATTTTCTGTCAAATTATTACTGTATATATGTTTTATGTTCAATAAACAAACCAAACCAAACCAAACCAAGGTGCACCTCTTTGTCTCATCAATTCCCTGGTTGCTTTCACCCATCGTCGTCAGTTGTTGCTGTCACGTGTTGTGTATCGTTGGTTTTGTCATGTCGTGGTGAGTGTGTCGTTTCTCAGTGTTTTGGGGCAGCACTATCAGTAACACATCCACATTCTCACATTTTGTGGGTTCGAGCTTTCTCACCCATTATGCCGTATTTAAACGTGAGAGCGCTTTGAGATCAGAGAAAGATGCACAATGGGATCGGACGCGGCACTTAGACAACACACAGTCAAGTACACTCGCAGTGTCATGCACAGCCACGAGGAGCCACAAAACACACCCCATTCCCCAGCTCTGATTAATAAAGGTCAATTAGCAATTATAATTTCCATATTTAATCAGTCCCCTGTGGTGTCGCTCTGCGGCCTGTGCTTTGACAACCAACTCTCTCCTCTCCCACTTTAGCTCCATGTCACGCTCCTGCGCTCTTCCCATCTCTTATGTCATTAGCATCCGAGCACACCTCGCTTCTTCTCCTCCTCCTATTCCTCCTCCTCTCTCAGCCCTTATTACCATGTCATCTGCGCAACCGCTCTCTTTCCTCGCGGTTCTCGCTCTATCCCCTGCCTCTCCCATGGATGCCTCCCCTCATTAATCTCCACGCTTTTCCTCTCGCTGTGTTCTTCCACGGGCCTTCAAACCTCTCGCTAATTGCAATTAATCACAGAGGGAAACAGATGCAGGGAACAAAAGGCAACCTGGGGAGGGGAGCATGCTTGCGCAGGTTAATGTGTGTGTGTGTGTGTGTGTGTGTGTGTGTGTGTGTGTGTGTGTGTGTGTGTGTGTGTGTGTGTGTGTGTGTGTGTGTGCGTGTGTGTGTGTGTGTGAGTGCGCGCGCGTGCGTTTGTCCCCCACATGTGTACAACAGGGTGGGGGTTTGATTAAGTTTTCACTCAGGGTGCCACAAAAAGAAAATAAGGGTTGTGACTCCAGGTTGTGTTTGTGTGTGTTTGGTGAGCATGATGCTGTCACAACTCACTGTAGCTGTACCTTCGTGACCCCCACTAAGTGTTGATAACAATGAAAGCCCATGAAAAGATGAAAGATCCCATATAAATGATCCAGGGCACATGACGCAAGTGCATTTAGCGCATACGTTCATTCCAGCTAAGTGGAGCTAAGTGGTATGACTTGTTTCTTCATGTTTTGGTCATTACACCGATTCACTCCATGTGACTTTGCACTGTATAGCACCACTGATGCTCGACTCTTAGAGCAATAAAGGATATTTCGTTTTTATAATCATCGTTTAGTGTATGACTGGTCAGTTAACTGTTAATTAAAAATCCAATTTAATCATGCTAATGCAGGTATTTAACTACAAGCTAAGTTAGCATGTGTGTTGTACTATACATGCACACCGGCATGTCCATACCACCAGGGCAATGCGATATGGCCTTCATTTCCCATAAATGTATAAACTGAATCTCTTTAAGGTAACAGCATATATTGTGCTATAAAGCTAAATTGACTGAACATATGAATGATAAAAACAAAAATACCATGTGATTTTGAGAAGAGTTATTGTGCAGATTTCAGATTTTTTGGACATGTGCGCTAACTGTGGAGCTGTTGTATTATCTCCACTCCAGACACATTAATATATGAGCTATTTTACTGTTCAGTGGTTGATTATGCTTCACTGTACTGTTCCACCTCATCATTTAATCTTCTGGTGTTTCTCTCCTCCAGTACATTTCACCTTAGCTTACTGGTTAGCATGGCTTCTTTGCTTACCGTGTTACGGACTGCTCACTCTCCTTTAGTAATAACGATACTTGTAACTGGTGCGGACTCAGAACAATTTAGCTTAGTTCCAGAGTAGCAGCGGTGACTGAAATGGACGCATAATCAATGCTTCCAGCTCCGTGGTTGGACATACCTGAAGCCATTTTTACACAGAGGTAGGTACAATGATGTCATCAACATTGATTGAATGATTAGTCAGTCAGGTCCAAATCCATAATGTCGTCCAAATTTAATCCATCCACCATATATATCGCATGTAATGTGCACCCTTAAAACCCACATGGAAATAGTTTGGCACAAGTGACACTAAAAAGCACAAATGGCGCAGACCACAGTATGTTTATTCTATAGTCATTGAGCTAGGTAAACGCCAATCTGCCAATGAAACAAGCGAACCGGGTAAGTAAGCAACTAACCAAACAAACAAACAAACAAACAAAAAAAATCATCGAGGTGTGCAACCAAAAGACGATTTGATATGTTTTTCAATACACAGTGGGCGAAACAATTCAAGGACGGTTCCATTTTTAAAGTGGAACGATTGAATTCGGTTCGATTCAGTGAGATTAGAATTTGATAAGGTATGGCTCAGTTCGAGAGGGTATGATGTCATGACATGTGAGTTGTCATTTAACATACATTTGAAGGAACTTATCAGTACTGTAAATGTGCCATTTCCTTCTAAGATAAATCTCTCCAATTTAAAAAAAAAAAAGATACGTATCGTTTTTGAGTCTGTGTGCTCATGGATGGTGTTTGTGTTTAATATGTCTGTGATGCTCATGTGGCATTCATACAAAAAAAGACCTGACTTCTTGAGGTTTATTCTCAGCAAATGGTGATTACACCTGCAGAGACTCATCCAAGAATCTTCCTTTCCCCCCCTCCCCCCTACATGCTTCCTTCCTCCAGCTGCATTTGTGTGTCATAACCTGCGCCTTAAGAGGTCACAAAACACTAGAGGACACACACGATGTTAAAGTAGAGTGCTGACACGCACACAATAAACGCCCAGGTTTGTGCGCGCTGGCCTCTATTCATCCATCATGGCTATCTGCATCACTTATCGGCCACAAGCAGGAAGAGAAAAAATGAAAAGGAACCAGAAGACAGACAAACATTATGCCCGAGGAGCATCAACTCATCAAAACCAGACACATGCATTGGAAACCGCTACAAACTAGACAGCGGAAGCCTAACAGTGGCGTTGCCGTGTCTGTGTTCCAAATCCGACACGAAGGGTCCTCCGCAAGTCATTCACTTCATCTTATTTCCACACATCACAGCGAGAGGATCATCCCCCACCCCTACCCACAGGAGTATATGTAGGGCATCAGAGGGACAATAATGAAATCAAGCTGATCTGATATGTTTCAGAGGATTAACACAAGATGGTGACCCCCACATGACCTTCGGCATCAGATGGATAAAGAGGGAGGAGCATTTGGGAGCGTAGCACCTCATGAATTGCTAAGAAGACACAAAGCAGGTGTTGTGTTCGTGCTCTTGGCAGTGAGGGCGAATCTATGCGACTTCTCTTTTTTTTTTTTTTTTTTTGCACTCTCCAAAAAAATCATCTCCAGGACACTCCGAAGGAGTCGCACAGTAAATGAAAAGTTTCTTTCAAAATACAAACTTTTGAGTTGCGTGAGTGTCACTGATTAACAATGGCCTCCACCTTTGTGACACAGCAACTTCACGCGCTTAAACAAGCGAGCATACGGAGCCGTTTTGCTTTTTCGAGAGAAAGCGGAGCATTAACGAAAACCTCGGGGGAGGTTCTGTTAGTTTGCGACTGTTCTTTACCTGCCGATCCAACGATTCAAGACACGACAAAGCCTTCCTCCCCAACACACATACAACAACACACCCTCCCCTGACAATTCCTTCCCAGCAGGCAACTCATCCTTTATTCATTTTTTATATATTACCTCCTCCGATTCGGCTGCTTGGCACGCGGCAATCGTTGCACTTAACCCATTATGCTTGGTAACGCTCCCCAGAACATTCACTCCCTCGGCGGGATAAATTATTAACTTCCTTCACATCCCACTATTTATCACCGAGCCCCATCGTGCGGAACCATTGCTCATATCCATGGCAACAAGGGCCCAATTGTGCTGCCGTCGGATGCTGCCGCTGATGGGGCGGGGAGGAGATGAAGGAGGAAAAAATACCTGCTTTTGGCCAGAGCGCCATTGTTTGCATGGTGCCACCCGTTACACTGGCTTCAAACATCTTGACGCCCTAACGTAACGCACCCGTGAAGCCCTCAGGTCAAAAGATGGCAACAGCGGGGTTAATGGCATCCTAGCTCTTCTCTTGTCTCCATGGAGATGAATCATACAGTCGGGGTGACAGTCGGAGCCTTAGCGCTACGCTGTAACCTAATCACGATACTGAACCCCAGCGAGAGTGGCGACATAACTCAATAATACCCACATGAACCTGCCGTGACCCGCATCCCTACCAGCGCACGCATACACACGCGCACACACCGGGTGTTGAGCCGGGCCGGTGAAACACACAGGGGTTACATCCCATGGATGCCTCGTGCATATGCGTATGAGCTGGAGAGGAAGACCCTCACAGGTGTCCTAATTCATGAGCGTTTGCAGCTCATGAATAATTAAACACCCAATGCAAATGCTCTCCTTTGATCATTTACATTCATGTCTAACAGCATTAATTAATCAAACAAACCTTTTCTTTATCCCCAGGAATAGAAGGGGGGTGGGGAGGGGAAAAAAAAGAAGGCAGGCGGCAGCAGCGTGCAAACACAAGAAGCGGACAAATTTGAAAAACAGACAATTTGCACGGCAAACAAGTTGACTAATCACTCCACTTAAGAGAACATGTGAGGAGACTGTTATTGGTGATGCATGGTCGCGTGACTCAACTTTGACAAGTGAAGGTGACTTCAAGTGAGATTAGTCTCACCTTCTCTCGTGGCTCACGTTATGCTAATGTGCTGAAACACAAGCACGGGATCTATTTTGTATTGAAGTGTGGAGGAAGTTTTTTTCCACATTCTTGCTCTATCAGCGGGAGGGAGGGCGCAGACCCCTAAGAGCTGTCGTTTTTGCTTTCTGACCTTATGAATTTTATATCTAATACAGAGCAGTGATTGCAAAGGTAATGTCTGTATGGAGACTTGTTTTATAGTCCTTAATGTCTTTGTGATCAGTCCCAAATTTGTCATTCAAATGGAATCCTACAAAAGTATATGGAAACTTTTATACCAGATCACACTGAAATTTGTTTAGCTTATGTAGCAACAATTGATAATGAATATTGGTAGACCGTTCTCAGCCAGGCCACTTATCGAGGCGAATATTTAGCATTTTGGAGCACAGTAGCATGGGGCATTAAAAAATAAAATAAAATGTTAAAAAAATCCATCGGCCGATAAGCGATCAGTTAAAAACTGGGTTATTTTGAGGTGTTAAGTTCTCTGGTGACCTGCTGGAAAGTAGTTGTGTTGAGGATGGACTTTTGTTTTTGAATTTCAAATAAAGATAACAATAATGAATGATTAAAATGTCAATTCTATTTACATTTTGGAAAGCTTCATTTACTGTAGGAAGCAAGCGTTGGTGAGCCTCAGCATTTATTTGTTGACAATTATTTTATAAGACATGCTGCTTTGCCTGAAAGCTCCCTGCATTTATTCTTTGAATTTTTCAACAAAGATGTCTATATTCTCAAGTTGAAAAAAAAGAACACTAACGTGTTGAAAATCTGGTTCATACGTTCTTCTAAACATTTATACAAAGTCAAGTGTTGGGAATTTCTCGGCTCTTATTATCGGTGATCGGCCTCGCTGATTACAAATAAGCAGCATCGGTTCAGTCACCGAACGTTGTTTTGATTTTGTGAATTTACCACGCATGTCAGCTTTGTTATCTGCGGAACATTTTCAACCTCACCGTAACAGATGGGAATTATCTGAAACAAAATGCCGCCAAACCGGAACACTTGGCATCTTTGAGTAACACACACGGACAGAAAATATACTGACAGGCATATATCCAAGATCCTCTGCAAATAATTACCAATATTATTGCATCTTAGCGACTGACTTGTGAGACTCTTAATAAGAGTCTATACGGTATATCTCTCTTACGCTGGCACCCGGGAGTGAAGTCACAGATGTCAAAAGGAGCCCAATGTGGGGCTGGAACGGATCAATGGCACTTCCCGTCGTTACGATGGGGAAGATGATTTGAGGTACTGGTGTTCTGAGTAACAAGCATGGTCGCGGAACGAATCAAACTCATTAGTCAAAGTATCACCGTCGTACAAAACACAAAGTGCAACATTGCTCTCGAGTGTGAAATCTCTGAGTGTAGCTCCACAACACAAACTGCAGTCACACGCTGACTGATGAGGATTTCATTGGCTTTTTGACACGCTCACTTGGCGAGAAAGAGCCACTCGTCAGCTGACCCCACTGTTTTTAGTAACAGTATCACCCACGGCGCTCATAAACAGCCCTACTCCTCATCAGTCCACATCTGTGACTCTTGTGTTCTCACTCAATTAGCACTCTTCTCCTTTGCTTAACCTGCCGCTTCACCAAACCACCTCCCCTCATTTCCTTAATGAGGCAGTTTGCATGCGGGGCACACACTCGCAGAGGCCTCGTCTTATACAAACACAGACGCCAATACATACGCAGACGAGAAGTACCCAGCAGACTCCTCACACTCTCCTCCTGCCGTCAATTTCCAGGAAACAGAGAAAGGCACGTCCGACTTGTGGACCGTATCAATATCTTCCATAAAGGGGAGGGAGGGAGGAGGGGCGGCCGGCCTCACAGGCTTCTTTTAGCACACCTCGTAAAGCCAAATGATAGTTGAAGTGGATGAGAGACGTCAAGTGTGTGTATGGGGGTGCGTGGGAAGGGGGTGGGGGGCGCAGCGGTTGAAGTAAGAGCGAGTTGTTAACATGATGGCAGGGGGTCGTAAAGAAAGGTGATATGGATCTACAGCATTTGTGTGACAGGGAGCTGTTTAGTGTGCTTCTCCGTGAGGGTTGTGTGTGTGTGTGTGTGTGTGTGTGTGTGTGTGTGTGTGTGTGTGTGTGTGTGTGTGTGTGTGTGTGTGTGTGTGTGTGTGTGTGTGTGTGTGTGTGTGTGTGTGTGCGTGCGTGCGCGTTACTGTGAATATAAAAGTCCACTCCCCTTGAAAAAACATTTTTTTAATATGTATAAATAAAAAAAGAGATCAAGATAAGTCATTTCAAAACTTTTTCCACCATTAATGCAACTAAGAGCCTCATATCAGCTGTTTTGTGCTAACACCGACTGCTATTTAGAACTGTTCATAATCCCCCCCAGTATTCAAATACTTAAATTACCCACTTGAGCTTGGTTTATATTTGACACATACTCAAAATGCGCACCACACCGTGAGGTGAAATTACTTCATTTCAGTAACCCCGAGACTCCACGTGGTGGCCACATGGCCCAAATTGTCCACACAGCACACTTCTGAAAAAGTCTAACTACACAAATTGTCCCACACAAAAAAAAAAAAAAATGGTGGGCGGAGAAAAGCTCCGACTGACAAGTGTTTTTCTCCTTCTATTAAGGTGAAGTGTCCCTCGTATGGCTTAGACCAGTGGTTCTTAACCTTGTTAGAGGTACCGAACCCAACCAGTTCATATGCACATTCATTGAAGCCTTCATTCGTGAAAAATAATATATAGTTTTTTACAAATTCAAGACATAAAAGCCCATTTATTAAAAACAGAAAAATTTAAATAAAATTTCAAGACATACAGTACATTTTTTAAATTATGCATAAAATGAACAAAAATCTCCATGCAGTTTCAAGAAGTGTTCCTTCAGTTTTGCCGGTGTGAGACTAGAGTTGCTCAACTTGGCAGGACAAATCATGCAGATAGGACGCTGAGTCCCATCACGGTCCGTGATGCATGTGAATGCACGTATTACATATTCGTCCACCCACTTTCTTGTTTTGCTTGACATAGCATGTATGAAAACATTTTTCTTTTTTAAAATCACACAACCTACTATCACGACAGTCACACATTGACTACTGAGCGAACTAAATTTCCCACAGCACTGATTGGACAAGCAATGTCATATGATCATCTGCAGCCAGTGAGGCCAAGCGGGCGAGTCATAACTAATTGACATGTTGAGTCGGGTGTGTCTTAACCTCCATGGCAGAGGCTCCATCAAACCCGAGACCGATTCACCGAACCCCTGGGGTTCGATTGAATCCAGGTTAAGAACCTCTGCCTTAAACACTCTACACTGCCCCTTATTATAGCCTTAGAGAATACCAGCTAACAGTGGGGGCAGACCGCATCGCCTATAAATGCTCCAAATGTTCTGCCAGCCTGATTCTGAGCATTTCATTTCCATGTGGAACATACATGCATAAACCATGGTTTAGTCAGTAATTCATATTTCTCTGACTCTGTTGATCAAAACTAAGCATTGTTACTACAGTGAAACTCCTCTACAACGAAATCATGTTTGCAGCGAGAAAAAGATTTTGTATAACGCAACAGGGTTGTTTTCGTTGTATGGGGGGTAGGAAAGTGGGAATGGTGTTAATGCATGAATATTTTTTCACACTAGGGGGTATTTCGTTGTAGAGGAGTTTCATTGTAGAGGAGTTTCACTGTATTATTTTCAAAGGAAGACATTTTACGAAACTCTCTCCATTCGATCTCATTAGGTGAGCCCATTGAAGCCAACAGTGAGATTGTATGGTTTAATAAAGAAGGCGTCTGCTGCTATACTACGCTAGTTCATCCGAATGCTAGTCAAAAAGGGAGCTCTTTCTTGCGCTCGTTAAAATATGCATGATGTGGTTAAGAGTGGAAAGGTCGACAACAGTTGAGATGCTCCGCCGGGGTGGTAAACAGACGCAGTGCACCGTGGTCGAGCCTTTGACACACAAACACACACAGTTGTTGACATGCAGAGGCGTTGAGGAGTTGCTGAGAGGATCAATAGAACACAGTGTTTGTGCACCTTTTCCGACTCCTTATTTTATACTGAACAAAGAAGCATCGAAGCAAAAAGGGGGCAATTAAAACAGGACTGCATTTAACTCAGGTATGGGGGGAAAAAAAGCTTTGGTATGCTGTCTGAGCTTTGTATACTATAGCTGTCAGCACCATATGCCCGAGTGTGTCCCAGAGGCTGCGTGCTCCAGCAGGAAATACAATGCAGAATGAGTCCGACGAGCGGCACCCCACTGGCAAGAGCTTGGATGAGACAGGCAGATGAAACGGAAACAAGGCGGTGACAGAATGACAAGCCGACAAGAGACAGAGAGAACATGTAAAAGGACAAAATGCTTTCTTCCTAGCTAGGGAGTGTCTCATTTTTTTCTCATTAGGAGCTCCGTGGATAAAAGGAGGCCTGATAGGCATGTATTTCTCTCCCTCACTCCGCCTCTTTTCTCTCCCACTGTGTGCACGCCACCTAATTAATTACAGCTTATCATCATATTGCTATAACAACCACTGGCGGCTAATTAACAGCACGCCTCGATCGTGACCCCATATTCCAAGGGTTGTGCAAGTGTTGGTGTGAAAGAGCGAGATGCGAGGAACACCTAGCAGGGACGGATGATTCGCGGCAAACTGGAAGCGGTGACGACAGCGGAGGTAAGAAAAAAAAAAGCAATGTCGAAATGGGGAGCTCTTTGAAGTGGCAGACACAAAGCGGGGGGATGGGGGGGTGGTAGGGGCATTATAGGCGATAGATGGAGCACCGCCTCTCCATGCCATGCTGGACTGCGAGCAGGCTGCCTGGAGCCAGAGATGCTGGTTCAGACCCCCAACTAGGGGGCGTCAACACCGGACGCCTCACTTCCAATCCCCCCTGAGCCTGCCTGAGCCTGGCCAGATTGCAACGCCAGGCTCCTATGGCCCCAAACGCACTCATACAGATTTTATCATAGAGGAGGAAGGCGGGGGGAATTGTTGAAGGGAAGCAAAGCCTAGAAAAACACACAGAGCCCGCACAAGCTGAAAACCACGTCGACCACATGAAACACCCTCATGGCGCAATTGAGAGAGAGGAAAATGAAGAGCGAGAAACAGGGTGCGCTGGAGCCATAATTTGCTTAGTGGATGTGATTGGATTAGTGCTGGGGTCATATTATTCTTCACCCACGTCACACACAGACACACACTTCCCAAAGCCGAGTGCCACAGTCAAAGCAATAATAGTGTTTGACTGTGCTTAAGCAGAATGACATCCATTTATTTTCAGTGTCTGCTCAACGGTTTTTCAGAGAGGATGGCCACAGGAGGGGAAGAGAATAAAGAAGCTGAGGTGGAAAAAACAAACAAAACAAATGCTTTACGAAGTGAATTTGAAGGCCACATTTTTTAATTATGTCACAAAGCATGTTTACTCACAAAACACAAAAGATTAAATATTTATTTGGAAGAACTAAAAAGTGTTATCAATGCGCGTGGTTAACGCGTCTGAAACAGTTTTGTGTTTTTGTACAACGAGCAGGACACATAGAGACAAGGCTGCCCGCAGAGTAAAATTATAGCCACTGAACTATACATCTACAAACACACACACACACACACACACACACATACACACACTATATATATATATATATAAATAATCGGAAAATCGGGTGCTCCATATAACACTGTGACCTTGATTTGTTCACCTGTCTTTGGAATTTTGCATTGAATTTTGCTCAGCAGACGTTATGCTAAAGCTATGCTGTTGTTTTAAATGCCCAATGTGTAAGTCTTTGCTTTAGGTGAAGTTTGACAGTGAAGTGAGTTGAGTTCACTGCCGCAAACAGCACTCATTCCTTGCAACTCAAGCCAAAAAAACAGCTGAACGACAGCTTGTATTTCTCCTATCTCAAGGCACCGTTGTCTTTACAATAGCAGTTTTCCTAATATGAACCTTTACCTCTCATTGTAGAGAATGCATTCGATTAATTTGACTATAACAGGATAAAAAGGGAACGTGGGCATATAGAGTGAGAGTGAAAAAAAATCACCCGCGAGTGATCTAACAACAGAGTAGGAAGGCCATGTTCGCTGTCAGCCGGGAACATGGCCACGACTGAATTATTAAAAGAACCCTGTCACCTTGTGTGTGTGTGTGTGTGTGTGTGTGTGTGGTGTGTGTGTGTGTGTGTGTGTGTGTGTGTGTGTGTGTGTGTGTGTGTGTGTGTGTGTGCGTGTGTGTGTGTGTGTGTGTGTGTGTGTGTGTGTGTGTGTGAAACAGTGCACTGCGAAGAATCGGAAATGGAGGGTTTCTCTACAGAAGGGGCTCGGTGTTGCCATCATGTGGCTGCTGCATATAAGATCCCAAGGCTCTGTTACAAGCTGCACACCGCACACACACACAAACATTCATGCCAACAGTGTCACGTGTTCACGAGCACACATACCGTGAGCATTATAAAGAAGACAAAGGGAACCACAGATCTCCAATGTAGGTGGTGCATGCATCCTGTAAAATGCATCATAGCTGGCAGGAGCAAATACATTTGCTCAAGGGCTCCACCTATAGGCAGAGAGTTTATTGCAACTTTAAGGCACTGAGATACGTGGATGGGAATCAAGAGCAGTCATGCAATTAATTAATTTACATCCATAAATTTAAAAAAACTGACAAACTTCTATGTGTTATCTTGTCTTGGGGTAGGGAAACTGTCATCTTAGTGTGCAGCAAAGTTTCAATTAGATCTCCACACAACTCCGAGCACACAAAACATGACAGGTGTGCTGGCTAGTCCACCAGTATTAGTGGATGATCCTGGGTTACCATGGTAACAACAGACGCCACTACAAACCACCATATCATCCAGATTATAAAGATGCTGATATCAATGTTGTTACTGTGCTCTCTAACGAAAGTCATATGACATAGGTTGTGATCTTGAAAGTGGGCGGGGGGGTCCTTGTTGCAGCTTTTAAGGAAATCAGAGAAGCACGAGGACATGAGAGATGAAACCAACCATTTTGATTTGAAGAATAAGACAGGCAAAAAAAAAAAAAGCACATCAGGGAAAAAGAAAGCTGCGGATGAGAGTGGCGTAGTGCTGTGGGTAGAAGAGGGTGGGGGGTGTGGTGGTGAAGGGCATTAACAAGAGCATATGACAGTACGACCCGTGCCTTCCCCTGACAGGCTTTATTACAGTGCCACCTGCAGAGAGACAGCAAAAAGCACTTAACCACAGCCGACAGAGGGGGAGAGAGAAGGAGAGAGGAGAGAGAGGACGATGCGTGGAAGGGATAATTGACATTGCAGGGTATGAGGATGGCAACAAAAAGGAGGAAGAGATACAAGCGTGATGGATGGGGGTGAGAGCATATTAATTTGATGACAGGTTTGTGAAGTTGAATTCATTATAAAATAAGGTTTTCAATCTGCAAGTCAACCTCATGTTAGAATAGCACTCATAGAGAGCGGAACTTTGTGGTCATTATCACGCTAAGGTGACTTTGGTGTCTTCATGACAATCGCTTTGTCATCTTGAAATCTGTCTTCAGTGGAGGCTGAAAAACCGGTGGTTGCAGAAAAAATATTTACATTTATGTCTTGTCATTTTCCTCACGTTATATGTGTAGATGGATGTGGATCAAATGAGACGTCCGCTTTGTCATTTCAAAATTTTGAAATACAGTTGCTAGACAGTCGACAGTCAACACGCGCAACGTGTCACACCTCCAACAAAGTTTTGTGGAAATTTATTGTGTAGCTTCTGCGTAAAGGGCGAGCCAAAACACGCAACTTCTCGTTACATGGGCACCTTCAACCCTGCTTCTGACACTTAGCAGCTCTAAGTAAGATGACAAAGAAACACAAAGCAGAGCCGAGTGTGGTCTAATCCTGCTTGAACACCTGTCTGCTTGGACCTGCCAGGTCGAAGTTGAGCGTTTTTACGGTGTGGTCATTTCAGGTTTGCCACTACAACCGGATCGAACTGCTTAAAACTGGGGCCATGTCCCTCGCACTGAGTGCCAAAGCCAAAATATATCGTCTTCTAATCCCTAAGTGCGGGTATATATTACATATTCATCGCGTTAAACTGCCAAATTCTGGTTCTGTTTTATTCATTCACTGTCATTGTTTGATGCAATTTATGCGGGCCATGAGGAGGAAATAATTAAGGAGATGAAATGAAGAGAGGTTCATTACTTCCTGAATGGTGGCGGTTCACATCTATTAGTGCTTTGTCCTGCTGATGTATTTGCTGATGAGCTTGAGCCAAGTAATGACGTGCTCTACTGCCTGTGAATCTATAGGTCTCTTCCTAAATCTGCTGCTGCTGGCTCCCGGGGCTGTGGATGGAAAACCACAGTCACTAAATCAAATCCATCCGCAGGAAAGAGGAGAGAGTGAGCGAGAGGGAGGGGGGGGGGGGGGGGGGGGTTGAAAGTGAGGAAGGCGAAGGATCCGTTTCTCCGCCTGTTGGAAAGAGGAATGTGTTGGAGAGTGGACAAATCAAGCAAGAGTGACTGCACAATGAGGTCAGTGTGACCAGAGGAGGCTGACTCACATGCAGACAAACAAACACTTTAAACGCACACGCACACACACACACACACACACGCACAGAGTGAATGATTGAGTGAGGCCATAACCCCATGCCCACCCTGAGAGTGGCTAATAACTGTGGCGCGGTGCCAAACCCACTGTCTCTTGACTAATTCCCGCCCCCCAATGGCCGCCAGGACTGGCGCCACTCTGTAGAACAGGCCTCTGATTCTCCCAAAAATCCTGTGATCATTACTGAATTAGTCAAAAACGATGGCTAAAAAAACAGCTGCCTGTGGTTGATCCAAAGCCCCTGAAGAAAAGACGTTGTGGAAGCATAAGGAGGAATGCTGCGAATTCAGGGTTTCATTATGTCCAAAAAAAAAAGGGAAAGGATTTAAATATGAGATTAATTTTTATTTTCCCAGTCACAAGGAGAATGGCAATTCCCCAAATGTTTTTTTTTTCACGGCCCACAAATGTTATGCTGTCTTCATTAGTGATATGCCGTGAACATGAACCAAATAACGCTTTTAGCGATTTATTACAATGACGAGGTTGTCGTCCTGCTTGGTCTAAGCACCAACGCTGTACGTAGGTACAACGTTGGTGCTTTCTCTCTGATGATCAAAAAGCGCATCTTGCTGAAAACAAACAAAACAAAACAAACAAACCAAAAAAAAAAACAGAGCTGCTAGATATCATCCATTGTTGTCTTTTGTTTACTGTGTTGGTTTTTCTATCATTCTTTGACGTATTGCCATGATGGTAAATTAGTTGGAGTAGATTTTGGGTGGCAAGCTCGAAGGCGATATTGTCAGCATCAAAAAGTTCAACAGTAAAACCGAATGGACTCATCGTCTTCTTTTACCTCTACTGTGACTTCTGATGACGATTGAGCTTAACCTTAACTGTGCATGGTGGCAAAAAGAGGACAGTGAGGTGGCACCTTGCCAAGGCACAGTCTCGAGGTACACACACATTTTATCGGCTTTGAGGGCGCTGCGACAAGCTTGACATTCCCTTGGGAGGTTCACCCCACCCTCCATTGTGGGTTGCACACAAGAGAATAAAAAGAAAGCAGCAGAAGGGGTGTGAGCAAGCAGTGTCGTCCCCACTTGTTGTCACTTGCCACCCGGTTGCCTGCCAAGTCATCATTTTTTATCAACCACAAGGCTTTCTTTGTGACATGTCCTCATTGGAGCTCACTGAACACACACTTTGTTTAGGACCCAAAGTCCTCCTCCCTGCCAAATATCATGAAGTACACCCCCAACCTGGTGGTGCTCCACACACCCACGGTGGGTAATTGCAATTGCATTGAACTGGCCAACAGCCAGAGTGGAAACACTGCCAAGTCCAGCTGTGATGTTATCATCACAATACACCGAAAGCCTCATCTCAGAATAATTACATCTGCAGTCTGTGCAATGCGGAGGCAAACACATGTCAAGGACACAAACATGAATGAAGCGCAATCTCTAAATTAGCACAAGCCCTTTGGTACAGGTGTTTTATTGGAGCAATGTAGGCATAGCCAATGCTGTGGCCAGTATGTGCAAATTGCAGGGGTTGACTAGAAATTAAATGAACAAAAGCACAACTGGAAACTATCAGAGGTTACGTCCTCTCTTCATGTGTGCGAGCAGGTCATTTTTTTTTTCCACCTGAGTAGAGGAATTGGGACGTGCCATGTCACCGCGAGCCACAATACAACCGACATGATGGAGAGTACTTAAATAACTCATGAAAATGCAGCTCTCAAGCCCCGTGAGAGCGGAGAGAGTCATGTTGAGCGCTAGACTCCAACGCGCACGTCCGGGTTCATGCTGCCGCTTTTGTCACGAGTCTTTAACCAAGTGTCACAGAGCAACTTGTGGTTTAGATGTTGAGTTGACATGTGTGTGTATTTGCTTGTGTGTAGATTGGTCTGTAGTAGAGAGCGCTTGTGGAGGCTTTTTCTGTGTACGACCGGGGGCGCCCTCATGGCGAAACAGAAAATAGCTTGAGAGAAAAAAAAGGGAGGAAGCCTGAGTAGGCAGGGACGTTGATAAAGAGAGGCAGGTAGGGAAGGGATAAATAAGAGTGCTGGGACGGAGAGATAAAGAAAGAGAAGTGGGTGGAGAAATCATTAAATTTATATTTAAAAGAAAAAAAAAGAAGAAAAAGAATAAAGCGGACATGGTGATAAGGTCGAGTTTAGGAACCGCTATAAGAGGAGATAGCAGAACTTTTCCCATAAACACACAGAGCCAGTGATGGCATCCCTCAGGGTGCGCTCACACATACACTTTGCCACGTTATCTTTCTTCTTAAGCCACGCTCCTGCTTTAGCATGAAATCCTCACCTCCTATTTTCTATTCAACAGCGGTATAAATTGGTAACAGCATTTTAATGGCTTTCCGGTGAAGGAATATCCTCATCATCTCTGATACAATTAAAATTAACAGACATTGCAAAGTATTTGATAAAACCCAACACAACGAACTATGAGATTTAGAACCATAAATGTGAATACAGCCCTTCACAGTTTGAGCAGACAAAAGTGAGCATATGATGGCTTGGGCTTTAAAAAATGAGTTTTTGCAAGTTCATTGAGCTCATGAAACCAAAACATTGCCCTGCACAATGAAATCAGAATCAAGTTAGCAGTTAATAAGTTGGTCAATTGATGATGTTCTGCATGCATCACTCCGACATCTTTTTCGGCAATTATCAACATACAGTAATTGCTACGTGCAGCTTGGGCGCCAACTGCTAGCACAGAAATGCCCCAACTTCTAACAACTGAAAAATTGTGTGTATGAAATCAAAACGCAGTTTTTAAAATCGTTGGCATTCAGCATGACTCACCGGAACATGGGCGGTCAACTGTCTCGGGTATCTCTGGCGCCAAGGTCACAGGGGGAGGTGTGTGGTTATCTGCAGGTTGGGAGGTCTTTAAGTTTTCCTCCTCGCCGGCTCTAGTCGACTCCCCTGTCACAGTGTCGGGCTGAAAGATAAAAAGATGTTTTAAAACAACGGCTAAAGTGGCTATTGAGTGTGTCATTCTCCTGACATGTTTTCTTAGTACAGATTTTAATTACAGAATCCACAAGTATGCTAATTCACACTCTGGACAAATCACACCAGCCATTATTAGCAATCTCTCAACAAATCCCCACAACGGAAGCTGTTGAGCATATCCCATCAGATAGAACATACTTTTACTTTACACTGCTCCCGACCAAATGTATCAGGCGACAGCAATGACATAGTTTCTTGTGCCCCGATTTAACATCCATTTGTGAATATAGGCAGCTACAATTCAGCCTGTGAAAGATTAAAACGGGGGTTGTTATTGTGCAATGAGTTATATTGTAAATTAAGTGTTTGTAAGGTATTTTATACTCTTGTTCTTCGTGTAACAAATTCCAGCTAGAGTGATAGGATTGTATGTTAGTAAAACCTCATTCCTCTGAGCTTTCAAAGAGTGCTGGAATTTTTGACTCCTACTGCACGCTCCTGTCCAACAATAATTTATTAAGTAAATCAGTACTCTGTCATAAATATAAAATGCATACTGGAGAGAAAGAAAAGCAATGCAGATTGTTGGATATGGAGCCCTGACAGCCACCAGATTAGTAATAACAACTAAAATGAATGAAAACAGAGTGATTGTGACGAATTAGGCGTTATAAAGCACGATCATCCGGCTCATCATTGGTGCAACTACTTAATAGAATGATCAGATGAATGAAAACAGAGGGATTGTGCATAATTAGCCATTCTACTGCATTATTATCTGGCCCATCATTGGTGCAACTATTTGAGGTGCTGAGATCCACACGATAAAAACAAAAAGGAAGAAGAAACGGCTGCAGAAAGTATCCCTCCTATGAAGTTACAGAAGTTGAAAAGCAGGTGTTAATCAAAGACAAAGAGCAACTCTGACAGCTTCAGTCTGTTTGAATGTGCTCTGCTGCGCTCCACAGCTGAGGAGAACTCAGGATGAGCCTCGAGGAGGGAAGCGATGTGAGCGTGAGCAGCAGAGGGAGAAGCAGAGGGTGGCTGTCAGAAAGGAAGGACTTTAAAGGAACTGCTCCCACTGACAAGTGGCAGGGAGACGGCAAGATAGCTGCGGAGCAGGCTGAGACAAAGATGCATCCTGGGCTTATGACATGAACATATCACCCAGCTGGAGAAACACAGACACAGAACTATAAAGGAGAGGAAAGCCCCGAAAACTGATAAGACAATAAAGTGTGTATGCGCGCATGCGTGTGTGTATGTGTGTGTGTATAAATATATATATATATATATATATATATATATATATATACACTGTATATATGGGACTTCTGACAGAATTTCTGCATTAATCTGCCAATGACAAAAAATGAGTCCAGGCCATGAATGAGCACAGCAGTCTAAAACCATGATGATGTTTTAATGATTTTTGTTTTTGCACGTGCACACGTACACGCGCGCACACACACACACACACACACACACACACACAGCATCGTGTGTTCTTTCCGAACATCTCAACTTTGGTATCATCTGTTCTCAGAATAATCTGCTACTTGCTGTACTAAAGAGCACCAGGAGCTCTTTCGGGAAGTTCAAATGTGCAGCAGTTTTTATTTTTAATATCAGTGACTTCCTTTATGGTGTCCTCCTCCAATGACACCTATTCTTGTATAACGGTGACCTTTTGTAGATTTGGCAACAGAGATGTCAGTGTGTGCCAGAAATTCTTCACCTCACCTCATTGACCATTTGTCGCTGTGCCACTGCGAGGGAGTAGCAAAAGTGCAGAACTTCCTTCATTGATAAATAATGTGACTTATTGTGATTTGAAGAACATGAAGCTTTTAGAGATACTTTGTCAACATTTTCAGCTTCGTGCAAGCCAACACTTTTTAATGTAGGTCTTCTTCGAACCTTTTTTGTATAAGGCATGATTTAGAACCAAAACAAAAAAATGGTTGTTGCTTTTTATACGGCGGGGCAGCTTTAACCAGTCTTATTGCATGAATTGGACTCCTGATTAGCACTATGCTGACAGCTGATTGGTTCTTGGAGCAGTAGTTAGCCTCGGAATCCACACTTTTTTCCACCCTGCACTATGAATACTTGCTTGTCATATTCGATGAAAAACATGATTGCTTGTGAGGAATTAGTTGAAACAGACGGTGTTTGTCTATTGTTGCGAGTGAATATCAGATCGCATTTTATATTTGAAGATCAACTGCACACAGAAATAGAAATAAAATGGGCTACACCCCAGACTGGTCGCCAAGCAATCACGGGGCACATGTCGAGACTCAACTCAACTGTATTTATAGAGCACTTTCAAACAGCCATCGCTGCATACAAAGTGCTGTACATGGAGCAATTAACATATATACAATGCATACAATACTATATACTATACAACAAACAGTTAAGCAAATCAGTAACAAAGACGGTAGAAAGCACCGAACAGCAAAACCAAGAACAGACTGACAACCATTTGCTCTCACAATCACATCATAACTAAGTGGGAACTGAATTAAACTTTCGCTCACTAAAAATGTGTTGTCGTCCCTTCCTGGTTAGAACAAAGCAATTGCACAAAAAAGGAAATGACAAACACCCCCCCTTAGCTTCTCCCATTATTGCTCCAGAGGTATACACCCTTGATTAAAAACACACAGACGCAAAAGAAAAAAAAAAGCGGCTGCAGAATACACAAATCCTGTGACATGCCAAAACAGATGGTTAGCGCGCAACACAACATATTGGCCCTTAAAGATGAAGCAAGGTTGCCAAGATTTGATGTTCGACTTTACGCCGTTGCTACCGTTGCTCTCACATGACTCATCTTCGGCCATCAAACTTGTTATTTACAGCGGGTCATGTTGCACAACATGAGTGGCTTGTGGGCACAAAGTACACGAGAGCTTCAATTACGAAGGGACGTCATTTAAGGCCTGACTGAATTGAGTGTTGTGAGTGCACACTCATGTTGAGTCACACAGTCGAAGACGTGTGCTTAAGATGCAGCG
This sequence comes from Hippocampus guttulatus, assembly GCF_054856545.1. Taxonomy (NCBI): domain Eukaryota; kingdom Metazoa; phylum Chordata; class Actinopteri; order Syngnathiformes; family Syngnathidae; genus Hippocampus; species Hippocampus guttulatus. The sequence goes on from NC_141263.1 coordinate 16,139,600, forward strand.
CACGAGTCAGAAGGTGAAATGAGAAATATCAACGGAGGCAGTACTAATTGAGGTTAATTCCACTGTTGAGCAATATCTCCTCTAAGCGGCAAGGGGGATTTCTGCTGCTAATGGAGTATGTTGAACCACATAGGGAGTCTGTGGGCAGCTTTTAGCCCTCAATGGATCAGACAATATCAGCGCTGGAGGAACAATAAACAAGAGTCTACAGACTTGCGCCGATATTGATTATGTCTCTGTGCGTTAGTGCCTATCAATCAAGACAGTCAGGGACCTCAACTGAGCTGTCCCAAGTCATATCTCACCTGACAAGCTCATAAACAAAATCGGTAAAGTGAAGACCTCTGCTAATGACATAATTGTTCATTAAATCGAGAAAAAAAAAGTGTGCGACTTATTTGTGTTTGTGTGGCCATCTGTTGCAAGTGAGCAAGCTACTTCCTGATTCATGGAAGATGTTACGAATGGACTATTCTATGCTATGGTGAAACTAATGGCAAAAAGAGAATTAATTGATAGGTCTTAACAACTTGGGATAAAAATAGCATTGCAAATTCATTTGTAACCTTCCAAAAGTTATTTTGGGCTGATAATGGGCTTATTCTAAGGTGTTGGGTTCTTTTAGAGGCTGCCAATACCAGCCACTGATACTTAAGAGAAAAAAAAATCTGACAGTGAGTTCGTCCGCCTTGGCAGTAGTTGATTGCTTATTGCGTCAGTTTGACACATCAGTGATTCATTCTCGTGTCAGAAAAAAAAATGTTCACATTTTTTGTCATTGTGTCAAATTTAATTTTTATATGTCAAAAGTACTAGCGGTATTTGTACTCGAAATCAGAGAGTACCCAAAGATTGAATACAAGTACTGATATCGGTCTGAAAAAAAAGTGATACCAAATATCCGTCCTTTTCGCGTTATATTACTTAAGCCTTAAGGTAGCGAGCGTGTTGTTTGATTCATTGTATTACATGTCAACTTTACGGTAAATTTCCACTGGGAGTGACAAATGAATGGCTTTGAAACGAGCATGTTGAGCCTCTTATTTCTTATTGTTCGATATCGGTCAAACTGCGCACAACCACTCTGAAGGGAAAAAAAATAAAAATGAGGGTGAATGTGAGGAACTGCTGTACTATTCAGTACAGGTACAGGACACCGATCGAATGATTATGCAAGCGTAACAAATAAAGTGACCATATAGACAACGCCCGCTGACACTTTTGATAGCACTGACTGGATCCAACACGACGTAAGCACATCCTCGTTGTCCACTCCAGGGGACAAGCACTTTCCTCAGAAGCGAGCTAATCCATTGCTGAGCGCTGTGCAGCATCCACCATGCGACAACTGCGACATTAATTGACTGGGGTTGGACATGTGTGTGTGTGTGTGTGTGTGTGTGTGTGTGTGTGTGTGTGTGTGTGTGTGAGGAGGGCGGGGGAGGTCTGATGAACCCATCTACCAACACTGGCAAAGGTTTCAACAGGAAATGCCCTCGAGCAAGTCGATAAGTTAGTCAGCAAGTGTTCGGGGGGAGATCAATGGAAAGTCGGGGTGTCAGCTGGGGCATCACAGGAGGAAACTCAGTTCACGGTTGAGTTGCCACTGGATTTTCCATGAGGTAAATCTTTACAGTCTATTGTTAGCCAATATAAGAGCTGCACCATGAATTCAACTAAATTTAACAATGTGAAATTATGTTGAATTTAACATTGTTGTTTAATTTATGATTAATATTATTTTAATATTAATCATTGCCCTGCGATTGGCTGGCAACTGATTCAGGGTGTCCCCCGCCTACTGCCCGAAGACGGCTGGGATAGGCTCCAGCACCCCCCGCGACCCTAGTGAGGATCAAGCGGTTCGGAAAATGGGTGGATGGATATTAATCATAATGCAACGTTTGCACTAGTGGGGGCACATATTGCACAGATTTTTTTTTCTACTTAATGACTATTGCTTTCAATGGTTGTCACTACCGCACCATTGAAGCTTTTTTCGGCCATCTTGGGGTTTTTTGGATTGTGTGCCGTTTATACTAGCAGCCTTTCTTAAGTTTTGGTCAAACACTCATTGTGTATTTGTCTTTGGCTTTTTGATTTTTAAAGTTTAACTGAAAATGGCAATAAACAGCTTGAAGCAAGCAAATTATCTTTTTTTTTTTGACAATTGGCTGCTTGTTGTGCAGTTCGCTGTCACCATTTAGCACTTTGATTTCAAAGCAAAAAAAATAAAAAATTTATCAGACTAAGGCCAAAATGTCGTTCCAGCGCTTGTACTAGGTCACACTACATGTATACAAATTCTCCGGCAAGTATTAAAATATTTATGCATTGATATGGACTAAGAAAATAATTCTTTCTCCAGTCCAGTGAAAAGACAAATAAGCAAATTAAGCCAGTTGGATGAACGCTGTGTTACTTGGCATTAGAGAGGAGAAAAGCAGATGCTTGCTCATGTAAAAAAATGTCATGGATTACCCATTACAGCAGTGGGAATATATTCCTCCCGAGGGATGCAGTGACTGTTGCTTTGGGATTTGAGAAGTCGAGCCAGATGTCACCCACAGGACTTGATTGCCCGACAATGCCGCGCCGCCACGCTGGATTGCAAACATGCCAGCGTGTGCGACCGGTTCACGTTTGTGTGCGGCTCCGCTGACATTTCATCAAACGTGCTTGACATTTCCAGGGGATTTAAAGATTTGATCCCTTCTGTGTTGGGGGAAGTTGCGCGCTGCCCTCCTGGCAACGCTGAGGGAGGCCGGTGGCGCGCTTCGCCCACGAGGCCTCGCCGCACACCATCTCGCTCACCCGTAGCGCGGCCGCTGCACTACACGCTGCCTGCCTTTTAGAAATGACTGGTTCACTGCTCAAGTCTATTCGTTTCCATTTCCCCCCCGAGCTGCCGAGTGTTTTCTCACGCCTCAACCCAGGCAGAAGAGCGAGGAACGGAAGAGATGAGAGAAGGAAGCGGATGTGGTGTGGGAGGCAAGGAAAGCAAGAAAGTGTGAGCGGGAGATCTGTTTCTCCAGCTACAGGCTAGATAGTGGAGCGAAATGACACACAATGACATCTCTCTTCCACTGAGCTGGACTGAAAAGAGCTCGCGACACTTTGTGCCCTCTCTCCCTCTTTCTTTCTTTCATTCATTCAGCTGTCCCTCCATCGCTCTCATCTCTTCTTTCCATCAACCCTGGAGCTCCAATGTTGCTTTTTCTGCCCGGATGGACACTGCGGCAGTGCTGTCCTAGCCCAGGGCTTAGATTACACCTCACCACCCTATGTTGAACACACACACATACAATCCTGATAAGAACACATGAGGCGGCCCGAGGTCTGACAGGGGTTAGTCAAGGGCAAAGGCATAGTAAGACAAACAAAAACAACCTCACACTCTGACAGGGTACAGCAAATAAATGTTTATGTGCTGCGGGAGTGCGCGCATACGCTTTCTGGTGCATACACGATGACGACCGCACTGTATTTTTGACTTGTGCGATTACGCACAGCTCACACTGCAGCTACAAAATGTTCCGACAAAATCAGACATCATCATCATCATCATGTGACAAATGGCTCAACTCCACTGAGGTGAAAGGCCTCTGATGCTTGACCAAATGTCTCACTTCGTACGGGAGCCCTTCAAATCGAACAGTTCAGACACAACACACAAAATTGTACAGTATTTGCAGACGGGTGGCCACAGACACGAATGCACGCACACACACACACAGTTAGCGACAACTGCCGGCCTGCAACGCCTCCCTCCCCGGTCTATTAGGGTGTCTAACAGGAAAAGGGTAAGTGCTATCGATTGGCCTCGTGGTCAGAGCAAAAACAAGCTGACTATTAGAGTGCCTTTCTTTTTAGCTGGGCGCACACACACACACACGCACGCAGGCACACACGCAGGATGTGATTTTTGCAAAGTCAGACAAAGAGCACATTCATATGTACTGTGTTATGACTTCGTGTTATGCAGTAAGTGGCTGCAGTGCACCCACAAAAACACAAAATAAATGTATACCTGTGTTTTAAAAAAGAAAATATGTCCCCTGTATTTACTTCAGAGTAATAAGGTAAAAACGGGATATAAAGAATTAGATTTTTTCTTTTACTTTCAAAACTACTACAAGTAATTTAGTATACTGCAATAAGATTAGTTGTTTTCCTGCAGCGAATAAAAAAATATATTCCTATATTGTTATATTATCTTCCGACATGTGTTGCTCCATCCTTTGTGTTCAATTGCTTTATGACACAGCAACTATAAATGCTATTCATTAGCCCGTTTATGGCATTTTGTATCATGTGTTAGCATTAAGCTAGTGGAATTGAAGTTACGTGGGTGTTTTAAATACACAAGGTGGAATTGTCTTTATTGGTGTGTTTATTGACATGTTTAGTTTGACAGTAAGCTTCACTTTGAACATAATGTGTGTCTTAAGCGTGTATGCTGCACAGGTAGCTACTAAAGCTTGTGAGAAGACACAAGAGTCTTTGAGCTTCTCTCCTCTGGGCGGCATCGCGACATTATAAACATGTATCACTGCTTTAAAAAAAAGTTTATGCATTAAGATACTGTCTGAGATGGAGGAAAAGTAGTAAAGGATTTCAAGTCACAAGATGAAATGCGGATGGCTTGATAAAAAAAGGGCTGTCGACTTGTTATGAACAAAACAAGTTGCACACCAGTCAGCAATATTTTTCATCTTCCTATAACAGCTTGGATACTTACATATATCCATCTTTTCTTTTTAATTTTTTTGTTTGCTCCAAGTGCACATAAAGTCCATAAAGTTATGCTTGAAGTCCTAACCTTTAATGGAGATTGTGAGCCACAAGAAACTCTCGAGATCACCACTGATCTCACGCTCCTACCAAAGTCTTGAAAAAGTTTTCAGAGGAAAGTGGAAGTTGCAAATTTGCTATGATTCCCCTTTTCTTTCAGTTTAATAGCCAAGTGTCCCCATATTTGTGTCCATCTACCCAAATGTGCACTTTTCGGTCGTCTTTTTTTTTTTTTTTTTTTTTTTAGCTCTCTGTGAAAGCATTACAGCACAATTTCAGAAATGTGAAAGGCTTGTGTCAGCCCAAAAATACAGCTCTGCTCATATATCTGTTGTCAGGCCACAGGAAAATGTATACAGTGCGTAATATATTGAGCAGAGCACAGCAGAACAACTGTATCCCCCAAGGGGAGAGCAGTAAAGGTAGAGCGAGACATACATAAAGATGGAGGGAGAGAGACCACAACACAATAGGACGTTTTCTGCTGGGTTGGTAAAGTGTGTCCAGGGGGAACACACACAACCTGTCATTAATGTGTGTGTATATATATATATATACACACACACATATATATATATATATATATATATATATATATATATATATATATATATATATATATATATATATATATATATATATATATATATATATATATACACAGTACCTTTGAGATGAGGTTTTATGTTTTCGACAAAATCATGTGTCGTCCCCTCTGATCTAGATCTTCATTCGGATCACAACCTGACACAATCAACACTTGTGTGATGAGCTCAAAGCCCAGCCCCCCACCACCTCCTTTACACTCCGTCCCGTCCTCCCCCTAGTAGTTTCCTCCGACACGACACACATATTTAGCCACAGCCTTCTGTCTACCAGCTGCCACTTTGCAGTCATTCATCAATGCTATGATTAGCCAGCAGAGGAATGTCGTGTGGCTGCAGACGACTCCTAACCCCGACCCTGACCTCCCACCTTTGAGTGACCCTGGTCGACCCCGGGCTGCAGCAGCTGCTTTTACGCTGCGGCCGATACATTCCATTCGGTCTGACACCTGCTTTTACACACACTTTGAAATACCCACGCGCCCATGCACAAAGATGTATACGATAGAAGTAGGAGCAAAGCAAGATTCAGAGCTGTTGCTTGCCCACGCGCGCGCACACACGCGCGCAGACACAAAAGGCCTTTGCACATGCTAATGTAGTGAGGTGACCCTTTTATGAGATTACACAGTTATTACAGAGAGCGAGGTCGCGAGGGGCGTGTGTGCACAAGAATAAGGGATCATGCCGCACAGTGAACGTATCATATAAAGAGTTAAAGAGCCAACAGCGGCATTCAGAGGACAGTGTGCATATGCCCTGGGTGCAATAAGACACTTTTTGTGGAAGCAACTCTCCGATGCGTGTGCGGGCCCCGGGCCGACTGAAAGCTCCGTGCTAGCCATCTGCTGGCAGTCACACCAGGAGAAAGCAGCCGCAGCCAAACAATGGAGAGCAATGACAGGCCAGGATTTGTGGAGAGTTTAATGTGTGTGTGTGTGTGCGTGCTGGGGGGTGCTGGTGGGGGGGAGGGTCGTATACCTATACATATATACATATACGTACATACATACATATATATATATATATATATATATATATATATATATATACACACACACACACACACACACATTTTCAAAGATCCAAATCAGCCCCGCTCTGTGAGCATGTGGGTAGGGGCGTGGTGGTTGTTGATAGGCTGACTCTGTTGCCAGGCGATAGATTAACAAGACCAAATGGCCATCCGAGGTGGACAGATAGCATTGAGGGAATGTTAGCCCAGGCTGCTGTCATTTTGAGTCCGTGCAGTAAATCCACATTCCCCAAAATGATGTGTCTGTGTGTGTGTGTGAGTGTGAATGTGTGTAGGTTCTCTCTCAAGGTTTGTCTCCAGAGTTCTCTGAGTGCAAGTAGAATGCCATGGTGGATGTAAACAGATGGTCAGGTGTTGGTAGGAAGCTGCCTGGCTGCATTTGACGGCAGTCTGACAGCAAGCATCATCCAGCTGGGAAGAGGCCGGCGGCAAGTCCTTAAAACCTGGCCAGGTGCTCGGTAATCAAGTTTGAGTCACAGGATGCTAGTTCATCATTCTATTAGAACAGCTTGCCAAATAAATGCAGTCAGGCTTCTATGCAAAAAATAAAATGAAAGAAGCTGGGGAAAATTATTTTTATTTTATTTTTATTTTTTAATCTCAAATCTGTTTTTCCTAGTCAAGTAAATGGAAATACTCTTTGGCTATTCAATCCTACAAAAGAGGGGGTAATTGTATTTTACTAAAAAAAGAAGAAGAAAAACAACTATAATACGGTACTTTATAAAACATACAGCAATTTTATAATTATAAATATAATTAAAAGAGAATATAAAAAAATTACACTATTAATTGAATGTCCATTGTGCTGCTCCTGATGTTGCCATTTTTGGCCCACATTCTGCTCGGCCACCTCCTGCTATGTCTCATCTGTGTGTGTGAGGGGAAGCTGGGGGCCCTGGCTGATCCTTGCAACCGCGTCAAAGCTGGCATGAGTTCCCTGCTGGCGCACAAATAGGGCACACACCTATTTACACAGCCACGGACTGAATGGCAGGCATTGTCTGAGTGAGAATGCAACACTTAAGCTCCTGATTAAGGCAGAACAAAGCCTGAGGGGCAGGAGTGATGGATGTGTGGAACAAGGCACAGACAGAGAGGCAATAAATGCTGAGGTTTGGAGCAGTGGAAGGGGTTCCTGCAAAGGATTCAAAAACTCATCCACCTTTGCTAAGGGTCAAACAAGTGAGGTGTGTGAGGAGAGAGGAGGAGGGGTGAAAAAAAAAGACCACAGGGCAGGATGTAGGATTGTTACCTGCATGAAACAAGGAGAGAGGCAGCGAGTGGAGCCAGGGAAGTCGAGATGAGGATCGGCACAAAAAAAAAAAAAAAAAAAAAAGTGAGGCAAGGAGTCAGAAACAGTGTGGAAAGGCGCTGCGTCCTCAACACGCAGTACAACAATGATGTAAATAGACAGCCAGCGCCCTCTAATGGTTTTTCTTCCATAATTATTGTCGCCTCCATCCTGTCCCCTCTTGACCAGGGTGCTCATGTCAAAAAACCACTGAAGCATATCATCATAAAATCAGAAATGAATTTTAAAAAAAAAAGGGGGGGAACGTTTTTTAAAAGATACTTGTGAGATTCAATGATTTTAAATCTACTACTACATTGTCTACTTTTTTAGGGGAAGAAAACAGAACATGTATGACAAAAGATGAGCAACTCCCTTAGTGTGTGCGTATGTGTGTGTGTGTGTGTATGTGTGTGTGTGTATGTGTGTGTGTGTGTATGTGTGTGTGTGTGTGTGTGTGTATCCTAGCAACAAGGCAGATAGCAGCAGTGCGGTGTGCAGCTGGCAGAATGCAACGCGCAGGCCATGGTGGATTTTTTTTCTTTTTTTTTGTACTTTATGTGCGTTTGTGTGTGCTTTGCATTAAAAGAGTTGTGAGGGATTTACGAGTCTGCACACCCACATGCCAGGCACCCGTGCATGCTGAAACACTCATCAGCATGTCAAGCTGCCAATTATGACAGCTAACAAACATTCACACAAAATGACATGATCATGTCAGGAAGCAGAATTACAAAACACACACACACACACACACACACACACATAACACACAGAGGATGAAGAATATATGCATTGAGCATTGCTATATCGATTGACTTGTATGTAATCTTGCGCCATTCGTGTCCAAAATCTGCAACGTCGCTGCTAGTTTTGTCAGGCTGTCAATGGTGTTTTGCAGCGTGTTAGTATTAAGCTATCAGACTTTCATAAGTTAAGTGGTTCTGAAATGAAGAAACAAAAAATATCTATGTATATTTGTGTTAGTAAAATATGGATAAGTCATTTTTATATCCATTGTATGACAAGGATGATGATAAGATAAATCATCCAGCATGTACAGCTCAGAGGTGAGTGGGAACTACCTGTATATCCAGAATTGAACCCAGTGAAAGGAAAGCCTCCCTGCATAACTCATTTAAATAGTGCCTTGCTGTATGGCCAATTGAAGAGCCGCTTCCAAAACGTGATCATAAAGGGAAAATACATTGAGTACACTATTAGACCAATGCTGTAATGTAGTGCATGCATACTGTATACTGATCTTGTGTCTGAGGTTGACAAGATCACATTACTCTGCAGATTTAAGTGCTACAGAAGGAAATGTCAAGGCAAACCACATCTGCAGCGCATTATGATGCATGGAGGGATGTTTATCATTATAAAGTAACCGCGTGAAAAGAATTGGTCGCTAAGGTCAAAGTGCTTAAAGTGCAACATCGTCAAATATATAAAAATGGTCAACCATTCAAAAAGGTTGGCACTTAAAGCGACAAAAATACTATGTAGGCTGTGACATCGGCTTCCGTCCACTCTGCTTATTTTGTTTCTCTCCAAGCTGTCCTGCCTGATAAGTGGGATGGCTTTTTAAATGGCGCCAGCTTCTTGCATTTTTATGTGCGCTCTTAAAAAGCGGCGGCTTTCCTTTAAAGGCTCCGCTCACCGACAACTCCCACTCTCACTGTCAGACGGGTGACGAGCTGCAGTGGGGAGCCGGTGGGAGTGTCTGGAAGAGATTCAGAATGCAAAAAAAAAAAGGAAATGAGGCAGAGACTCCAGTAGAGACCACAATTCTTCAGATCAGCTCATCCTCCGCTCTCTCCTTCAGCAAATTCCTCTCTCTCTCCCTCACTCTCCTTTTTTTTCCCAGCCCACCTGGTGGTGACCCCAGCTGGAACTACTGGGGGCTGTAATGCATTTAAGGCCACATTAAGAGCAACGCAGTACAGCCCTGAGACCACATTAAGAGACTATAATCACAGCTCCCCTCCAGCTGTCTCTCACTTATAGCTCTTTCCCTTTCAATGCAGAAAATGTCATGTTTTCGGTAATTGTGCACGGATGCTCGGAGGTCTTGTTGATGAACCAAAAATGCCAAAGAAAGAAATTGAATGCTACACCGCTTATGTAATAGCGCTCGTTGATCCATAAAATGGAAAGAAGCATCAGAAACTCTGGAAAGAGACTGTGAACAGTATAGCAATGACAACAGAGCAATCGCATGTGACGTTTGGTGAGGGCAACACCGAGACTTCATTGCTTTCATGTTCGTGAGCTGTGGTCATCTTTACAAAAAAAGAAAAACTATTTTGGGATGCTCAGAGGTCCTTGGGACACAAACCAAAAGAATGCGTCAAAATTAACTGACAACTAATCCCTCCGTCCATTATCTGAACCACTTATCTCCACAAGGGTTGCGGGTGTGCCCGAGCATATCCCGGCTGACTTCAATGATCAAATTCATCAAAAATTGCTTTAATAATCGAGCAATCGTTTTGAGCCATTGAATCCTCTCATTTCAGCCTCTCAGCAGTCACGATGATATGAATTCTGTCGCACTCCATGAAAGCAGATGAATTATCTTTTGTGTTTAATCAAAATAAGACAAATAAGACAACAAAACATCTGCTTTTGCTTGCTGAACTGAGCTCTCCTGATCTAAATAGAGACTTGCAGTGGTAGCATGCACGTCGAGGGTTCCCATTGTCAATTTTTTTAATTTACTTTTTACTTTAGAGGTACATTTGTCATAAAATTCTTTGCTCCAAATTGCATGATCGCAGGAGCAATCGACTTCACAAGCTCCACTATAACAAAAGTGTGAATGCCTGAGTGTCTCACCATAGCCACAACCATTTGGTCTAATATAAAATAATCTGCCTCATCTTGAGAGAACTAAAATGAGCTGTATTCTGGACTCCCTCGGGTAAGAAGACTAAGAGAGTGGGCATCGGTGCATGAGAGAAAAGTGCAGACAGCTTGTTATGTGTGTGTGTGAGACAGAGTGTGAGACACAGTGAGAGAGAGAGAGAGAGAGAGAGAGAGAGAGACTGCATGCATGCAGCCAGAAATGAGCCAAACCTCACCGCGGACTTGGCCAGGGCCTCTGGAGCCAGAGAGAAAGCCTTGCTAACCGCAAACCTCTTTTTACCGTGTCTCTCTCCTTCTCACACGCACACACACACACGCACAAAACCTTGCTGCGAGTGTCTCGCTGTGTGAAGACGTCATTTCAGAACATGTGTTACTGACCATGAGGCGCACGGGGGAGGTGGCATGTAAGGAGACACAGCTGTACGGGGAAGAAAAGATGCCAACAGCTGGGACAAAGTGAGGGCAGCTTAGCAAAGGCCCTTCTACCTTACTGTTTCATTGTATTTCACTTTCTGTCACTGGGGTACGTTATGAGTCCCACAAGGCGCTGGAGTAGGTGGTTGAAAACTGCAGGATTGCAGAAGCATGAAAATGAATAAGCATGGGGGCTTGGCAAAATAAGGGCCCTGGGAGTGCTCATCTGTCGTCGGTTTATATTTCACACTGCCACTACACAGCGCCACACATCAGAGGTCAACGTCCGGTTATTGCGACGCAAAACCCACGGCAAAGACACAAATAAAAACAGAAAGGGAAAGCAGGAGCAACAGAGTTAAGAAGGAAAAAGGGAGGTGTGCGGGCGTGTGTGTGTGTGTGTGGGGGGGGGGGGGGGTTGTCTAACCTCAAGCGGGTCAGTCTGTCGCCTCAAAACACCTCTGCCGCTTGGCTGACAAGAAATACACACACAGACATAATCACGCAAACACACACCTCTGTCTGTGTCAACATGCTTGAAGGGGAGGTGGGCGGAGGCTTTCGTTGGCATGTTTATTTGGGTTTTTTTTTTTTTGGAGGGGGGGTGCAAAGCTACGGTGTGTGTGTGTGTGTGTGTGTGTGTGTGTGTGTGTGTGTGTGTGTGTGTGTGTGTGTGTGTGTGTGTGTGTGTGTGTGTATACGCATGCGTGAGGTAAAGGCAGAGACAAAAGGAGCATATGGCAGCAGCAGCCGAGGCTGTAAATTAAACATGGAGCAAGATTAGATAATGACTGTGTGCTCTGAGACAAGGGCGGAGAAGACAACAGTGCAGCTCGAGCCTGAGAGGAGGGCGAGGTGGACTTTTGGCGGCGCTGTTAAACACACGTTGAACACAACTAATAAAGATCTGACATCACAATAAAGTGGGACTTTGACGTGAGCGCGCCCCAATTGAAGAGGTTTTCATGCTACGAGCAGTTGTTTGACTTTTGTTTGTGTCGTGTGCCAACATTTAAATGACTACTTCAAGTTTGTCACTCACATTTTGGTTGCATTTTATTTTTTTTTCTGGCGCTCCTTTTATACTGGGCGTGCTCAAAGGTGGAGCTTGTAGTTATAAAAATCTGTCTGTTTGACCTGATCAAAGAACGTTATTCCAATGTTGTAACTCCGGTTCGCAAACAAAGTTAAAATGAAGCATTTGGAACAGGTCTGTACGCACTTCATGTCAAGGGATATAATGTTGGTGTTTGAGGTGAAAATGGCAGCATATGGACGGCTGCATATGGCTGTGTAACCACCGGCGCCAACTGGTCCCATCGGCTGTTTGGGTAATGTGAGCGCCTCTCTTTGTTTTAATAATCAGATAAACATTCCAAAAAAAATGCAACATCACCCCGGTAACATTTCATTTTTGTTTAATGCTCTATCATAAATTGTGATATGACATGAGTTGGCCCATCATTTTCATCAGTGTAACACGAGCAGCTTCAAGACCGACTCAAGCTTTAAATAACACATTGACACTGATGCTATCGGCTAATCCATCAATTGGCATTTCGTACTATTTGTTAGCATTAAGACAAAGTTCTGTGTTTATTTTAAATATGCCACACGTAATTCTCTTTGTTTTAGGTTTAATTTTGATCACTAATCTGCCAATAATCTGTAATATTCAAATAATCTGGCAAACTGCATTTTGATTTGAAATGAATTTAGTTCACGGCCACCATCCTGCACCCATATCTTTGCTTGCAATATGCAGTACAGATATACAGCACACTCACTGGCCACGGCATTAATAACCCCTAGATCAGGGGTGTCAAAATAATTTGTGTCGCGGGCCACTTTGGAGTTACGTCTTCCCTCGGAGGGCCATTACGACAGTGAAACCGAATCAATGTTTAATCATCACATCGTATTATTACTTGTACACAACAAATCAAATTGATGGATTACTAGTTTTGAAATCAGTCAACTGTTTGTTTGTTGTTGGTTCAATTATTAACCAAGTGAGTGTAAACAAGGTAAAAAAAAAGATTGCAAAATCTCACTGTTATTCATTACACACGACAATTTCACATTCCGGTCCAGATTTGAGCAAGGATCATGGAAGTTCACACATGATTTGCTTTCACGGGCCACATAAAATGATGTGACGGGGCCGGATCTGGCCCCCGGGCCTTGAGTTTGACACCTGTGCCCGAGATGGACATTTGAACCCAAAGAGTGCTTCAACACATGCAGACAGAAAAATATATTCTTTATCTTCTGTGAAAAACAAGGAATATTACTCCATTTTACTAACCCACAGTAGTTATGAAACTCTTATTTGTGTGTCAGCGTTGTATTATACCACCCAAGTATTATTTCCCATAATAAAAAAGTAAAAAAAAATTTTTTTGGGGTGGGGGTGAGACATGACTGCTATGAGTTACGAGCATGGTCTTGGAATGACTTAAGACTCGTATTGTCATATTAGTTGAACGCATTTCATGGACATGAGGTTTCTTAAGCAATCCTTACATCATAAAGTGACATCATCACTGTCACGTATCCAAAACAACGCCACGAGAACATGCAGTTCTGCACGACATGCTTAGCTAGCATATTCTCACTCGGTTGTGTCAAAATGACTCTTGTGGTAGACTCTCTGACTTTGACTAAGTGGAGGAGAGAGGAGTGCGTTGGGGGTTGGGGGGGGGCATATAAAACGGTCATGGGTAATCTGTCACTGTCTAATTATTGGACCACGTTAAAGAAGGGAGTGAGGTTTAAGGGGGTGTGGATAATGCAACGCTATTGAAACAAAGAAGAAGACGGCGATAGAGGACAGACAGGTTATCCTGATTCCATCAAGGGAATCTCTCTCGAGAGCAGACGAAATTGGTTTGTACTTAAATGAGGAGGAATGATTTCACCCCTACGACAAGAGCAATAGCTTCAGCAGGTGAATGTGCATCACTGTCAACACCACGTAATTGAATTGACATAATTATCGGGGTGTTCACACGGCAACTTTTCCTCCGGTGTAGCACCGGAGCTGTCCCCTGTAGAGTGTTCACACGTACAAAGTTATACCGGCGTAGCCCCTGAAAACAGCTTAAACCGGAGGAAACTTTATTTTGGTAGGCTCCATGTTTATATAGCATTAGAACCAAATATTCTGTGGGCCTTGCAAGATCAGTCAAAATCCAGTAAAACGCTGGGAGTGAGGAGGTTGCTCCAGTGAAAATGGCCGGAATTGAATGAGTTAAGGGTGTTAATAATGTCGGAAATGCTATTTAAAAAAATGCCGAGGGAGTATTTAAATAGGCTATTTCTATATCACGGATTTCACGTCTCCGCGATGGGTGAAGGGGGGGTTACTGTGCTTCATGTACTGTACTGTACTACAAGCTGCGCTTTCATGTTTCATGTATTCATCATATATTAGACATTTGCCGATTAAGAGCATGCATACCGCTGCTTTATGCCTCATGGGGGCGCCCATAGTCACACGCACAGTGGGAAAAAGGTGAGCTGCCGAACGCCATCATCAGGCAACGCCGTTGTTGTGATCATCAAACGGCAGCTCTGATTACAGAGACCGGTGTTTAGTTTCCACGCCAGGAGGATGCCCATGAGAACACGGCTGCTACAATAATGTACATGAGCTCACGCACACACGCGCATATTTGTGGACGCGGCGTGCTTACAGAGGTAGAACAAGAGAGCTGGAAGCCAAGTGATGCGTGGGGCCCTCGTGTGTAAGGTTAGCAGGGCTGCCGTAGCTCAATGCACGCACACCGCTTTTCCCCGCTCGCCGTCTGTTCCTTGAAAAGACAAAAGCGTGGCCTCGCCGGCCTCAGCTCATTAGCGGCAAAGGAGGAGACGAACAACGACATTTCTTTCGGGCGCACCCGCACGACGGGCTTTTTAATTTGATTGCCACGCTGCTGCAAACGAGCGTACTTTGCACGGCGTAACTGACACACGGCAGCGAAGAACTCATCGTGCTCCCGCCGCTTGCGATTCGTGACCAAAAAAAAAAAAAAGCGTGTTGTTGTGTTGTTTACACCAGCCCTCCAGCAATCCACTGTGGCGCTACGTGTAAACTACAATCTGCCTTTTTACTGCCTGACAGTGGCATTAGAGAGCTTCCTGTCTGCCACCGGGGATTAGCTCAACGCACAATTCTCCACTCAATTTCACCACTGCACATGCTCAATAAGTGGATCTTTTTGTGTGTGTTGTGTGCGTGCATATTTGCGTCTACTGTGTACACAAAGGGGTGATATTAGTTAATCATAGCCTTCACTCATCATAAATAAAGACCAATTACTGTGCTTCCCAATGGGGCTATTCGCTATTAGTACACTGAAGACCCCAAAGAGTGCTGGCCCATATCTGATATGGCCAGTCCGCTTACTGAATGATGATGGAGTACCACAAAAGGCTGAAGAAACGAGGACATCAGTACATGAAACTAAATTCAAATGGCCATATGTGCACAACCACAAATCAAAAGCAGCTCGACTATTAGTATGATTGTCTCGACGAACTAATAATTGCATCCCAAGGGGACATGTTGGCTTTTGAGTCATGACGGTTTTGTTAAGAATAAAGGTTGCAGTTTCATTTGGAACACGTTCGCATTTTCCTATATATTTCATATGGCATCATGAGGCAAAAATGACTTATTCTTAATCAATTTTGAGGAATGTGTGGCAAATCACTGTTAAAAAAATGTATGCACCAACATCTGCTTGAACAACAGCATTTGGGCAAATAACAACTATGAATAATTTCAGACATGTCATGCCAATCACCTCAACCTCAAACCGGTTTGAAATGGGAACATTCATTTCCAGTTTGGTCTGTGGTTCTGACGAAGGGGACCATCTCACAAACAATGTGAATTTATTTTAGTCAGGGGCAAATGGGTCATTACAAATACTGTTTTGATAGTAGTAAGTAGTCACAAAAATTAAAGATCAAGAAATGTATAGGGGGAAAAAATGCATCCATCCAAGATGCATCAAATCGAAGAGAAATCGTTTCCAAGTGTTTGAAGCCTTTGAAGGATCCACAAATAAGCAATTGCGATTTTGACAAAAGGAACTATCTAAGCGGTCCCCCTTCACAGCTCGAACAACGTCCACTTTTATTGGAGAACATTTTCTACATGACATTGCCCTTTTTATTCATTCACCCAAAATGACATTGGCAAAGTCAAAGGTATTCCATCCCAAAGCTAATCCACCCATTTTCTACAGCCTTTGCTTGAACTCTGCACGGGAACGGGAACCTATCCCAGCCGAATTCATGCGGATGGTGAACAACACCCTGGATTGGTCGCCAGTCAATCTCACACACACATGGCAAGAGAGACAACTGTTCACACTCCCATTCACACCGTCACTGAGTGGGAACATTTATGGATCTATTGATCATGTTCACATTTTGTAGTCAAAGAAAGCGCATAAGTGAGTGTGAAAACACAAACGAACATCAGGAGACTGGGCTCAGAGTGCACACATGCATTTAATACAGACACACACACACACACACACACGCGCGCGCACACACGCACACACACACATGTACTGTCTATAAATCCAGTGGACCCTCACTGGCAGCCACTCATCAACCACAGAAGTCAACCTAATTTGGAGGACAGTCTCCACTCTGCGCCTGCTGGTGAGGCAGCAGGGATTATGAGCCTTTATACACTCTAATCTAGTTCAGCCATGCTGGGAGGACGCATACGTGTGTGTGTGTGTGTGCGTGTGGGGATGACAAAATAAATAAATAAATAAATAAAGCTAACTTTGCCATAAACATAAATAGAAAGCATAAGCTTATGTGAGATTGTGCATTTGTACATACAGTCCGTGTGCCGAACAGTTCACTCTGTGTGAGCAGAGATAGGGAAGCTCTCAAACCGGATCAAAATGTGGCTTAGCGTCTTGTCCTCTGGCAGCAGCTGCCAACAAAGGAGTTCACACACATACGGGCGGCTGACTGTCACGTGTGGCCTAATGCGTGTCATGGCGTGAGACATCATGGGATTGTGTCCTATCTATGGCAATCTCAAAGAAAAGGCAATGCAGTGTAACGGACTGAGATGAGGGGACAATCAAAATATGTGTTACCTCATGCATTGAATCAGCTATCTGTACGTGTCTTGTTAGCCGGGTCAAAAAAGCCAACACATTAGGCCTTTGCGTCTTTGTGTGTGTGTGTGCGCACGCGCACACGCCAACAGGCAAGTGCGAGTACGAGGGCAGATTGGCCAAGAGACGCGGACACATTCCAAAACACAGGAGCCACGTCTGAAGGCCAAACCAGAGACGGGACCACACTGGGAATCAGAGAGGAAGAGTTTAGACAGCGAGAGGGAGCAAGTGGACCACAGACGCTACAAGCCTACAGTGTGCAGGAGCTCTGGCTTGACTAATTACAGACTCGCCTGCTGTGTGGAGCCGAGAGTCTACCACAACACAAGCCCTAGTGATGACACTAAACACCGCGCGCGAACACACATATGCACACACTCCCAAACACACACCTAACGGCAATTACTGTACAAAGCAGTTTCACAGCTGCTCCGTATCCCAGTTCCTCATAACCACACACACACACACACACACACACAGCAGTACACGCTGTCTTCCACTGTTGCACCACAAACATAATTCTCTCGCGCGCGCGCACGCACGCACTAAACTCCCATCCACTCATGTGGAGCTTGGCTCTCCCCTGAGTGGACCACTAGCCCCATCTGGTGGCCATGTTTATAACTACATATTTAATAATAATAATATAATAATAATAATTATTATTATTATTACATATTTCTCACACCTTTATGAACACATAGCACTGTGTAGGGAATGTGAAATAAGTCTACCTCTACAACTGCAGTGTACCATGTTGAGTTAGATATGTGTATAACATTGAGGTATATAATTATTATTTGACTACATGTTTCAATTTATTTAATTAAATGAGCAGTAGCAACTGAACGGTACATATTATATATACATGGGAATGTCAACTCTCCATGAAAAAGTAAATACTATGTGTGATGTGGATAAACTACAGAATATGTAGTCAGCACGTACTTTACGGTACCTTACAGATAACATAATTTGCATGCAGACCAATTTCTTCAGCAGAGGTAGGTGCAAGCAAAATGTCATCCCAAAATGATTTCTCATATTCCCTCAAATAACGGAGCACGTGCATGTTTATGGCAAACTTTTTTTTGTCGTACACACACACACACACACACACACACACACACACACACACACGCACGCGTCCTCCCAACATCGCCGAACTAGATATGTGACGTGAAAGTGACGGAGCAAGTGCATGGAATTTGTTACACATGCTGTAGTCATGATGTTGACCTTCGCAAAGTTTGTCTCCTTCAGCTATCCGTAGCAAAAAGATGACGGTGAAACATGGCAGCCTGCGGTAGGGGAGGCACACCCTATGTAATATAATTCGAAATTACTTAGCCTATAAAGAAATTACAATTAGATGAAATATTTTGGGCGGCCCGGTGGCCAGTGATTAGCGCATCGACCTTAGAGTGAAGAGGTACTGGGTTCGATTCCAGCACCGGAATTCCTGTGTGGAGTTTGCATGTTCTCCCCGGGCCTGCGTGGGTTTTCTGCGGGTACTCCGGTTTCCTCCCACATTCCAAAAACATGCATGACAAGCTGATTGAACACTCTAAATTATCCCTAGGTGTGATTGTGAGCGCAGATGGTTATTCGTCTCTGTGTGCCCTGCGATTGGGCTGACAACTGGTTCAGGGTGCCCCCCGCCTACTGCCCGAAGACGGCTGGGGTAGGCTCCAGCACACCCCGTGACCGTTGTGAGGATAAAGCGGATCAAAGCTGGATGGATGAAGGAAATATTTTTGTGCATGTTATTGAAATTAATTGTGGTTGTTTAAAATCCTGAAAATAAATCAATGTTTTTTTTACATACTACCTATTTATCATTCAGTCCCTATCTCATTGTTTTGTGATGTTCAATCTGGTTTTGGTGCATAAGATTATTAATGTTATTAATAGTGAAAATTAACTTTCAACTATTCTTTAAATATTAATTTTCAGATCGAATGAGGGGCTACAATTTAAAAGTTCAAGTTAAACATTCTAACTCCCTTGACACTCTGGAGGAGGTGGGCAACAGAAGGATGCTAACTAAGCTAAAAGCTATGATGGACAGTCCCTCCCACCCTCTCCAGCCCGCCCTGACAGCTCTCGGTAGCTCCTTCAGCCAGAGACTGTTACACCCGCGCTGCAAGGAGAGATACCGACGCTCGTTCCTACCAACTGCTGTCAGCCTGCTGAATAAAAAATAGCAACAATAATATTAATAATAATTAAATGATGTGGAAAACAACTGTAAATTGCACTGCGATTTATCCATTTTGTATTTATATTGCACTTAATTGAACGGTGTTTGTTTGTTTTTTCTTCTTCTTTCTGCCTACAATCTTGCTGCTGGAGGCTGTAAATTTCCCCAGTGTGGGACAAATAAAGGATATCTTATCTTATAAACTGGACACTAGGGGAGTTTTTGGGAGTAAGAGAGGACAGTATTCCCATTATGGAATAATTTTAGAAGATATACTGGTCACTCTCCTCCAGAGGCAATTTTTCAAATATGAATGGTTCAATTATCTTTGATTAATTGCGAGGGTCGGGCTATGAGATCAGACACCGGCCCATCTCGGTCCCTGCTGGTCAAGTCAGTTTGAGTTAGTCTGTCAAAACATATTTCATTTAAATGTAAGAATGTCACGTTTGTTCAATCTTGTTCACTTGTATGCGATGTTTTCTGAGTAACTGGGGTAAACTCAAACCGAAACCTTCGATAAATGCTCAGCAATTGTGGCTAAGATAAACATCCATTAAAAAAATAATCATCAGCGGTAATAGCTGTGACTCCACTCAATGGATGTACAGTACATGGAAGTGAGCTTTTTGTTCCAACTACACAGAATAATCAGGATTGGTTGAAAGCTTCATTGGCTTCATTTATGATGCTATAAAAAGACAAATAATACAAATCTATATGTAGCTCATGGAAACATCTCCGGTGGTTGCAATGTGAAATCAATCCAACAACCCGTCACTTGGAATTAAGCGAGTAACAAACAGCAGACATCAGTGGTTTTGATCTGTGGAGTCAGCCACAAGTTCCCAAATCTTTGTCTGGCTGTTGAACAGGAAGTGCAACATAAATTACAGACTGGCAAAGAGACGCTGATGGAGCGACAGGGAAGAAAAGAGAATCCAAAGTGACCAAAACCTCAAAAACCCTAATACAACGATTCTTCTCATGAATCCCGACCATATTAAATATGGGTGTTTGGAATTTCTATACGCTACGCCGTGTCTAGAGACTAGACCGATTATTTGCAGTAGTATACGGAGTCGAACCTCGTTACAACGTACCTCGAAGGACATAAGGAATCTTTACGTTATAACAGTAGTTCGTCGTAACCATTTCTAATAAAATGGCCGCCAACTACAATGCATAATACAGTATGAACATTTATAGATGTAAAACGTCAACATTAAATACAGATTAAACATGTCAAATGTTTAGTTTGGAGAGTTTACTTCAGTAGAAACATGAGCATGATATATTTCACACACGGGACATTTACATGAAGAAGCTGTTGGCATCCACGCGTTTCACATTGCATTAAAAAAAAAAAAAGAACACAGGCCATGTCAAATGCTATTTTAGTATATGTCAAGGGCCGCTAAAAAGTTGTTGTTTGGGTATATACTGCACGTAGACTAAAACGCAAGAGGCTGGTACAACATCTTACAAGGGGATTAACGTACAACAGTAGGACACATGAGGACACCCACATGTGACCCTTGACCTTGTTCCGACAGATGGAAGGAAGAAAAGGGCAGGAAAGAGCAAAAGAGCGGATCAAGGAATGAGTCGGAGCCTCTTGACAACAGTCTGTACTGTGCGTGCGTGTGTGTGTGCGTGCGTGTGTGTGTGTGTATGTTTGTGTGTGCTCCTGGCAGACAGACTAGGCATTAAAATTATTGGTGCCGCCAGCGTGCCGCGGCCCCCGCTGAAAAAGGAGGGGGGAGGTGAGCGTGGAAGGCGGGGGTGGGTGGGGGGGGGGGGGGGGGGGGCTGTGTGGAGTCACCAAGTGCTAATCGGATACATGTGTGCGTGTGTGGCCAGCGCTGCTCTGAACAGCTGTTCCCATTCTGAGGAGATGGTCGTCTCGCTCACACGCACACATTTTTTTTTCATTATCCAGGGGGTGGAGGGGGGGAGGGTTCAGTAATGGGAGTGGGAGCATAGATAGAGATAGCAATGGCGCAAAGATAGATGGGAGAGGTGTGGAAGTGTCCTTTCCTCCATTCATCAGGTGAAACAACAGGAAGCGTGTGAAAGCAAAGAGAGGAAGAGCCGCTATTTATTTTGTCCAATGGAAGGAAGAAAGAGCCTCTTTTTACAGCACCGGCGCTCACTTTGGACCGATGGTGTGAGGCTGCAAACGTTACAGGAAAGGAGGGAAAAGGTTCTTCGTGTGTGTGTGTGTGGGTGTGTGTGTGTGTGTTACAAGGCAGAGAGCCGTGATAGGCCTCAAGGGAGTGTGTCTCTTTGTAGTGGGCAGGGAAGTAGAAGAATGTCAGGAATCTCCTCTGGAGAATGATGAAGGGTCTATCTGCTCAGCTCAGACCTTTCTTCCACACGATTGTTTTAGCTCTCTCTGAGTCATGGCCATCCACGCAACAGGACGCAAAACGAAATTGCAGCAGCTGAGACGAGCATCTGAGAGACTTGAGTCAATGAAGCAGCATAGGAGCAAAATAAGATGTAGCTTGTGTGTGTGTGTGTTTTTAGTATGGGTTGGTGGATAAACGTGATCAGACAAATTATAAAAACCCTTCGCCAATGTCCAAATACAGTGGAAAATTATTTTTCACGTCAAGTTTTTAAATGATTTGGTTATCGGCAATCATTTTTGTCGAAATAGTCTCCTGCCACGTGTGTCGGCCATTTATTTCCGAGAATCACAAGCTCACAAAAAGCATCACGTGCGCAACTTTAATTGGAGTGTTTTCTCGCAAAGCGAGCCTCAGCATGCGCATTAAGCAGAAGCATTCAGAAATATTTTTTTTCTTGCTTATTTATTACGTGTTAATGTTCTATCAGCCACAATGGGGCCAAAGAAAACTGCGAGTTCTGGCTCTTAGATAAAGAAAATGGAAAACAGCATACAATTCAACAAACAACTTGTCAGAGAGTGCGAAAATAACCCCCCCCCCCCCCGCTGTCTTTCACACGGTATCAAAATTCTTCAATGAAGGAAAAAAAGAGATGTTTAACCATGAGAAATATTGCTTGAGTTTTCTTCCAAAAATGGAAGTTCAATGGTACTTCTGGGCCTAACCATATAAAATATCAACTGATCAACAACAAACAGTGATCTACAACAGTGTTTCCGGGAATGTATTGACCTAAGACACCCATTTTACCAAACAAAAATACTGAAAATTAATGATAATGACAATGATGGACCGGTTTGAACAAAAAGCCAATACTTGCAGGAAACCTTGATTACTTCAGCTGTATAAAATTGGTTCTCACACTGGCTCGGAATCACTGATCTAAGAGCAAATTTGACCACGATCATGACCTTTATGTTTTGTTGAAATTCTTTCAGGGCTCAAATTGTTTTTGCAGCAACACTGACACAATATGGTGTGTGTGAGTGTGTGCGTAAGAAGCTAAGGTGAGTGATGCATGC
This sequence comes from Hippocampus guttulatus, assembly GCF_054856545.1. Taxonomy (NCBI): domain Eukaryota; kingdom Metazoa; phylum Chordata; class Actinopteri; order Syngnathiformes; family Syngnathidae; genus Hippocampus; species Hippocampus guttulatus. The sequence continues at coordinate 16,162,420 of NC_141263.1, forward strand.
GGCAGTTCACTGGCAGCCAATCAGAGGACAGCATCTGCTTGATGATGAGGTTTTGAAGCTCACAAGCTAAAGGGGAAGGGAGTGCATATGTGCAATGTGAGTGTGTATGTGTATGTGGGTGTGTGTGTGTGTGGGTGTGCTGTCATCTCTGCCCACAGCAGAAGCAGACACACAGACAAACACAAGGCACAAAAAGCAAGTCACAGTGGCACCTTGTGGTGCTACAAGAAAAGCAGCAGTGATGATGTGAATCATTCAATTTTTACCATACATCACTTGCGGTGGGAGCACTGGGAAGGAACAATGGGTGAGTCGACATGCATTAAAAAGGAAAAAAGGAGAGGGGTGGGGGGGCGTTAAAAAGCACATACACTAACACATACTGTGTGGATGAAAAGATCTGAGAATAGAGGCGAAATGGATGGAGATGAGGGACATTTAGGAGCAGATTCAGCAACAGATGTTCAGTACTGTCAAGACTCTTCTCAGAATAATAATAATCATCTTTAATCTGATGGTGCATTTACAGACATGTTCATAAAACGTGTCCTCTGCCTTCAGCGCATCACACGAGTAAGGAAACATGCACTGAAACGGAGCGCGACAAAGCAGATGAAAGGTTTTGGTGTCTTGCTCAAGAGCACCGTTGTCGTGGGTGTGCACAGGGATCATCACAGCACTGACTGCAAAAATGCAAATGCACAGCAAATAAGGGGATTTTAGTTGGTTCTGTGCTTCCAGGGACAAAATAGCATCAAATCCTCATGAAACTGCATTGACAGGTTGTTAAGTGCGTCCTAAAGCTATAGATGGCGCTATAACCCAAAATCGTGAAGCCATTCTTGCAGTCACAAGCTTGAAAAAAAGTTTCCAGAAAAGAAAATATTTACAACAATTATAAATGAGGAAAGTGCAAATGTCAGCATGATAGCAAAATGGAGAAATCCCCTGGCCTGAAAGAAAAGTAAGGTTGTATATGCTTTAGAATTTGTTGTAGATTTAAGGGGCTTGGGTCTTGAGGGCATCTTGGTCCTGACGCTGAAGCAGAGCTCCACGCTGAAACCAGAGGATGCTGCAGGGTCAAAGGGCAAGCACCAGCAGAAACAGTTTCCAGTGCACAAGCTGAATGTTTTCAACTCACTCGGCAGAACAAATACAAAGTGTCTTCACAGTGGGAAAAACAATACGGAAGTGAGAAAAATCATTGACTGTGTCTTGTTGTGCGTAATAGAAAGCAGTTATCACCCATCACTGTGTAGCAGCTAACAGGTATGGACAGGTGTTACGTCTGGTAATGATAACCTTGGTACACCCCAGAAAAGTGAGCAAAAGCCCATCATCAACACCAAGTGGATCGGATATCAGTGGCGGCCACGTCAGTAAACATTTGCGATTTGCCACCGGGTGGCCTCAGCCCCAGGCCGAGACTTTACTACATACTGTAGGTTCAGTCATCCAATTATAATTTTTAAAAATCTTCACATCTGAATCAGGACTCAATCATATGTGGCTTACAAAAAAAAGATAAATGACAAATTTGGATAAAAGTATTTGACCGGAAATGGGCAGTGTTAATTGAGCCAGAGTAATCAGTGGATTGTGACTAATATAGAGCGAGGGCATGGAGCTGAACCTGCTGTCACACTTTGAAATGAGGTCTTTAACCACGGCCAGTTTACACAGGAAGAACTGTATCGGCACAGAAACCTGGCAGGATTAAGGAAGAAAAAAAATGCTCCTTGTGGGGGGCGGGGAGAGGGGGGTACGGTGACGCTATGCCAGAGAGCGTATCGCGGTGGTGTGGAAAAGGTGGGAGGGAAAAGGGGGAAAAAAAAGAGGGGTGGGGGGTGGGGGCTGGAGGAAGAAAAACAGGTCCCACTGAGCTACCGTGCAGGCGCCAGCAAAGACAGCAAGGGTGGAAGGGCGGGGAGGCGGAGGGGAGCGGGATGGGGTGGTGTGGACTACCATGGTGAAACTCTCAACAGATGCGTGAAGCCCTTGTCAGCATTCCTGCTAGGTAACGCAAGGTCAGGAGTAAGCAGGAAGACAATATGAGGACTATTTGGGCTCCCTGAGCGCCAGATGTGTTTTAATAAGACGGCTGCCCTCCCAGCTAATAAGGTCAGCCTCTGGCTCCAGCCAGACGAGCAAACAAGTAGACTCTTGGCAGGAATTCAGCTCCAGCTTGGCACGGCCTCCCTTTCTGCTTCCTGCCTTGCTTGCTCTCTCTCTCTCTCTCTCTCTCTCTCTCAGACTTGCTCTCTCTCTTACAAGCTAGGGAGACTGAGGGAGGCCAACTGATGGCTCTGTGTGTGTGTGTGTGTGATACCACCACACACGCACACACACACACATGTACACGCACACGCACATGTATATACACACACACGCACACACCCGTTTTATTAGACACTTCCTTTTTTCTGCAAGAGAGGGAATATTGCTCCGACAAAGACGGAGCCTTTGACAACATCTGTGCTTGACTTGTGCACTTTCTTACATATTCATATACACGCACGTGCAAGTGCACGCACATGAAAGGGAGTGAGGCATGTCAGTTTTCTATGACAGCAAAAAGCAGATGATAAATACATAAAATAAAAAATGAAAAAAAAGAGCCAATAAATCTTTTTTCCTCTAGAAAGGAAACTCAAGGCAGCTCCGGCGCCAGTGAGATTGGCGCGCTCTGCACTGGAACAGAGACGAGAAAAGGCAAAGCATGAATAAGAACGGGAAGATTTAAGGTTGAGAATGAGAGAACCAATTAAGAAACAGGAACAGTTAGGGAAGTAAAAAGAAAAGCCCGGGAGAGCATCTGTTTACACAAGCCAAAACTGATGAGTGGACAGAAAAAAAAAATAATAATCGATTGCAGAAAAATATATTACGAAGGCGTTTATCTTGAAAAGCTACAGATGCAAAATGCGTAACCATTGTTCAAACCAAGGTAGTGTGCGCAAAAGCGCATGAGGAAAAGATGATGTCACCATCTGCCTCACACGACACTGAGCCGAATGGTGCCTGCAATTCTCAAATATTTACCTCAGGGCTGGGATACAGAATCACACACACAGGAGCTCCACCACAAACAGGGACCTCGCTCTCACCTATGACTCTTATTCACCCGCAAGCCAGCAGGTAAGAAAGTATGTGGGAGCAATGAGGAAAAAAGCGGTGTTCTCATGTTTCCATAAGTGACTTTGTTCCCGTTGGACCATGAAAATATTCAGTGAATCATAAGTTTATTTAAAATTTTCTGGAAAAAAACATGCCTCGAAGTGAAACCTTTAGGTCCAACCGTCAGAATTGCGAGATTAACCAAATCAGACTGTCAATTTACTCGCCCAACTGCTGCTGTCACCTAACTACAACAAGGCGACGTACATCTGCGAGGGTCAGAGAGTACAAAAACGGCTAAGTTGCTGGTGAATGACAACAGCAATTAGCTTGCTAGCATCAGCTATCCCGATTGACACCGGTCTACAAAGATTCAAACCGATGGGACAATGGGATAAGCGCCAAAGAATACGGGTAACTTTATTCCTATCACAAGACGCACCCACACCACGACACTTGTATCACTTTACAATACTGTTGCGGTACAGCAGAAAGCTGTTCTATCAATGCTGCAAGCAGGTGGAAATATTTGATCAAAATGAGACCGGGAGCATGCACAATCAATTACAAAATATGCAATTATGTCCTCGAGTATATTAAAAGTGCAAATGAAATAGAAGCTGTGATAGCTGACAGGGGCAAATGGGCTGAAAACAGGGGAATGCTACAAGCAAAAAAAAAAAAAAAAAAAAGGTAGACAAAAAAGACAAACGCACACATGCAATCTAAAAAAAAATAACATGCAAAACAACTGCAAAATAAACACACACAAAAAAATGCCGCAAGTAAAAAAATGCTTCAAACGGCCAAACTAGGGTAAGGCAGGGAATGATTAGGTAGCACATTAAGGTACAGTGATCCCTCGCTATTTTGCGGTTCGTTTATCGCGGCTTCAGTGCATCGCAGATTTTTTTAAACATATTCATAAAAAATATATTCATATACATGGAGTGCAGTACTGTATATGTTGCTCTATGTGACTCGCTGTTGTTTTGCAGCTTCTTGGGGACCGTTTTTTTACCTGTATACAGTATGTTAATTGGTCGCTACTTTGCGGATTTTCATTTATCGCGGGTGATTTTGGTCCCCATTAACCGCGATAAACGAGGGATTACTCTAATGATCAAGTCACAAAAATGAAAGTAGTTATCAAAGTTACTTTTTTTAAATCCCACCAACATTACTACTTTTGTCTACAAAAAACAATAAAAAAGTCAAGGTAAACACACACAAAAAAATCATGAAACGGAAATCAGCTGATCCTAAGTCATACATTTCCCAAGACTACATTTCCCTCTAAATTTAAGGTGAAATTCTCAGTTTTTCGATCACCACGCCGTTCAATGTCCACAAGACATGACTGACTCTCAATTCAACCCAAGCTGAGTTTCTGCCTACAATTAAACAGATGCTGTCCTACGAGGTAGACGCTAAATATTACTAAGGATGACATCCAATCTACAGAAGACCATCATCCATCAGTGAGCTCCGTGTAGACTCCGGAGATTACACCTTCCTCTTCTAATGCTGTCAGACACAGAACATTAGGCCCAATGTAATTGGAGACAACCTCCTCACAGAGAGCTTGGGGTCACAAGGTCAGCAGGCCTGATCGTTGAGCAGCTAGTCATGTACTCGCACCGAGCTGATCGCCTCATGTTGCTCACTCACACATGCTGGCACACAAACGTCTGCGTTCCCACGGTTTCGGCACTTCCTCAGGTTGACGTATGGCGGCTTCGAAAGTAATGCTGTCAGTCGGGTTTTACAGCCTATCGCGGAGATCCAACAGGAACGCAGCCGAGTGATGTAGCAGAAGACCATTGACCAGCTCAGCAACACTCCATAAAAGCAACTCAGCGTCTACATGCTGAAATAACGAGTGAACAGTGGGAGTCATGTTTGAGCAGATTAATATAAAGGCTCAAGATACTCTGTAACATTCTCGGACGTAAGTCACGCTGCGCAGGGAGGGTGAGGCCAAAACCTGCTATATGTGTGTGTGTGTGTGTGTGTGTGTGTGTGTGTGTGTGTGTGTGTGTGTGTGTGTGTGTGTGTGTGTTCTCTTCTCGAGTGTGGTGTGTCCAACATGACATGTACCAAGACGACCTGTGAGAGGCAGCAGGAGGCCATCGGGGAGCCAGACTGCCGGAAAATAAATAGAGAATTTTAAGCCAGGGCTCTGCAACCTGCGGCTCTCGAGCAACATTTGGCTCTTTCATCTCTCTGCTGTGGCTTTCTGGGACTTTGGAAAATATAAGCTTTGTTGAGTCATTCGAGCCACCTGTTAGGCAAACCATGAATAAATCAAAGGACAGAAAAGTTTCTGAGCAAAACATGTTGACTGTCACACCACGCGTGACCTCCGTTGATGACAAAAAAAGCTCCCGCCTCATAAATGACAGATTATAGTTGTGTGTAAAAATGAAGGTGATGTCTACAACCCTGATGTCCCGATACTCAATGCTGAGGTTTCGGAGCAAAAATCCCATTAACCAGGTGAAATATACACTTTAATTGGCTATTATTTTTCAAATATGCAGTACTTTAACATTTACAGTCATACCTCGGTTTTCGACCATAATCAGTTCCAAAAGGCTGTTCGAAAACTGATTTGTTCGAAAACCGAAAACACGCTTTAAAAAAAAAAAAGTTTATTGAGCACGTCTGCTCACAATGGAAAGCGACATGAGGAAGCGTCACTTCCTCGTCTAAGGAAGGCGAGAGGAGTCAAGTGGTGCATTCAAGTGCGCTCAGTTTGTTCGAGAACTGATTTTCGATCGTAATCCAAGACATAAAAAACTCGAAATTTTTGGTCGAAAACCGATTTGGTCGAGAACAGAGACATTCGAAAACCGAGGTTTGACTGTACATTGTTAAGTGAAATGGTCATGTGAGTACAGGAAGATGGCATTTTTGGCTTTGGTGCAGGTGGATAATTTCTATTTGGCTTTAATTTTATGAAAATGATGTGGACTCAAAAAGAAAGTAAGCTAAGTATTTATTATAGGTTTAAAATTAAATTTTGTGTTCCATGTAGCAGTTTGTTGATTTCATAAACGCAACACAACACTGGGTCCTTTTTTTTTTTTTTTTAAACATACTGTCCATGAAAAAAGAGATATATTTATTCAGTGTTATCCTCACTTTAAATATCAAAAGGATTTTGTGGCTCCAAATGTTTTTTGGGGTTTTTTTTGGTTCTGTTTTCTGCGGAAAACAGACGAAATGGCTCTTTAGTATTTAAGGTTGCTAACCGCTGTGCTAAGTAAGCAAAGGCATAAACTGTGAAGCTTTTCTGCTAAGTGCACTACAGTTGCAAATTCTTATGAATCATGATGACTCACTGAGACATCTTATACAAAGACTCAACACAACAAGCTTGAGGTTACTTCCTAACTGGCTATCATTCCATTCCACGTCACAAGCCATCTAGTCAACCACATGGCCGAACTCTGTGCTGACCCACAGAATGATAAAATGGTCAATTGAGTGCACTGATAAAGCGCTTTACACAGCCTCACATTCATGCGCGTATTCATACAGCCAAGCAAGGCGCTGTAGGGTCCATTGGGAGCAAATTAGGGCTCCGTATCTTGCTCAAGGACACTTCGATATGGTTTCTAGCACTGAGAAGTGAGCATTCTACCACCTGACGCCTCAACCCCAAGAATTTGCTATTGGAAATACTGAAAAGTTCTGACACATGATTGTCAGCCCCGACCGTTTTCCGAACAGATCAGGAAAATGAAATAACTAACACATCCCACACTGCAGGACAATCGGTGAGGAAAATAGTTTGGAGACTCTGGCCTTTCTGACAATGATCAGAATAGGAGAAAGTGGCTCAAATTCAAGCCCAATTCTTGGTACGTGTGGACTTCACTTCACATGTACCATACAGTAAAGCACTCAGCATACTTGTCGAGGCAGGCATTAAACCTGGCTTGATCACAGAGTCTGACCTGGATAGATAAATTGATTAGCGGGCTACTAAGCTACCCAACCTCTGACCCCTCACTTCCTGCCCCAAGAGCTGTAGGAGGATATGATTTCTCTTCACCTGCCTCCTCTGCGTCCTGTTCAATGTGACACTCGTATGCGTTTGAAGTGGCTTTCAAAATGATACGCGAGAGGCCATAGAGGCCATCTCGTACAAGAGAGGTCGTTTCTAACATCACAGGAATAATGCATGTTGATTGAGGTCGCCTTTTCAATGACTGCCCGAATGAAGAGAACCAGCTGTAGTTACTATAGCAACTAGAGCAAGGGAGTAAGTGTGGTTTAGCACGAAACGCAATCGTCATGAGACAACATAAGACGACACAAGGAATCTTCATGACTTTTAAAGACATGCAGCTCTTCGTTGGATTCGGTTCACAACAACATCCAATGGCACTGAACTTAGGAACGTCCACTGAAAAGCCTATTCTTGCAAAAACTTGGGTTAGGTGAGGTACAAATGTATTGCTTTCATCAGTAATAGAATATTTTTGTGGTTATTGGTGGTGTAGTGCTTCACTTGCCTCACTAATTGAGTGGAAAAGGGAAAAAAAACTCATTCGAAAAGGTAGAACATAAAAACACAAAATGTTCCGCTGTTTTAAAAATTAATCATCGCCTTATCGTATTGATCCTTTTTCAGGAGAACACCGCACTGTACTACATGAGTGCAAAGGACTACAAGTTGACAAAATGAATAAAAGGAGGCTGTCAATCGGAGATCAGGATTCGAGTCACGGTGACTTGACTCGAGTCGCTGTTTTTAACGACTTGTGACGAGACAGAAACGAAAAGCCTTGAGACTTGACTTGGACTTGACTTCATACACAATGACTCAAGTGCTGTTCATTTCATATAAAGTTATTCACAGTTGCGGGAGGGACACCAGCCCTCAGGTTCATTGATGCAAAACGACAAAGTGCAGAGCGAAAAGTTTTGTTTAAGCTAATAGACGACAACACTCATTTGATTCACAATTGTCTCAATGAAATGGCGCAAGACAATGTTCAACTGCCATTTACAGTAACGGGCACAAACTGTACAGCGAAGTGGGTTAACTTTGCTTGTTTAGCTGAACATATGCACTTTTATTCGCTCATCTAATTTCAAACTGTATTTCTTTTTGATTTTAGTTTTATATCGGATTTATTTGAAGTAAAATATGAAAGAAAAAGAAAATGTAAATATTTCAGTGAAGCCAATGCGGGGCGTGGCACATGCACGTCCTGTATCTAAATGATCAGAACAATATCTGCTCGGTCTCAATTTGATCCTGGAAAACCCCTGATTTGCCCCAAAAAGTTTTCTTTCAACGGAGCTAAACAAAACCCTATTATGTTTAACTTTAGTGGTTCCACTGTCATGGTAATCTTGTGATTTGAACTAATATAAAAGAGAAAAATAACAGATTACATAGTGCTCAGAAAAAGAAAAAAAAAAGACAAGAATAATGAGCACAATATGACCTTAAACAGAACGCTTGTGATCGTTCTGCTTCGCAAAGCGTTGCATTAAGGCGCCTCCGCCAGACTGGACACGGCATCGGTCTTATATACCCCCCTTCGGAGATGTGAGGACATATCAGCAGCAGGGATGCTGCAGACAGAACCATGTGTGTGTGTGTGTGTGCGCGTGCGCACGCGTGCGTGTACCTGAGTCTGTGTGTGTGTGCAATCCCATGTGAGCATGTGTGCAAAACAGATGGGAGCAAAAAGAAAAAAAGAAATAAGAGATGGGTAAAAGGAGAATAGCGACAGCAAGTCTGCAATAGCTTGTGTGTGAGTGTGTGTGTGTGTTGACTGGGGGATGTTGGGGGGAGTGTGGGGGGGGGGGGGGGGGGTTGCTACAAGAGGGAGTAGTGTGGTTAGGCATCCAGAGTCACTGAACATTTTTCTGGCAGGCCCTCACTATGCTCCTGGCCGCTTGCCCAGCTCTGAAGCAAACTTAAACAAACTCCTGTTGCAGCCATCTGCTGGGCCCACGGGATAAATCACAGCACTGCTCCACTCTGTACTGCTCAGCCACACCACTATCAGGTTACTGTGTTAGCGGCCGCACACGCATATGCACACACACACACACACACACACGCACACACACACACACTTTCACACGAACGCACCGCCAGACACACTCACACCAAACTACGCGTCTGCCTGGAGCCAGGGCCTGCCATGGGGCTCACACCACCAGGAGAGGCCGGCAACATGTGGGCCCCACTAATACCACAGGGAGAGATGAAGCGGAAGGGGGGCCGGGGGGAGAAAAGGAGGGGGAAAGAGGCAAAAGGGGACAAAACTGGAGAGGAGTGGATGAGGCGGCAAAAAAAAAAAAAGATGGTGGGGGGGAAAGTGAGAGACGCAAGCGAGGAGAATCCCTCCGACAGCAAACGTGATGCGCCAAGAGCTATTTTTATTGCGCCCCGTGGAGGAGGAGAAGAACATAAAAACACATTGAAGCCCCTTGCCCGTGTTTCCCAAACAACTTGAGCTTTTATAATTGATGTCAAATGGAGAAGGAAACCTTGATTTTTCTTGATATATGTTTACTTTGACATGTCAACAGTCTCCCTCTGACCTTGCCACTCATTATCTGATGCGTGTTAAGGTCAAGTTGACCTCATAACAGTGCAGCCAGCTTTACATGTGAAATCACACCCCCCTAAACTGGCCACATTACAAAGGCCTTGAACGAATAACAAAAGGCACTTAGGAGGTATGTGCGGCATCTATCTGTCGCACAGATGGAGACATTGTATTTGTGTATTTCTGATTCAGGCATAGTCATGTCAGCGGGAGACATGAATCAATGGAAAACAATCCTCCAAACATGTCAAATCTGATCATTAAAACCTCGCAAGTGCACTCAAACATTCTAAACATGGATGTCTGATCCGTTAGAATTAAAGATCATGACATTACCGAAAACACAATTCCACAGAAGTCCTGGTGAAGGCGGCAATGTGCATGAAGTAGGTGCTAAATGACACAAACAGCAATCTTTATTCACCGCCTTGAATGCCTTTGTCCAGCGTTGGTCAAACACGGCATACAGTGAAACTTGTGTTGAATGGTGAGCAAGGAAACATATGTTGTTAAAACATTTTTTAAAAACATAACTGCCTTTCAGTCCACTAGCTTAATGCTAACACATAACTAGAAATGCCATAGAATGGCTAATGTATAGAATCCTGATGGCAGTGTTATAATGCTTTATGCCAATCGCTCAACACAGGCAGTGCAGCAACACACGTAGACAGGCAATAAAACAGTAGACAGTTAGATTCTGCATCTTCTGTGAAGATTGACTAATATTACTGCAGTACGAATGACCTGAGAGGACATCTGAACAAACAGTATAGCCGTGTGCCCATCTTTTTAGAGGGCACATTAGAAAGAGCAGCACAATAGACATTCAACTGATGCATTGTGACAAAAGCAGTTTAATTTTTGTCTTTAATTATTTCACCACTGGTTGTTTTTGAGTTCAATATGGACTGCTATTTTCCCGACACATTTTTTTGTTGTTTCTTTGATGAAAAGTTACTGTGGCATTTTCATTCATTTGAATGGGAAAGATGTTTCAAAAACTTGACCGCTCACGCCATGTGTTGAGGGATTCATTTCATTCGCTTTGCGTAGGCCCAAGGGATGGAAAAAGGCTCAGTGGTTGAAAAATTAAGTAACCCTGTTTCAACCAGATGAGATCATTGTCAGAGCCGACCAAATTTCTGACACACCAGGAATTCCCCCAACTGTAACTTGGAATCAACCCCGATTCAGTCAAGTGAGACAGCCCGAAATGTCTTAATTTGTGCAGCATATGACCATCTTAAGAGAGACTAAAGAGCTTTGCAGCATTGAGAAAGGGTTAACAGTAATTATTTTGCTGGAGACCATTCTGGAGTAATTGAAAAAGGGTCATTGGGTCTGATGAGGACAAGACTGGCCTCGTGTGACGGGTTTATCAGGGTAAAAATGAGCCTCTGAGGGTACCGTTGCAATCTGGTTTTCTACAGTCGTTTAGCTATGATTTCATTCCAAACAAAATAGATGAGGCTTCCTGACGATGTCAAATCAACAGGTTATTCCATCACTGGTTGTTATTTTAGTCGCTAACGTATTAGAAAGACAATGGCAAGATTCCAAAGAATGGTTCAAGGTGAATGAGATGTGATGCTGAAACTGTGACAAGCACACAGTGTGCAGACTAAAAAAATGTGAAAGTCGTTACGGCCTTTGCTGAAACTGCACACGACATTCTGACATCGAGCTCAGTCCAATAACTCCCTGCTCTGTCTGTCAGACTCGCCAGCTGTCCTGGAGCCTGCTGGAGTAGGCTGTCAGAGACCAGGTGGTTGGTCTGTACGAGGAGGCGGCGAGGTCACAGCCAGAGGGGATGCTAATAGAAAGCGAGTCATCCAAGAAGGCAATGACTTCTTGAGCCAAAATAAGATCCCAAAAGATGACCGCTAAAGTTAATTATCTCTTCTCTGATTGGCTGACAGAAAGAAAGTAAACAAAGCAAAGGTCTCGTTCGCTTGGAGCCAGTTTTCTGACTGTCGGGTGCCAAGTATATTTAGTCCACTATGTGCTATTTGGGCCGGCAGCTGATATCTAGTTATCCAGACAGCGGGGTGAAGTCCTCTTTTATCCATTCTGAGCTATCATTGGTGACCATGAAAGAGAAAAAAGGGGCAAGTGACTGAAAAAAGACAACTGAAACATGGAATAAAAGAGCGAAAATGTACAGAAGGCCGCGATACGAGCAGCTCGAAGTATACATGTTAAAAATAGCAGTAATAGCGGCTACTGTGTGACCACACAGACACGCACGCACGCAATCGGCCACAACACACTGACAGCTGTGGCACAATCCAGCTGCATTTGCGAGCACAAGAGCAAACACCTGCCAGTGCTGCCGACCACCTGGCAGAAACACGTGTGCACAAACACACTTGCAGCTGTTGTGAATTTAGATGCAGATCAAAGATAATATATTTTACGTGTGCGAGCGTGTGCGTCGAGGAAGGTTTGCATATGCATGTGTGATATGGCGAGAGGGCAGCTGGAGGGGAACGAAGGGCTGTGCATTCTTTGCACTCTGTTCTCTATAATTACACCAGTGAAAGCTGGTTTACTACTGAAAAACACAGACTTATCATGCAAGGCTCCATGGACAATGCTAAATTTATCAAAATGGGATATGCAGATCAGAATATAAAAATATTTGCAGGGAGCACCAACACCATTTTTCTTCCGGAAGAATAGAAGTACAAATACTTATATTTGAGTGTGCACCACCACAAAGTACCAAGACTTGATCGTGTTATTACGTGTTAACATTTTAATGAAAATACTTTGAAATTTCATCCCATGTTGTTTTTTGATTTTTGTGATATTGCTGTGCCAATTGTGTTTGAATATTCTTTTTTTGGAAAGGTTAATTCGTGCATGCGTTAGCCTGTGTACAGTGTTTTACATTATGTGTTAGCTTTAAGCTAGCTGACTAAGTTATGTGTTTTGTAAAATTCGTGGTAGCTTTACGGTAACTTTCAAACAGATGAATTTAGCAAATTTTAATTACAGATGTGAAGGGGATTATTTGCAGGCCAGTTCTTGTTTTCTGGAGGATTTTCTTTTTTTAAATCAGTGGTAGCAGCGCAAACAGTATTCATTCAATTCCTGTATAGCTTATTCGCATTAGAGCCACAGGTGAGTGGTAGACCAGCTGACTTTAGACAGGGTACACCCTCGACTAGTAGTGCAACCAATGACAGGTCACACAGTCAAACAACCAACCAATCACACCGAAGGGCAGTTTAGAACATTCAATGCACTTATTTGGATATTTTTGGAATGTGAAAGGATGATGGCGAGAACATACAAAGTCCATCCAGAAAGGATTCAAACCCCGAACCTTTGAACCGTGAGGCAGATGTGCTAACCATGAGGCCCACCTCGACTTAAAAATCCTCTGGAGAGAATGAAAACAGAGTTGTTTCCCTTTTGTCTTTTTCTGTTTGTTAGTTAGCAAGCTGCTTCATGGTTTATGGAGGTTGATGTAACACATTAGGAAAATATGTGGAACCATACCATTTGCACTCTGGAGAGGTTTAATGATGACTCAAACTGAATCATATAAAAAAAGTATCAATAAAACGAATTTATTTGTATTTTTATCCAAACTGGCACTTTTTTTTTCCTTATTTCCAGATGTACTGCAGTGCAGTTATTTTCCCAACTAACGGAAAACAAAACATTAGTAAGCATCACAATGGGGGCATTGTAATTAACAAGCATAGAGGGATACAATAAACACATACAACACAAACCCGCAGAACGTAAATGCGGCACAAACAGTACGAAGCCTCAGCAACAAAGAATTGCTTTATATAACCCAACATCACGTTCAATCTATCATATCCACAATTCGATGCCAGAACAAACACTCTCAGTCATTTTTGTCCTGGGGCAAGTCTAGTTTACAGTGTTTGGGAGTTTGGGCGGACCGAGAGCGTTTTCTTTGACACGCCCCTCACGCAATTTGGTGACAGTAGACTGGACCTTTGACCAGCTAAAAGCAGGTGTAAGTTGTGGCACAAGTGGTGTAACGCAAATTTGGTGAATTTGATTGAGGCGCTCTGCTGATGTGTGGTGGCTGTCATTGTATTTCGTTCATAAATATGACAATAGCCCAAAAACATAAAAAAAAAAAGACTAGAGAATTGAATCATTATGCATAGCTGTACATTCTAATGAAACGCAATGTAGGAGTAGTACCTAAAGAGCAGTTCTTTATCACTTCAAAGCAGAATATTTTAAATCTACTGAATCCGATTGGTGTGCAGGTGTACCGAATGAAGTGACCAGTTTTAATCAGTTTTATAGAATAGCAAAGAATCATGGGACTTGTGTGACAGTGTGCTCTCAATTCTTGATCCTTGTGGTATTCAGGTCACAGCCCGGTTGTTAAGACAATGGCTCTTTTAAATTAACATTGAACACATCTGAGGTTTTGGTGTTGCCCTCAACAGCTGTCCCAGTTTCCCACGTGGCCCCCTTGGGAAATTCAACTGTGCTACAAGGATCAAAAGGTCAATATTTTCCAGATACAAGCTAAACTACATCCTGGCCCTCAGGGCTCTGACGTCAAGCCCCCGAATAGTAGTTTAATTCCATTGTCTCCCTATGACATTAATGCCAGGTGAGAACACAACAAGCCGAGAGCAGCAGCGTGACATGCTAATTTTTGATTCATTCTTTGCTCTCAATGGCATTCCTTACTGTGGCAACAGGAAGTGAAGAAACATCTCAGCTGGACTTCTTGATTTAATCTCAATGAGCTCACTCGAGTATTTGAACTCACCAGGAAGTTGACATTCTTTGAAATATAGGACGAAAAATGTAATCGAGTTTCAATTTGAACGGCTTTTCAACTATTTAGACACTTTTAATGGCTTTTACTTACTTTACAGCAGCTCCTATACTTTTTGTTCTTCTACTTTCTTCCTTTTATAAATTTGCTACTGTAAATTGTTCATTTCTCCTTTGTGAGACGAATAAAGGTTTTCTTATTCTTATTCTTATTGGCCAGCACTAGATTGCTGTTACCTCAAATGCAGCAAAAAGTGAATTGGTTCATTGGTTTGTGCATTAGTGGAATCATGCAAATAAGTAAGTGGGATAACGCAAAAACTACCAAACTGATTTCCACAAAGTATGGCAGAGGAGTGTGGCAAGGGTGAAGGATAAACCTAAAAAATGTGAATGTTGTCATGTATATTTGTCTGAAGTATCTCCACACAGCTCACGGGTTCCTCCTTACAAGTGGTATTGGTGTAGTAGTATCAGAGTGTTTTAATACAATACAAATACAAGTACAGACGTACAGTGTCGGCAGCAAACACTGGAGGCCCTCAATTTCAACATTATTATACGCAGATTCTGATCTGGAGAAAAATGCAGGACTGAGAGATGCATAGATGGGTAAACCGCAGCATGCCTATAACGTATTTGACATTAATTTAATTGAATGATTGAGGATTTGCCGTGAAATTCAAAGCAGTCTGACAGATTCTACCATTGAGAATACAGCAAAGGCTGTGCAGCATTCAACGGCTCTCTTTGGTCAGAACATTTCTGTTTTTTTTTGTTGAATTAAAAAAGTAATTTAGTTTCAACTCCTTTCATGCCCCGCTCACAGCCCTCAAAGTTTCTCTTCTACTTCCAACTGTTCACGCTCGCTAATTTGTTTATATCCCATTTCAGCTTCACTTCCTGATCCCATGTGTAATTTTGACCTCCCCCTCATTTTGCCGCTACGCAGTAAATCTTGCTTGGCGGTGCTCTGAGAAGGCTGGCATGTTTTTCCTGTGACAAAATATACCCCGTACACAGGATGCCAGACCAGCAGTGACAACACACTCACTTCTGAAAAACACATTGTACATAAGAGCACATAAGAGTTTGGGTCTCCGCCATTCATACATTGCCGACATACACACTAGAAAAGTCCTTCAGCGGTGCCATTGGTACACTGCACTCCAGGTACTATAGAGCACCCTGGTTCAACCATGACTGGAGCTTTAGAAATTCGATCCATTGTTCTACATAGAGAAGAGCCCAGGATTTGATATCGCACCATAGAGATTTTTAAGCGGTTCAGAGACCTCACAGAAAAGGTTGCCTCAGTCAATAAGTATTTGGTGGAAGATATTTATTTGAGATATTTCTGGTGAAAACATGAAGAGAATTAGTTCTTGGACTTGATTCTGGTTTGTTGCCCAGCCATTTTGTGTCATCTTTGAATGGGGGTGTTTATGCAAGAAAGCCATTTGCACAGCCGGAAAATCACAGAAAGTGGATATTTAGGTTTAAAAAAAAAAAAAAAAACAGACATATGCCCCGTTTTTTTTTCATCATTTAAAATTATATTTTTGTCAGGTTAAGAAGTGGCCCCGGAGTAGTAAATTGCCCATCCCTGGTGTACAGTAAAGGGAGATATTAGTGAATTATTCGAGAATTTGATTAACTATAATGCAATAATTGGAAGAAAATGGCTATTTTCCTGCTATTGCGGATATACTGTAGTGTACACTAAATGTCTACATCAGTCTAGCTACTCATCTTCCTTCCTTCTATCACTTTGGTATTAACCGTGCAACATTTGAGCCGAACGGGCATATTTAAAGGGTCTTCTTTTGGAAAGTAGAATAAAATTGTCCTAAATAAAACAAATGAGTGAAAACAAAATGTATGCATTTTTCCAAACACATTAAATCGGATCTAATCTTCCAACATGCATTTTTTTTGTGGTATGAGGCACAAAAATCAACAGCGATGTACTAAAGTGAAAATACTCAATGTGATCCGATTAAATCACACCACACCCTACAAGAGCCATTATAAACACCCTGTCACACATAAAGCATGACCCAAGGGGACAAAGCACCTGTTCCTGCAGCCCTGTGTCTCTCATTCACACACACACACACACGCACACACATTTCCCAACAGAGACAATGTCACTTAATACAGGTTATTAGCTCACACAGGCCAAAAGAAGCTGTGCCACCTGCAACTAGCCCAGTCCAAAATGATCACCCGAAACCTTTCCACCCATGACACTTCTCCCATACTGCGACACCTCAGTCTCAATGAGCGAAAGCCGGTCCCATAATTAGACTCTATATTAGGAGTACGCCCCATGAGGTCATCTGAGAACATGTGTGACTGCATGATACACACCGTTAACAACAAGCACAGCAAATAAATAAATAAATAAAAGTGGTCCAGTCACCACTAGAATCCAGTCACGGATATTTGTTGAAGGTTGCTTCCTATCTGTACGACGGCTCCAAGGTAGTGCAAAACTGACGTTTTATCTTAAGGGACAAATAGAGAATGAGGTGGACAACTTCCGACAGCTGGCGTAAGCGTGCTTCCAGTTTGAGATTGCGGAGTGCGAATGGCATCCACAGATGTTTGTCTTATGTCCTGCGAGGTTGAACAGTCGGTAACTGTTTGCATGAGAGAGCGGTTCAGGAGGCCAACTGGCGGTCTAAAGGCTCCGCAGCGCTTCATTAAAAACATCACAAGCCCTTGTACGGCCCCACTGGCCCCCATTTGCATTCTCATCCATAGCTCTAACACAGCAGGGATGGGTTTTACTGATGGAAAAGTGACAGTCAACATCGTAAAAATGAGCACTAGCGTGAAAGAGATTTTTTTTTTTCAGGAGAAGTCAACCCAAAAATGTTCTTGACAATGATGTTCTATGCCGCGTCACAAGTCTAAAGACAATATTCTGATACATTTTGCATTTGTGGAATATGAGTTACGCAGTGAAATCCATCCGTTATATCCATCTCAGGGAGGCGGCTTTTTTGCGACTTGCTGTCAACTGAAAATGAAAATCACAGTAGCTCAGGGCTCAGGTAATGACCAATCACGGCTCTGCTTGCAAAATATTCATCTGAATGTCATTTTTTGACTCGCTGGAGTGCATAGAATATGTAAAATAAAATAAAAAAATGTGGGTGGACTTCCCCTTTAAGGGGAAGTGTATTGAATATTGTTTACCGAGAAGCACATCTGTACCACTTGCAGAACAATTCCTCTTATTTCAATCAGGACAACACAGCTAATTTGGGCTTTCAGGTGCTTCCACAACCACTGTTACAACAAAAAAGAAGATTTAACAAAGACGATTTCACCCAATTTACTGTCAGTGGTGGGGAGAGGCCTCACTTCACTGTATATTAACACCTATGATTTTGCATGTAAAAGAATGATGCCATTCTTGGTTGAGGTGTGCCTTCAATTTAGATAAATACTTCCACACCAACACACACACTAGAGCTGTCCGAGCAAACATATGCACATGAGCTGATGATTTCTGCTCAGATGAGGTGAAACGCCTCCCACAATCGCAATACGAAAGGACTCGTCAACGGACATGAAAAAGCTTTAAGTTATTGATGAACGTTGGGAAAATTATACACACGGATAACTCAGTTTCTGTAAAATGTTACAAGAGTCGTTCCTGGGTCTGCTACAGGGACACTAATTCTTCTTCCATCCAAATGTAATGTAGTGCGTAATGTTTCGTAAAACTTTGTGCAAAGTTCTTAAGGGTTTGTTGTGTAATGTATTTTGGGGAAACAACATATCTGGTAAATCAAAAATTTCAACAACGCTCATAGCCATCCAAATCAACTGCAGCAAAATGCGAGACATTCTCAGTCATGCTTGATCAAATCAACACAATGCTGGTATCGGCCTTCAGACCTCATACGGTTTTCTTTGTGTTTACAGAGTTTTGGAGATGTTTGTCTCATTGTAGTGGTCCCAAACTTCCTTACACACGATTCCTTGATAAGCTCTTGATGATACCGTTTTCAAACTCATTTAGCACATGAAGGGAAAATGAGGAAAAAACACGAGCACTTTCATAACAATTCAGCCACGCAAAATGCCATCATCAGCACTTCCCATGTGAAACGCTGAGGTCAAACCTCAAACATTCTGCAGATTGTGTGTGGGGGGAAAAAAACAGGGAGCATAAAAGCATAATTCAACAGAAGCTAATCGCCTTTTTGCACAGTGCAATAGAAATATATAAAAATGGCCAACCTGTCGTCCAAGCTTTAGCGAGGTCAATTGCGGTTCTTCTCTCTCCCCATCTGAGGCCACGCGTCCGAGCCTTTCCCCGTCCTGCTGTGCGCTCTGGCCCACCTGCACCATGGTCTTACAATCCACACACGAGCCAACCATCAGCCTCCTTCCATCATCCACCAGGAGCGTGCGAGCGCTACGTGGCGCATAAAGGAAGACGGGGAGCCTCGCCACCGTGACCATGCACATTCGTCCTTGCCTGCGCTGCTCCTGCCTGCAGAAGAAGCACACAAATGCTTCACAGGTATACTGGCGAGCCCAAGGAGAGCTGGAAGAGCCAGAGGTGGAGGGTGTAGAGGGCGCGGCGGGGCCCAGCCCTCTGCTCTCATGTTGTGACCACTGAGTGTGCAGGTCATGGTAGCAAAGAGCGCAGGCTGACACCAGGCCTGTGGCATCAACCGGCTTGGCTCGGGGAGCTGGCGGGTGCACGGTGAGGAAAGGGAAGAATGGCTCCTTCTCACCGCAACGTCCAGGTGGGTTGACATGAAGCTGGAACTCGCATCCGGTCGATAACTCCGATCCGCACAAGTAGCACACCGACACGGAGCTCTCAGAAGACACGCCCGTCTGCGAAGGAACGGATCCGAACCCTTCAACGGCCGTGACGGAATGATACCTGATCAGGAAGGAGCTAACAGAGGTGATGAGGTCCTCGTTGAGACAAAGGCGATAAGCACTCCAGATGTCCTCGAGGATTAAAAGGCACTGTGAGCAGCAATGCACATGCCCGTTCCTCATCGGTCGGGCGTTGGGTGGGCAGGGGAGCGTGTTGATGAAGGGAAAGTACATCACCCCGCGAGATTTCCCGGCGCCAGCCTGCGCGTGCACCACTTTATCGGCGCCACACTCCTGGCCGCAGAGGAAACAGGCGTCGCGGGGAGCTTTGGTGTCGCGCTTCGTCGGCTGGGCGGGTTTATCCTGCATGGACGCGGCGGACGGGTTGAGCGGGACGACATAGAGGCGTTGAAGCACGGGAACGTCGGCCTGTTGGAAGTTGCGCCACTGCTGCATGAGTGAGGCGTGACAGCTTCCGCACACCAGAGTCACACCTGCTGGATTGATGGGTAACGCACCCGGAGGGGGGCTGTGCAGCCACAGGAAGGGAAAGAAAGGTTCCCCTTGTGCCGTCTCCTGCTTTTGCACGCTGACTTTATAACTCCCACGTGGACTGAGCTCAGTGCCACAGATAAAGCACGCGTGTCTGTCTGGCTTTGACTCTGTAGCGTGGTGCAGTTGTGCGACTTTTCTGGTCAAAAGGTCACCCGTGGGACGACGACGTTTGACATTTTTACGACCGTGCGCGTCCCCATCTTCATCACTCGTGATGTCAATCTCATCCTCGTCCGAATTGTTGCCTCGAGGAATACCGCGATTACATTTAGAGTTGATGGCGGAGGCGGGGCGAGGGTAGCCGGGTGAGGCGCAGCTGTTGTCGGCTCCAGGCTGGACGTGACGCGGCTCGGCGTGTCTCACGTTGCCGTCCTCCAGCCATGACCTGTTGCGCATAATGACCCCGTTGTCCTGCGCAGGTGCGCTTGGGAAGCGGTTGTCACGGCACAGCTGGGGGACGCCGTCCTGGAACTTGGCCAAAGAAAATGATGCCTGACACACATTAGTCATCACTTTAGGTGCACGTCTGGTAGGCGGCAAGCTTTCCGCTTTGGGTGAGCCCTGCGCGCTGTAGACCCCCACCGTGTACCGGGGGAGCGTCCTCGGGGAATCGGGGCTGTTTTTCACACAATTTTTCCTGCTGGCATCTTTTTGCGATTTCCCGGCTGCTCTCGAGCACTTGTCCTTACTCGCGCCGCCGCCGCCCCTGTCCATCACATCCATCTCCTGATCTGACATGTTGTCAGAGAAGGATGAGAAGTCCGACTCGGCGCCCCCGTCATAGTTGTGGCTGCCGGAGCTGATCCTCCTCTCCAGCTCGTAGGAGATGTTCCACTCCTGCGGGACCCGGCGAGAGTCGCACTGGTAGGGTCGCTTCAGCCAGTACATGCGCTTCTCAATGGGCGTCCTGGTCCTCTCGAAGGAGTTCCACTGCTCCGCGAGGAAGCAGTGACACACGGCGCACACCAGCGCGTGACCCTCAGGGCTCAGCTCACTCGCACCGGGAGCTGGCTCCTGGTTCTGGAGGAAGGGGAAAAATGGGTAGCGTTCCTTTTGATAGGTCACTTGTAACCTCAGCTCCTTCCCTGCCGTTACTCCGCTGCCACATATAAAACAGTGCACCAATAATCCCCCCGGGCCGTTGCGGTCAGCTCTGGAAGTGTTGACCGGCAGAGGGCTATCCTCGCCCGGCATAGCCGCAGCCATGAGTCGGTGTGTGCGAGTCAAGAGCGCCAGTTCCTTGTCACGGGGGGAATGCATAGCGTGAAAAGAGAGCCGACACAAGGCTACATGTCCTCCTCGTGCTCCCCTTCACTTATCTCCAAGTTAAGCAACGCATTTGAGTCCGGTAGATGATAAAGAGCGACGACAATCCATTGAAACGACCACGGCGTGCAGCGAAAGCAGCGAAGCGGTGATTTGTATCTGCCACGGTTAAATCCACTTCAGTTGCGAGACAACAATCCACACATTTTGAAGTCTTTAGTCCATATGCGAGTTCACACGGGAGGTGCAGGAGGGACATGACAGCGGAAGCATGCGGGATCGGGACTCAGCCTCCCCGGCGAACTTTTGCTGCTTTGCCTCCCCGCTCTGCAAAGTTTGGCCGCGAACTCGCTCACTGTACTCAGCGCCATCCCGTACCCACGGCACCCGCCGAGACACCCCCAAAGGAAACCCCCTCCGACACTCACACCCCCTCTCCTCCCCCGCATTTATGATTCGGGAGATGGCGAGCAAACAATCGCGCACGCTCTCCGCATGCGTCAACACACACGGAGCATGCACGAGATTTCCACTAAAACATGCACGATTCAGTTCAAAGGGAAAGTCGCTTTTCCGTCATTCATACGACTTTTACAATAATTGCTTCTCTTTTTGGTTGCTTAGAATTAACATTGACACTGTGGGAGATATTCTTACCATTGTGGAACTTGAGAGAACAATGAACATTTATTTAACCATTATTTTGTGGTGGTGGAGGGGGGGGGGGTTAATTGCGCCTGCTTTGTGGTTATTTTTTTCTCACTGTATGCAGTTTCTCTCTTCAGGATACATGTTCACAGTAAAAATAGGAAGACTTGTGATGTTTAACTTTACCACACAAGGGCCAGGCCTGGGAATCTCCAAGTTAAGAGAAAAAAAACAAGTTCAACACGACGAGAGGAAAAAAAAGTGTCGCTAACCCCAAGTAAATATTCGCAAATCAATCATCGTTCATGCTGTCATTATATTTAATTACAGCGACCATCATGGTACAACTGAAATCATGTCATATTTACAACACCACCTCACAGTGTCACATTGTGGTATTGCATCATCACGTTCAAATCCATCCATTCAATCAGTTTGTCCTCACAAGGGTCGCGGGCGTGCTGTAGCCTATTACAGCTGGCTTTGGGCAGTAGGCGCGGTACACCCTGAACTGGTTGCCAACCAATCGCAGGGCAAACATAGATGAACAACCATCCGCGCTCACATTCATACCTAGGGATATTTAGAATGTTCCATTAACCTGCCATGCATGTGTTTGGAATGTGGGTGGAAACGGGGAGTACCGGAAAAAAAAACCCACGCAGGCACTGGGAGAACATGCAAACTCCACACAGAAAGGCCGGAGTTGGAATCGAACCCTGCACCTCTGCACTGTGAGGGTGACGGGTTGCTCACCAGCAAACCACCGTACCATGTTCAAAGTCATCTTCTGCAATTTGCCTACTACACTACAGAGCACTGCGATGACCGAATTTAATACTTGAATGTATTAACCGAAAGTATTATTCAGCAAGCTCATATGTTAACCGAAGTAACATGGAGCAGTCATGTAGGTATCCTGATGAAAGCCACTGTCTCATTTTTCATTACTCTTTATTTTTCTCACCTCTCATAGAAATGACCGCTATATCTATTAATTGCCGACTGCTGTCAGGCTATTGAATAGACATATCTGAAAACCTGGGCTTATCCCCACTCACCCATTTTAAATAGCACAGCCACCTTTGCAGATGCATGTATGCTTATATCTTATATACTGTATAATATTTCATTCTGTATTGTGTACAGTTCATTTTTTTTTATTTATTTTTGTTTGCAAATACCTTTTGTTTTTCTACTTTCTTCCTTTCAAAATGTTGCTGCTGTAAATTGTGAATTTCTCCATTGTGAGACAAATAAATATTAGCTAAAGTCTTTAAAACACCTTAAGGAAGAAATATAAACGATAAATGTTTGGGGATTGTCCGGTGACGTCACACACATCCCGACACATCAGTGGTTGTCACCCGTGCTTATCGAGTATTTGAAATAAGTCCTTCACAAGGTAAATATGAAATAAAATTTGTCATCGCATCGGATAATGACCCCCCATACACCTAGACTAGAAGAATGTATGAGGGCTCTCGGGAAAGATGTCTCGATAAAAAGAAATCATAAGATCGAAACAAAGAAGCAAGTCGGGGATTGAATAAGATACAAAAAGAAACACGCTCTTGTTAACTGTCGGGTTTTATCAGCAGGTGATGACATGGGCCAGACGGGAGTGCAGACGTTGCAGTGCACTGCACAGAAGACATATTTCAATCAGATGACGATGGGGAAACCAGCCCTGTCTGGAAACCCTTGTTTGCAGTTTCGGTCCATTTTATTAAATACTCATACTCAGTTTTGTTTACAGGGCACTTATGGTGAAAACATATCCTACACTGTAACTATTATCCCCTAAACTCTATGATCGTCATATTACATGCTGACTGTGCCTCCACATCCAAAAAAAAAAACATCGCTTTTGCTCCACATACTCCTACGATTTAGGCTTGTTTCTGACAGCATAAATAGACCTGATTCCATAGTGGACAATACATCAGACACTGTATGAGTAGTTTAAGTTTATATATAGCATTTTGGATGTGAATGTGTGGTGCTTTCATGGCCATATGGGATACATTAGTTTTTTTCATCAATGTGAAAAATGACTTCATACGACTCAGGAGAGACATAGATTATATTGAACACGAGTGAGAGGAAAAGGGTAATTATTATGTTGCATCTGAGAGTAATGGCAGTAAGGGAGTTAAAGAACATGAAGTTGTTGGATTTATGAAATATCAAGAATTTTTGTATCGATTAACATAAAATTGTGATGATATAAAATCTGTATGTCTCCAATGTTATGAAAAACTGGTGTTCAGTTCCCAGGTCGCAGTTTAAACAGCCAACGTGTATAGTATGCTGTCACATAAGACTGTTTTTTTCCTCTACGGGAAGCTTTTTTTTTTAAAATAGTATGTGTCCAAAAGAACAAGGGATGTTGAAGAGAATGAGAAAATATTGGACCACTGAATTAAGTGAAGTAAGCCAACTCGCATTCAAAGCAACAAGAATATAGCGTAAACATAATTCTGATCAAGTTGATGAGTTTTATGGTGATTATTACGGCTCACTTTAACAATAGGCTTCTTTTCACAGATGTGTGACACCCAAGAATGTTAAATTTGTATTGAAAAATACCTGTATTGTTAATAATGTTTAGTTTTTGGTTTTTTTTTTCATTTTTATCATGTATCATTTTGACCTGCGGAGTTCTGCGGAGCAATCTGTAAGCCAAGTCTAATTACAGCTTGTTTGTATACTTTCCAAAACCAGGCAAGTACCCCTGATCGGTGCTTAAAAAATAACTATTAGCATTTTTATCTTTATGTACCAAGTGTCACAAACAACACTGTAAATCCAAAGTACAAAGGAGAAGTTTTCCCCCAGGAAAGTAATCCCCCAGGAGTCAATGTATTTTCCCAGCCTTCAGTGCTACACCTTCTTGTACTTCTTGAAGGATACTTCTGGGACCACCGCAGCTCCATCATCATGCTATTGTGAAGTCGTCTACAAATTCAAAATGGATCCATTTGATGAAACTCTTGAGCTTGGAAAGAGGGGGGAAAAAATATCACAGAGGGAGGTCAGTTGAGGTATGACGTTGCTCCAGCACAGTAATGTGCTTCTCGGCCAGGACCTGCCAGATGCTCGGGGCGTTGTGAACAGCCACAAGTTATCCCGCCACACCTTTTTGCTTCTTGTCACGCACTGAACAAAGCAAATGCTGCAGGACTCTCGTGGTAGACAAGCTGGCTGATCATTTGGATCACAGCGAATAAGAAAACTAGTTTGGGTTTGATACGCATATACCTTTTGTGACAGTAGTCCTGAAACCTTTCTGACACATCCCATAATTATACTGCAAGTCCAGTTGAAAAAAAAAGTGTAAAAAAGGAACAAATGAGGCAAAAGGCCTTTTATGTATGCCTTCAGCAACCACCAAAAAATAATAATAATAATAAACAGAAAGAACCCAAACTTTGCATCGTGAAGATCCAAGCAAAAGGTCAGCTAGTCACAAGACATTAACGACCTGACAGACAACACGGGAAGGGGACTGGGGAAAGGGGTAAGGAGAAAGGACATTTTGCCATAGATTGGGAACAGATGAGTCGACCAGACGACGACAATCAGGTGAGTCGATGAGTAAGGACAAGTTTAAGGACGTCAAGTGGGCAGTTGGGGGATGGACGATGGAAGGTGGGGAAAAAGTTATTTCACCATGTTCTAATCAGACTTGTACCATACAAAACAAATACTTCAAAAAAAAAGAAAGTCAGCCTTGGGTCTATGTTGCTGAGTATAGCACACCATTGTTTTCTCAGAGACAGTGACACTTTTTGATGCCAGAAATAACAGCGACACTTTTTCTGCCAGTCACAGCTCTGCATCCGGCCAAGCAGGAAGACTGAGGGTGTTTGTGCCATTGCAGGGAGGCGACGCGGGAAGTAGACCGAGTCAGAGAGTCAGCAGCTCAGTTCCCTGATCAAGAGCCGTCAATCGCCCAGACGTCCTCAACACATGGTGGACTCAAGTATTTCAAGAACAGATGTTGATACTCATTAACTGCTACAATGTGGACCTCTTTGAAGTGAGGAGTTGAAGTGTTTGATTATCTTGGGCTCAGAGCAACAAAGAAGCGTGTCACGCACACTTCACACACAGGGGGAAAAAAATGCAACCTCTGAGTATTGAGGCCTGGACTTTCTCCTACTTGTTTATTTGTTCAATTATTTCTGCAGGATTTCTTGCCTCTCTCCAAGGTCAGAGGTGTGACTGAAGTATGTGTTTCCTCACAATAAGGGGAGGGAAGAAAATCCAGCAGTGAATTCAAGGCCACTTTGACAGTATTCTCCTGGTGAGTTGTTTTTCAACAAAAACAAACAACAAAAAAATTGAAGTGTGACCATTTTTTCCTCAAAGTGTCTAGGTCAAGAGACATCCCTTTGCCCAATGCTGCTAAATTATGTTGCACATGATCACATCAGCCAGAAAATTAGGTACACTTGCACAATCTAATGAGCTGCATCAAAAAGTTATAGCCTTTAAAAACATAATTCTTTCTGACTCTACAAAAGTTTATTATTGTCGCTGTAGTTTGTAGTGGTTTACCCATCATACAGAGATACTTACTTTTTAGATTTTGCCTACTGTATTTAAACAAAAAAACGACAGTTAAATTACTCTGGCAGTGTCAATAAAACAAACTACCGTATTGGCCCGAATATAAGACGGCCCTGATTATAAGACTACCCCCTCTTTTTCAAGACTCAAGTATGAAAAAAGACTTTTTGAACACCAAATTAATTTTTATACGGAAAATAATTACAGTACATCCGAAACAAATGATTATAACAATATATTTGAGAAAAAAAAGCATGTTATTTTGCCTCATTCAAATCTTAATATCTGAACATTTAAATATGTAAACTAAAGTGCAATCACATTCGTAAATGAATGGCTTCTGGTTTTTGAAATGTAAATTAAATCATAACTTCAGCTGCCGGTTAACCTGGCCGATCTTCGACCCACTTTTCTCCAGATTGTCACTACGTTTCTCCATTTTCTGTTATCTCTTCTATTATTTTATTCTCTTTTCCTTCTTACCGCTATTTTTTATTTTTCTTCTTCGTGCTACCGCTATTTTTATTTTTATTCTTCGTGGCAGGGGTTCACTTTGGCCTGGGGAGTCAAGTTCAGCATTCGCTTCAATGATATTTGGCGCCATCTAGCGTCGTGAATGGGTATAAGGTCTAGACCCCGAATATAAGACGACCCCCACTTTTTCAGTCTTATTTCAATACAAAAAACACCGTCTGATATTCGGGCCAATACGGTACAGATTTTTTTTCTTTTTCCCAAATGCTGCATGGATTTAAATTGTTTTATAGTAGCTCTAAGAGAGTCTCATGAGAGTGCATTTTTCTAAGCAAGTCTCCCCCCCGATGGAGCACATCAACATCTCTTTGTTCTGCTCTGGGTGTTTCAACTTTCCCTTGAAGCGAAGAAAATCACAGCTGTAGATGGCCTCTCCTATGTTTCTCTGAATGGAGCCTGAGTTTGTGTGTGCCACAAGGTTGACCTAATTCACTTTCACCTGCCCATGTCAGTCACTGTGATGCCACTCACATTGCCTGAGGCACCATGTACCTCTCTCTAGCCCCCCCCCCCCCCCCCACCTCAGCCCTTGAAAAATCTTGACAAACTCCTTGGGAACATTCCTCTCTTCTCAGGTCGCCGAGACCCACAAGAAGGAGAATGGGAAGATTCACAGAACACAAAGAAATTGAAGAAGAGACATGGTGGTTTAGTCATTAGATGAGGAATTGGGACAAGCTTTGACACCTGTTCCCCACAGCAGATGTTTGCAGCCAAATTCTCTCTGCTGTCCTCTTCTTGGTTATACGACACAATGACTTGACCCAGTTAACCTTACAATGATTTTTTTTTCCCTCCAGTTTCCGGCCAACATGTCCGTTCATCGATGATCACAGGCGTGGTTGTGTGTCATTTATGAAAAGATTTCACATGCTGTTGGCAACAGATGTATAAGTTGTGGAGACGGCCGCATTTTAGAGCGTTTGCAATTGAGGTATGTTTAAAAATAAATAAATAAATACATCTGAGTGGAAATGGCTCTGCAGGTGTGCGCACCCTCTCATTATTGGGGGTGCAACCTCATTATATGGGAGCTGCCATATTTATGTCACTGTTTAAACTGTTCTAGTCGGCTTTTCTTTTCAATTACAAAACATCTTTTCAATTTTGGAATGAAGTCCAGCTCTTGATACTGTCACTGTTGTGAGATATTTTCTCCACTTGACGATCACTGGCTTCACTGTGTTCCATGGTACAGTACATTTAATAACTTGGAATTTCTATTCGACACTTCTCCTGACTGATACCTTTGAACATCAAGATCCCCCTGATATTGTGGAAGCTCTCTGAAGGCCATGGCTTGTGCTGTAAGATATGTACGATATGACAACAGCAATGTCAGGAAAAAACAGACAAGAGCAGATGAACTTCATTTTGAGTTAAGCAGTGAGACTTTAAATGGCGGCCATGTGTGTGTTGACTCCTATTTAACATAAATTTGAACGTAATTGCTAAGATAAGTGATGCAGAAGATGGATGGATGGATGTTAAATTCTGAACACAGCCACATCCCCAGTGGTTGAAAATTCATTGGTTTAAAGAGTACGTGCAAGTATGCATCAAAGAAGCAAAGCCCTCCGACTCATCGCCATCTCACACCTCAGCATGAGCAACAGCAGTAGTTAATAACCACAAAGTAACGAGGATAAAAACACAGAACATTGGGGGCAAGAGGAAAGGCCAAACGAATCAGAGGATTTTACCGCTCATAAAGGGATGCCTGGAATAATGGGAAAGGAATGTGGAGTAACGACTCTCCAGAGACAGGTCCAGTCGAAAGCCCTCTGGCTCGAGAACAACAAACGGGGAGCACTTGAGGAGCCCAGGGTGCGCGCATGAGTTTTAACAGCCTCCCCACTAACTCTTTCACACACACATATAGATCCACACTAACACTCATCCAACCCCCCTCCTTCCCCAACTCCCTTCCTGTGCCGACCTACTGGAGTCGGCTGTTGTTGTTGGCCGCCAGCCGCCTTTGAAAGAAGAACGCCCTCAGCCTCTCTCTCTCTCTCTCTCTCTCTCTCTCTCTGTCTCTTTCTATCTCTCTCTCTCTCTCTCTCTCTCTCTCTTGCTCTCTCTCTCACTCTCTCTCTAACTTCCAGGAAAATACTGATGAAATGACATCTTCACAAAAGTCTTTGGAAAAAGTGTTTACTGCCCAGTTTTTTCTTTTCTCATATCTCTCTGTTTGTACACATTTTTTTTTGTATCTGACCAAGTTGAGTGTGAATGGGTTACACAGGTACAGCGGTTCCCCAAGACCTCCAAATATTTCAAGACATGAGCAGTCATTGGGCTTTTTTTCCGTTTTAACTTGCGAATGCAAACTTGAAATACAAGCATTATATGGTGGCCGCAAACTCAATTCAACTCACTTCTCAGTCAGTAGCAGTTTGGCAAATACTGAAAAATTCATTCAAAAAGAGGCTTCGGCATACAGTATATAATTTTTGGGACGGAAATTGCGATGGTCTAAGCCAGGGGTGTCAAACTCATTTTTGTCGCGGGCCACATTTCAGTTACGGTTTCTCTTGGAGGGGCGTTATGACTGGAAGCATTAAGTTACTGTCATGAGGGGTTTGGTGACGAGAAAATACTTACAATACAGTTTCTCCCTTATTTATTACATCAAAGAATTTAAAATTTAGGAAGAGATTTTAGCAAGCATCATGAAAGTTGACATGTTTGATTTGTTTTTGAGGGCCACATGAAATGATGTGGTGGGCCCGATCTGGCTCCTGGGCCTTGAGTTTGACACCCGTGGTGTAAGCCATGTTTCTTATCCCTCAAATCCCCAATCAGAGGCATACTATTGCGAGAATTACACACTGCGGATTTGAAACAATCACATAGCTTTCAGTCAGTCGGCTTAACAACGAATGCAACATGCCATTGACAAGCAAACAGCTAGCATCAGTAATACTGCGTTTGAAGCAAGAGCACAAACAGTGCAGTAATACATGTAAACAAATAGTATAACAATTCTCACAGGCACACTGTATATTCTTTATCCTGCATGAAAAATGACTAACAATACGTCATCTTCCAGAGTCACTTAAATTAGTAAAAGAAGAAATACGATCTCTTCTTCTTTGGTGTCTGCATGACCACATCATGCTGCTTCCCAGTGGCAAAGGCGGCCACACCAGGAGGAGCAACAAAGTGAATTAGATTGCAGCACTAAATCATAATGCACAAACAGTTTTTTTTTTACATTCTATTTAAAAATGTTGTTATTTTATGATTTCTTAGTACATTATATGGGGGTATTTTTCCTTATTAATTTTATTTGCAATTTGAGAGGGAGGATGGAATGGATTAATAGCATTTCCTTTCATTTCAGTGGAGAAAGATGATTCAAGATATGGGCGGTTCGAGTAAATCACGCTGATGCGGTATGAATTAAACTCACGAGGTACGACTGTATATCACTGTGCAAAACATAGAAGTACCGGTTGCATTTTGACTTCATGTAAAACTGTAAAAATGAGTGTGTGCATTTTTACGTGTATTACACTGATAACCCTAGGAATTCACTTGAGTTCACAAAATTCCCCAAAAATATATAAAAAGGGATTTCTAGAAAGAAGCTTCATGTGCCAAAAGTAGAACCCAAGAACATTTGGTGAGGATCTAGATGAATCAATACTTTATTTGTAATCGATAGACCCGTACACTTGTAGGATTGTAATGGCGGGAAGTAGTCTACGAACATCAGATGGACAAACAAATCTGATTCTTCGTACATTTACTTCTTCACTTTTGCTCACAGGTGACGGCCTCTTTTTTCCTCTGTGTGACACTCGCACAGCGCTGACATGGTCAATGCTAAAATGACGTCACAGATTATTTCATGTGAAAAACACGTGTTTTTGCACTTGCCTACATGCTCATTCCAATTTTTGCATTTAATCTTCCCTTGAATCCAGGTAGTGAATTTCCATGTGTGTGACCAATTCAAGCCAGGTCGGGTAAAAGAAGGTTGCCCGGTGTCCAATTCGCTGCAGTGAAGAGTGCCACTGTGTAAGACCGAGATGACTCTCATCAGGAGCATTTAATTCAATGTACTAACTGGGAATCATCTCTGATGTCCATATGGACTCCATAATTACTGCACAGCAATCCAGGAAAGGAGGAAAATATACAAAGTCGTCGAGGTATAAGTCAGTCAGGGCCGCTGCCTTTAGGTCTGACCCGTCTTTACATTCAGCTCTCTGACTCCTAACTTGCTCCTCTTGCCAGAACCACTAAACCACCAAGAAGATGCCTTCGGAGACAATAAACCATGGCATGCCTTTGCTGCACACATAAATAGAATAAGATACATGTTGATTGCAAGATTACAAGTATGTTTTCTTATTCTCGATGATCTGACCTTTCTAAAAACAAATGCACTTTTCTTTTTTTTTGTGGGCGCTGTCACACATCTTTCTATCAAAGTACAACTCACTACCATTTTGGTCTGTCTCCTCATAATGGGTACTGCCAATTTGGATTTCTTCAGCCCAAATCTATTATTGTCATCCAGTCCTGTTTCCTTGACAGTTTACATACTGCAGTTCTGGAATTCATTAGCTTCTTTTGTTCATGAGCAGGGATGTAGAGAGCAGTAACATGCATCTCCAGACAGTCATCCTCTTTTTATTCAATCCTCCATGACAACCACTTTCACAATTCCTATTCCCAAGCCATTCTTGGACGTGGCCCAGGGTCTGTTTGAGAGCAGAAGAGCCTTTTTTTTTCTCTTTCATGGAAAACGCTTTGGGAAAAGGCTCCTTTTTCTTGAGGCTCTGTACATGACAGGTCACAATTACTGTCTTACAAAACATGAATGGATGGGTGGATGTTCATCTTTCTGGTTTCATGCTTGTGCTCTCATCAACAGTTTTACATGGCAAAAAGAAAATAGCGGGATACTGATCACTTATAGGGCAACATGCCAGGAAAACTGTGTGACTGGTTGGCACATTGGCCTCACAGTGCAGAGGTGTAGGGTTCGATTGCGGCTCTGACCTTCCCGTGTGGGGTTTGCATGTTCCATCCGTGCCTGCGTGGGCTTTCTCCAGGTGCAACAAAAGGTTGTTCGTCAATGTGTACCCTGCGATCGGCTGCCAACCAGTTGAGGGTGTACCCCGCCTACTGCCTGAAGATAGCTGGGATAGGCTCCAGCACGCCCCGCGACTCTTGTAAAGGATAAGCGGATCCGAAAATGGATGGATGGATGGAGGGATGGATGGCTTCCCCTTTAAATATGTATGTTGTACTTACTCTACATGTTCCTTCCCAGATGCATGGAACAGGAGACCATATGAGCCGTTCTCTGTCAAACTGCATTTTAAGAGGCCAGTAGCCGGTCACAAACACATTACATTACGTTTATGTGATGACAGAGAGTGGGGCAACAGTATGCTGCTGTCCAATATGAACTTCACACAAGAACACATATGCACGCGGGAGACTGAAAACGTGTGCGGTTAAGCGCATGTTTATCATGATGCTTCACCTCAGCTCTCCCACAGCTTCCCAGCAGCTTCCCGAGGATGAAAGCTAGTGAAACTCCAGACTAGTGGGGCTCCACAGCCAATTAGGATTGTTTATTTAGCCAGCCGCTGCCGCTGAGCATAACAGGAGCACAAAGCCAGCCACACAAACCTGCAGGGGCAACCTCTTCTCTTTTTCCAGTCTTTTAAACTCTTTTTGGCACAACCCCATCGCTTCCTTCTCTCCAGCCCTTCTTCCTCTTTGCCCAACTGTTACCACCTTCCAGTTTATATAAGAGTAGTGTCCATGATAAGCCACAGTCAAAGTCCCTAGGCTGCGCTCATGTAGTGTTTTTTCTCTCGACAAATGTCTTGGTTGTGGTCAGGCCACAGAGTCGACCGGCTACTATTATCCAATCTTCCATTGTTGGACTGCTAATATGACAGCCCTGTGGTTTCGATGACTCATTTCTGACCAGTAAAAGCAATTTAGTCTTTTTTGTTGTTGTTTTAAGCGAGAAAATTATTCTTATGCATGTTTGGCCCATATTCGCAAAAACGCAAATGTGACAATCAACAAACAGGTGGTTGCAAGGTCTTGCTGTCGGTAAAAACAAAAGGCTTACTCCAACAGTCCAACGTTGCCAGTGTCCTAGTTCACTTTTTCTGTGTGTGTGTGTGTGTGTGTGTGTGTGTGTGTGTGTGAGTGTGTGTCCAGATTCTTCCAAGATTCTTGCCAGCCATTCATCAACATCTTCTCCTTCATCCATGACCATGAAAGGGGCCCTACATCTCCTATTCCCTTCTTTTCCCTTCCTTTCCCTTCTCCCATCTCTCCATGTTCTAATCATATTTTCTCTTCTTCTTCAACGCAGCCTACTCATGATGGGGTGAACACTATTTTTTTTTTTTTACTCAGCCAACTCCCAATCTTCCAACACACATCGACTTGAACAGAGACTTCTGTATGAGAGCAGTGAGACAAAATAAGAGACAAAACGGACCTCCGCCACAACCGCATCGCCTTACCACTGTAAGCCCATGCGCACAAATACATGAATACAAGCAAACATGGATGCTGGGGATTCATATTTAAGGAAGCAAAGGGATCTCTGTGTAAACGTCTGGACAGGACTGCATTACCGGGGCCTTCTGGATTGCAGGGGAAAGTACCAGGGTCAAACCAAATGCTTCAGAAGGCAACAAGCCAAATTGAATGTTTGTGACAAATTCAAGGACCTGAGAAAAGACAACAAAAACAACCAAACAAAGATAGCGAGCTTGTGAATGTAGAGACATGACAATGAGCAGCTTTGGGACAAATTTGGTCATAGGAATGAAACCGAATGGATAAGTTAAAGAAAGCGAAATTTGCGAGAGTTCAAATGAGGCACACGCTTACTCAGAACAACTCAGTGGGAGAATAAAGGTCTGTTCACAGACTCCTTTGACATGAGTGCCTGTGGTTTGGCCTCCGCAGTGACTACGGTGAATGTGTATGTGTCTCAGTCGTCCCGAATCATTCAGCAGCCTTTATGAGAACTTTAGCATGGCAAACGACAGGCAGCATCATACTATTGCTCCGGACATTTCGGTGGTTTCGGCTTCCATGAACAAAAGGAGTGTTGGTTAATTAAGTGTAATGGGACTACCTGACTATGTCATCTGTTAAAACAAGTTCTATGAAATTGAAGCATTTCCTCCGTGATTATAACTGCCTGTGAGTTGCAGAGTCTTCACACACAGCCCCGGAGCTGTAAATGACGATGGAGGAAGACCAACCAAACCGCAGAGTCCTTCCACAGTCCGGCCTATTCCAGGGGCAAAACCCTCTTTGTAATGAAAATAAATATCGGATTGCATGCATTCAGTTGGAATTCCAAGTCTCGAAAATGAATTCAACAGCTTGATGAGGCCCATTTAGCGGCTCTTAAGAATCAGTCGCACCGCATGTCAAAACTCATCATATTTGCCTCCAGGCAGATGCCAGAAGCAGATCATTGGGATTCATTCGGATGACTATCTTCAGGAGAAGCGCCATCAATGGGAGGAACAAAGTCAGACATGTCAGGAGGTGAGGGCGAGCTGACAAACACTCCTCATGTGGCCACTTTTTTTTTTTTTGGCAAACTCTTTCCAACCACAAGGATGGCCATCCACTTCTTGTTTTTCACCAAAAGACACGGGAAAGCTGAGCAACTGTAGGCCAACATAGTAATGCATTACAGCTGCTGGGAAAATTGACATATTTGTCTCAATATATGATGGAGACTACTTTTTTTGTGTGTGACTGATAAATATAGTGGATACGGGCTGATGAGTTCACACATCTACACATTGTCAGAAAAAAAAAATCTACCTTTTAGATTTGAGTGGATATGTTGTTTGCGGTTGTCTTTTTAAGAAAAAAACATAGATATGGCTTTTCATCGACAGGTCATGTAACCTGCGGATGCAACGTGTTTCAAATTATTGACTGTTCTTTTGAGGGAAAACAGTATCAAGGAGACATCTTTGGAGAGTGAGAGCAGATTCCTCAAGGGCAAAAATTTGCATATTGAGATGAGCTCAGCATTAAAAATGTGACATTGAATGAATGATGATGAGGGAGTTTTAATCTTTCACAGCATTTAGTATTCGTCACGAATAATGGATTCGGTAATGTAGCTGTCGAGCTCAATCTCACTCAGGAGCACTTTGTAGGAAAATAGGGCGGATATTCGCACTCATCTCTTTTAACTCAGTCTTATCCTCGACAGACATGAAACGGATTCATTGTCAAGACAAGTCAAGACCAAGATATTGTCAACTTCCAGGATGCCATTGCATATTTCATATCATTTCTTTTTAATTATTCTGAGAGAAGAATACCACATAATTGAATTTTAATCAGATATGTAGCTCAGAAAAACACTTTATTGTATTCATTCATTCATGCATTTTCCGATCTGCTTATCCTCACAAGGGTTGCGGGAGGTGCTGGAGCCTATCCCATCTGTCTTCGGGGCAGTAGGCGGGGGACACCCTGAACTGGTTGCCAGCCAATCGCAGGGCACACAGAGACGAACAAGCATCTGCGCTCACACTCACACCTCGGGACAATTTGGAGTGTTCTATCAGCCTGCCGTGCATATTTTTGGAATGTGGGAGGAAACCGGAGTACCCAGAGAAAACCCACGCAGGCCCTGGGAGAACATGCAAGCTCCACACAGGGAGGCCGGAGCTGGAATTGAGCCCGGTACCTCTGCACTGTGAGGTCAACACGCTAACTATTGGACCACCGGGCCGCCACTTTGTATATTCATCACATGTTATTTAGTTATACAAACATCATACGAGTCTGAAAATGGTCACTATTTGTGACTATGGCTACAACACTGTATTTTTTTTAAAAAGTAACTTAGGTGAAATGAAAACATGTATACTGGTCTGGACTATTGAAACGGGAGCACGCTCCTGTTCATCACAAGTTCAATGTCACGGGTCACAAGATTTTGTTTTGTTTCCATCAGATATTCTCTGACAAAAGGGCATCACAAAAAAAGAAATGGATGTGGTCAACTCTAAATCAAATGAAAACATAATCATGTCGAGTAGGTCCGAAGATTTGTGAAGCTCTTCCCTGTGAAACGTTTTCTCACATCAAACGGAGGCTCACGCTAAACATCAGCACATTTGGGGGCTGTTTTCCACATAAGGCTTCATTTCTATGTTCTAGGCTGGCTCGAGAGACAAAAGCGTCACGGGCGATCAATCAATCTCCTCCTGTTCACCCGCTGTTAAAAAACTGCAGTCTGGACTGTATCTGGACTCATGCGGTCTAGGTCTCAAGTCTGTCTCTCTGACTTACTGTCAGGTTGGCAGAGCTGTTGCTCGACTCGAGGCTGACAGGGCTATTGTTTTCATTTCCCTTCCATTCAACATAGCCTTGGGAGTAAAAAGAAAAAGTGTGGGGGGGGGGGGAGGTGTGGAGCCTCTTTGGTGGCGTTATGGGGCGTCTACCGCTACTAGACAGACCGTGTGTTTATCATAACAAGCACTGTCCGCTGGGGAAACTTGGCGGAATACATCGCAGAATCATCTGCAGACCCTTTTACACTTTCACAGTCACAACCAATACAGGAAGCCATGTTTGTGTAAAAGGTGCAAAACGTAGTCCGAGAAGACAAATGGAGACTGTGACGTCCCAACATTTGCTAACGGAAAAGAGAAGTCTTGTTTTCGTGATTGTTGTGGATTCTGTGTGAATTGATTAAGGTACCATTTCAGTGGCGCCTCTTCAGCATGATGCCTGCACATTCGTAAGGTCGGGAGCAAAGCTGGCCTTAGTTCAACGCATACAGTAGGCCCTCATTAACAGGCAGGCAGCCGTGCACACAATCCCTCCCCAAAAGCAAGTGAGAAAGGGGTAGAGAGTATAACGAGGGGATTTTTTTTTTTTTTACAGCAATTTAGAGACCCAATGAAGTTGCTTTCACTTCAGCTCTTGAGCAGCAGCACATTCTTGCCACTCTGCTGCCATCAAGTGCACGGGATTATGAAGGACATCACAATGTCTTCAGCGGTTTATATTGTATCTACAGCAGTGTTGTTGTTTTTTTAAACCAAGCAAGTGCCACTTAAAAAAAAATACTTGGCTCTCCCAAATACCACCATAATGACTGGGGTTAGGGTAGAAAATAAAGTCGCTTAGTAGTCCCAAGGGTGAGGCTTTATTCTTAACATCATTGTAAGCTACAGTAAACATGCAGTTTGAAAATTCTCACTCGACTTATAGGAAACCTTTTAAATAAATATGTGTGTAAGTAACAAGTTCAATACAACTGATCTATACTGAACAATTCAGAGATGGGCAGGCCTTTGCAACACCTACGTTGGGAATCCAATTATTTCTCCCATTGATTGACGGATCAAACTGTCGCTCGCATTC
Organism: Hippocampus guttulatus; assembly: GCF_054856545.1. Classification (NCBI taxonomy): domain Eukaryota; kingdom Metazoa; phylum Chordata; class Actinopteri; order Syngnathiformes; family Syngnathidae; genus Hippocampus; species Hippocampus guttulatus. Next base: position 16,199,766 of record NC_141263.1, read on the forward strand.
GATAGAGAAAAAAATGAGTTGAGGTTTCTGTCTGAAGTGACAGTGTTGACGACAGTTACCACGACACATCCTCAGGCTTACTTGGCTGAACTAGAGACCAGATGGGCAGTTAGAGTGTTAAAGGAGAAGTCTGACAGATGGAGGCACTGATGCCATCCCTGATGACGGGACCCAAGAGGCAGGGGCCCAAATGGCCAGGCCTTTCTGGCAGCATGCACATATTTGGGCTTTTGTTCTGCTTGATCTGCTAACCTGTGGAGCTTCGGGGCAGATGGGAATTTAGATGCTTGTCAGAACCCCCCCCCCCCCCCCCCCAACAACAACAAGAACATATGCTTTCAGATGTGGCAATGCCTCAGGAATTAACAAGTTGCAACATCATTTAAAAAGGCACTAAAACGTGACATTTGTTGTGTGGCGGTGCTTAAATTGCCATGGCCAATGTCAGATGAATGATAAATCAAGGCTTAATCGTGTGCAATGTAAAATAGAATTGAATAGGCACGGTGGTCGACTGGTTAGCACGCCGGCCTCACAGTGCAGTCTTCGGGTTTGATTCTGGCTCTGGCCTTCTTGTGTGGAGTTGGCATGTTCTCTTTCTGTGTTATCAGAGCCCCAACAAAGTATCGAGAGCTGTCCATGTACATATTTTTCATGTTTATACTTTTCGGCTGGCCAACATTTTGAAAACTCCTTTCTTTGTGTAGTCTTAAGCATTATTGTAATTTTTTTATTAGTTTCCAGATATAACCATCTAAATTAAAATGAATCCCTTGAAATGCATCATTCTGTGTGAAATGAACGCATGCAGTACACAAGTTTCACTTTTTGAATATCCATCCATCCATTTTCTGAACCGCTTTGTCCTCACAAAGGTCTCGGGGCATATTGGAGCCTATCCCAGCTGTCTTCGGGCATTAGGCGGGGGACACCCTGAACCAGTTGCCAGCCAACCGCAGGGCACACAGAGACGAACAACCAGCTGCGCTCACACTCACACCTAGGGACAATTGAGAGTGTTCAATCAGCCTGCCATGCATGTTTTTGGAATGTGGAAGTAAATCGGAGTACCCGAAGAAACCCCACGCAGGCACGGGGAGAACATGCAAACTCCAGACAGGAAGGGTGGAGTTGGAATCGAATCCGGTACCTCTGCACTGTAAGGTAGACACGCTAACCACTGGACCACCGGGCCGCCACTTTTTGAATAGTATTACTGAAATAAATCAATTTTTTTGACGAGCACCTGTACAGATTTTCATTTTTTATGAGCCAGACGTGCTAACCACTATACCACCGGTCCAATGAAAATAGCAGGGGTCCATTGTAGACCGATTGTGAATTGTCTTCATAAGATGTGTGATGGATTCGCCCACAGAGCCATCATTGATGTTCTTCTGAGAGGCCCGGAAGCAGTAAAATCAAAAAGATTGTTGTAGTATTTTCAGTCGCAGGGGGGCAGCAGAGTCAGTTGTAAACATGTTGGAGCCGGGGAGATGGAATCAGGTGTCATGTTATGCTACATCTAACCCAATGGGGTAGCACTTTCTTTCACCCAATGCAGTCCTGGTGCACACACGTATCAAGTTCCTACTCATCAAAATAGAGATGGCTTCTCTTGCACCTGTGTACAGCAACAACTGTGGAGATATTGATCAATAGGTAAGTGGAAGAAAATAAACAGTACCTATGTGTCAGTGATCAGTCATCCCAAAGAAATGGAGCAAAATAAAACGTTGGGTGAGGGTCGGGGCTTTCCAGGAAAAAAAGACCACAGCACAGCCAGTTACACACACTCCATGTGACCAGCCACTGTCGATAGGAGAATCTCTGAGAGGCATGAGAGTGCTTTGGGAGAGAGTCCAGATACACAGAGGTGTGTGAGAGTGCAGCAGCATCATTATTTTATGAGACCTGTTGTGAGATGTCTGCTCTCAGATGCAACAAGCCTTCTGGAGACACAGCCCTCAGAGTGATGAAAAGAGTCAAGATATCATAACGCAGAAAACAAGAGGGGGGTGACCGCAATCTTGCATGAAAAATCACGTGCATGCAAACTCTCATCAGCCCGCATGAGTGCTGTCGTGCCTGATTCATTTCACACTCGCTTGGCGGAGGACACGGACGTTAAACAAGCTGACAAATGTGGTGGACGGTCACGTTTTGCTGAATCATTCACGTGCCCGGCCTTGCTTTTGAACAGCAGACTAGGTTTTATTTGGAGAGGAGGATGGGGGGTGGAATATAATGACATCATTGCCTATGAAAAAGTACCAATGGTGCCACTTAGAGGGTCTGTGCTGAGGAGGAGGGGGCTCAAATGGAGCCGACATGGAGGCACGGCATGAGACAGGAGAACAGTAGCAGACATACCGAGGAGAAACTGAAAAACTGAACCTTCTTTCTTAGCATCACAGTCGGGAGACATTCTCAACCAGCACCTGCTTTAAAGTGCGTCCCTCTCTAATCCACCAAAAATACAAATAGTATGACACTTACATTTAACTAAAATCCGTTATTTTTACACTTCGGCTTGCGAAAAATGTTTCTTGGAAAATAGTCAGTCCATTTTTGGGAGTTTGCATTTTTCAAAAAACAAAAACACTTTTTTTCCCCCCCTCATTTGTGAAGACTGTCAGTATGACCTGATAGTAGTACATGAATAAAATGATCCATGAAAAAAAATAATAAATCTGCCCTCTCTGGCCCCATCTTGTGGTTCTAAATTGATTTGCAAGAAACCAGCACATCCGAGGAAAAACGACCAATCAGAGACAGAAGGTGTGACTGGAGAGGTGTCAAGCATGCTGTTAATTACCAAGCTATGGTGACAACCTGAAAATGCATCTTCCCTGGATGTCGCAATTTACAGAGCAACTCATTGTCGTTATAATATTCCATGTCTGATTAACTTTACTATTGAAGCGGCCATACCACGTTGGAACACAAAGCATTGTGGTTGTACAACTCGGAGGAAGTATGTGGTCAAGTTTCTGTCATGAAATGTGAGCCACAGCCTGTTTTGTGTTGTGTATTGTGTTTAATAAGCAGTTGACCTTCCCTGAAGTGTCTGTTATGTTGACCTACACACACCGACGACACCCTAGCAATGAGGGGGCGCCGCGTCTAACCTCGTGACCTATCCGTTAGCCGGGAGGAACCGCGATTAGTTTGCGGGTTAACTGGTGGCTAGCGCCTCTCGTCGTGGCATGTAAAGACCTCCAACGACCCAGTGGAATATCTTAAAGCCTTTAAAGCCACAAAAGGCTTTTAACCAATATAATTTCACGGCTCAAACTTGAGTCGGCACAAGAAGGACACTCAATTTAGTGCTGTTTGATTGATAGTTGAGGATGTTGTGGTTTCAGTGCAACAATCAGTGGGCACACTCTTCTCTGTGGTGGGTCAAATTCACTAGATATTTATTGTCAATTTAAAAGGACTTTGAGGGCAATTTGAAAGCATTCCCATTATTGTTATAGGAAAACGTTGCAAAAACCTGAGCAAACTGGAGGTCGATCAGATTGTGTTCAACCGTCGAGGTTTGACTGTATTTAAACCATTTAATGGGTGCAAGGTGACCGGATGCTGATCCACCGTGCATTTAGAGCTTTCACCAGAAAGAAACTCATCACAACAGCTCAATATATTGTGACATCTAATATTTTAAAAGGCTTAAGAACGGTTCAGTCAATATTATATCATCCTCCGGGACACAGCCCTTGGCTCTGGTCCCGTCATATTTCTCCGATGTGCACATTGTTGTTTGCTTCTGCGTCTTTTCTCTAATGGAAACAATGCTGTACAACCGATATTTCAGGTTTTGGTACAATTCCAAATTTGAAATAGTCCTCTTACGCCCATCTTCAATATGGAGGATACTGGGCCAAAGCAAGTTTGGAGTGACTACACTTGCTTTGCTTGTATTCAATCCCCTTGTACTCAATCATTTATCCAACGAAATTAGCATCACTGACATTACATCCACTTTACAAGAGCTACGTGACCAAGAAAGGGCAGAGATAAAACACTGCTAAAGACATTCCAAAGGGCTCAGATTACTGGCAAATTGTCAGACAAAGCCACACCATTCGAGAGCGATGCATTTGTCGCCTTTTCAAATAGTTTTAAAATCTCCTATTGCATAACTAGTCCGCGCAATTTCATCTCCTTTTGTCGCTCATTCCAGGTCAATGAACCAGTATGGTTGAATGGTCATTTCCATAATTTGGTTCACACACTGAAGGACAAACAACTGAAGGGCATCTTGGGATCAAAGAGAATGCTGGGTCCGCTTGATGTGCCGAAGTATGCTGAAGAGGATACCAGCACAAATAGAGAGAAAAGCAGGACTTGTTTCTATTTATAAAAAAATAAAAAAAAAAAAAAGAAATTCGAACCAGGGATCGGAAGTAAATGACTGTCAACAGCACAGAAATGGAAAGCAGAGTTTGTTTCCAAGATGATTTACATAAATGGAAAGAAAAAGTAACAGAACACCGTTAAGTACAGGAAGTACTGAAAAACAAGCCAAACAGACAAACTGGGATCTCCCGGTCAGGAAATTGGGAAACCGCATACTGTAACAACTTGCCCAGATAACACAATCTTGTCAAAATGCTTTGATAAATGGCATGATCATTTTTGATGTTTAAAGAAAAAAAAACTGAATGGTCATGGTATTGAATCAAATTGTATTTGATCTCATCTCTTTATTTTTCTGTTTATGACAAATTCAATGAAACGCTTCATCAACTCATGTACTGTACATGTAGACAGATTTAAGATTTGTGGAAAAACACTAACAAAAGACAAGACGACATCGCTCGAAACTTTTCAAGACAACCAAACTCATTCCAAAATAGCTCAGAACTTCAGTTTACTTTGTGCGAACTCAGAACACACATTACGTAAGATGCTTTCATAACGCCACATCTCTCAAAATTGTATTTAAGTTACCGGAGATGTAGAAGCAAATGTCCAGTTTCACACTCATGCTCACGCTACACATCTACAAGGCCACAGTATTCAAGTCAGGGCTACATAAATATATCTTACTTTGAACCCACAAATGAACGCAGGGCAGAGAAAAAAAATCAAAAAGGGGTTAAAAAGATGAGACAGAGAACGACGCGGTAAGTGGGGAACTCATGATCTCTCACCACATGGTCACTGTGTGCACGCACTCAGATATGACCTCTTGCATAACCGTTTTTCCACCTGTTTCTAAGTTATGAAGCTTCCCTTGTCTCTGTTTTGCCATCTAAGGCAAAGCAGCAGGATATTAAAAGACTGGGTGGAGGAAGATTGCAATTGTATGAGAGCTCAGGAGTTGTGATGGTGGAAATGCTCAGAATGTGTTCCGCAATAAAATCTTCATTGGAGTGTCGGAATGCCATTTCACCTGAAAGGAAAATGGCTGCACACAGAGTGAGTGAGGCATGGCTGTAAACAACAGCAACAACGGATGAGAAAGAAAATGGGGTTCGATTAAATAACAGGCGAAAGTAACATCGGATTCATTCCAGACCATTAGAGGCCATGATGAGGTGAAAAAGTCACGGAAAGGGAATAAATAATTTACGGGTGGGAAAGAATGCGTAATGTTGCGCCTTTTGTTTAATTCATAGGTTTTGGAGTGCAATAACTCCCTCTGTGCTTATATGAGGAGGAACCTTGGGGTTTTATTACATACGGCCCATTTGGGAAGGCAAAGCATATCAACCACATACAAAACAAGCAAAATGGTGGCAAAGATTCTAATTTCAGGGGCTACACAAAGTCATTGAAAGTACAGATCGAGTTCACGCGAATCCATTTTTGTTTTATTCGTCTCTTGATTTCAGTTCATCGATGATCGAAAATGCACGAATGAATATTTTCATGTATTCTTGAGAGGGTCATCAAGGCTCTTTGAGCAAATCTTCCAAAACAAGGCCTGAAGTCACACATAGCCTCAAGTCATAAATTGTCTGGCTTCCTGCACATTGTGTTTGAATAATACAAGGACGTTCAGAGGTCGCTCAATCTTGACAGAAGCTTCACTTGCATTTCCTTCCCCGTTGAAGAGCACAGGAGCAGTGATCCTCACAATAACGTGCTCCTGGTTTCATGTCATGGTCATTCTTTTGATAAGGCGAATACATTTAATTAGTTCCTTTATCATATCTTGAGGAAACAATATTTCTTTGTCAGGAAGGAATTTGTACCAGAAAAATAAAAAACAAACAAATTGGGGCATTAGGATATCTTCCAAAAAAACTGTTAAGATGTTTACTTAAAGACAGGAGAGTCACGTCGGACTGATCCACCGGGCTGATTTAGATTGCTAATGATAAAAAAATACAAATTTAAAAAATAATTACAATTTTTATTAAATGCTGACAGTATGCTATGGTTGCCTTATTTGAGCATGGATCTGAAATAAACATGGGGCCAGTAAAGTCAGGTGTGCTGCCCTGAGTTAACAAGTAATGGAGTGCTAGAAACACCATCTGTACAATGCCCAACTACAGTAACTAAGGTAGAAGTCTTGATGGATTTAGTCAAAAGCGAGTCATATCATGCATACATAGAATTCTAAGTATTTTTGCGGCTAAAGGTGAGGATGTACGAAGGAGCGAGATTCAGACAGGTTCATGCATCTTGACTTTTTGGTAGATCTCTCTTATGGGCATTTGGCAATAGCCTAACATGTCTGATGTCTCAATGAGGGTGGAAAATAAGAAAGAAACATCTGTGGAGAAAAAAAAAAGAAAAGTAAGAAAAGAACAAGAGTTTCTTCCAAGGATGTAAAAGATCCATTTGCAATGTAATCATTCAGGTCCAGTGCTCATAGCGGGAACGAGGTTGGCTGCCGCCGCCGAGGCAAGGCACAGATAATTCACAGGATGCCTCATGAATCATTTCCAGTGAAATTGTCTGCGCATGTGCGCGCCAACTTAAGGGAACGACGTTAAAATTGAAGGACATATTCAAGATGAAGGGAGAAAGGCTGTGTAGGTTTGGATGTAAAAACAACTTTGTGCTTGCAGGCATAAAACAGCGGACCCCTTGCGGAGAGAACGGTCCTGCGACCACAAACAGAGGTTATGTATGCAGCTGTTACCCTGCTGCATCGCGACACCGCTTTCCATAATATGCTTTTACATCATACAACATACTGAGTGGTGTCTCTGTGTCTGACTGGCTACGCATCAAAGACATCTGATGTATTGGCGGAAATGGACAAGTACGTTAAGTAACTTGTTAAGATAAGATAAGATATCCTTTATTTGTTGAAGTGTGTTATTCTACAAAAGAAAATGTATTGTTGATAGAAATGCGCTATTGGTAGAAAAACATTTTTTTGTCTTGATGACAAGTTAGCCCAGAATAATGGTGCTGAATGTGTCCACTGGTATTTTCTTTGTCCCTGGAAACAGTCCCGGTAAAATACATCAGCACACAAATTTTTATTCCTTTGCTACCACGGATGCTATTTCACATAAGTCAAAATGTTTGACATTTTACAAGAGAAATCTGGAAGAGATAATGGTGTATTCCGCCAGAGTTACATTTGAAATACACCGTTGGACTCGACTTTCTTGACAAACGTTTTCAGTGTTTGCACAGAAACAAAGTGTATCTTTTTGATTAACTTCCCCTTGAGACCTTTTCCAAATATTTGCTTTGAAGCTCCAAAGCACAATTATGTAAACATTTTGATTCGTTTCCAACCGCAGTGGTATGTTGACGAAAGGGTGCCTGTTAAGGAGATTTTTCAGATGCAAGCCATCACTCATTTAGACTTTTTGCACGGCGCTGTCAAGTCATCATGCATAAAGAAATGCTTTTTGGTTCGAACGTTTTCCAGCATGACGTGATAGCAGAAGCACAATAACGTTTGGCTATCTATTCCATGTGAAAAGATGGTACCAGGGCTATTGGCAAGCATTGCCCGATGACCGGTTGAGGATTCGATGTGGATTTAAAAAGTCCAGCTTTCAATAACAGCTAACGCTGACCCGTAATGATCTCTTCCTTTTTTCAGGAGATGTCTAAGCAGCCAGCGCACAATATAATTGGCTACTAATATTTACGAGCATCGGCACCTCCTGCGTCTTAGTCCGACAACCCCCAGAAAAAAAAAAGGGGACAGGGGAGCATCATTCCTGCGTCATCCCAAGGACATGTCGGCAGCCACGTTGGCAATGGCGACAGCATACTGCTATCCAAAAGGGGCCAGCAGGAAGTTTTGAAAAACGAGGAGCTCAAATGATCAGATGGGATCATATTAATGTCTGCAGCTCTGCAGTCTCAATTGCACAAATCACAAAATATTAGCGGACATTAGCGCAGCAGAGTTATGGCGATACCGTTATGATGGCGTGGAGATGACAGTGGGAAAAAAAAACAGTACTATCAAAATGATTTGTTTCAACAGTTTATTGAGCATTTATTTAATAAAATAGTGGTCCTATGGTTAAACTAACAGAAAAATAAAGGCTTGTTTTTTTTTTTTTTAGTTGTGCATGCACACGAACATGATTAACATTCAGAGGAGACGGTACAGGTTAAGACATAGTAAATGACAGAACATTAAAATGGAAACGAATCACTGGCATACAAAGTTCCATATTTGACCCAAAACCATGTGAAGGCATTTACTCAAGGAGAGAATGCGGCAATGAATTAGGAAGGAGACCATATTGCAAAACTTATTTTCACAAGAAAAGCTATTTCCCCACTGTCAAACCCCGTCTCTTTCCTCGTCCTCCCTCAAAGTGCAATAACGCGGCGCCAAGTGAACTCGCCCAGAACCAGCTACAATCATAAGTCGTTCATAATCATCGCCATTGACCAAAGTGCTTTTGGCGCTCGTCACCGGACACGTTTCCAACCATCGGCAATCACACTTTCTTCACAAACAAGCACTTGCAAGCTCCCACCTCTTTCATATCGTCAACTCTGGCAACAGTAAGGCGGTGTACACTTGCAAATGGTGCAAACGGTCCAACTCAGGTCAATTACAATGTCAATTTCATTTTCCCGAATACGTTTTCCTTTTAATTATTTCGAGATCAGATTGTGTGCTTTTAAGTCGTGTTTTGTTGTTGGATCACAGGGCAAAACTGAATCTGCTTTTGTAATGTTTTGTACACACATAAAGAGTAATATGAAGGCATTCAATGAGACATTGACGATACAGTACATTTCTAAATACATCTATCCACTATCAGTCAGCTCTGATGAGAAGCCTTACATAAACAGTTAAATGAAACTCTGAAGCTGACAAACAGCCCTTCATTGGGGAGGGATGCACCAATAACAGCTGGCGAGCAGTATCACCACTTTGAATCCAATATAAAACAGTAGAAATGTTTTTTTCCAATTTATTTGGACAACTAAATAAAGTATGTTAGCGCTCGTGCTGCTATCCTGACACATCCCTTTTCTAAACTCGACTTGCTTTCCTGTACGGTCTACAAACAATGTCCAAATACAGTGGTCAAACTAAATAACCAGCAGCTGAGCTTGTACGCTACATATCGGCAAATGTCAACTCAAGACAGCCCAGCTCATTTTAGCAGCCCTATCGTGAACCGTGAATTTTTTTTTTTTTGTTGGTTTCCGATACTGAGTGGGTGTGTCACAGTGGAAGTACTTCAAAAGCTAAGTGCTTACTGGAAAACTTTTTTAATGTGCACATCAGCCGGATTGCATCATTAAATGCAGAGCTCCCTTCTGAGACTGGTGTAATGTAAACAAAGCAATGTTCATATTGCAGCCAGAGAGAAATCAGAAGTGCTCTCACTTGTACTGACAACCATTATAGCTTCACAGACAAACACAGATCAAATATGAGCAACACCAAAACAAGTTCGATTTGGAAGACAACTAATGAAAGTGAATACAAAGCTTATTTGATAATAAAAAAACAGGGTGTGCCACACTTCTCGTTGGGACAAAACTATTTTGGTCACAAGTCAATTTTTATTGGGTCATCCAGAGTTAAAATGTTGCGAGCCATTATTATTGATCAGCAATCAATCGGACAATTTCTTGGAAAATAGCCAATTACTCAGCCTTTGTTGAAATAAAAATGCTTTTAGTCACAGGTTTGTGTGCATGTCAGCATTTTGTCTGTCTGATATATTTTAATAAGATTGAGTCAAACGGGGAGCCATATTGCTAATTTGGAAGGTGAGCTGAAAAGTTCTGTTATCCCTGATAAAAATGGAGAAGCCAGTACAGACAATATTGGAGAGAATGTCACTTCAATAGTGACAGTAGACAAAGTAGACAGTGATGCTTTATACTTGCTTTCGTCCTTACAAAGTACTACAATGAACATCACCGGTGAAAATGAGCTTGGAATAAAATAAAAATAAACTGAATCTGTTCAGCAACATTTAAAAGACTGGAATTTTTGAAAAGGGAAAGGGTTGAGAGGAAATTTCTTCCCAGTGTTTTAGATGGATTCTATTGTCTGTATGCACACAATGTAACGACCAATTCAGATGTTTGGGGGAAAGTAGCTGTACTGCTACAACTGTAATCTCTGAAAATATATGATTAGTGAGCAAAATGAAAACTAACACTGCTCTGCTTCTCTTACAATGCGTTGCAAAGGCATTTAATGGCATCACATAATAGATGAATGAGCTACAGTCGATTTTAACTTTGGAAGATACTGTAAATGAGATCAACCCCCATTAACCCCAATTCAATCAAAGCAAGCTACACTTTCAGGGCAGCGACATCACATTGTGGTTCAGCCTGCCATACTGTTCACTCGTGCAAAAAAATAAAATAAAAATAAACCGACAGCTCACCATAGCAATTAACGTTGCGGCACCTCCTGCAAAGAGCAATGATGCCCGAGGTCGGAATGGCCCGGCACGTTTTTCCCCGCCGTCACGTGTTTCCACGTTACATAATGTGGACGTGCCCTCCCAAAGGGCACCGAGCTGTACAGAGCCCTGACATCAAGGCAAATTACCCCTCACCGGGCACCTCAAATGCTCACTCCAACAGTATTTGATAGTGTCAACCCCCCCCCCCCCCCCCCCACACACGACACTTACGCTAATAACGGCAGAACTAAACGCCCATTTATACACGTTAGTCATTTTAAAAGGTACCCGGGGGTTGACTGTACGCTCAATTAACGCACGCAGTATGACTGACTGAGCTTATATAAAGTGAATCCATCCGTTCTCCCATTCTTTTGGCGGAGACATCTTGAACCGGTGACGCCGGACTTTGTAGTTTTTCCCGTTGTTATTATCCCAAAAGTCCTCGCCGTCGACCGTGTATTTTATAGCGAACTGCAGCGTACCCCCGTTCTCCATGTAAGTGGGCATGACCACCTTGAAGGAGAACCGATCGGTGGCACCGTCGCTCGAGTGGGGCACGTAAGACGCCAAACTGTCCATGAAGGTGATCCAATTGTTGAGGGAGTAGCGCAAGGAGACGCTCTTCTCGAAGGCCAGGTTCAAGACGCGCACAAAGCCGGACAGGCTGAAGTCGTCTGTCTCCACGCTCTCCAGCAGCACTTTCACCTCCCGCACTTTCTGCTCGAAACCGGGCAGGGTGCCCGGGGTGGTGAACTGCAGCTCCATGAACACAGACTGAGTGAGGGGTCGGGGGAATTTCGTACTGGCCATGTGATTTAAGTCCGTGGATTTGGGCAACTTGGCCAAAATGCGCTCCGGGACCTCCGGCTCATCCGAATCGTCGAAATGCTTCACGGAGATGAGCTCCAGACCCAGGGAGTCCGCGAAGCGCACCTTTTTCTGACTTGTTGGACTTCTGCTGCGGGAGATTTCCAACTTGGCCCTCTCCGTGGGAGTGGGAAGGGACTTGCATCTCCGGCGCAGGCTGGGACTCTGCGGAGGCTTGAGGAAGGTCTCCCTGCCCCGCGGCCTCTCGTCCACGACGGGGCTCTCGGCGGGCTCGCAGGTGCCGTTCATGATGTCAAAATCGTCCCCATCGTCCAGACGAGGGTTCGCCGCGGCCAGGCTGCCGAAGAGTCCGGCGATACAGCTGTAGTTCCTGGGCAGGCAGGTCTTCGGGGGCAGCATGTCCAAAGTAGGGCGCGCGCGCTCTGCTTCCATACAACGCTGCAGCCCCTGCACTGCAGAGCCGAACACGGTGGTCGTGCGGAGACCAGCGACTGGGGAGACCAAACCGTCAGGTGTCAGTATCCCACTCGCAGATTGGCGCCGTGGCCGCGTCACTTGGACTTCTGAGTCCGGGACCAATTGACGGTGGTGTTGCTGAGCGCTGTTCGCTTCATCAGATCTGCCAGTTTAAATGTATAAAGAGGCGGTGGATAAGAAAACACTTCAAGCCTCGATATTTCCGCAATTCAAAGCACACTTCCAGTGAGTAAAGACCGCCCACTCGCGTGATAGTGTTGTGTATGACGTCAAAACCTGCCGTGACTTCACTGTGAAGTGTACGTGCAGATCTGAACGTTGCCTCGACACAAGATGGTTCCCACTTCTAGGATTTAATGACATAGTGCACGTGCAGCCTGATATGTAGTACTTTTATCGTGAGCACATTAAAAGCTTTCAGCCTTTCGCGTGTGCTACTCTGCTCCTAAAACAATTAACATAAACCTAATGTCATTACGCCGTTTATGCAAGCCAGAGCTGCAGTAGGGGAACCTCCCCCCGCCCATTTTGTACACGTCACAGTCTGCAAACGAGGTGTTGCCATGGCGACAGCGTGGCTCACCGACAAGCAGCCACACTTCGCCGCACAGTGGCCCTAAAGTGAAACAACTTGCTCAGGAAAGAAAGACAGTTTGTCATGAGTATAAATGATAAATTTGTACTGTGGCATCGGGAATACAAACCTTTTTGACAACGGAACTGCAACCCACAATGGCTGTGAACAAGTGCAGGCGTTCGGAAGGTTAAGTTACTGTTGCTCTTTATTGTATTTCCTTTCATGTATATTATCCGCGACGTTGTAAAAATATGAAATCAACCGAGCCTGAAGTTTAGTTCACAATTGGTTAGGAGTAAAATGAGCAATTCTTAAATATGCCGTGTCATTATTCCAAAACAACGCCATAATTGTTGGTATTTAAAAAAAATAAATAAAAATTTTAAAAACAGACTGAAATTGCAATGTGCCTTGTTTCCCTTTGAAGCTTTCAGGATATTTACCATTTAATCTGATCTTTATAATAAGCAACATATATATAGCACAGCATGTAATGTCTTCAGTGGCCCAAACACATATTGTATATGTTAAATTGCTCCATGTACAGCACTTTGTATGCAGCGATGGCTGTTTGAAAGTGCTCTATAAATACAGTTGAGTTGAGTTGTATACAACCCCATAATGTCATCTCTGTTGCAGATGTCTATCCTCGTCTATTTTCCATGTCGTGAGGCAGACGTGCTAACCAGCCAACTACTGTGGTGCCCACAATGTCCTCTAAATTTAAAGACCTTTTCATCAGAAGCTAGTGAGTATTCATTGTGAGAAGTTCATGTCACAACATACAATCTGCACTTGACTCCTTATTTTTCACCTGAAAACCCTTGGAAGAAAACTACAGAAAGGTTCTGTCGATTGGTATTGTTCCTATGGAATGACTAGTCGATGCAATTTATTATTATTTGTTTTCAAATAATAGTGCAGGATAATGTGAAGTTAGATTTTGGTGGCTGTTTGCCAATTTACCTTGTACAAAAATGGACTGTCACGAGATCCGAGGAATCTTTATAAGCGGAATGAGAGCTAATGTTTATTTCCTTGATCTCTTATTAATGAGAAGCTTTACGTTTCATGTTTTCATGCACTGTGAAATCCAGGAAAGCAGGACACAGCAATAATCATGAGTTCAATATTGCTGGGAAATCCATGGCAGCTTGAAACACCGTTTAAATGGGTTGACGATATCAACAATAGAACATAATGGTAACGGTATTTGCATTTCTTTTTGGAAAGAGAAATCTTTGTTTTAAAGGTTGCGGCATTGTACATCTTTAGTGGCTAATCTGGGCAAGCCCTATATATACACAGGACATAGCCATCCTTTTCGCAGTTTTTTTCAAAACCAGAAAATAGTACAGAGCCATATTTTTAACAGAGGGTGATTATTTTACAAGAGCACAATAATATGAAATCAAGATGACAAACAAGTGTAATTTGACCTTTGGTCTCTGGGCAGGAGTGTGAGGAATAAAATAAAAATTAAAAAATATAAAGCTAACTTGAGCTTGTTTTTTCATAAAAAAAGGCATAATGGATCAAATAGAAATAGGATACAGCAGGTATTACAGTAGTTTGAATTGAAGTGAATTGGCAAAATGAGGTGACTTTACAAATTTTAACTTCTGTCACATTAAGACAAATGTATGGACCTACCTAGCCACGGGAGAGCGATAAGAATCCCAAGGAGTTGCAGAACCAAGTTATTCAGACACTTGGTAAGTTAATACAATTTAAAGATCTGTGTATATGACAGAAAAAATATATTTTTTAATGTACTGAATGTTTCTGCAATGGCAGTACTGGTTTGCTTCATCAGGTCACGTGATGTTACTGCTGTGTGTCTTGTTCGGTTGCTTTACGCCTTCAGAGAAATATAACAGTAGTTGCTAAAAGATGCAAGGAAAGCAAAACCTCGCTATCGAGTGACCATTCCTGATACACTTATAAGGCTGTCAAAATCACATGTAGCATTTCGGGTCCATCTGAAGGGCCGAGTGCACTGAAGGGTTAAAAGAGACGTCGCTATGGTAGCAGTTAAAGGAGTGGAAAAAGTTCGACAACATGAAACATTCAACAGACGGCCAAGGTTCTCGCCCGGAAGGAAGATTAAAAGCCTCAGAAGAAAAAGAGTCAATAAAAACCATTTGGAGCAAGGTCAGCTTCTTTGAAAGTGCGAAGGCTTAACATTGCTCAGTTAGAATATTGCTTTAAATGGGATAAATGTGGAGTTCATGTACAGTATAACACTTGCCCTTGACTGCGTTATCTATCGAGAAGCTGTAATCCGCTTTTCTTAGTGTTGAGCTCACACCTAAGCTCCTTGTTCTCACACAATCATTCTGAAAGAACTGACATTCCATTCTTTGTCATTGTCATTTTTATAGCTCACCTCTGCCTGCTGTCTAATGTGTCCGCTTACCTCTTCTGCTTCCAAACTTTACTCGCACTCCATCTTTCTCAAATTCAGCCGCTTCTGTGCAACCGCTTTACAATCATAGACCAATCAGCTTCTGCCTGGCTTGAAACTTTCTCATCAGCTGTGATCACTCCTGTGTTTGAGAATTGGGGAGAAATTATAATTCAAACAAAAAGGAAACATTATTCATGAACAATGACTGACGATATTTTGGCCACTTGAATAAATACAGCTCCTTTTAATAATACGCTCCTTTTACAAACAATCATGGCACCTACGTTCTCACTTAGTTTGTTCACCAGTGGAATGTTCCAAACAGGTGTTTCATGAGCATTCCTCACCTTTCTCAGTAATTTTGGAACGTGTTGAAGCCACAAAATTTTGGACAACCCGTATCTACACAAATTATGTATGGTACTGGTTGAACAATTAAATGCTCTTTGATTTGAATTGTAGATGGTGCAATTATCCTGCGTAATCCACCTGTGGCACTTTATACAAACAGGCTAGGCAATCAGCTTGGTACGCAATCAAACACGCCCAGATTTTACACGAAGTAAATCAATTTGTGAGTAAAACTGAGACAAGATCATCATCATTATTATCAGTAGTCATACTTTTTGTGATATTTTTAGTTTGGTTGTGTCATTTGCCATGAGTGTTCTAATGTCAAAAATGGTGTCTTGACCCAATAAAGGTTAGAGAACACAGAGTTACACTTGTCCAAACTACAAGGATGAAATTAAAATTAATCTCGTGGTGTAAGTACTGCAATTAAAATCGGAAAAATTATATTGCAATTTCTTCAGAAATTGTGTTCAAAAGTTGTGAAATTGTGCTGCGAATCCAAAATGCAGGAGGAGAGAAATCGATTGTTTGGAGTGAGACAAGTCACTGAAACAAGTACATTTTTTTTAAAGCAACCTTATCTTAGCATTCACGTTCATTGGGATGAACAAAAAAGATGCTTCATCATGAATCATGCAAAGCATTAGATACTTATTCCTTATAAGGAAATATAAACGTATGCACTTACCTGCGTGTGAACGAGAGGAATGCACATTCAAACGACACGACAACAGTGTGACTTATAGTCCTTACAGAGACATTCTATCTAAAACACTTATGGCCTAAATAAATCTCCCTCGCGTTGGGAAACACTTCCAAATGTTTGGGACTGATTTAACAACAGCTTCTTTGCATATGTTTAAAGCCATTCACAAGTTGTGTCATGCGGCTTTGTCTTCCGGTCACGCCATATTTGGCGACTCGAGCTCGACATACACCCGCGCATTTTTTGCCCTGACGTCTCGCGGATTTTACGTAACGTTTAAAAGCACGGCCACGTCATCACGGCTGTTGTCACCCACGAACGATTGCCTGTATGTATACGTCCGCTGCATTAACTGTTTCTTCACAACGTAGTGGATATCCTAAATTACGACTGCGACTGTTTTTTTAATGTAATGTTCAAGGTGTATGTCTCTATGAATGGTAACTGCACAGACTCGGGCGTGCTTATCATCTGATAATGTTCACGTGAGCTGCAAATTAAAAACGTCTTGTGTTTTGTTGTAATCATTAGGTTCACATGCATTTTAATGAATTGAATACTTTGAAACACAGTAGCTACAACTGGAAAAATGACAAATCTACATGAAAGTTTCCTTCACGGGTCATTTCAGAATTGGAGGACAATTCAGGCGCCAACATATTTGAAAAAAACATTCTATATATTGTCCTGTTTTGAAGAAAAACAGGTAATAAACCCATCTAATTTGATTCATTCAGCTTAACCATCAACGGCACACTTTTTATAAGATAGTTTTAATCGTTTTAAATACTACAGACAGCACCTGAAAAATGCATTTTAAAATTATTGCTGAATAGCTACAATAAATACTAATTAAATTTTAGTATTATTCTAATAGAAGAACAGAAACAGAGCTAGCTGCTATGCTAACTGGTCCAGAACAAACTTGCATGTATAATTTCAAAACAAGGATAAACATGTTTTACAACAGTAAAGACTTAAAGGGCACAATTACTACGCGGATCAAACATTTACATAGAAGACATAACAAATACCAAACAAAGCATAATTTGGTGTTTTTAAAAAATATTTAGAAATCATGTTTACTAAATCTAGCTACTTTATCTCCACACAGCTACAATTGATACTAACGTATCTGTATTTGTACATGGATTATTTAAAGCTTTATGGGGCTATAGAAAGTGTTCTCCAATTCTAGAATGACCCTCACATAATCCATAATGACTACTTAAATGGAAACGATCATAATGTGCTATGGGCAATTATTTATTAGCAATATATAAATATTTTTGATAATGCCAGATGAAGTCAGGATTTAAAGATAGCATGAAATAATGTAAGTTATTACCAGCTTTTTATTTGTTTAATATAACTGCTGCGTAAGAGAAAAGCAAGATCACCGATGGGCATTTGATTGACAGATGCCAACATTTCATTATTTCAAGTTACAATTTAGCTATTTTCCATTCATGTTTGTCTGTCACGTTGACATTTGACGTTTTGTTGAAAATCAGACTTATTTATGAGATAAATGACCATTGTATTTTTTTTATCTCACAAAAAAGAATCCCACAGCAATGGACGGATCAGATGAAGAAAATCCTGATCAGGAAGATGCTGTTGAGGAGCAACTGTACAAAGCACAAAGGATTCACGTCGATGTCCTGCTTGAGATGAGTGAGGAGGCCTTTTTAAAAGAAACGGATCCACACGAGTATCATTGCTACTGTGGTTGGGAAGAGGCCGTAAGTGCATTTCTATGGTTAAGCGATTGCTACAGAGCACATAGTTTTGATGACGGTCATATCAAAACGTTTTTTTTTTTTTTTTGTATTACGGCAGGTGCGGGGCTGGGACAGAGTTGCTCCAGTTAGTTGCATTCTACTTCCTCAAAAGAAAGACAAGAAACCAAAGCCGCGTAAGGACACAACAGACAATCCTCCCTCCACGCATGCAGAGACAATTCATGGAGACACGTTAGCCATGAGTGGAGAGCACTGTGGCGAGTCCCAGTCGAGCCCTCATTACTCGAAGAAATCCACACCGTCCAGCCAGAAGGCCATAATCGAGCCAGAATCCCCAGAATGGCATGCTATGGATGGCGCAGAGGAAGACTCGTCACATCTGCTCCATGAAGAGAGGTCGCATGTCAGTGGGATTCCTTTGCACCTACATTTACCCTCAAATATGACAAAGGGCAGGCCACCCAAACCCATGAAGCGCCAAACTAAAAGCAAAGTTGTTCCCATTACCAACTTCACATTTTTACCTCCAATAAAATGATGGGCCAGCCACAGCTCTGCTTTATATGCCATGAAAAAACAAAAAACAGGAATATTATGAAAACGGTTGCTTTTTTTTTTTAAGAAACGTGGACTTCCAAATCAAACCAAAGATGAAGTCAGCAACTTTTTTTTTAAACAAGGGTTTCTGAGCTTTCTACTTTCCAAAATGCATGTGGTGAAATGTACTCATTTGGAATGTCAATTTTCAGTACTAATGTGCCCTGTCCTGTTGATTACCACGCACGCACATTAAAATATGAAGAGTGATTTGGGATTTTTGTCAACAGTTTCATTACTAATCAACATCGAATTGGTCAGA
Source organism: Hippocampus guttulatus (assembly GCF_054856545.1). Taxonomy (NCBI): domain Eukaryota; kingdom Metazoa; phylum Chordata; class Actinopteri; order Syngnathiformes; family Syngnathidae; genus Hippocampus; species Hippocampus guttulatus. Next base: position 16,218,563 of record NC_141263.1, read on the forward strand.
AACTGAGTGCAAAAGTTTATCGTTAATCTTTTTTTTTTCTTCAAAATATTCAGCCTGTCGACTGAAATTTTTTAAATGTACAGTATATATATATATATTTTAACATGACTAGATGAAGAGCACCCAAGACCCCCTCAAGTTTACTCGAGTGAGAAAATAAGCACACAATAATTAAGGTTCCAGCAGTTTATTAGGAACATCTGTCGTCAATGCGCGACATTTAATCAAGGCAACATATAATTCTGGTTACACTAAACGGAAAGCATTTTGTGCGTTGAAAAGACATGCAATCTAACGAAGGAAATGCTTTGTACTTGAGAAAAAGGCATCTACATGAAGCAAAAGATCAGTACAACTATTCTTCAGATTCTCCAAGAAACACAAACTGAGTACTGAGTAACAGAATGTTGTACTTAAACCTGTCCAGAATGATGAACACAATACACCTTCGTCAAAATGTTTAGATATGAAGAAAATAGACCGTGTTGTACATCAGCCTCTGCCACCATGTAAATAAGGACGGCATCAAAAACTGTTTTCAGTGAAGCGCAACATTGTATTTTCAAGTGACACAAGTCTTTGAACAGAAACTACGAGGAACAGCATGCAACCATAAAAAAAATATATAACCATGCAACTATCATGATCTTATATTGATCTTTCCAAAGCGTTAATCTTTCCAAAACGTTTATTTGCGCTAAGTGTAACAGAACAGAAAAATAATCCATCCATCCATCCATTTTCCGAAACACTTTATCCTCACAAGGGTTGCGTGGCGTGCTGGAGCCTATCCCAGCAGTCTTCGGGCAGTAGGCGGGGGACACCCTGAACCGGTTGTCAACCAATCGCAGGGCACACAAGACACAAACAACCATCCGCGCTCACACTCACACCTATTTAATACTTCAGGTTAAGGCACCAAAAAGGTCAAATAAATTAAATGTATTCGCTCTCTGTTCCCCACGTAGAGCTTTAGCTGCTTGGTGTGCCTCGGCAATTTGAGGTAACTCAATGGGCAGTAACTCAGTGCAATCCAGAAAAACTAATTCAGCAGGTTTTTAAAGACTAAAAAAAAAAAAACCCCCCCTCAGTAATTCAGGATTAAATGAACGGAATGGATAATTCTCTTAAAACAGAACAAAACATGCATGAAATTTGTGCCGAACTAGTAGCTAATGTTCATCAGCTGTGTTTCTGTGCAGTCATCGAATGCGGTCGATCCAAAGTGATGATTTGTCAGCGTGTACATTTACACCAAGCAAAAGTCAAGATAAAGACAGGCTAGTATGACATTTTCCATTAAAAGGACCACACATCCTTTCAATCAAAAGGTGTGCTCCAATTAATGACATTATTTTTTTTCTTGTGCAACTGATGTATTATTTTTTTTTGTTCTCGAAAGAGGTTTTGATTGAGGTTTCAAATCGATATCATAACACTTGTCCAGCTCTGCAATTGTGTGCTAACCTTTTGATTGACTAACCAGCCGTTAAATGCGGAATATGTGAAGATTTACTGCTCAAGCACATTTTAAACACATGTAATACAACTGCATTGTTAACTCTAGAGGTTATTTCATTTGTTGTTTTTTTTTTAAATCCAGTCGATGCTATTAATTCAGCTATTTTTATCATCTGCAGATGTAAAACTTTTGTGCTAGGTTTTAATCTGCGGGATACAGGACAAACGCCCAAAAAACATGACACAGGCTAACAGTGAAGTAAGAAATAGCGTTTCAGACAAGACACATTGTTACATGTATGTGCAAATAAATAGCCAACCGTCAGAAGCTGAAACTGAGCGAATAAAGTGCACAGAGCAGTCAGATATTGACCCGGAAACGCTCTTTTGACAAGATGACCATAGCGGAATGATTCAAAGACATTTCCAGCCTTCCTTCACCTTCATTGCTGCGCCACTGGAGCACGTCCTTATTCCAACGATAGCGGCAAACACAGGAAGCGTGTCGCAAAGATGAGGCAGCGTCATACAGAATAACCTCAGCTGTTTGGTTTCTCGGGCTGCTGAAAGAGAGAGCAGAGCTCCTGGCACGTCTGCGTTTCCACCGAGCTGAAATGGGAATCCATGTTCCACAGCAAGTCGGCCGACAAGAAGTCGTCCACGACCGTTTGTGTTTCGATGCTCGTGAGGAAGAGGTGTCCGAAGCCTTCCGCCTGGCTGGTCTGCGTCTCCGTGCTGTTCGAAAGCCTCCCCTGCTCCCCCTGACCGAGAAGTGATTGAACAGGGAGGCAGGGAGCAAATGAATGCAGGTCAGTCTGCGTTTCTGTGTCGGAGGACTCTGTGCTCATCGAAAAGCTTGGATGGCGCAGAATGCTACTCAGTGGCATGTTGCTTCCGGCGCTCAGAAGGAAGTTGAGGTCAGTCTGAGTCTGAGTATCGAAGAGCTCCAAGTCACTGGCTTGGCTTCGACTTGGTCCATCGCTTTCGTCCAGTTCATCCATCAGGAAGAAATCGGTCTGGGTTTGGATGTCTAAGGACTCCAAGGGCGTGTCACTGTTCAGGCCCCCCAGATCGCTTTCCTCTGTCTGTGTCTGAATGTGTACGGAGCTGAGAAACTCTTCAAAGTCAAAGTCAATGGCGCCGTGGTGCTCCTGAACAGGACCCAGGTTCGACCCGCAGCCAGCTGCGGAGGCGGTGGTGGTCAGCACCTGATGGCCTGACATGCTGTCAGAGAGAATGTGTTCCAGGTCGTGTAACAAGGTCATGGTTTGGGTTTGGTTGTCTGCCACGCTGTTGGAGGTCAGCAAATCCGTCTGAGCCCCGAAACACAGGCCTTCGGCTACCTTTGCGGCCTCGTATAAGCTGCTTCCTGCGGCTGCCAGATTCTCGTCTACGTGCAGCGCTGTCTGGGTGGAAACACTGAGTGCATCGCTGCTGAAAAGGTCAGGGTACATGAGGACCTGATCCTGAGCCTTGTCATTGGATTGCGGAACGGTGAAGCAGGTCTGCGTCTGCCTAGTTTTGCTGAATGCCGCGGTTGAGGAAAAGGAGGGGCAAATACTTTGGTTCGAGGATTGGCTGTCAGTCTGAGCGCCGATAGAGGAGGTGGGTCGAACCCGGCTGTTGAACGTCTGGGTTTGAACACTGACTGGCAGGAGGACCTGGGCACTCACACTGATGTCAGTCTGGGAGCAGGATGACATCGAGGACTCCCCCACAGAACACAATTCGATCCCCTCCACAACCCCCATAGGTAGTTTGGATAAGTAGGACTTGTCGGTCTGAATGTTGGTCGAGGTGCTCCTCCCTCGCTGCGCTCTCAGGATGCTGCCCGAGTCATGTGTCACCAGACTGTCGAGTCCAACCTGTACCCCTGTGCTGATGGGCCCCAGGCAAGAGCGAGAAGTAGGCATGCTATCCTGGAAACCTAAGCTCTTAGCATCCAGCTGGGGTACCACAGCTCCGGAGGCCTGTGGCAGAAGATGAAGGGTGCTAACGGAGCCTTGGCTGTTGACCGCCAGCACCACGGACCTAAGTGTGCCGCTTTCTGTAGATGGAAGGAGGACAGGGAGGTGGGCCAGCTGCATTACAGGCACACTGACCAATGCCATGTTGGGTTTAGGTAGAAGCTGCTTCTGGAGGCTCTTGTGGCCACCAGACGGCTGACTGGCAGAGTCTGGACTTTGGACGACGTCAGAAGATGAAGAATCCTCCATTAGCTCGTGAGTAGAAGGAATAATCACAGAATCGGTGATCTTAACCTTTTCAGAACTGGTGGAGAGTTTCTCCATTTTTCGCTTTTTTACGGGTGGAATTCTGAAATTAAAACGGACACATAAATCAGGAAAAACAGCGGAGCTTCTCTCATATGAAAAGCGACAGTTACTTTGGCAGAATACCTGTGCTCCGTAGGAATCTCGTGTCCCGTCCTGAAGATGTGTGACAAAAGTGCAGCTCGGCTGGCATACGGGCAGCCACACGTACACTGGTAAGTCTTTCCGCAGTCCTCTGCGTGTCTCTTGAGGTCCCACTCGGTGCTGTAGCCATTGTTGCATTTGGAGCACTTGTGTTTCTTCTCTGCGTGCATCTTCATAAAGTGCTGGGAAAATATGAACAGATATGTTTACAACACAACTGACATGACAAAACAAATATTGCATTTTGCAGCTGTGGCTGAAAACTACACTGCTGCTTTTAGGTCCTGGGTGCAGAGGCAGCTTTGTTCTGTAAATGTTGTCTCTGATAATGCTTTCGGTTGTCGCAAAAGGCGCCATTCCAGATGGGATCGTCGGTGCTACGCGAATGTTTGGCGCAAAGTAAGTGCTGTCTCTACTGTAGGGTATTACAGCGTCATGCATGGACATTTATTTTTCTCTTTTGGCATACAGGAGATCTGCACACTCCCCTTTTGTTTAATGTTATTGAAGAGTTCGGGCATGGTTTTGTCAGTTACCCCTGAGTGCAATTTTAAAAAGTGGAAAAGGGATAAGCCCACACTTAGGCGAGCTGAAAAATAAGGTCAATGTGGAATTGGTCGTCCCCAAGTGTGAATGTGTACCGCTGTGATCAGCCATAAATCAGACGTGAAAACAGATTGATGAGTGCAATCGAAAATTATTTGGATAATATCATCAATAGAAGAAATAAAACACAAGCTGACGAGTCTTGGATATTTGGGCCCAGTGTAGGCACGAGAATTTATTGATGGAATAATTTCAAGAGGATTTGACTCACACATGATATATTTGTGTGGGAGGTTTCTTTGTACTGGATCTGTGTAAGCTACTGTATCTATTTTCCTGGCATGTCCACTGCATTCGAATGAAACACAGCACTTTTGGTGTTTCGATCAAATGAAAATATGCTTCGATGGGCAGCTGTAGACTTTGTGAAGTCTTACTTGTTTCACCAGGGAAAATTGGGAGAAGGGTCTTCCGGGCCCCCTGGGACAGCCTTCAATGGGGCAGCAGTAAAGCTTTTTCGATGCCTTCATGTCCTTTCTCACGGTGGGGTTGACGATACCATCCTGGGGGGGGGGACAGAGGACACACAACACAAGCATTTTTATTTTTACTTCTCTTACAAGGATAGCGCTACCCTCTGAAGCTTGACCTGAGACTATTTACCGCTTGAAAGACATTGTACGACCAAGTTTGTCCCCTCTTTACTGAAAGGCAATAATATCATGATAAATGATCCAAATTGTGCTCCTCATTGCAGAAGAAAAAAAAAACCCTCTTGCGCATTGACAACTATTGAGGCTTCACAACACTGGTCACTACGCAGCCAGAATGTGGTCAACGTCACCTTCATCTGAGGGAGCAGAAGAGAAGCTAAAGCTGATAAACACACCCTTCGCTTTATCACAAGGAGTGAGCAACATCTGAGATATATAACGACTGCTTTAGCAGCCGCTTTGAACAGAATCCGATGCATGGAGGGAGAAGCCAGAGTGGTGTTGAATAAGGGTTCATTCCAGACGATGAGATACATTCATGCTGTGCAATGATCTCGAGAGGCAAAGGCCACATGAAAGAAAACGCATCATTCTCTCTGTTGAACCTCATCAATAATGCGCACGACACATACAGAGTGAGTCATTCCAGCACCTAAAAGTGCTCTGTCACGTCGACCAGAGAACAATTACTGCATCTGACAAAAGTGCCACTTCAGTGCATTAGAAACAACACACTCAATCTGTGTCCCCATTCAGCATACTGATGCGGCTTTTTGGTCTTTATTATCAGGCATTCTTTCCAGGTACAAATTGGATCGTTGTGCTCATAGAACTGTGTGGTGTCAATGTGACTTGAATTTCTTTGCGATGGGGGGGGGGGGGGGGGGGGGGGGGTTATCGCATTAATTCACATGACAAAGAGTATAGATCAAGAATGCCATTCAACCGACCGAGCCAGAATCTTCACCAAAGCTTAACAAACCAAATTTGAATCAGCATCGAATGGTAAACTTTAATCAAAACCTATCTCTCATGCCTGAATTCGGTCATTAAAAACTATGTTACTTCAAGATACCCAAATTCCAAAGAGGTGGAAAGGTTATCTGTATCTAATCTAATTACACCAAGCACCACTTCAAAAAAGACAAAAGAAATGTGGCTCTCAAAGTACTACAATGGCCAACGTTAAAATACAGTAGCACGCTGGGTCCAACAGTTAATCAAAAACAAGGTTCTTGTCCTAACCAGTTTATCCAGTGGTGTCAGCTAATGTAATATTATACTCAAATTGAAAGTTAACACTGCACCTTAAGAGAGATTTTTGGGGGTTATTTTGTCCATAAATTATTCAATTAGAATGTTGTGCAAACTAAAGTTACATCAAAAATATCTGGTACGTGGGTAAATGCTAAACCAACTTCTGCTTTCTGCAAAATAGATAATACAAGCACTTCCTTCAGAATCAGAATCATCTTTATTGGCCAAGTATGTAGAACACACAAGGAATTTGTCTCCGGTATAACACGCTGCATTAGTATCATCGTAAACAACAAATCATTGAACCATTTTAGAGTAACCAGTAGCAGTATTTGTAGTACAAGAAGAGTGACTACGTCAGTGACTGTTTAAGGAGTTAATGGCTAGAGGGAAGAAGCTGTTTAAGTGTCTACTGGATTTGGTGCGCATGGATCTGTAGCGTCTGCCTGAGGGGAGTAGCTGGAAAAGGTGGTGGGCAGGGTGCGGGGGATCCAGGAGGATTTTCCGTGCCCTTGTCTTGATTCTTGCAGTGTGCAAGTCCTCAAGAGTGGGTAGGGCGGTGCCAATGATTTTTTCCGCCGTCCTAACTGTCCGTTGAAGTCGGATTTTGTCCTTTTTTGTGGTGGCCCCAAACCAAACCGTGATGGAAGAACACAGGATTGATTCGATAACTGCCGTGTAGAACTGTCGTAGCACCTCCTGTGGCAGGCCATGCTTCCTCAGCAGCCTCAGGAAGTACATCCTCTGCCGGGCCCTTTTCAGGATGGAGATGGTGTTGACTTCCCACTTCATGTCCTGGGAGACTGTGATTCCCAGGAACTTGAAGGTCTCGACGGTTGACACAGGGCAGTTGTATAGTGTGAGGGGCAACTGTGGAGAAGAATGTTTCCTGAAGTCCACGATCATCTCTACAGTCTTGAGCGTGTTCAGCCCGAGGTTGTGTCGGCTGCACCAGAGCTCCAGCTGCTCCACTTGTTGGCGGTACGCAGACTCGTCGCCGTCTTTGATGAGACCGATGACCGTGGTGTCGTCTGCGAACTTTATGAGTTTGACAGCTGGATCTGTTGAGGTGCAATCGTTTGTGTAGAGAGAGAAGAGCAGTGGAGAGAGGACACATCCCTGTGGGGCTCCAGTGCTGGTGGTGCGTATTGATGATGTTGTTGCTCCCAGTCTCACCTGTTGTGTCCGTCCCGTCAGGAAGCTGAGGATCCACTGGCAGATCGTAGGGGACACACCGAGGTGGAGAAGTTTGGGGGTGAGGAGTTCCGGGATGATGGTGTTGAACGCAGAGCTGAAATCCACAAACAGAATCCTTGCGTAGGTCCCTGTGCTGTCGAGGTGCTCGAGGATGTAGTGCAGACCTATGTTGACTGCGTCTTCCACAGACCTGTTTGCCCGGTAGGCAAACTGGAGAGGGTCCAGCAGGGGTCCGGTGACGTTCTTTAGGTGGTTCAGCACAAGGCGTTCAAAGGACTTCATAACCACAGACGTCAGGGCGACAGTTCAGTTCCGATGTTGCCGATTTCTTGGGAACTGGGATGATGGTAGACTGTTTGAAGCAGGATGGGACCTCACACAGCTCCAGGGATCTGTTGAAGATTTGTGTGAAGACCGGAGCCAGCTGGTCAGCGCAGACTTTCAGGCAGGAGGGGGACACTTTGTCGGGCCCCGCAGCTTTCTTGATCTTCTGCTGCTTGAAGAGCCGTCTCACGTCCTGTTCGTGGATCTGTAGTGGAGAAAAAGAGGGTGGGGGGGTAGGTAGAGTGGTTTCTGGTAGAGGTGGGTGTGTGTGGGAAATGGGGGTGACCTTTTCAAATCGGCAGAAAAACATGTTTAGTTCATTAGCAAGACCCTTATTGTTCACTGTTTGGGGGGGGGGGGGGTGGCATTCTATAGTTAGTGATTGCTTTCAGGCCATTCCATACAGATGCAGAGTCGTTAGCAGAGAACTGGTTTTTCAGCCTCTCCGCATAGCTTCTCTTAGCGATGTTAATTTCCTTTGTCAATTGGTTTCGGGCGTGTTTGTACAGTGCCCGATCTCCACTTCTAAATGCGGCCTCTTTCTCTTTCCTGAGTTGCCTGAGTTTGGGAGTAAACCATGGCTTGTTATTGTAGGCAAGGGTACCGTCAATGGCCGGACCTTAGGCTGTCAACCATCATGTCAGGAATCTGCTGTTATGATCGTTCTCCCAGCACACACAGGAAGTTGGCTCACCTGTTTTCCGGGTTTGGTGACGTGACATTTCACATATAGTGGATACGGTACATTTTTAAAAGCAACGCTTTCTTAGTATCCATCCATTATCTGAACTGCTTCATCCTCACCAGGGTCGTGGGCGTGCTGGAGCCTATCCCAGTTATCTTCGAGCAGTAGGCAGGGTACACCCTAAACTGGTAGCCAGCCAATCGCAGGACACACATACAACAACCATTCACACTCACAATCACACCGAGGGACAATTTAGAGTGTTCAATCAGCCTGTTATGCATACTCTTGGATGTGTGAGGAAAACCGTAGTACCTGGAGAAAATCCACACAGGCACGGGGAAAAAAATGCAAACTCCACAGAAGGTCAGAGCCCGTTTTCAAACCCTTGACCTCTGGACTATGAGGTGGACGTGCTAACCAGTCAAGACACCCAGTCGCCATTGCTCTATAATAATAATTAAATGCAAATTGTTTGTACTTTAAAGTGAAATACAATCGAACAATTACAAGTACTGTATTGGTTTAAACAAATGAAGCCATAATCTCATGACGCACAGGTTGAACATTTAATTCAGTGGTTCTTTTGCATTAAGATTTTTTTAAAAAATTTTAATCAGAAACTATTGTCATGACAGTAGTTTCGATCGAGAACACATTATTTCAATTAGAAAAAAAAAATTACATCAAAAGTTACTACAGAATGGATTTGGTTGTGAGCCTGTCGTTCAACGCTTCAAAAGCCTGTTGACACTGAGGTGTCCAAGCTGACCTAAACAACTATTAAAAGTTTCTTTCTCACCCAACTCTTGAAAATAGTTTAGAAATACTGTAGTGTGCTTTTCACATGATCCTGATCATATCTTAACTGTTGCTCGCAGCACTTCTCGAGTTCTGCATTGGCATTCTCTGAAGACATGCGACTTAATTTGAGTTGAAGCAAACCAAAGGAACGATATTTGCCCCCAAAAATGGAATGCGGGCCTGATCTAAGAACTTATTAGGGATGGGACATTGCGATTTCCTAGTAATACTGCATAAGTGATGATTTCAAAGTGTAAACACTGATATAGATATACTGTATGTGTAAATATAGATATGTATAAACACCTGCTTCCTGCTAAATCATTGTTGATAAACATTGTTAGAAATCATCAACATTATCAGTGCCTTCACTCAACTGTATTTATAAAGCACTTTCAAAACAACCACAGCTGCATAAAGTGATGTGCATAAAACAAAGACATCAAAACAAAGATAGGTGAAACGATAACTTCCTAACAAAAACTGCAAACACAATAAAACGCTAAAACATTGCTGAGTAAAAAGCCAAAGATCAGAAATGTTTTCCAATGAATATTCAAACACACATTAATTATAAAAATAACACAATTAAAGGTCATTTGGGCAATCGTGTTGTTTCAGAAGTGTGGATCAAAGCAGTAGTCCTTCAAATTAAATTAATATCCAAGAAATAGCGCTTGGTTTAAAAAGATTATTGAACCCTATTGGTCACAATTACCGAACGGGAAAATCATTGCATCTCAGTGCCACAACAAAAATATTGATTTGACGTACAATACAAATATTTGAAGACAATAACCTTAATGCTTCCTTGATTTTGAGAAGGGCCGAACTCACAACACCCATTCCTATCGAGTCAGTTTAAACAAAGAGCTTTGGCCTGTTGGAGAACAACAGGCATCCTTAGCATGCTCAAATCTCATTCATGGTGGACTGTGAATCACGACCTCCTACGAATGAGCCTCTTAGCGTGGGTCGCCACATTCACTGCCTCCACATTGGTTAACAATGAATAACGCCTTTGAGTGACGAAGAATGGACTCAAGAAATCAGCAAGTGGGGGGGGGACAAGGCACGGACCAAGCCCACGTGAACCACATCATCACTCGGTGAGAGAAAGCAATATAAGCACCAGTGAACTTGAGTTTTGCGACTTCCCTTACGTAAGGCATGCCCGAACTTCTTGCTAAGGTACACCGTAAGGCAGCACGTCATCACTACATTACAGCTATATGGCGAAGTTCGGAGGGATGACTTGCGTTTTCGATTGCAACATTTTCAGGATTCTGAGCTAAGTTAGCTAGTTCATAGGTTCCCCCTGAGAACGTTCCCGTGGTTTCTAAGCCATTTTACCTTCACTCTGTGCGACTTTACAAGATGCATGTTCAATGCAGGTGTGTTGGGAAGGATCTTGCCACATCCTTCAACGGTGCACAGGATGTTGGTCCTCACTTCTTTGGTCAGCTCCAGTATAGAAGGTTTTATTATCTCTCGAGAATGCGACACGAGCTCCTCTTGACAACCAGGGTTGTCTTTGGCGTTGCTATCCCCGTTCCTTGCCTTGTGGCTCGCCGAAAAGGCAGCCATGTTTCTGTGTTGACAGTAACTCCCGAGTCAACGTTACGATTGAATGGGCCGTGACATAACGTCCTGAGATTTGACGGACAGCCTGCTTGACCAATGAAGGAACGAGAACGGGACGCACGATGCATCAATTTTATGGCTACTACCGGAAAACGCACCGGATATTAGATTTTCACAATAACAGCATGCCAGGAAAGAGGTAGAAGGACTCAAGCCATTGAATTAAAGTAGATACTTAAAAAAGACTGATATCAGCACAAGTACTTAATAAAGTAAAAATAAGTAAATAAAATAAATACATACAGACTCAGCAGGGGGCACCAACCTTTTTGAAAGTGAGAGCTACTACAAGTGCTGCAATTCTCTCTTAAAAATACCAAAACACACCAAAATAAGTCATACAATATACCATTTTGAGTTACAGTGCAAGGAGAGTGGATCAGTTTTGATGTTTATTGAGTTCAATCTAGGCATCATACTGTAATTAATTTGAACAACAAACAAAATAAAACCGCTATTTACATTGACTATATAAAATAAACGATATAAAAAAAACATCACGGTGAAAGACTTTTTTTAAAAAGCCAATTTCAGTGAATGCGGATTAGTTAACAATAACAAAAATGTCAATTAACAGTTTGATTGATTTGTGAAGAAGGTCCTGAGACTTTGTCTGTGATGACGAAATAATTTCTTCCTCTTCGTGGGATGGATGAAAGCAGAGGTGTTATAGGAGTGGAAGCAATTCCTGTAAAGTATATAAGCACATAATATGCATTACTAAATATCAAACTACGCTGCAACAACTAAAATCTAACCAACATTAAATATCTCAAATCAAGGGAAACTATTGGGATTCTTTATTTGCCAAGACATTTTTCTTATCATGCAATTTTTGTCTTCAAGGCTTGGTAGAGTTCTAATTTCAATATTTTTCTCTGTTTGTAAAAGCCCAATTTTTGCAGTCCAACAGACTTCACCTGTAAGAGTAACATTAAGCGCCGTGTGACTTTGATATAATTAAAATCATTGACTTCACCATGGTATACATTTTTGGGTCTGTTGGTTAAGCTCGGGGACAAACATCTCATAAATGAATGAGATACTGCAATCTGGTAAATTTGGAAAACTATCACATTCCAGACGTTCCCCGCCAGAACCGTTAATGCTTAGTTTGTACATGCGCGCCCTCTTGTGGATCAACTAAAACAATGATTTTTTTTTAATTAACTGGTTCAACACAAAAATAAATGTCAATGTCTGTTGCATAAATATACTCTAATGTGTTATATCATAATTTTGTAAATAAGAACACCGTTTCGGTCATATTCAATGACAATCTTGTACACGTTGACGAAATGACAAAATGAGACCATGATAAATCAATACAAAAAAATATAATTATAGTGACCTAAATCCTTCAGCAAGTCTTGATATTTTTTTTAATTTAGAAAGTCTGAAATGTATACAGGCACCTTGAATGATGGCACGTGTGAGCCTACTTCCTTTTAACGTGGTAGAATTTGACTGGTCAATCAATGTGGAACATAAAGCAGCCACACCACCAGTTGGAAGGGGTTTGTCTTAGTTGTATTTTACTTCCCCACTCGAAAAGATTTTTTATTTCTTTTCAATGGAATTGTACAGATTGTAGATCACATTAAAGGTTGAAAAAGTTGGGTCTGATTTCATTACATCACAAAACCCTAGCGTTTAAAAGGGGCGTGTAGACTTTTTATATCTCCTGTAAATGTATTCCTACATATTTCTATATGTGGCCAACAAAGTGCTGTTACCTGAAGAAGCGCAGTGCCGTAATGACTCCAACAAATTTGTGCTTGTAAACGTGACGACACAATTGAATGGTTTCTCTCGTTCTGCAATGGTCTGGTTTGGTGGGTCTTTGAACTTGGTCTCCAGCTGCCGACAAGTCAATACATCACAATCAATGTTCACTGAACGATATATGCGGTAGAAATGAGTGCACTGAAGGGGTGACTACACAAACTTAGTGATTAACAGTGGATGTGTGACATTTCGGAGAAGTCTGGAATCATTTCACAATGCAAAAAAGAAGTGCAACATGCGTTTTGTGAGGCACAAATGTCTGAAGTGACACAGTTGCACAATACAGTATCATTAGCTCATTTAAAATCACCTACCACGACTAGTTATAACGAATTGTTTCAATCGGTGTACAGTATTGAACAAATATAACACAAGAACATGTTTGCACACAGCCTGCCATTTTGCACAAGTGATGCCGAGTCAGTCAACGGCGAACAGTGAGCCAGTTAACAGACAGCCAACTGAAACCGAGTCCCACATCACTGTACACACCAGGCTCAGGCTTTTAAAGTCACACAGTCAGTCACAATCACAGATATATTCATGTCGAATGTGAGAATGCAGCACCAAGTGGACAAAAATAATACCTACACCTAATATGCGTGCAGTATTGGCATTATGAATAAAGCTTTGAAATACATATAAACAATAAAAAACAGAAAGTTTCCACTTTGCAAATTTCATCTGTCGTCAAGGTGGTCTAAAATAGGGGATGACTGTCCAGTATTTCAGAATATAAGCAAAATTTAGGTTACCTTGTAAACTACAGACTGTAGCTGGGGTAACTTGCCACCACCAAACGCTTCACAAGCCATCTGAAGGCGGTTTACTTCAGCCTCAGCTTGCTCTCGCTCTATGTTGGGGACTGTGGAAGGAAAGATAGTACACCGTGATTACGAATTTAATGACCCCCCCCCCACCCCATCCCATCCACATAATAAATATCGTTATGATGTGAGAAAATGGTTAAGATCACATGATTGTACATACGTGCGGCTATTTGATTCCTTTCTACAAGAGCGCTGGGATACTTCGCAGGGAACACCTGCACAACAAATCATAGTATTTGAAATTACATCCGAGTAAAGCACAGTACATACGTTTATTTTCTTACTTGATGCCTATCAGCAAAGTTCAAGGGTGACAAATGGATGATGGTGCTTTTTAGTGTTTGCACCCAAGAATGGACTTACAGTACCTGTTCATACTCCTGCATCAGCAGGTCCCGAATTGCTGAGAAATTTCGTCCACTGAGGTGAGCATCCTTAATAGCCTGATGTCGGGTGGCTATAATCATTGCCTGAAAGTTAAAGTGGTATTTTTAGACAAAAGTAGGTCACAGTAGCCATACAATGTCATCTATGCTCCTTATCCCCACCTGGGACAACAGTGGCTTTTGCTTGGACGTCAGTCTGGTCACAAACACATATGGAGTTTGAAGATAGTGAACAACATAAGTTGGTCTCATGTTGTTTGGCCGAGAGCAGCTGTCCCCCCATGCAATGCGGATCCAAATCGCCTCATCTGTATTCTTCTTCATCTTGACAGACACCTTGGACGTCAAACATAAAGATTACGTGAAACACTGAAAACATTTGGTGCACGGGGACTTCAGAAAACAAAAATCTATCAACCGTATCATGTGTACGACTTACATTTCTTACGAGCTCATTGAGGTGAGATTTGAATTGTTCCTTGAACTGCATCAACTCAACAGCGGGAGCATCAGCTTGACAGAGTGAAAAGACAGATGACAAAATATGGATCAGCACCAAAACACATTTGTATCTATCATGTTGTATGACTTCATCTGTCCTGTTTACAGTCAAGTCAAATGAGCGTCATTTAAATATCTTGGAGGGATGGTGCTCACATTGCTTTGGAAGGTTATTACAGATGTGTGACGGGGTAGATGCTTGCTGACAGGTTTTCAACTTTGTTCGCCTGTCTATGTATTTTGTTTGTTCACATTTAGATGAAATGGCTTTGTCATTTCAAATACAAAAGATTTCACAAATATCTTTGTTGTATGTTTAGTTTGACAGTAAACTTCAACTGGGAGTGGCAATACACAGTTTGAAAGGTGAGTGTTACGAACGATGGCTTGCATCTCAAAAAAATTGGGGTCAAAAAGTCGAGTCACACGTCTGAATTGTATCTCATGACACCACTCTCAACCACTCTGGAACTGAATGAAAGTTTTTGAGCTCAGGGGAAGTCAACTCGGAGCTCAGGTTTTGATTAAGAGCAAGTTGAATCTGCTTGCTGGAATGCCATATGTAATTGAATTATATTCCTCGAAAACCTAGCTAATCTTTATTATCAGACAAAGCTCTTACATTCAGGGTCCACGAGTTGGAATGCATGCCACATCCCCTGGTTTGGATTGTCAATTACATCTGAAAGATGAATAAAACAGAACATTGAGGGCACTGAAATTAAGAGTGATGAACGTGAATGTAAAAATGACTTACATATCATCTCTAACTCTGTTATATGACGAAGGGTCAATCCGTTTTCCTGCAAGAGAGGGAACAAAGTCGCATAAAGACCCACAACACGTTATAATTAGCTGCTGTATGTTTAACTGTCCATTCATTTTCCCACAAGAAAATAAAATGAAACTGTTATGGGAACATGAACAAAATGAGCTTAATTACAGCAGGAATGGGCAGAGGATGGTGACATGCGGCCAGCCCTGTTCTATAATCAGACCCAACAAACCCTTTTATTATAAATACTGTAGCCCTGTTATTCTTATTATTGAACCTTAATTAATTGAGCCATTTCCCTCCAAATTGGTAAATTATTTTAAGTAATGAATTAAATGTGTCAAATAATTATTACTTTACATGGTATTCCCTTCCACTGCTATGCAGATGACTGCCAGATCTATGTCCCACTGAGCAAGAAAGACGCCTTCTCATTAAGGCCACTCCTATCCTGTCTGGAAGATATCAAAACCTGGATGGCACAAAATTTCTTGAGATTCAATGAAAAGAAGACAGAGGTGATATTGTTTGGTCCCAGTGGCCCTTGTACATTCCATCCTGTAGACTTGGGCCCCCTGTCTCCTTATCTTAAGTCAACAGTCTCAAACTTGGGCCTTAAACTGGACAAATTTTTCAAACTCGATTGGCAAATTGGTGCCGTTGTTAAATCCAGCTTCTTTCACCTTAGACAGCTGGCCAAAATAAGACCTCTCCTCTCACATGTACACTTTGAGAGTAATTCATGCCTTTGTCACATCCCGGCTCGATTACTGCAATGCCCTTTACTTTGGAGTCAGCCAGTCCTCCATTAAGCGCCTTCAGCTGGTCCAGAATGCCGCTGCTCGCCTCTTGACTGGTATTCGTAAGAGGGAGCACATAACTCCTACTCTGGCATCCCTTCACTGGCTCCCCATTCATTTTAGAGTTATTTTCAAGATCCTCTTATTTGTTTTCAAATCTCGGAATAATCTCGCGCCACCTTACCTCTCTGAGCTCATCTGCCCCTACACACCTGCCCGGCGCCTCAGGTCTGTGGACCAGACTTTATTAGAAGTACCAAGAACTAAACTGAGGCTCAGAGGGGATCGAGCCTTTTCTGTTGCTGGTCCCTCTCTCTGGAATGACCTCCCACTGAACATTCGGCAAGCCTCCTCGCTGCCCATCTTCAAAACCCTCCTCAAAACTCACTTGTATTCTTTGGCATTCGACTCAGCATGACTTAGATTTGTTCTTGGTTTTACTGTTTGGTGCTTTCTACCGCCTTTATTACCGATTTGTCTTACTGTTTATTGTGCATGTTAAATTGCTCCATGTACAGCACTTTGTATGCAGCGATGGCTGTTTGAAAGTGCTCTATAAATACTGTTGACTTGTTGACTTGACTTTATTGCAAGTCAACATTGTATTGAATCAATACAAGATGAAAAGTTCCAGGACAAACCTAAATCTTTTGTGACACCAGATCTGTCACTTTTGACACATCTAATATTCATTTGAGTAAATCATTGGTACATAAATTATAACAAAGTGAGACATCGAGGCTTTCAAAATCATTTCAAATAAAAACAAATTTAAAAAACCCAACAACAACAATGTGCATTTTACAACAGCGTGTACCTCACTATAGGCGATCAGTTCGTCCGCCAACGCCCATTTCGTTTGAGTAAAATCGAAGTTTTGCTGTTGAGCCACCGTCAAACGGCCCCACTTCTCCAGCGTCACTTTTAGAAGTTGAGTCGGTATCCGTCGAACAAGCTGACGTAACAAAGACTTCATCTGGTCCTCCATTAGTGATTAAATAGTATTCGACTGATAAAGAAATAAAAACAGAATCCGATGGAAATGTAGACTCACGCTGGTTCAGCTAACTAGTCAAGTCTGAAAACAAACCACCCGCCTTGGTGAAACAAACGGACCAATCGACTAACTGCAAACATGGTTAAGACGGTTGATGTAGCGCCCCCTCTCGAACTGGAGTAGTTCAGGAAAAAGCATAGTGGTGGTTTTCCTCCAATTCAACAATTTAAAATGTACACGATCGTGCCCTACTCTCACCCATCATGTGAACATGTTTCTTGTTTATCATATATAAAAGCTATTGTTGTAAATCGGTTAGGAGTCAAGGAACATTAACTAGATCCTGGTGTATGCGGTTAACGTTGATTTATTTAAAATGCGGTCCTGGAAGGTACATTGCGCGTGACAAGAGTTATTGTTGAAGAAGGAATAAGCCAGAGGTGGAAGTGAAATTCGTTTTCGAGAGTTACTATCTTGACGGACGTACTTTACAACCGTCAGTGACGTGTTGAGCGGTCTCAATAAACCTCGTGCACGCAACAGAATCTCAATTTGTCTTTCTCGGCGTCGGTGCCATTTTTTTCGGAATCTAAGACGTATTATGAAGAATGCTCTTGCAACGCCTGCGAAGCTTTGTTACTGATGGCCCCACCTTTATGAAAAAAATCCAACAACAAGGAACTCCATTGGTCAATAGATGAAGACATGTTCACCGATTGGTTGTTACCGATTGTCATTCAACCGTTGGTCCTTCAGTTACGCAAACCAGTGTCATGTCTCCTCGCTGTTTGACGATTTACTTCCAAGTTTATACAGCATTAAGGGTGATCGCTAGGTAATGTGTTGATTTGTCGTCGCCCGTGGTGCTAGTCAAAAAGAAAAAGACAAAGGACTATACAAGCGATACGTTTGGTAAATTTTAAGTGTGTTTATGCTCCGCTGGCTAGTTTGTAGCTTAACCAAACATCTGCACTATTTGTAAACTGACTGTCTACCGCTGGTAAGGGTTCATTGGTCTAGAACGCTAGGTTTTTATCCTTTGGTGTGAGTCGGGATGAATCGAAACCGATTTTATCTTGTACTCTTGACTGTGTATGCAGGTAAGTGTCTTCTACAGGATCCAGCATCTCAATGACATTACAGGAGGGAGAGGGATGGGGAGGCATTAGTATCCTTCATGTGGCATTAGGCAGGGTATTTGATTTTTATGGCCATATTTGACGAGGTTCCCATCGTAATTGTTTTTAATAATCAAATAATTCAACCGAGTGTGCGTGTTGTTTGTGGCTTTTCTGTACAGTATTTACACAGTGCGACCTTAATTCAGCATGCACTCTGACCTGTCGCCCCACCTGCACACAGATGAGTGTAATGAGCTCATAAAGCGTCTGAAGCAGTGCCACTCTGAGGTATGTCAGAAACTCCCCCTTACTGTTCCTTATAACACATCTAGGAACTAATTTTGTCTGCCCCCAGCATAACATCCTGAAGTTCTTCGGGACGTGTAACGACGTTGACCGCGCCATGCGCCAGTGCCTTAAGAATGAGGTGAAGGTCACATTTGGATGTGTAAAATGAGAAGGATTTTGGCAGGGCCGACTCACCGCTGTATTACATTGTTGTCATTTGACAGAGACTGGAAAGGCGGGAGCGCAGCAAACAGCATGCACAAGCCATGAAAAAGAGGTTGAAAGACGGACCCAAGGAGCAGCTTTGAAAGACATTTATGCTGCAAAACTTGTGTCCGGTTGAGATACCGAACTAAGCCTGCATTGGTGTTTGGCCACATATACAGTGGATAGAAATCATCGGCCTACCTCTCTGTTCAAATGCCAAGTTTTTGTGATGTATGAAAATGAGACGAAGAAAAATCTTTTTGAAACATTTTCCACCCTTAATGTGGTCTATAAACTGGAGAACTCAATCTTTTGAAAATAAAAATAAACCACTGACATATTTTGGTGGACAAAGTGTGCATACTCTTATAATTGGGGAGCTTATGCGTGGACTGGAGTATGAAAGGAATTGGTTAATTCTGAAAACAGCCGACGCTTTAATTACCTTGTTCTATTACAAAAACCTGGCATTTAATCAGGGGAGCGTAGACTTCATGTATGCAACGAGGATGCTGGAATCATGATGACTTGGATGCAGAGGTTGGCATGTGACTTACCGTTTGCCATTGCACACCAAGCAGCGACAAATCCCATGATTATGGACAGCTTACTCCCACACGAAAAGACCGTCATCACATTGTCATCTATGCCTTGAAACGTGTTAGCCTCATTGAAAGGAACTTTGTGACACTTACGGTGAATGATTGGATGTTGGATGAGAACGGAGAGTAGAATGGCAATGGGATGTTTTCTTGACAGTAAGCCTCACGGTTACATAGCATTCCACTTTTGCAGTACACCCTGATGAATGCCTTCGTCATGGAGACATCACATAACGAAAGCAATCTTAGTGCACAGCACATTTCTGAAACTGTTTTTTATAATGTTCATAGGGTTTGCCAAAGATCCCAACTTTAGGTTTGAAAATACAGTCCTGCTTACTCCACTGAGTATGACAGATATCAAAAAGGGTATCGGACCATATGCTGGAAAAAGAGTGTGGCAATTACACTCTCCCTGCACTGATTAAGAAAGTAACAGTGTATCAAAGAAATATTCCTTATACATACATAAAAGTGATTGGCTCGTTCAGGGGCAATATGTGTGCAAATTTAGATACTGCCCAATAATATCAGGTGAATGGAAACAATGAATGCAATCTTTATAAAAATGAATGAACAAAGTAAATTCTGCCACAAGACGTGATTTTAAATAATCTCTCTCTTTTGGGGATTCGCCAGGTATAAATGACAGACCATGAAGCGCTCTACAGCTGCCACAGCAGCAGACTATCTGAAGGGATTATGCATTTTTAGGTTGTAGGCTTTGCTTGTTAGCTAGCTAACTGTATGGTGCACTAGGAAACCGATAATGCAAACAAATGGCTCAATATAGCAATCGAGAGCGAGGCCTCATGCCAGAGTTGGATTGCATCACTCGGCACCATTACCACTATATTAAAAAAAAAAGGGACAGTCCTCAACTGCATTTCAGTTTTCCAATCTCCACAAATGAGTCTTTGCACATGCTTCAAGAAATTATCCTCAAAATGTATTGAGAAACACATCTCTGAATTTCCTTTGCAGAGTTTTACAAATGTCTGGGAACATTTTCATTCACATCATTTAATTCTCTGGGCAATGAATCCATCCCAATGGGACTGTTGTGGTTGTGAAACGTCTTCAATGTCAAGAACATCCCAACTAGCAGGACAAACATCAAGTGCATTCCAAAATGGGGAAAGGTAAGAAAAATAAGGCACTAATCATGCATTTACCATATCTTTATTTCATGGAAGTACGCTTTTATTTATTTTTTGGGAGTGGGGCATGTCTTCATATCATTCATCTGCAACGGCCTTATATAAATTTGCTCAAAACCTCAATAAAACACAACATGAAATATTTGACATGCCTTGACAAATTCACAAATGATTGTTCATCTCCGGTAAACATGACATAAGTGCAGTAGCATTTGCTCTCAGAAATTATAGTCAGCTCTAAAATGAATAATATCCTGTCTAAGTCATCTAGGCAATTTTCAAACACCTGTTTAATATATTTCATTTGAAAGAATAGATGGTTACTTCAATTCTGGGTGATTCACAAGCAAAGCACACCTTTTCTTGAATAAATACAAAAATAAACATCCATACATACAACCCACACCTTGAAAATGCTACTTACAATGCAGGTATAAAATATACCCAGAAAAAACAGGCCACACTTTCAAAGTATCTCACATGCAACACGTTACGGCAGTCTACATGTTCGAGAACTAGAGTACTGCATTTTATTTCTTGTTTCACAAAATAGTTTCCTCACATATTTTTGGTAAAACAAAATAAATCCTAAATACGACAAACATCAAAATAGAATTTCTCTTCAGTCATCACGTGCTGGTATGCAAATTTATGACAGCGACACTAATCGCTGACCATTAGTGAAGCATAATTTGATCACTTGAAAATCAGTTTAAAAAAAAAAAGAACAAGACTGTCAATAAATATGACGATCGTACTTACTTGTGATCCGTTTCATTCCTCCATTTTAACCTGGAAGCCAAATGATGTGCATGCGTTTCCTTCCCAGAAAGAAATGGAATCAGGCGCAAATCTTACACTTTAGGTTGTGTATTAATTATAACTCATTTAATTTAAAGACACTCTTCATCGACAGAGGCATTCACTAGACTTCCAGTGTTTTCGACGTCCATCCCATGGACAGAATAAGAACCAAAAACAAAAGAGAAAGAACACTAACACTGAGCATGGAAATTGTAGAGCAGGTAATTGCAATACCGACAGCAAGAATTGTTCAAAACGTGATCCAAGCATGAAATTTGGTCCATGTATTTTTCAAATCGCACCATTTTCAAAAACATCGCAAGACATGCAAAATTCCAAGATTAGCAGCCTCATACTTAATGGTGTCAGCCCCAAAATGTGATGTTCCATTGATACGTTTTATTTTATTTTCTTAAATTTTCACAAACTGAATCATATAAGGACCAAATGTCATGCTTTTAACACCATTCAAAGGGCCCTTTCACTTAGCCACTCCACCATAACTGAACAGTGATAGTTAAGTGAGTGAAGTATTAAGATGGCACATTGTTCTTTTGAGTCAACAGTGCCGATTTCACACAAACCCTGGAATTGATAACTATCAATTAATGGATTATTTAGCCCACAAAAACTGATGTTTAGTGTCGATCACAGGTGTCAAACTCAATTTCCGGGGGCCAGATCTGGCCTGCCACATCATCTTATGTAGTCCGCAAAAACAAAGTAAATGCATCGATTTCATAGTTCTCATTAAAATACAAAAAATGTCAATACAATAAAAATACAAACTGTCTTCACTTTTAAAAATTTTGAGAACCATTTTTTTGTGAGCAATCCGCCTTTTAAAATAAACGCAATAATATTTGAACAGCTTTTACTGGCCTCTGATTTCAAAACTACTTATTCATCAATTTCTTGTGTATATATCAGATGAGGCAATGACACATTTATTTGCTCTCACAGTCATAACGGAACGGCCCTCCGGTGAAAACCATAACTATGATGTGGCCCGCGACAAAAATGCGTTTGACACCCTTTGGTATAGATACTGAA
Source organism: Hippocampus guttulatus (assembly GCF_054856545.1). Taxonomy (NCBI): domain Eukaryota; kingdom Metazoa; phylum Chordata; class Actinopteri; order Syngnathiformes; family Syngnathidae; genus Hippocampus; species Hippocampus guttulatus. Next base: position 16,240,704 of record NC_141263.1, read on the forward strand.
ACCCATTAGCTGACAACAAGAACGTCTCCTGTAAGTAGCCTGAGGGGAATGTACAAGCTGCATTTAAATAAACAGTGTCTTCATGCCAACTTTGGTTTTCACTTGAAAACATGAGGCAAGTCAAATAAAGTTGTTATATGCATAAGTTAACTTTTGCACTAAAATAATTGTATACATACACATTCATATATATTATCATCACTTTGTCATGTGCAATCAGATACATTCACCCCCCCCCCCCCCCCACCTAAATCCGCATTCATTCTCACATCGTTTCAGAAACACACTGTACTTCCCTTGAAGACCCTGTTCATATGAAACTAATGCACTTTTGAAAGAAGACTCAACATCTGGACGGTCCATTTTCAAAATGTCCTTGAAAAACCTGATCGAGAAGGACTTGTTGGAAGCAAATCCAACTCCTTGCTTTCTTCTCTGCTGATGGACGGAAACAAAGGTCTACGTTTAAGATGCTTTAGTTTGAGGTTATTTCTCACACGTTTTGTTGTGTAGGTAGCTGAAGAGCGCCTCCAGTCCTTTGGTGGAACACCACAGCTGCTTTAGCATCTGACACTCCTTCTCATTTACTTCCTCCAGGCAATGTAGTAGGATGCTCCTCACCAGGCATTTGGATTCTTCTAGAACCTATGATGCAAAGACAGGAGCTTTGTTTGGTTTATTTCAAGAGGACAACGACATTGTGACCGTGCGGCACACACCACAGCATTGCACGACGCCATCTCCTTCACACGGAGCATCACTTCCTGATTAAATGTGGTTGGCCAGAACACCTGCGACACCAGACCTCGATTGCACGCTTCTTGCGCTGTCAGCTTTCGACCACAGAACAGCATCTCATTGGCCTGCCATTTGGACAAGAAAAGAAGTCATATTTGAGGGAGTCTAAACTTGAACTGGACTCGGACTATTCAGATTTGCTTGGACTCACCAAAGCCACACCAAGGATTTGGGGGAAAGTGTAAGAGGAACAGCCGGAGGGGGTGAGGTGGAGGGCCGCACAGGGAGTCTGGAACCAGGCTCTCTCACTGGCCCACACCACATCACAAAGAGGCAGGATAGAAGCCCCCAGGCCCAGGGCGGGCCCATTGATTGCAACCACTATGGGCTTTTTGAAGCGTATGAACGCCAACACAAAGTCCCTGGATGAGGTGAAGGGCAGTAAACCTTGAGGACACGTTTACACAACAATTGAAATCTTAATTTAGCCATCTAGATTCCTACCCTCACCAATTATGACAACCTTTGAGCAATGACTGAAAGGATAAGGTCGAGAATACAACCAGCAGGAACTAGTTTCTTCCACAGGGTGTCTTGTGCTCACCCTCAAATAGAGGGTGAAGAGTTCAGTCATCCGGGAGAGACTCACGGTAGAGCTGGTGGTACTCCTCCTTATCAAGAGGAGCTAGCTGAGGTGGTTCTGGCAGCTATTGAGGCTGCCTCTCTTTTACCTCCCTGGAGACAGTACAGTACTCTGCCTCACTGAAGGTGCGTACGAGAACACACAGGTTCACATTACTGCCGGTCTTCAAAACAGACTTAGCTCGCTGCAAGTCCAAAATCACGTGCACAGCTGCAGTCCATTCATTTAAAATTTTACACCTTCATGAAAGCCAAATCTGGAAAAGATCGAACTTTAAGAAAATCTTCAAGACTGGACTAACAGTCAAAAACAGGATCTAATTGGTGTAAGACCAACATCAGAGATTGAAAATGAGTTTCTCTTTCTGTGTCTGCCCTTCTCAAATCGAATCAGGCTGCTAATTTAACTGACAATGCACCACTCTGATTTGTCAGAACAGTGATCCCTCGCTATTTCGCGGTTCGTTTATCGCGGTTTCGGTGCATCGCGGATTTTTTCAAACATTCATTCAACTTTTTTTTTTTTTTGAAGTCCGCAAAAATCAGTGTCTAAGTGTTGTTTACTATGCGTGCTAGTGTGTGCGCACTCTGCTCAAGCCCGGAAGGTCCACGTGCGGCACGTGTGTGTGCGTGCACGCATGGGCGAGCAGGTGAGTGTATGTGTATTTCTGAGAGACAGAGAGCGAGAGAGAGGTAGAGGAGGCTTATAAGAACAAAAGCAGGTCTCTTTCATCCTTAATTGTCTTAATTGACTAATCATAAACACGTCTGCTGCTAGCTGCGGGATGCTGGCCTGTGTGTGTGTGTGTGCTCTGCTCAAGCGCAAAGGCCCACGTGGGTCAATTTTATATACGGTATTTATATATATATATACTGTGTATATATATATATACACATGCATATATACTGTATATGTTAATTGGTCGCTACTTCGCGGATTTTCGTTTATCACGGGTGGTTTTGGTCCCCCATTAAGCGCGATAAACGAGGGATTACTGTACATTTGTAAATAGACTCTCACAGCAGTGCCTCACCAGAGACGATGCTCACCGCACGTCAGTGTTTGGAAACAACAAAGGTTGGTTTTTAGACCTATAAATTTCCAAACGTGCCAAATGTAATGGCTTTCTCAGGGCAGTGAATAAACATATTCACAGGCGTATGGCGTGACGTCATTCTCGACTCTTCTTGGTGACAAGAATGCAAACAGGAAGAAGCTTTGCTCTTTGGACCGAGTAAGACGTGATAAAACAGCAGTCAGAAAATCAAATGCAACTTTAATAATTATTGGGAAAATCTAGCAGACCACAATAAACACTGCAGAAAAATCACAACTCAAGTACATTGTCCACGTTTGTGTGGTGAACAGACGGCATGCTGCTTTCAGACGTCAATGCTGGTGCTATTAGCAGACACGCTAAACCAAGGATGAGTCAATGAAGGGTCTAATCTTTTTACGTCACCCGCTGGAGGGCTCGGACTGGATTTTTTTTTTCATCCTTTTTTTTTTTTTAGCCCTACCAGAGTTAGTTTGTTGCATCCACACCTGTCAAACTGAACTGCACCAAGGGGTTAGGGAATGCATTAAAGTTGTACTAAGACGAATTAAGGTATGCTAGAGTGAAAGCACCTTCAGAACACAACATTTTCAGTGTTCGTGTAGAACCGGTTATTTTGTTGTTGTCAGTTGACAGTTGTCCTGTAAACAACTGACGTCTCCATCTACTATAAGGGGGTAAGCCATTTTCAGTAAAAATGGCATTCTGTAAATAGCCCGAGTCAAACAGCAAGTGAGAAGTCCTGGGGTTGTGGGAGCGCTTTCAACTTACCTTACGGCATCTGCAATGCGACTGCTCTCTTTCCTGCGGTCGGTGGACAGACGACCTATGAGGTAGGATGGCTCTATCCCACTGCAGAATATAGTCCCCACAGAGCTGAGCAATAACAGTTTACTGTCATCGGCCGCTGCATTACCCAGAGCCCGACACACCTCCTTCATGATCTAAAAAGGAACGCAAGGACTGTTGTGAAATATAACGCTACCCGACAACAAATGGGCCTACAAAAAAAACAAAAACAATTATGTTAACAACTTCACCCCTCACATTAACCCATTCACCCGCAAAGACGTTTTTCAACGTCTTTTCAGACTTGGTCCAGAATTGGCTGGTACTGAATGAGTTAAAGACACAATGGAGCCTGTTGGTCAGTGCCGGCACACATAACAAATCGCCACATTAACTCATTCAATGCCAACAAAGTTTTTTTTTAGAATCCACCGGGTACGTCTTTATGTATTTTTAAATGTTTTTCACGTGGTATGGTAAAGGCACTGAAAAAGGCTGGTGCTGAATGTGTTAAGCCAAAACCATTGCATCGAGCCTCCATATTCAATGGGAGTTAGGCAGGAACTTTTCGAAGGCGAAGAAGAACGCCAAAAAAATGTCAACGCATGAGTTAAAAGACCATTAAGGTCTTCGAGTCTTGTGTGTGAAGCCGTTGTCGTTCCTACCTCTGGCGTCAGAGCGTTGTTATCCGTTGTTTGGCTGGAGAGGAGGACATGCGTGAAACCGTCCTCCTTCCGGACGACGATGTCCCGAAATCGACAGCTGTTCTCGTTCTGTCGCACGTTGTACCTGAGCCGCTTGTCAAACACGTAGCACTTCTCCTCCGTCAGTTTGCGTTTTACTGAGCTGTGGAGCTGCATCTTGCCATTACCCAGAGGGGAACCTGACGGAGGGAGGATGGCAAAACAGGTCAACTTAGTCTTGTAAACATACAATACTAAATTGGATTTATTTTAACATTAGTAAAATTAATGTTTGTAAACTTTGCAGAAGTTCCAAGTGTGTATATATATATATATATATGTACAGCATATATATATATATACCTGTATATATTTTTTCCCCGATGAATAATCAAAATTGTGGCAGCATTATGGGGTCGAGCGGTCAATACATGTGCCTCACTGTCAAAATGCTCAGGGTTCCAATGTTCCAATATTAACTGCACCCTTCATGTTAGCATGATCGCCCTGTGCAAGTGTTGGTATTCTTTGGGTTCGATATTGTAACAAATAACTAAATAACGCAAGTATATTTTAATTATATTTGAAGAGCCTGTATAAATCCTTGTACCGAATAATTAATATACTATAATAAACACAAACTTTACTGTACTGTGCGATATGCGTTAATAGGCTGCTTTGTAAAGTCTGATTATGGTATTTTGTCATTCATAATACATCTCAACAGCCGGTGAAATATTATGTCTTCCAAGGGATCATTAGATGAAGTTGTAGCACCTGCGCAGACTCTTGCTGGAACATTCCAAATGTCCAGCAACAATTCTGCTGTTTGCAAAACATTCACAATCAGCTTCTGGATGTACTGTTGAAGTGTGTGTGTGTGCACAATCAGAGACAGTCTTATTACCCTGAACTGTCACAGAAGTGGGATAATCAATGGCACTGAGAGAACTGAGGTGAGTGGAGGAGTCTTTCAAGGATTACGAGATTAACATCAATAATAGCTGTCAGTGTGGTAGCCACCGTCTTATATTTGTAGCGGGGTCTTCTTAAACGTGGGTGACTTCTGATGAAAAGCTGCATACCTATTGAGGATCAGTGGTGTTGTGTAGAAAATGGATTGGGGATAGGTAGGTTGGATGGATCATAAAAAGAAGCCATCAATTGTTTGGTTTTTTCACATGGACGCTACATCAGGAAAGTAATTGAGGTAGTGTGTCCATTTGAATGGAGACCACTATTTTAACAAGCTAACCAATAGGAATGCTGTTGTGAGGTAAAGCCTTCTCTCATTAACCACACTGTGCTGTATTGAACAGCAAAGATACTTCTCATTCTCTCATCGAGCAACTGTAGCTGGTGTATATGAATGAACGCTCATTTAAGGGTTCACAATCCATTTTAGGCATTTGAATTGCCTGTTTTCAAATGGAGATGACATTATGAAATGAATATAAATGATTAACCAAGGCCATGTGGGCTCTGGACTGTGACCACATTCGAAGGTGTTACCCACTTCTGCAGCAAAGAACCATGGAAGGAACTTCATATAGTGGGTTTAAAAAGTGCACGATTTCAAAAAATGAGGCCCCAGTTCGACCCAAAAAAACCTGCCCTTGTTCATGATGCTACCACGACCATGCTTCCCTGGCATGGTGTTCTTCTGGTCATGAGCAGTGTTGTGTTTGCACAAAACATACCATTTAGAATGATGTCCAAAATGTTGTACTTTGGTTTCATTGGACCAGAGCAGAATTCCTGAATGTGTCTGGGAGATTTCAAATGAAACCTGGCATTTGAATAAAAGTCTTGAGGCTTTTTCTATCCACTATAAGCTTTCTGCCCAATTCTCCTATTCAACCGCAGGGAAGATGTCTCCACTTTGTGAGCAGAATGAGTGGCTCTGAGAGTGCGAACAGTGAAACAATTGATTAATTAACATGTTGCTTGTAATACTTTACTGCAGGACAAAAATAAGTTTGGAGGTACACTAAACAAACGGACGTTGTATCGGTCTGTCGTGGTGAAGAAGGAGCTGAGCCAAAGGGCGAAGCTCTCAATTTACCGGTCGATCTACGTTCCAACCCTCATCTATGGTCACGAGCTATGGGTCGTGACCGAAAGAACGAGATCCCGGTTACAAGCGGCCGAAATGAGTTTTCTCCGCAGGGTGTCCGGGCTCTCCCTTAGAGATAAGGTGAGAAGCTCGGTCATCCGGGAGGGGCTCAGAGTCGAGCCGCTTCTCCTCCACATCGAGAGGAGCCAGATGAGGTGGCTTGGGCATCTGATTCGGATGCCCCCTGAGCGCCTCCCTGGTGAGGTGTTCCGGGCATGTCCCACCGGGAGGAGACCCAGAGGAAGACCCAGGACACGCTGGAGAGACTATGTCACCCAGCTGGCCTGGGAACGTCTCGGGATCCCCCGGGGAGAGCTGGAAGAAGTAGCTAGGGAGAGGGAAGTCTGGGCTTCCCTGCTAAAGCTGTTGCCCCCGCAACCCGGCCCCGGATAAGCGGTAGATGATGGATGGATGGATGGATGGTACACTAAACAAATTGTATTGTACTTTGGCACATGCCTCCCACCCCCTACACACACACACACACATCCGTTCTACTATGCAGATGGTTCTTTTTTTTTTCTTTTGGGTTAGTCAATTATTTATTTAATCCTTTTTGATGTCAATGTGCTGGATGTTTTTTTTTTGGCCATACCACAAAGAAATTTGTGTTGAAAAAAAGCATGTCAAATGTGTTGAAGCCAAAGGATAACAAGAACACAGGGTAGTGTGGATTAGGTTAAAGAGAGCGAAATGACACTGGGCAGTATCCAATTGTTTCGATCATGTACAGCAGGGGTGTCAAACTCATTTTTGTCGCGGGCCACTTCGGAGTTAAGTCATCCCTCAGAGGGCCGTTACGACAGTGAAGCCGAATAAATGTTTAATCATCACATTTATTACTTGTACACACAAAAAAAAGATGGCGAACTAGTTTTGAAATCAGTCAAGTATTTGTTCGATTATTGCTCAAGTGAGTCTAAACAGGGTAACAGACTTATTGCAAAATGTTACCGTTATTTATGACGTCTGACAATTTGAGATTTCGGTACAGATTTAAGCAAGGATAATGGAAGTTGATACGGGTAATTTGCTTTCGCGGGCCACATAATGATGTGGCGGGCCGGATCTGGCCCCCGGGCCTTGACTTTGACACCTGTGATGTACAGAGTCCGTATAAAAAATGTAGCTGTTTTGGGAATGACTTTCAATCAATAAAAAATAAAATCATAATTTCACAAAAATAAAAGAAAACAATACCCTGTTTGCCCATGCATTCAAAACTCACCACCGGCCACTGGTATCCAAGTAAATATTTCAACAACAATTAACCTTCATTTCTAAAAATCTTACCCAATTGAGTAGTATCTATTTTATCCAGGCTTCCATCCACTCTGTCTGAGGACACTCTGTGTGACTTTGTAGCGGCCCCCAAAGTGTGTGGTTGCACACATCCATTCACGTGCCCATTATCAGTTTCCCTCACTTGGGCCAGGAGGTGAGAGGCTTCTATCGGAGGAGTTCTAAACGTCATGGCTTTGCCCATTTTGTCCTGGAGCGGAGCATGCTTTCCGGGTCCGAGGCCAACATTCCCCAGTTTATGAACATGTCCTGACCCTCTACTTCCGATCGGTAGAACAGTTCCTCCTTGAACTCCGACAGCTGTCCCATTGTTGCTTTTCTTCTTTCGTGCTTCAGACCGAGCTCTGGGGTTTTCTGTGGCTGCCGCGTGGCCATTGCTCGTACTTTTGGGAATTCTGTGCTGTTTGTGCGGATGTAGTCGAATGCTGTTGAAGCGATCAATGAACTCCTCGCAATGCAGGAGGTGGTGCTCCGGCTCCCAAGTGTCCTCTTTACTTCCATAGCCCTTCCACCTGATTAGATACTCCCACTTTCCCTTCTTATTCCGCCTCCTGTCTACAATATGTTCCACCTGAAAAAAAGGAGAGAAGGAGAGAGCATTAGATTGCATTTCTCCTGCTTAAATATACTTGAATACAGCTATGGAGGCATACAGTGACAAGTCAAGTTTAAGATATTTAAGGTATGTTCATGATAGGCGCAAGATAAAATACCAGAGTGGAGCTGAGACACCGTGCTACTATGACAAAAGTGAAACAATGGCATTTGAAGGTGAGGCTGTTGTATTGAGAAAGCCGCATGAAGGCATAGAGCACCAGCAAGTAAACTCAGCTACATATACTCTTGTTACTGCAGTAACACATGATAAACATATTAGTGGCTTATATCGGGGCCTTTCCAAGTTACACCAAATGTGAAACAGTGAGCTTCCCAACAGAGAAGACAGAACAGCTGGGGACACTACTCATTCTTTTCTGAAGGTACCACAGAAAAATAATTCATGACTGGACTGTGTGAACATTTTGCTTTGTGTATTCTAATCGTATTTACATGCTTGCACTTTCAGCCCTCATGAGACATATTTGCAAAATCGAATTTTCTTGCATTTCCTAGAAATCTATCAATTTTGACTTTGCACTTTTTTCTGAATGATTAAACTCCAAGAGTAATTCTTGTAGCACATTAACACAAAACCACTCGCCGTTCGCAAAACTAAAATACACAAATACTGCTTTGTACTCAACACACTCCTTGCAAAACGATACACATTTCTGGCTATTATTTGGACTATTATGCCAAACGTCTGCCCAGGCTGTCACAGGAAAAAAAAAACTGTTTTAGATAATTAGCACAATCCACATGAGCACTATCAGCCTCGAGTAAACTGTCAGTGTTGAGGGAGCAGGAAGAGCGAGAAGAGTGAGAATTCGAGGAGGCCGATCATTCAGACGTGGAAGTGAAGAAGCAAGACGGAGAGGCGGAGGAGGAAGGCGAGTAATAAATAATATTACTGAATGACATCAAAGCTCCAATAGTGGACCATAAAATCAACCATGGAATGACTCAGATGGACAGTGAACACTCACCATGACAGTTCACCGGTCATGGCATTGCTGTTTCACTGATTTTCTTTTATTTATGCTTTTTTGTTGTTGTTTTTTTTTAAACAATGCATTGTGTTCCGCATCCTTATTGGCTAAGGGACTGTAGACCCATGTCAACAGTCTCCGAGCCACGTCCTTACTTTACAAGCAAGGAACATCCCACAATCGACCCGTTACCGCACGTCCACGCATGCACGCACACGCGCGCGCACACACACACACACACACACACACACACACACACACGAAATTTGGATCTGTGTGTTTACAGAACAATGACAAAAGCTGACATAGCCTACCTTGTACGCCTTGTGAGAAAGCAAAAGCCAGAAGTGTTAATCATTTTTTCCGTCATTGTGTAGTTGACACATTGTGTGCTTACTAATATTAGGGTTTGTCTTAATTTTTCTGAAGGTTTGAACAGTTAAGAGGGCCTAATCGGCTTTTGCAAAAGGACAACGAAGTTTTGCGATTTTGGTGAAAGTTTTTCTTATTTATGTGATGATTTTGCATAAATAACCAATAGTTACAACAAAAAAAAGTTGAGCCACAGACAAAAAAACCTGCTAGATATAGATGAGGTTACCAAGTTTCAAAAGTGATGTAGATTTATTTTTCTCATTTGGGTCCACCTCCCTTAAAGACCTCTGACACCACCCAGGAGAGCTGCTCATACAAAAGCTGCCTTAGCCTTTCGTCGCACAAAAAAGACACGCAGGAAGTTTGGCAAATACAGGCAGTGCCGGTGGGTTCTAAAATGAAAGCGGCCTGTGCACAGTGTGGTCAGCCGACCTCTGTGGTCGGCTGTTTGTCACTCCTTGATGCTCCTAGTTCAAAGCTCCTTTAATTACTGTTGATGTCAAGCCCCAACTGTGGTTTCGTTGCAGGCAACATAATGTATCACTGCCTTCTTTTGTGAGAAGAATAAATGATACAAAGATATGAGTTGATGGAAATTTCATCTTTTCGTTTGAGGCTCATTGTTCTCTGACTGTAATATAAACAACAAATGTAACAGGTAATCAGATTTGAACACCGTTGGGATAGAATTTAAAATAGATCTACTTATAATTATAGCCTGGGACAGGGATGCGATGGGATTTTTTTTCTGTGGATATGGGATGGGATGGGATTGAGAAACCACTCCCGTGTCACCATCTCATGCAGATGCTAAGAGATCAGCATGCGCTAAGTACATTTAAAAGAAACTGCAAGATCTCCATTTGCGGATGATGGAAAGTTGCCCGGTGTGAGGAGCCGGCCTTCTACCCATGGTCACGTGTCTGTATGTGACAACTTTATATATATTGCTTGTGGGTGTGTGTCTGTGTGTACACGCCTGTTGTTTGTTTTGTACGTGCATGAGCGACTGATGACTGACCAAAAAAACTAACAAAAATCACTCTTTTAAAGGATAAGAAAAGATGAACGCCTGATGTGCCCACCACTGATATGGAGACAAAGCCAACATTCATAACTTTGAGAATCACCAGTAGTTATAAACCTTATCATAGTTTTTCTCAAAACATAGAGCCAGCAGTTTTGATCAGCAGTTTCTGGACAAATTCTTCTGGCTCAGCCATGTTAAAGAAGGCATGCTCTGTAAAATAAGCCAAATGCATTGTGCCAGTCCTGAGCCATGCAGCTGCAAACATCCTCAAAGCCTGTCCAGACCGCAGATGTGAAGAGGGGATTATCTGCACTCAAAATTGTAATACAACGCACCTCCGCTATTTGGGACTGGGCCACCCGACGAATAGCAAAAATCCGCGGAAACTGATGCCAATTGAAATGCATTGAAGAAACAAAAATAATTCAAATAAATCATGAAAACACTGATAAACCTCTGGTATTTCTGGACTTGTCTTTAAGTGTCAGCCTACATTTTGAATGCATCTTCAAGGAAGAAGGATTACATTTCTTGTCTGAGCATCAACAAATACTGTTTATTGATTATGGCATGTTTTCAATTCAACCGTATGAACTCTAAGTTAACCATCAAGCAGTGGCGAGGAGGTCTACAATATGGTCTCGAGAACTTAACAGGTTCCAGGTTGCATCCGACCAACATTTGATGGAAAAACATAAAGTTGCCCCCCCACCCCCCAAAAAAGGTGTACATTTTTAACCCCTGTCATGATTGACATCAAAAGTTCAGTGAACATTAAATGATTAGCTTGTTTTGCTTTCCCTAAGGCTTTTGGGGGAATTTTGCAACACTTGTCTCACCCTCAACGTGGGGTGTTCAGAAAAAAATTAATTAGGTGAAAATGGAAGAATATACATTTGAAGACACATAAATTAAAGGGCCTCGTATTTAAAGAGTCCAGCCTCATCTTACATTTGTTATCGAAGTTGTATTTTCCACTTTTAAGTGCTTGACTTCATAAACTGCATCTGTGATGCAACTCATCTAGAACATATTATAATCAAATTGCTTGCTTATTTATTTTTTACACTTGGAAAACTTCAAATATTACTTAAAATGTGACCTTTACAGTTTCCCATAGAGTATCCGATTTCTATCCAACATTCATGCTCAGACAGAAATTCATCTGTAGTTGCAAAAACAAAATGTGGAACATATGACTATGGCTCATCATTACCTGCTTCTCATGCATCAGGATATGTGTCACTGCTACAGCTAGATAAAACGTTATCTGCTTGAACACGCAAACTGGATCGAGAAGGCTGGTTCTGACATGGGCGGCACGTTTAATCAGTGCCATTTAAAAAAAAAAATTCCATGACTAATGTTTTTTTTAGTATCATGTGAAGTGCATCTTGCTTTCTTGCCACCATGACGACGAACATTATGACACAATGCAAAAAGATTCCTATAATTGACACAGGCAGTGGGAGGCATACGACCAAGTCTACCGAGGGCAACCGAGCAATTTCTTTGGACTTATTAAATGGTTCTCAGAGAAGTAGGACTATAGTAGGAGTGTGTACCTGTTCCTAGGCACAGTACAATTTAGAGTTAAGACGTGGTAGCAGTGCCCTTTCCAAGCACCCAAAAGTACATGTATTAAAAGAGCAGGACCTTTGAGGGTACTACTGCAGTGACTTATCCCAGCAATTTCTTTTTCAATCATTATTTGAAATCAGTAGAATTAAGGTTCAGACAGTCAGAAATCAGTTGAGAACTGTGATAAGAACAGTTGAGCTATTTGACCAGGATCACACACTGATTTGCTCTTACGCCCAAAGAACCAGACTCAATGAAGCTGCCTACCAAAAAGTATGAAAAGATTTAAATTCAATTCCTGTGGGAAAATCAATCAGCTGCTGAAAGTTGGGGTACCTGGAACCTTCTCGGTGAAAAAACGAAAATGTGTTTCTCGGCCCACAGCCGAATGTGAGTGGTCAAGTGAAGGGTTTTACACGATTGTCAATCAATTGCAAATAGCATTTGTTTAACCCTAAAAGCAATAGTGGAAAAGGGAGTACACCCACTTTTACATGCAAATTTAATTGTAGCTTGATTTGTTCATTTCAATGTCTTTAATGCTTCAGGATGAGCTGGAAAGCGCTGCTGGGGAGAGGGAAGTACTGCTGATTCAGCGGTCCAGCCCCTGATCAGGGGTTGAAAAATGGATGAATGGATGGAAAGCTCAGGAGTCTAAGTCCGAGTCTATTCTAGCTTAAACAACATCATCATTGACACCGTTGTTTTCATGTAACATTTTTGAAACTTCCACATGCTGAGAGGCCCTTGACACTGCATCTTCTTGCAGTCATCCATACAAATAATGCTTGTGAAATGCAGTAGCTCCTCAGGAGCCATAGGGTCAAGTGTTGGAATCGGCACATAACTATGAACTCCCACCATCCATATATACGAGCACACTGCTGACGAATTTTTGTTGAAGGAATTTATTGCTGGATTGGCCGGACAAGCATGGACATGCAAACTCGTCACAGGAAGACCCCAAAAGTCAGGTGATTATAGGTGCTGTGGGGGAGCAGCACTCGCCACAACACCTCCAGGGCTGTATATTACTTGATGTCTGAAAAGTCAATTCATTAGCCTGTTCTTTAATGATCGAGCTCTGTCTGTCTACCCAAGATGGCCGCTTGTGCGCCAGTGTGTTCGGCGACGCTCCTGCCATTTCGGGTTTTTTTACTTTTCGCAATGCTTGTTACCTCCCTAGCAGCGTCTCGGTTGGTTTATGATCGCCGATCGTTGTTATTGATTCAACAACACGTCGGAGATTCGGCCGCGTTTTGGCAAGACGGTGGTGAAAAGACGCTACCTCCGTTCTTGGCTAACCTGCCGGCTAATCTCTTCCGCGTTCGCTCGCCCCCTTCACAGAAGCGCCGCCGCCGCCGTCGCCGCCGCCGCGGCAAACGTAGCGGTCAGCTCGTGAAGCTAAAACGGGATCTGAGACACACTTCGATCGCTCCGGCGTGGTGTGCCCTCAACCCCGTCGCCTCGTGCTTGCTAACAGTCGTTGGCTCTCCCATCGCGCCACGGCATTTCTACCCTCCACGCCTTTCTCGGGGAGGAATCCAGCGAAAGCTTTTGAGGGAATTCCCCCGGGCTCGGCGATCGGAAGAGGCAATCCCTCCCGTTGCTACTCCCACAAGGATCGCGTTGTTAAACGCCCGGTCGCTGACGAACAAGACCCATATTCTGAGGGAGTATTTCCTTTCCAATGACTTGGATTTCCTGTGTCTGACGGAGACTTGGGCAGGTACTGGTGAGTACAACGCTTTGCTTGAATTGTTGCCACCCGACTGTGGTTTCCTCGATACCCCGAGGACATCAGGCCGTGGTGGAGGAACGGTGAGCATCTTTAAGAACAATTTCAAATGTAAACGGTGCACATTCACCACATCGGCCACCAGCTTTGAAGCAACCTTCTTTGAAGTCGGTCGTGTTTTCCCGGTGCTCTGTGCTGTCATTTACCGTCCTCCTAAATACAACAAAGACTTTTTAAGCGACTTTTCAACCTTTCTTGCGGAAATCAGGCTGAGATATGATCATATCCTCCTAATGGGGGATTTTAATATCCATGTGTGCTGTCCGGAAAAAACGCTAGCAAAGGACTTCTTAAGACTTATCGACTCTTTTAATTTCGTGCAGTATGTGACCAGCCCGACACATGAACAAGGTCATATTTTAGACCTTGTCCTTGCTTATGGTCTACCGGTGTCAAATCTGGAAGTCCTTGAAAATGGGATTTCTGATCACATGGCAGTTTTATTTGACGTAGTCTTATCGCGTGCTGCTGTGAAATCTGCCGCTCCTAGTTTTAAACGCCGAATTTTTAACCCTCGCACTGCTGGTCGTTTCTCTGATGCCTTTAATAACCTTTGCGTATCCTCGTCTAACACAGAGGAACTCACCTCTTGGTTCAACTCATCATGCTGTGCCATCCTGGATTTGGTGGCTCCTTCAAAAACTGTGCTCCCAAAACCTAAACCCGAGCCATGGTTTAACGACATTACCCGCGCAGCTAGGCAGGGGTGTCGCAAAGCCGAACGCAAGTGGAAAAATGACAAATTGCATGTCTCTTATCAAATTTGGAAAGACTGCTGGCGTAACTACCAGCTCACAGTAAAAGAGGCCAAAAGAGAATATCTGTCGGACCTTATTCAAGCTAACCGTCACAACCCACGCGCACTATTTAAAACAATAGATTCTGTACTCAAACCCCCTCTGCCTACTTGCTCGGATTCTTCACCCGAGATGTGCAACAGATTCCTTCAGTTTTTCATTGGTAAGGTCTCTACAGCTAGGACTCCGGTCTCAAATACCGCATCTGACCCCTCTGTCCATGTTCCATGTTCAGCTGTGCTAAATTCTTTTGAAACTGTGTCCTTTGCGCTTTTGGAGGATGTAGTTCGCCAGACAAAGCCATCTGGCTCCCCTTGCGACTCTCTTCCCCCGCACTTCTTTCAGGAGGTTCTCCCGAGTGTTGGCGCATCAGTCTTGGATATCATCAACAGCAGCCTCTCTTCTGGTGTAGTTCCCCAACAGTTTAAACATGCTGTGGTCCAACCCTTGATCAAGAAAGCTGGCCTTGATCCAGATGTGCTGTCAAGTTTCAGGCCCATTTCCAAGCTGCCTTTCATTTCCAAAATTCTGGAAAAAGTCGTGCACATGCAGTTGAAAATTTTCTTGGATGAACATAACATCTTGGAGGTCTTCCAGTCAGGTTTCAAGACGATGCATAGCACGGAGTCAGCCCTGTTACGCGTTTCTAATGACATCCTCCTGGCAAATGACTCTGGAGACCACGTGTGTCTAGTTTTATTGGACTTAACTGCAGCATTTGATACAGTGGATCACAGTATTCTGCTGTCTCGTTTGCAGCACTTGGTGGGCATTGGCGGCAGTGCTCTTGAGTGGTTTAGGTCCTATTTAGCTGACAGAACCTTCTGTGTCAGCCTTGGCTGCTCTGAGTCACGCACTGCTCCCCTGTCATGTGGTGTTCCACAGGGCTCAATTCTGGGGCCTCTGCTGTTCTCGCTGTATCTGCTCCCATTGGGTTCCATCTTAAGGAAACATGGTATTCCCTTCCACTGCTATGCAGATGACTGCCAGATCTATGTCCCACTGAGCAAGAAAGACGCCTTCTCATTAAGGCCACTCCTATCCTGTCTGGAAGAAATCAAAACCTGGATGGCACAAAATTTCTTGAGATTCAATGAAAAGAAGACAGAGGTGATATTGTTTGGTCCCAGTGGCCCTTGTACATTCCATCCTCTAGACTTGGGCCCCCTGTCTCCTTATCTTAAGTCAACAGTCTCAAACTTGGGCCTTAAACTGGACAGTGATTTCAAACTCGATCGGCAAATTGGTGCCGTTGTTAAATCCAGCTTCTTTCACCTTAGACAGCTGGCCAAAATAAAACCTCTCCTCTCACATGAACACTTTGAGATGGTAATTCATGCCTTTGTCACATCCCGGCTCGATTACTGCAATGCCCTTTACTTTGGAGTCAGCCAGTCCTCCATTAAGCGCCTTCAGCTGGTCCAGAATGCCGCCGCTCGCCTCTTGACTGGTACTCGTAAGAGGGAGCACATAACTCCTACTCTGGCATCCCTTCACTGGCTCCCCATTCATTTTAGAGTTATTTTCAAGATCCTCTTATTTGTTTTCAAATCTCTGAATAATCTCGCGCCACCTTACCTCTCTGAGCTCATCCGCCCCTACACACCTGCCCGGCGCCTCAGGTCTGTGGACCAGACTTTATTAGAAGTACCAAGAACTAAACTGAGGCTCAGAGGGGATCGAGCCTTTTCTGTTGCTGGTCCCTCTCTCTGGAATGACCTCCCACTAAACATTCGGCAAGCCTCCTCGCTGCCCATCTTCAAAACCCTCCTCAAAACTCACTTGTATTCTTTGGCATTCGACTCAGCATGACTTAGATTTGTTCTTGGTTTTACTGTTTGGTGCTTTCTACCGCCTTTATTACCGATTTGTCTTACTGTTTATTGTGCATGTTAAATTGCTCCATGTACAGCACTTTGTATGCAGCGATGGCTGTTTGAAAGTGCTCTATAAATACTGTTGACTTGACTTGAATTTCCACAACTATTTTTAATTAACTTAAGATAAGAAAAGATAAGAAAACCTTTATTAGTCTCGCAGTGGAGAAATTCCCGATTCACAGCAGCAAAGTTATGAAAGGAAGAAGTAGAACAACAAAATATAGGAGCTGCTGGAAAGGCAGCCACTCTCGCGGCACCATTTTGAAGTCAAAATAACAAAAATAACACAACACAACACATAAGACACAGACAGTCGTGCAATCTTCACCAATTTTCTGCATACACTTTGTTTACCCGCTGAAATGTAAATTACAGCCAACGTTCCATCTCCCTTTGAAAGCAATTTACACCACATTCTTCTTTTGGGTGTACACTTAACACCCCCTCAAACTACACTGGTAGAGAAGAATGCTAACATCGTCATTGAAAGCATATATCCTGTTTTCACCTTATGCCGTGGTCAAATGACAAAAGGGGTTGTCAACTCATTGCGCTGGAAATTTGGACTACCGGTATTTAACATTCGGAAGTATTAGTGACAATATGGGGAAAGGTCTTACGGGGCATTTATGATCAAAGCCTTTGAATTCTGCCCAGCAACAGGTGGCCAAGCAAACATAACAAAACGGGGAAAAATAATGCAATTGTGTTGAAGAATGAACATTGGAAGCACAAAAAAAAAAAAAAAAAAACCCTGATATTGTATTGTAGTTTTTCCTGGAATACAGGAACAACACCAATCAAGAGAGCCCTTTTTAAGAGGCCCAAAAGTGCGTTCTCAGCTATAAAAAGTGTACGGTAAAGGAACTAAAGCCCTATATTTGAGGGTGCCACCCAGTCACGAGCCTCGAAAGATATTATGATGTACAGTGGTACCTTACGATAAAAGTTGAATTCATTTTGTGTGCATGCTCGTAACACAAAAAAAGTTCTCATTTTATCTAAAAATCATCTTTCCCCAGGGAAATGCCATTATTCCATTCCAGCCCCCCCAAAACAAAACAAAAAAAATACCGTTGTTTTTAAAAAAAAAAAAAAAAGAATAATAGCACTCTTTATAATATATAAAGATGTACTTTACAACAAGATACAGTGATAACATAATTCAATATAATGTAAAGAACTAAACAGTTTGTGCATTATGATTAGTTCATTGTGATTGAGTAGAAATATGGAAATACATGGAGATGGTCATAACTCTTCAGTGCATGCAAATAGGATAAAGAATATATGACTGTGATTATTGTTATATTGTCTGTCTACATGTGTTCTACTGTTTGTGTTCAAATGTCCATTGCTTAAAGGATTATTACGTTGATGCTATTTTTTGCAGCAAGTCTATGACATTTTGAATTGTGTAATGTATTTGCATTAAGCTAAGGGGGCCTTCCCAAGGCTATATGGTTGTTGTTTCACAACATGTAATCAATCTTCTCTGTTTTATGTTTAGTTTGACAGTAAACTTCAACTGGGAGGGACTTTAAACATCTTGAAGCCGTTTTTTTGAAGAACTGATTGTTGTGAAATGAGTTTTCACTGCCACCATAGTGCTTGTACCTAAAAGTCAAAACAAAAATCAAGGCTCATAGTTCAGGTCACTCGAACCTCAAGGCACTGCTGTGTTTTTTGCACATGGGATGAGTCGCGAACTGGAACCATGGGCATTGAAAGTAAAAAAATATATAGGAAGTAAAAAAATTACAAAAACTAACAAATCAAAACACTGTGTTTTACGTATCTCCTACAAATGTATTATTTAAATATTTTTTTAATATACTGTATGAATACCAGTGCCTCGGGGGTCAAAAGGGTACAGGTGTGTTCTCACGCAGCCAAAAAGTCAAATTTGAAGAGAACAAAAACATTACAAGTATCCTGCATGTGAGCACTTCCAGTGACTACCTGAGCCCCAAAAGGTGCATGTACATTCTCCCGAAAGAAGAGTCATGAACCGAAGGTATTTATCGATCTCGACCCGATAACAAACTTGATCACCAGCAATCGAACGGCCTGTCACTGCGATGCTGAGCAGCTCATTCCCGGCATGTGTACGCACCTCCGCGACCATCCCTCCCGTCAGCGGCCGTTCAGCATGTCCGCTGTCACTTTACCAGCACTTTCAACTCGGCGTCACCCGGAGCACTTCGGCCTGTCCAATACCCGTCACTTGTTCGCGACAACCGTCAGAAAATGTGCGAAACAGTCTCACGAGCGACATGAAGTCGAGTAAAGCTTGAGTTTCGTCTCTTTAAAGGGCTCAGGACGCCGCTTTTTTTTTACACACACACACACACACACACACACACACTATGTGACGCCCTCCCCTTTACTTCCTAATTCCAATATTCGTCAAAAATGACAGTGAATATGGCGTGGACGTGGCTTTAACCTACCTCATAAAGGTCTCCCGAAGCCATAGTGGCGTGCTGGCACCGCGACGCGTTGTTCTTGCCTGCCCTGTGGGCTTTTTTTGGAGGCTCTTTGGACGGGGAATTAGCGAGCAGCCTTGTTATTGCGAGCGATGGGTAGTCAGCACGCAGATCAGCAGACAGTGTCAATCGAGCCCGGCGCTTTGCGATGGATCGTTCAACCGCTAGAAACAAACAAGCACCCGGACGGTGCTTGTTTACTCAGCGCAAAAACCGACGCCGAAAATGAGTTGATACAAGGCGAGGATGGCCTATGATCGTGCACCTCCTCCTCGTCTTACTGGGGGCACAGCGAAGTGTCTTGTGACGACGCTGAGCAACGTCGAGATCCACTCCACCTGTTCACACGACCTGATTTAGGAACACGCTTTTGTAAATAACACCTTTAATACGGTCCTTTTACGATCACAGTAATTGAGTCAAATGATTAAGACGAGTATTAAAGCTATCAATAAACTGCTTTGAATCAGCCTCTTGTTGCAAACAACTGATGATATGATGCAAATAGTTTTTTTTGTCTGACAAAATCAAATGGTTCAACATACTTCGTAACTACACTTTTACACAATAGGATCCAATACAAGAACACTGTCATTCAGATAGAAACGTTCAATATTGATTTAAATTTACCAATACATAAGTTAATGTACCCATTTTTGAGTTGTGCTTTGCAGTTATGAGCAACATAGTTTGTTTCAAGGAACAATTACAAAAACAATCATTGTTAAAATCTTCTTTCAAAGCAGAATTATATTAGATACAGCTCCTCCTTTGTAATGTGCATTGTGCTGGTGCACACGTGAACCCTCGTCTGTACGTTTCCCCCCTTAAAAACTAATAATTTTATGGTTCTCGCGATACACATTAGGATGCCGTAAGATGTCACCAAGGCCCTCGCTTATATGCTATTAGTAACAAGTCAAGGAAGTCATTCATCTCGAGTGAGAGACTAACATCTTTGCCCGTCTGGGAGGAGCTAAGTTTGGCCTGGGTTGTTAGCAGTAGTTAATTATTATGTTATATTACATGTGCATTTTTTTTTGCAATCAACTAATCTGTAAACATTTTTTCCGCTCAATGTTGTACAGTGAGTTTGAATTGACCAAGTGTTTTGGGATCACAGTTTATGGCATATTTCTGATTTAATATATGCACATATACATATTTTGAGGGGGCTATTGCCAACAAGGCTTGGTTCCTACCCCCCGCACATGTACAGTGTGTGTGAGTTTGTCTCTCTCTCTCTCTCTCTCTCTATATATATATATGTATATACATATAGATACTGTATATTTATCTATACAGTATATATATACAGTATATACTGTATATACATATACACACACACACACGAGTGCGTCTGCAAAGAGATCCTGCGGTATTTGCCTGCTCAGCGAGCGAGAGGAGGCAAGAAGACTTATGGCGGGACAACTTGTGGCTGCTTCATTTTGCCGAGAAGAGCGTTTCCCTGCTGGAGCACCCTCGCTGCCCACCTGACTTGACTGCGTGTGACATATTTTTCTCCTGGCCTCTTCTCTTCTGGACTCCAGGGGATTACTTGAAAGGAACAACGTTACAGTTTGGATTTTAAATATATATTTTTATGAGACCATTCCAGGTACTTTTCTGACCCACCTATTGTAGTAGACATACATACATCCATTCATAAATACACACGTTTGTATTTGGGATTGTTATGTTCATTTGAAATAGACCGAGATAATATTATCACCCTTAGAACTTAAGATGTATGTACTGTACGTACACTGGGCTTATTTTACATCCATACTATCCCTCTCTTGCATTAAATCGGTGACTCCCCCACACAGTTTTTACCCCTTGTCACTGGGCTTCACACTTGGGCAGTAGTATTCCTCCCACGTGTTCTGACTTCTCTGGAGGACAGATTGGATTCCTGCGGTTATGTTGCAAGACATTCCCTCTCTAGGGTCGTGAAAGAAATCACATCTAGTGTGCACACATTCTTCGGTGTGTCCACTTTGCTACTTTTGCATGAGTCATTCAAGACTAATTATCAAGTAGTCGAAAAGTGAATTTCAATTAGTTCTTTGTTTTCTATGTTTTTTTTCCTTTACACTGTCTCTATAGATATAAAACCAAATAAACCACATAGCGTCAAATAACATTATACATAAGCTTGAACGCAAACAAGTGTTTCTTTTGGTTTGATGGAGTTAAACTTGGTTTTGTCTAATACAGTTTCTGAGCCTTCTCCTTGAGTCCGTACAATCTGAAACATTTCCAAAAACATTTTCACATAATTTGTCTTTATTCTCCTTGGAAAGTCAGTGCAAACAATCTTGTTTGCCAAAAAACTGCCCTAAGATCTGGCACAGGTATGGCTTTACTTCACAAGACTACATGCGCAATGGTCAAAGAAGGTCATACGAACTGTTGCCAGGGAAATAAGAGCTTGTCAAGAGCTGCCAGGTAGCTGTAGATGCCCAAAAGTCCAAGTGTGAGAGCAACCATGGACACCAGCGAGTACCGTCTTTGAATCAGGAAGTAGATGAGAACCAAAAAGAAAGTAGACAGCAAGGAAAGCACCACTTTCTGTTCAGTGCTAGGAAGAGAAGAAGAAACACTGTAAAATCATGCAGTTATACCGTTTCCAAATTAATGTTTTGTTACTAAATTCACTTCTATTGAAGATCCTCCAATTCATGCCAAAAATCTCATGAGTCCATGTTAATAAAAAGATATCCTTTATTTGTCCCACGCTGGGGAAATTTACTTTTCAACCAGTACAGTTGTATACCAAATTATAAAATAAATTTGATGGCTGACAACACAAATTTCTATGCACTGCAAAGTGGTACACCAAATTCCAAACTGACAAGTTTGATGACTGACAACACAAATGTCTATGCATTGCATAGTGGTCCGCGAAATTCCAAAGTGACCAGTTCAGCAGTGATCAGAACGCTAATTGGCCTCTATCTTGCCTTGTATTCTTTGGCATTCGACTCAGCATGACTTAGATTTGTTCTTGGTTCTACTGTTCGGTGCTTTCTACCGTCTTTATTACCGATTTGTTTTACTGTTTACCTCTCCGGGAGCCGTCACCTTACCGTGGTGGAGGGGTTTGTGTGTCCCAATGATCCTAGGAGCTAAGTTGTCTGGGGCTTTATGCCCCTGGCAGGGTCACCCATGGCAAACAGGTCCTAGGTGAGGGACCAGACAAAGCACGGCTCACAAAACCCCTTATGACAGACAAAATCGATGGCACTCAGTTTCCCTTGCCCGGACGCGGGTCACCGGGGCCCCCCTCTGGAGCCAGGCCTGGAGGTGGGGCTCGTTGGCGAGCGCCTGGTGGCCGGGCCTACACCCATGGGGCCCGGCCGGGCTCAGCCCGAAGAGGCAACGTGGGTCCTCCTTCTCATGGTCTCACCACCCGTGGGAGGGGTCAAAGGGGTCGGGTGCAATGCGAGCTGGGCGGCAGCCAAAGGCGGGGACCCTGGCGGTCCGATCCTCGGCTGCAGAAGCTAGCTCTTGGGACATGGAATGTCACCTCTCTGGCAGGGAAGGAGCCCGAGCTGGTGTGTGAGGTAGAGAAGTTCCGACTGGATATAGTCGGACTTGCCTCCACACACAGCCTGGGTTCTGGTACTAGTTCTCTCGAGAGGGGTTGGACTCTCTTCCACTCTGGAGTTGCTCATGGTGAGAGGCGCAGAGCAGGTGTGGGCATACTCATTGCACCCCGGCTCAGTGCCTGTACATTGGGGTTCACACCGGTAGACGAGAGGGTTGCTTCCCTCCGCCTTCGGGTGGGGGGACGGGTCCTGACTGTTGTTTGTGCATATGCACCAAACGGCAGCTCAGCATACCCACCCTTTTTGGAGTCCTTGGAGGGTGTGCTGGAGAGTACTCCTGCTGGGGACTCCCTTGTTCTGCTGGGGGACTTCAATGCTCACGTGGGCAATGACAGTGAGACCTGGAGGGGCGTGATTGGGAGGAACGGCCCCCCCGATCAGAACTCGAGTGGTGTTTTGTTATTGGACTTCTGTGCTCGTCACGGACTGTCCATAACGAACACCTTGTTCAAACATAAGGGTGTCCATATGTGCACTTGGCACCAGGACACCCTGGGCCGTAGTTCGATGATCGACCTTGTGGTTGTATCATCGGATTTGCGGCCGCATGTTTTGGACACTCGGGTGAAGAGAGGGGCGGAGCTGTCAACTGATCACCACCTGGTGGTGAGTAGGCTCCGATGGTGGGGAAAGATGCCGGTCCGTCCTGGCAGACCCAAACGTATTGTGAGGGTTTGTTGGGAGCGTCTGGCGGAATCCCCTGTCAGAAGGAGTTTCAACTCCCACCTCCGACAGAGCTTTTCCCATGTTCCGGGGGAGACGGGGGACATTGAGTCCGAGTGGACCATGTTCCGTGCCTCTATTGTTGAGGCGGCCAATCTGAGTTGTGGCCGTAAAGTGGTTGGTGCCTGTCGTGGCGGCAACCCTCGTACTCGCTGGTGGACACCAGCAGTAAGGGATGCCGTCAAGCTGAAGAAGGAGTCCTATCGAGCCTTTATGGCCTGTGGGACCCCAGAGGCAGCTGACGGGTATCGACTGGCCAAGCGGAACGCAGCTTCGGTGGTCGCCGAGGCAAAAACCCGAGCGTGGGAAGAGTTCGGTGAGGCCATGGAAGCCGACTTCCGGACGGCTTCGAGGAAATTCTGGTCCACCATCCGACGTCTCAGGATGGGGAAGCAGTGCACCACTAACACTGTGTACAGTGGGGATGGGGCACTGCTGACTTCGACTCGGGACGTTGTGAACCGGTGGGCAGAGTACTTCGAAGACCTCCTCAACTCCACCAACACGCCTTCCTTGGAGGAAGCAGAGCCTGGGGACTCTGAGGTGGGCTCTCCTATCTCTGTGGTTGAAGTCACCGATGTGGTTAAAAAGCTCCTCGGTGGCAGGGCCCCAGGGGTGGATGAGATCCGCCCGGAGTTCCTCAGGGCTCTGGATGTTGTGGGGCTGTCCTGGTTGACACGCCTCTGCAACATCGCGTGGTCAACGGGGAGAGTGCCTCTGGATTGGCAGACCGGGGTGGTAGTCCCTCTTTTTAAAAAGGGGGACCGGAGGGTGTGTTCCAACTACAGAGGGATCACACTCCTCAGCCTCCCTGGTAAGGTCTATTCAGGGGTGCTGGAGAGGAGGGTCCGTCAGGAAGTCGAGCCTCAGATTGAGGAGGAGCAGTGTGGTTTTCGTCCCGGCCGTGGAACAGTGGACCAGCTCTACACCCTTAGCAGGGTCCTCGAGGGTATGTGGGAATTCGCCCAACCAGTCTACATGTGTTTTGTGGACTTGGAGAAGGCGTTTGACCGTGTCCCTCGGGGAGTTCTGTGGGGGGTGCTTCGTGGGTATGGGGTACCGAACCCCCTGATACGGGCTATTCGGTCACTATACCACCGATGTCAGAGTTTGGTTCGCATTGCCGGCAGTAAGTCGGAATCGTTTCCAGTGAGGGTAGGACTCCGCCAAGGCTGCCCTTTGTCGCCGATTCTGTTCATAATCTTTATGGACAGAATTTCTAGGCGCAGCCGAAGCGTTGAGGGCGTCCGTTTTGGTGGCCTCAGTATTGCATCCCTGCTTTTTGCAGATGATGTGGTGCTGTTGGCTCCTTCAAACGGGGCTCTCCAACTCTCACTGGAGCGTTTCGCAGCCGAGTGTGAAGCGGTTGGGATGAAAATCAGCACCTCCAAATCTGAAACC
Source organism: Hippocampus guttulatus (assembly GCF_054856545.1). NCBI lineage: Eukaryota > Metazoa > Chordata > Actinopteri > Syngnathiformes > Syngnathidae > Hippocampus > Hippocampus guttulatus. Next base: position 16,265,309 of record NC_141263.1, read on the forward strand.
ATGGTCCTCAGTCGGAAAAGGGTGGAGTGCCCCCTCCGGGTCGGGGGAGAGATCTTGCCCCAAGTGGAGGAGTTTAAGTATCTTGGGGTCTTGTTCACGAGTGAGGGCAGGAGGGAGCGAGAGATCGACAGGCGGATCGGTGCAGCGTCTGCTGTGATGCGGACGTTGTATCGGTCTGTCGTGGTGAAGAAGGAGCTGAGCCGAAGGGCGAAGCTCTCAATTTACCGGTCGATCTACGTTCCAACCCTCATCTATGGTCACGAGCTATGGGTCGTGACCGAAAGAACGAGATCCCGGATACAAGCGGCCGAAATGAGTTTTCTCCGCAGGGTGTCCGGGCTCTCCCTTAGAGATAAGGTGAGAAGCTCGGTCATCCGGGAGGGGCTCAGAGTCGAGCCGCTTCTCCTCCACATCGAGAGGAGCCAGATGAGGTGGCTTGGGCATCTGATTCGGATGCCTCCTGAACGCCTCCCTGGTGAGGTGTTCCGGGCATGTCCCACTGGGAGGAGACCCCGAGGAAGACCCAGGACACGCTGGAGTGACTATGTCACCCAGCTGGCCTGGGAACGCCTCGGGATCCCCCAGGGAGAGCTGGAAGAAGTAGCTAGGGAGAGGGAAGTCTGGGCTTCCCTGCTAAAGCTGTTGCCCCCGCGACCCGGCCCCGGATAAGCGGTAGAAGATGGATGGATGGATGGATGGATGTTTTACTGTTTATTGTATATGTAAAATTGCTCCACGTACAGCACTTCGTATGCAGCGATGGCTGTTTGAAAGTGCTCTATAAATACAGTTGAGTTGAGAAAGTGACAACAATGCCAAGGCTCTGCCTGTATTGGGAAGCTGGGATGGATGTGAGTATTTTCAGATTCACAGTGCCGTGCATTGTGATGGATTATTCCAGCTCTGGTCAAATTTGCAGTTAGGCATCAATTTGGAAAAAACAGCTCAGAACAATGTGTTTTTCAAAGCATGCCCGCCCTATGAGGTCATACGTAGTACATGATTGGAGATTCCACTCCAGGAGAACCTTTGTATTGATCAACAAATGGTGTACTTTCGCAAAATTGTCAAGCAGAAAAATGAAAGGCAAGCCAGACCTATGGCGAGTGAAGATACACTTCCAGTGTGGGAAAAGTGGCATCACCTCTGACTTTATGCGGCACCAATGCACAACAATGGAGTTATAGTACCACAAAAGCAGAGAAGCAGTTTGGAGGTGGAGCTTGGCTAGCAAACTACCAACGGCATCAATTGTTTGACAATTACTTGACAAGGTGCAATTTTCTGGAGCTGTTGGATGAGAGCAGAATTCATGCCTCTGGAACAACAAGAGTCTCTCAGTTTGCCCGGACTTCTCTACAATAAGCTGTTGACAGTAAGGTCGCAATGGCAGAGTGGTAGGACAATGTGTAAAATGTTTGAATATTGGTTACTCCCACCTGTTAAGCCATTGGCCCAGGTCAGGAAGATGAGCCCACTGCTCACCTGTCTGGTTGATGGAGCGCAGCACTCAACAGCAAATCCAAACAAAGAGGGGCGTGGCTAACATTGGCCACTTCTCTGTGTAAATCTCTTCCTTAGGCTGTACCTTATAGGGAAGGCCATATTCTTCTCCACCTGAGCCTCTGTTTTTTCCAAAGTACTTCTGACACAATTCCTGGAAGACCGCAAGGCAAAGGGTGGTGAGCAGAAAGTACCAGGTGAGATGCTTCTCCTCTATGAAGCTGCTGGACGCAAAACTGAGGATGTGACTGGCTGTGCCTGCCAGTCGCAAAACATCCAACTCTGACCATTTGCTGCCACTGATTTTCAACAGTGACTGTGAAAAGAAAGAAAAGTTGAACCTTTAAATTGGCAGCTGAAAATAAATGCCAAGCAAGTGTATTTTTGAACTTGGACTAAGACTGAGTCACCCATTAAGGAATTGAACGAATCCTGACGAAACAACATTCACTAGTTGCGCACACACTTGCAAACCTCATCGAGGTCTGGCCTAAGCAACTACTCTTCTTTTTTCCAAGTGCATGTCGATATCATAATCTTATCCGCTTGTACATGTACTGTACGGTGTTGTAAAGCAGAGGTGAGGGACTCAAGTCGCATGAGTTGATTTGAATCAGACTCGAGTTGCTACTTCCAGGGCTTACGCCCTTGCTTGGGTAAAACTCTCATTAGATACTCGACTTGGCTTTGGCTTGGTATTTATTAGAAGGTTTGTATCACCTTCCCATTCAACTCTTGTCCCAAGGGGAGTCTTCTTGTCATCGTAGAAAGCAGCAAACAAGACATGGCTGAAAAGCAAGCAATAGCAGCCAACACAAGACCCCAGGCGAAGTTGCAGAAGTAGCAGGAGCTCTCATCAGATGTGCACACCAAAACGTGCACGGTCGCAAGCAGCATGCACAAGAGGAAAAAAGGGCAACGAGAGCAAGGCTGAAATGACTGGGACTTCCACAGCTGCTGAGTCATTCAGAGCTTCGGGCATCGCCAATAATAAGACGAACAAGGGCTTTGAGAAAACAAGAGTAAAAAGCTTGTGTTAGTACAACATCATGGTGAGCACGTTGCAGCAGTTACATCAAGATTTGAATAAGTGTCTACTCTCTGGATGTAAAGTTGTGTTTATTATCTGTGAATGAACATTCAAGCGATATATGACTCAAAAGTTTGTTGTATATTCATTGGCGGTTTCTGTGATGAAATGTACAACTGATCATCCACTTTCAAAAAGGGCTTTGTCATCTCAACATTGTAGTGAAGCATCGAAGGAATATTTTTGTGTTTTTATGTATGGCAGTCCGCCACTTGAGCTTACAGTTGTGTGACATTTACGAATGTTGACGAAACAGATGTTTGAATCAGATTTGGAAATAAACTCATTATGACAGAACACCATTGGCTTAACTTTTCTGCCACAGAGGGGATATTATTTTGACTTTTAAGAATAAAAGTGGACCTTTTTTTCCCCCAGATAGTTCAGAACGCTAAAATCAATTAGAAATTGCTTGTGCGTGTAATGAATGTTTTATGATGAGAACAGTTTGACCCTGAAATGTCCATTTCCAGTATTTTCTGTCGTAAAAACTGTATAGTATAAAGACTAGAATAGTAATAGTAGCATTTGTGGTACCTTTCATGTTTTTTTTCCGGCTCACATTGAGCAATCGCATGGTAACCGGCTAGCCCTTCACTTACTCTGCCATGTCACAAAAAGGCACACGTCAATAACACATGAACACTATGGCCTTTGTGTCTTGTGACTTTTGGCTGAACAACATTTCATTAAAACTGTTTTATTATTAACACTCAGATATTTTTTCATGATCCTTTTATACTACTTGTATTGTATATTTATATTTTTTTCTCGATTAGAAACATGAGGTCAGCAGTTTCATTCTGACATAACATTCACTTACATGCTTCTTCTTGACAGAAATGCACAAAAGGAAAATCCTCTGTCTTTACCTGAAGTGTGAAGACCAGTCCAGTAATCATGCAGTACATGTCGTACTTGCCAAGCTGTTTTCTGAGGGTTGAGCTCATGGCGGACAGAGCTTCCAAATACTGTTTTAGGACTTTCTTGCCCATGCGGGCCAAAACCTCTGATGTGCTTCCCTCCATATAGCACTTTATTCATTTGCCGTGTGCCCTCTTAGCCAGATGGCATTCTTCAAATCCTGCCTTCTGGACCAGAAAACAAAAGTTTATTTTACACTCCTGATTTGGAGCTGTGTTTTATGGATTTGGCATATTACTGTTTTGAATCATTAGCTGTGCTGTCGACGGATGTTGTGTGCAAACACAATTGGTGAACCCACCACCAAAGTTCAGAGACCTATTGATGTTTATCCAAGACAGAGATGCAATATGTGTAGCTTAGAAACACTTTCCGAATTCATCCCTCATTTCATCTGAATGACGGTAAAATAAGGTTCCAAGCAGTTGGCAATTTCTACACATCTTTATACATATAATTTCTTCATGCAAAAAAAATGAGACAGCTGCATATTAGAAATGAGGATCAAGGAGTGCAAAACATAACTACACTGTCATGAAAAAGTATTTATTGTCTTCTCAGATCCCGATGATGAATGGATGGATGGATTTATTCAGTAAAAAAAACCAAACAAACAAAAAAACTATTCAAAGCTACATGGCTGTGTGAAAATAAATGCGTCCCCCTTGTTAAATCATGAATTTACAAAGTGAGAACACATGGAACAGTGGTGAACCTTCCCAGAAGTGGACAGCCTCCAGAAATAACCCCAAAATCATACCGACGACTCATCCAGGAAGTGACAAAAGAAACCAGGACGTTGAAAAAAGAACTGCTGGCCTCTCCCGCTTCAGTTATGCTCAGTGTTCATGACTCAACAATGAGGAAGAGATTGAGCAAAAATGGCATCCGTGGCAGAGTTCCAAGGTCAAAACCACTGCTTACCAAAAAGGACAAAATGGCTCATGTTTCGCCAAACATATCTGAATGATTCCCTAGACTTTTTGGAGAATATCCTCTGGACTGACCAGCCAAAAGTTGAACTTGGAAGTTAAACTCAATAGTGTGTCTTTTGTCATATCTGTTCTAAATGAATTCTGCTCTTTACCAGAAAATCCTGAAGGAAAATATTTGCGCCATAATAGGGGAGGGGGAGAGGATTTGGGAGATATGCCAAGTGGAGGCGATGATAAATAGGGTTGTGTATTTCATTTATGTGATCATGCGAGTGTGTATCATGAGTCTGTGTCCTTTGTCCCAGCAGCACACCAGCACATTGTCCCATTGCCATGGAGACGACCCTCGTCTGGCTTCCAAACAGGAACGCAGGGCACAGGAGATGAGGATAAGAGGTGGGCTCCAACGTTTGGTGGCATCAAGATCCAGGAGAAGAATCCAACACTTTTATAAACCTTGAGTCTTTCACTGGAGCTCTTGATTGGCATCAATTGGATGAATTTGTGATCGATTCATCGAGACGAGCGGTCAACTTCTCCACTTTGGTATCCAAAGTACACCCAGCTCCCCTTTTCTTGCTCTTCTCATTGTGAAAGTTTGATTAATTGCGTTGAGAGAGATGATTTAGATTTTCAGAAAAAAAATTCAGCGCGAGGCTGGAATGATAGCTGTGACACACACACACAAGTGGTCAGCTGATCCACCTCCCAGTTTTGAGGTCATGGGTTTGAATTCGGTCTCCAGCCTTCCTGTGTAGATTTTTGTTTTTTGCATGTTTCCCCTCTGCTTGTGTTGTTTTCCTCTGGGTACTCTCCGGTTTCCTCCCACATTCCAAAAACATGCATGGTACCTTTATTGAATACTAAATTGTCCTGAGGTATGATTGTGAGCGTGACTGATTGTCTAAATGTGCTCTGCGATTGGCTGGCTAGTTCAGGGTTTACCCCGCCTCTCGCCAAAAGACAGTTGGGTTAGGCTCCAGCGAGGATAAACCACACAAATAATGAATGAATTAATTATAGAGCTTGATTGGTAAAATTGAAGGACCCAAGCTAGTGCCGCATCTTTGTGCTCAGCTACAAGTATTTCTTCGATTTGTCACCACCCTTACTTTAAAAAAAAACAAGGAAAAAGGCAAATCAATGTTGTTTTCGAACTTCCAGGTTTCCTTCATTTAGGGCTTGATTTTAATAGATAATAGCTTTAAATAGTGGCAGCTAAATTGTGTGTTCACTTTTATGGTTAAAAGAGACTTGGTTTGTGTGTTGATAGTTGAAGAGACAATTTTAAATAACTTGCCCTGTAAAATAACATGAAAGATATAGCTTGTGTTGCCCATTCAAAGGTAAATTGGGCTTGCAATTTACCTTTCCCATAGTCCAGAAAGTTGTCTTTCAGCAGGCAGCTTAGCTGGTGGCCAATGAGAAGTAGGAAGCGCAGGTGATCTCGAAGTGAGGCTCCTTCAATAATGTCCGGAATGACATGACCCACACACTTTTGAGAGATGGGCAGGCCCAGCGACAGGGCCAAGGTTGGAGTCAAATCAAGCTGCTCAACTTCACCAGGCTTCTTCATCCCCACTGAAATGAATGAAATGAAAACAAAAAAGGTACGTTTCCTGGATCAGCCTTTATCCTCAAGTAGGGTTTACCGTCATTTTCTATTCAGAGGTTGACACTATCAAGGGCTGACATTTTCAGTTCATTTGTTTACGGGAGCCCTCAAAATATCAATTTCTCCTTATGAAAAAAAATTGCTTTCCAACGCCTTTAAAAGATGTAGGTTGTTTTTTTTCTCTCCAAAATTTTAATATCACTTGCTTGTCTTGTGAATGAGAGCACCACACACGATACAGTTTCAGCCTTCCCGAGGTGAACTCCTCAATACCGGCAATCAATCAATTGTTGTGATTTTCATTACATGACACCCCAACAGAGAATATACAGTATATTTAAGGTCAAAACAATGTTGAGTAGCCTACGATGAGGAGTTTGTTGCTGACCCTTGGATAGACAGTAATCAAATATGTTTGACTTGATTTCATTACTCAATCACACCACCTTCAGTGAAGAAATCATTTGTGCATTTGCCACTGTTGTACGTCGTAGCACCATGCTGAAAGTACATTCCATGCTGAACACTTCCATTGACTGTCCCTGTCTGTTCTTTATAGCTACAGTATTCTTTTTAACTTAGAGAAAAGCAAAAGGAAGGTATGAGTTCATAGCCATACACTTCCTCACTTTCAAGGAGTGACATGATGATGAGCTTGACAAAATGTTTTAAGGCCTCGCTTTGTCTACAATGGAGGAGGATATAATCTCAATTCATTTGTCACTTTGTGAAAATTCAACACAAGTGTAAAAATACAGCCTTGAGATCAAAGAAACATTTGCGTATACAGCAATCCCTCGTTTATGTTAGGGGTTACGTCCCAGGCCGCCCGGCATGATTTATTAATGTAGCATACATATTACCGTTCCACGCAAACACTGTCAAGAGGCCGATAGGCTGATATGCGCTGCGGGTATTAAATTATTTCTGTCAACTTGGAGTCGCCGTTCGGTCCACATATTCTACACTGTGTCTTTTCTCGTGATCACGGGTGACTGGCTGGCTGTTGAAATTACAATTCGTTTCACTAGATGGCGATATTGTCTCATAAAACACGAGTCAGAGCTTCCCCGCTGGCATTTCAGTTCAATGATGATGAGCTACTATTCATAGAATGAAGAGGGGACAAATATTTGCCCTGTAATTATTTATTTACGCGCACAAGACACAGACAAGCAGATTCACTGCAGGGACACCTTGACTTGCTAAATGGATGTTCGTGTTGTTCAGCCTCATTTAGAGTACACTGGTTATAACCGACGATACAATTACACATTCCAGAACCTTTCAGACGTTCCACATTTACATCTGTTCCTACTCAATGTAATCTAAAGAAATACTCAAAATAGAGAGCAAGTGATAAGTATCGTACACCGTGAGAGGATGAGGCCACGGTAAACTTCATGTCCAGTAGAGGGCACACAAGTATTGTAAATATTATGAGAATCCCTCAAGCTCACACAACTACACGCTACATTATCCTGACGAAGTAATCGCGCTTTCTCTGCTGATCACTACCCTTTTAGTTGAATACAAATTTTTATTGTCATTAATCAACATTCTGTGGTCTTGACAGCCTAATTGCAACAATTGTGTCTCTGAAAGTGTGACCCGAATAGTAATAGGTGATTATTGTCCAATTTAAAAAAAAAAAAAAAAAAAAAGAATCCTCGCGAGTTTGTCTGTAGTTCAACTTGCCACATGGAGCTCATTTTAAAGGTGCAAGTACAGATGAATAATTCAGCTATAATTAGTCAAGTCAAGTCAAGTCAAGTCAACAGTTTTATAGAGCACTTTCAAACAGCCATCGCTGCATACAAAGTGCTGTACATGGAGCAATTTAACATGCACAATAAACAGTAAGACAAATCGGTAATAAAGGCGGTAGAAAGCACCAAACAGTAAAACCAAGAACAAATCTAAGTCATGCTGAGTCGAATGCCAAAGAATACAAGTGAGTTTTGAGGAGGGTTTTGAAGATGGGCAGCGAGGAGGCTTGCCGAATGTTCAGTGGGAGGTCATTCCAGAGAGAGGGACCAGCAACAGAAAAGGCTCAATCCCCTCTGAGCCTCAGTTTAGTTCTTGGTACTTCTAATAAGGTCTGGTCCACAGACCTGAGGCGCCGGGCAGGTGTGTAGGGGCGGATGAGCTCAGAGAGGTAAGGTGGCGCAAGATTATTCAGAGATTTGAAAACAAATAAGAGGATCTTGAAAATAACTCTAAAATGAATGGGGAGCCAGTGAAGGGATGCCAGAGGAGGAGTTATGTGCTCCCTCTTACGAGTACCAGTCAAGAGGCGAGCAGCGGCATTCTGGACCAGCTGAAGGCGCTTAATGGAGGACTGGCTGACTCCAAAGTAAAGGGCATTGCAGTAATCGAGCCGAGATGTGACAAAGGCATGAATTACTGTCTCAAAGTGTTCATGTGAGAGGAGAGGTTTTATTTTGGCCAGCTGTCTAAGGTGAAAGAAGCTGGATTTAACAACAGTGTGTCAACAGTGACTTCCTCCAGTGCAGTGATCTTCTGACATTGAGGAGGCCTGTGGTGAGACTGACACCTCCCTCATGTTTAAATTGGCCTTTCTAAGCAACACACACATTCATACTTGTTTGATGACTTGTTCCGTCATTTGAAACTATTTCAGTGTGCTCAAAGTCAATTAAAATTGTGACCATTCTGGAAATCTTACACAGTCATAGCAGATGATTGGACTAGCAATGCTTGATTCAAAAAACACACACACATATGTATGTGTGTGTATATATATATATATATATATATATATATATAAAAGGCGAGTAAATAAAGGCCTCATAATACAATTTAAAGTACACTGCCATTCTGCCACGACAGTCGCAGTGTGTAATGTGTGCTACAGATGTGTGGACAAAGTGTAAATTGTCTTGATATATCTCCCAGCAGTATTGATGGTTGTGATAAAGACACGCAATAAGGTCACGCAGCAGGAGATTTGGTCGAGCAGTGTATCCAGTGATCAGTCAGTTGGTTGACAAATGACAAGTCTTGTGGGGGTGGACAGAAATGTGAAATAAAACACAGTGTATGAGAATAGGAAGAGACTAGAGGATTAGAGGTGACCTGCCCCCCGGAGGAGAAGCCGGCCTGTCGCATTTCCTGATTACAACCAATAAGTCTCAATTTCACACAACAACACCAACTACTCATTCGGGGCAGTGTCTGTATTATAGAGCTTGCAGGAGAGATTGAGTTGGTCGCCTTTATGTCCCACTGGGTGTGTAAGACCTCTTGCGCTTGTACAGTATAGCCTTTACAGTTTACATCCTCTGCTCATATTGTATGTACTGTAAGCGTAACAGCATGTATTTGGAGAAAAATACTTCTCTAAAGTTGCAGATGAAAAAAATGCCATTTTTAGGCTTGATGTGATGTCAGTGTGTCTCACAAGAAGATGTTTTGCTTTTTCTTTGCTTTAAGACAGGAGCAACAAGAAGAGAAATATACACTCTTGGTGCATCTGTATTGACAGTATTGTTTTTAAGGTATTTTATACATTTGACAGTATCACAAATGGTGTTGTGTTACATGGCTTGTACAGTTGCTTTCTGATGAGGAAAAAAAATGTTTTAATTGTTGTATGTCAACCTCCATCTTTGAATCGATTATTGGATTGATCTTAATGGTCCTGCATTGATCAGCGTTTAAATGATTGTCTATGCATCACTAGTTGACACAAATGTAGGTCTGAAGACTAATCTGTCAGGCAGAATCAACTTTTAACATTTGGTCAAGTAAATCATGGCTAAATTACTGGTGAAATTGTTTGCCTTTTCAGCGTTATCAGTTAATGTCATTGCTTTGATATGAACTTAATTTTGCTTCACTTGATATTGTTTCCATGTTACCTTTCCTGGGTAGAATCTAAATATCCTTTATGGTATAACTTTTTTTCCCCATCCATCCATTTTGTAATGCATTCTCCTTTTTTGTTTGTTTGTTGTTTTTTTTAGGGCGGCACAGTGGTCGACTGGTTAGCACGTCTGCCTCGCAGTGCGGAGGTGCAGGGTACAATTCCGGCTCCGGCCTTCCTGTGGAGAGTTTGTATGTTCTCCCAGGGCCTGCGTGGGTTTTCTCTGGGTACTCCGGTTCCTACCCACATTCCAAAAACCTGCATAGCAGGCAGGCTGGTTGAACACTGTAAATAGTCCCCGGGTGTGAGTGTGAGTGCGGATGGTTGTTCATCTCTGTGTGCCCTGCGATTGTCTGGCAACCAGTTCAGGGGGTCCTCCGCCCACTGCCCGAAGACAGATGGGATAGGCTCCAGCACGCCCGCGAAACCTCGTGAGGATAAAGCGGATTAGATCATGGATGGATGAACTTTTTCTGTTTTATTTCACTGTATCATTTTCCATGGTACATTCAATATTATGTGATATGCATTATATATGTACAGTCTTATCTTGGTAATATCTAGATTCTTGTTTTTTTTTTTTTATATTGAAGAGGCAATTTTTTTTGTGAGCACAGCTTGTGTCACATTTGCTCTTATTGAATAAGTACAACAGCCATTCTGTCTTAAACATTTACCTCAGCTGGGTACATGATGAGTACTTGGTTTATGATTCGTCTTCTTTTTGAAATACTGTACACCTCATTTTAATTCATCTCTAGAGGATGTTTAACTGCTGCCTCCACGCAGTGAACCCCCCCCCCCCACCCCTCCCCCAACTTCCCAAGTTTTATGCAGATAAGAGTGAATGCTTTCCCGACCCACAATTGGCGGGTGCCCAGTATGCAGGAGTTTATCTGGCACACTTGTCCCTCCCTCTATATTTCACTTCTGGTTGGGCTCTCTCTTACTGATAGCTTTATCACTGCAGAGGGGTCAGATGCTGACACCAGCATAAGGGCTGCTTAAATCGCTCTAAACAACATCTATCATGGACACTATAAAATAAACTTCACAGCATGCACAATGCAGCGGCCTCGTGCAAAGAAGTGCTCGTCTATCATAAGATTGCTTGACTTCAGGAAGCCTATTTCTTTGATGATATGTACTGTATTGAGGAGTGGAAGGAACTGTTTTCGTTTTTTTTGTTCGCAAGCAGTCTTTATGAGTGATTCCTGACTGCAGAGAGCTTGGGAAAGCTCCCACTCAATATAGAAAGTAGTCTCCTTTGGAGGTGACCGAAGGAACGATGGCTTATGTCCCTCTGACGGATCAAGGAAGCTCCATAAAATCAATACAAAACGGAAAATCAGAAATTGTTAGAAGAGCAAAAGAGAAATGCTGTACATGAGTAGTAAACAGACCTTGCCAAGGACTGATCACCAACAAATTGTACACATTCACAGATACCAATCTCCTGCATATGCTGGAATGTTATAATTAAGACGAATATATTATTCACTGAGAACCTCCTCGATCCTCCTCAAAATTCAATTTTCTTTCTTTGGCTCCTGCCCTGGCCCCTTGAACACAGTATCGTGGAAATCTTTGAAGTAGATTCTGCCAATAAACAAACAATGAACACATAACATAGTTCGTCGAAATTTTTATTTTATTTTTTTCTACAATAAAGAAACAGAGTTTTGTCTGTCAATTTTGTTGTTGTTGAAGTTACCAAGTTACTGAATGAATGACTGATTCAGACACTTGTGAGTGTTCCAAAGAGATATAAGTCTGTAATGGCTATGCAAGAGGCAAAAGAAGAAGAGTGGTGGTGTTGGATAGAATAAATGATCCGGAAAAGAGTAATTATTGTCTAAATCCATCCCTTAATTTCTTTAAAAGCCAACTGAGAAGTCAGAGCAGCTCAATGCTCATCCACTAAACTTAACACTCTACTATGCCATACAATTTAATTATCAGGACATGATTCATTCACTGAGTGGTCACTCATTCGATGGGACCATTTATTGGCCTTGCCTATTCTATGCAGCTCAAGAATCCGCCTTGGTCAGTAATCACTGGACTGTACAAATGTAATTTAGCTACTTGATTGAGGAAGCGCTTGCTAATTAAGAGTTTTTGTAACGTAGTGCATGGTCATTCTGCCTGGCTATTCATCAGAAACGATGTGATGATTAGTCCTTAAAAAAAAATGGAAGAGCTGCTTACATACTGGAAAAAAAAGACTGTCTTATCTAAAAATGAAAAGTCATTATTTGCATATATGCAACATATTTGCATATATTGCATGTATGTATCTGCTTAAAGTTGAGCTTTAAAGTGCTACGAAATTAATATTACACTTACAATCCTATCCAATTTTTTGTCACTATGCATCCGGTACATTTATATGCCACTTTTACTTCTGTTCGACCTAAAATATACAGACAACAACACACTGATACTGTATTCAAAGAAATATTATCCCTTGAAGTATACTGTCAGGGACTCGTCAATTAATTTTAAAAGGGGAATCTCACTGTAGACACAATCAAGACAAATCCCATGAACGAAAATGAAACAGAATAAAGTTGCTGTGCAGAGGAGCGAGGGAGAATTTGTCTCGCCACCACAGCTCTGATTCTATTTACGGCTTTTAACAGAAATCTGATTAACGGAGGCATTTTAAGCAGACCTGGAGGAGGGGGAGGGGTGAAGAATGGTAGAGGGGAAGGACCGCTTTCATTAAATAAGCAATCGATGCCAGCGCTCCTCTGAGAGCGATGCGCACCAATAAAGGAATAAAACAAAATGAAATAAAGGAACCGTTTCATGTTTATCTACACTGCTCGAGGGTTAAGTGCACTATCGATGGAACATCACTTTACACAGTGGGAATTTTTTTTTCCCCTGATCGTGGCTGCCTGAGTAGCTTTCTAATACACTAGTGACAAGCATATATGAATTACACATAACCGTCCATTTTTTTCCATTAGCAGCGGGGGATGATTTTCAGGATCAGAACACGCACGCACACACGTGATGATCTGGGTTGTCAAATCAGCAGCTCACTGCAATAAAGACATCATCCTGCGGGTCAGCGCTGCAAAACAAGTGGAAATTATGCAACACCTTCTCAGAAATGAACCTGAGGCGGGTGGCCTGAGGGGCTGCAGAGGGGGCCATCATTTCCCCCAACAGATAGAGCCAATCAAGCCTGCATTATAGCCCCATTAGATGAGGCTATTGCCCTGAATGATTCGCCAACCACCAACATGGTCTCACATCGCAGCCATGCAAAAGCAATAAACATAATTAATTTCAGAATTAGGGTTCAGTATACGAGGCATCCAAAATAAATACCGATGGTAGAGCTGCGTTTGCAAGGTACATGTATTTTTAGGAGCAATATTGCGGTCGAGGTGGTCATAAAAGGTTATCGAGGGGTTGCGGATTCAGCCGAGTAGCACAATTGACAGATGCACCAGAGGACCGTGAAGTTCTGCCTAGTAATTCACCTGCTTCAGCACTTTTGGTGTGGAGGGGAGCAGGACTAGTGGTGATGATAACGCTGCTGATTAAACAATACACAAGTGGGTACAAAATTATCAAATCTCACAGGCCGCAGCTCAAAGGACGATTCGCTGTACGTTGTAATGTGACCGTTTTTGTTTTTTGCTTTGAATGTCCCATTATGCTGCTTTCTAACTTGTCCCCATGTTCTCTTTGAAAGTAGCAGTCAGGAATAACCTAGTTTTTTTGTGCGTGTGTGTGTGTGTTCCAGGCTCCTCCTGCAGTTGGAAGGTTGAATTTAAAGCCACTGCCCAAAAGACAGCTGGGATAGGCTCCAGCATGCCCCGTAACCCTTGAGGGGATAAGCGGATCCGAAAATGGATGGATAGACGGCTGGATCATTTTAAATGTTTTATATATTTGATGGAAAAACAATGAAAAAGAAGGGGGCACACACACTACAATCAACCATTAACATCAACATATAGTGCATAATTACTGTACATTTTTAACTCATTCACTCCCAAAGACGTTTTTAAACGTCTTTTCAGACTTGGTCTAGAATTGGCTGGTACTGAATGAGTTAAAATCAGACTACACACTTCCACGATTCCCCCCGGGGAACGTCAGAGGAAAATGATTTCCCGATTTACATACATGTTTTTGAGATTTTGCCTCAGGGGACAGAGTTCTGTCTAGGAATCATTCACTCCTGACAGGGATTTGGCTGTTGGCTCCTTGAATGACAAAAGGAGCAAAAGAATCACCTCAGTAGTAAGAAGCACATGAAACAGAGTGGCAGCAGTTTGCAACAAGCTTTATGTTCTATTTGTGTATAATTTGTGATCGTTAGTGTTGAATTTCTTATTGAATAAAATTAATTGACTTTTCTTAATGTCCTAATGATCATAGGACCTAAGATGTCTGGGGCTGTATGCCCTGGCAGGGTCACCCATGGTGAAGCCCCAGACCAAGAAAGCTACATTAACCGACCCACTAATATGATTATCATGTGAACATTATTCTCTCTTGCCTGAAAGCGGGTCGCTGGGGCCCCCCTCTGGAGCCAAGGTGGAGATGAGGCTTGAAGGCAAGCACCTGGCTGTCGTGCCTGCACCCACGGGGCCCAACCAAACACGGTAGCTTACTTCCCATAGAAATAGCCATAGTGACACACGTAGCTTGTGCTCTGGTGCCAGTCCTCTTGAGAGGGGTTGGACTCTCTTCCACTCTGGAGTTGCCATACACAAAGAAGGGCTCCGAGCAGGTGTGGGCATAATTATTGACCCCCTGGCTCGGTGCCTGTACATTGGGGTTCACCCCAGTGGACGAGATGCTGGCCTCCTTTTGCCTTTGGGTGGAGGGCCGGGCCCTCGCTGATATTTGTGCTCATAAAAAACTAAAATGAGCTTCAATGTTAACATTAGTTTCTCAAACAATGATGTCATCCTTTTTGGCCAAATTGTAGATATTGGAGTAGGGGATATTTGTGTTTCTGCATGTGATAATGCATCAGATCTCTATTGATGCTCACTTTTAGTGTGTGTGTGTGTTGGGGAGGTGGTGAATGATGGAGAAGAGGAGACCAACGCTGGCATGTACAAGCTATGATAGAGCTGGAAAAAAACCCCAGTTCAGCATGGCAAGCAATATTCTGTAAATACATCTCTGATCAGTAGAGTATTTTAAGAAAGATATGGACAGACATGTTAATATTAGCATATGTAAGGGCTGTTTTAAGGGTTAAAAAACAACAACAAAAAATGCATCATGGTTATTCTTTCAAGTTAATGCTGTTCAACCTAATGCAAAGTACACTGAAAGCCAAACACCAACCCTTAAGTCAAGAATTTCCATTATAATTTGTCATTGGCCAAGCTGGGGCAGCAATTGATTCTTCATTTCCGAAATACTTAGGTACTTGATTGATACAGCGGATCTCTTTGCGTACACTGACAGCGTGCTTGGGCTTGAATTATGTAATGGAGAGGCGGCAGGAAAAGTTTGACAAGTTGAGTGGCCGCCACACTAATGGTCTTATTTTTCTTTAGGATCAGCCACATATGGGAGGCTCAGCACCTTCATCTTAATTTCATATAATGAGCCCCAAGGAAATTTTTATCCAGGCGATGATTTGGCCTGCAGCGCATGGCTTTGAGCACTCACATCCAGCCACAAGTTTAGTGGACCTGCTCCTCCTGAGGTAGATGTGGATTCAGTAACTGCTTACACTCTTACAGTCTGCTCAAGACGGGATTCTCCCCCCCCCCCCAACACCCACACACACATTTTCCCCCTGCTGTCATGTATAAATGACTTCAACACATCACCGATGTAAACTGGGAGGTGTGTAGTTTCATTCCTAATAATCACTTCGTCAGTCTATTCTGTGAAGACAGCAGTGAAAGGGGAAGAATTAAACGTTTTTTGACAATTGGGTGGGTATTGCACTGCTCCTTCTGGTGTGTGCATCTTAGCCAACTGGGGACAGACTCAGAGGATAAGAAAAAAAAATATGCCTGTGAGTGTTGCGATATTATGGTGTTTCGAAGTTATCAATTCAGATGCTTTTTGCCTTTTTTCTGTCAGCAAAATTCATTTTTGGGCCATGTTTGTCAGGTTCAGGACCGAACCGAAGAATGTTTTTGGATTCCAGAAATGCAGGCTCATACAAAGCGCGATAAAAATAGTTATATACAGAAAAGCACACCAACAACATACAAACAGAAATCGGTGGTCACAATGACCAGAGAGAAACAATGCATAAACAAAATTGCATGCAAAAGGCAAGGTTCTAGGAAACACCAAGAATAAACAAATGAAATGTCAAGAAGCAAATAATGCAAAGATCAGGAGCAAGAAGAAAAAAATAAAAATACTTACAAACTTACTTTCTCGAAAACACCGCTTGAAGCAACAGCGAGCAAGGTCAATAATCCAACAAGACACTGTGTGTCTTGGCAGTGTTTAAATACATGGCAGGCTAGATTGGTAAACGCGGAACAGGTGTGCCTGCCGGAGGGAAACACCCTCCACTCCAGCTGTGGCTGAAAACAAAGCAAACAGACATACCTGACAATGTTAATAATAATTTTCTGATTTAGATTAGGCGGCCCGGTAGTCCAGTGGTTAGCACATCGACTTCACAGTGCAGAGGTACCGGGTTCAATTCCAGCTCCGGCCTCCCTGTGTGGAGTTTGCATGTTCTCCCCGGGCCTGCGTGGGTTTTCTCCAGGTACTCCGGTTTCCTCCCACATTCCAAAAACATGCATGGCAGGCTGATTGGTCACTCTAAATTGTCCCTAGGTGTGAGTGTGGGCGTGCATGGTTGTTCGTCTCTGTGTGCCCTGCGATTGGCTGGCGACCAATTCGGGGTGTCTCCCGCCTACTGCCCGGAGACAGCTGGGATAGGCTCCAGCACCCCCCGCGACCCGAGTGAGGATAAAGCGGTTCGGAAAATGAATGAATGAATGATTTAGATTAACTATTTTATCCAAGGAAGTAAGACTATAGATGATAGTAGTAAAAGATTAATCTCAACTATCTTTTTGAATCACATTTTTTAAAGTGTAATCCATAATATAGACTGCTATTCCCTTTCCTATTCGTATTGCAAAGCAAGCTGTGTGATACACCATCAACATATAGAATAGTCACACCCTAAGATACTCTCTGTCAATTACCACAAATCCAGAAAGCCAAAGCAGCAGTAACAAGGTGCATGCATATTGTTCCATTCTGCAAGCCTGCACGGTAGCACAGCTGCTGCGCAGGAGAACTGCAATTGCTCCAGCTGTGCACAAGCTAGTTCTTTGGTGCTGTGTGAATAGTTTGACATCTTTTCGAATTTTACTTCACCAAGCAATAATTGAACATTCCCAAACTGCATTATTGGGTTTTAGCCCCCCCTTGGGAATTCATATAGCAGAGGTGAGAATAGCGAAATACAAATACTTCATTTCTGTATTTATGTATTTTTGTCAGGTATTATTGAAGGAAAATCACTTTTAACAAGCACACACCACAGCATTATCAATTAGGATGATCTTCTCTCGAGAGACTTTGAATAATCCTTTGCTGACTCTAATCGGAAAGAGATAAAAAACATGTGTGTATTTGGCCTGATTATCGGTATGTGTGAACCCCATTTAGGACTTAATCATCAGATTGAAAAGAGTAAAATGTTTTCAATATCTGTACTTTTGACTGACTAGTTTTCTGGTTCACTCTGAAGTGTCATTATTAATTGAGTGGAAAACAGACTCCTGTACCAGGGAATTTGTTTCGAAAAAATATATGAAAAAGAAGAAAATATAATTTAAGGTAGAACATGGGGAGCAAATTGCATTGCATTCCGTGTCTTGTAGTATGCCCTTTTTGAAAAAAAAAGAAATGTTAGGCATTTAATTTAACTACTGTAAATGATATGAAAATGTGAAGAAATCTCAAACTTTTAGGGATCTATATCATTAAAAAAAATGTATATGTAATATTTTTTCCAGCAACACAAATTCAGAATACGGCGCATCTTCTATAACGAGACATATATGAAACTGTCAAAATTGACAAAACTCAAAACTTAAAACCATAACATTTGACAAATGAAGCGCAACATCCAACCCTTAATAAATATGTGTCTTAGTTTGTTTTTATTTCTGACAATAATTCCCCTAACACTCTCCAATTTAACCACGATCTCCCCTTGTTGAATATTCTCAAAGAATGCAAATGAACCACTTAGTAACCACATCAATTGCCCACCCGACTTATCAACCCTTTTATTTTGTTTGCAAAACACTCGTTAAAGAGTCCTGTAAAATAATAATAAAAAATTATAATAAATGAATCAAGGCGGGGGAGACTTAGGTGGGGTGTGTGTTATGGTTCGCTGTGGAACCAATTAGTACTCAATGCCTATCCTCCTCTGGGACCAGTAAAGAGAGCAAGAGGCCGAGGCTGAATACAATAACCAGACACCGTTTACATCTCTGTGTTAATATAATATTAATCTGGGATCATGTTCAGGCCTGCTCAATTTCATCGTCAAGACAACACATACATATAGTGTATGATGAACTCTCAGAATATGGTTTCAATGATGAAAACATTCAACCAAAAAAACCCACACTTTTTTTCTATGTACCGGTATTTATTTATTTTTTATCTCTCTCTCACTATATATATATATATATATATATATATATATATATATATATTGCTGATAAATTTACGTCAGAATATTGTTCCATTGGGATATTGGTCATCTGGCTGTATACGTTCTTATAGTGATTTTAGTATTTTAGTAAGGTAACTTTCTCATTATTGTTTGAAAAATGCTTTTAACCCGTTCATGCACCAATAATGATAACCTGTAACCTGATAACATGATAGGCTGTCCACTGTAGTAACCACTGTCCCTGAAAGGGTTAAATGTCGTGTAACTCACTGTATGAATATATACAAACACAGCTGCTTTCCTTACTGAGAGAAATCTCACAATCTGGCTTTTGCTAATTTTAAGGGGGGGGGAGGGGTGGAGAATCAAATTAGGCCCAATTTTCAATAAATGGGTCTAAATAAATCTGTCACCTCAAATGTGCACAGGTTGACAGATCTGCAAAGAATATACGGTAAGTTGGCTGACTTTAAAAATGTGTCTACAGTATATACAAATGAGTTGATCGCAAAGCACCTTTACATTTTTTTAACCCTTTCATGCACCCTATAACCTGATAACATGGCAAGCTGTCCACTGGAGTAACCTCTCTCCCTGATAGTGTTAAAAATACTGAGCAGAAACAAAACACTTTTATTAACAATACTGTACTTTCAAATGTATTTTACACTCAAATTAATTTGCTCCAAACCAATCCACAGTCCTTAATAAAATATACAATGTTGAGCTATATTTATCTCAGTATACTGTCACACACAAAACCAAGAGATGTAATGCCAAGAAAAAGAAAAAACAAAAACAAACTCGGATAAGAACAACCAAGTGAATGCTCACACAGCTTCTATTTCATGGATGCTCCAAACTGCTTTGGCAAGTGTAAAGTGTTTTTTCCTTCTCTATACGCTCTTGGCTTGTTAAAAAAGTGGGGGGAAAAAAAGAGAAAATAAACACTTGACCCGCGACTGTACGTTTCCTTTCCTACAACTTCGTTAGCTGCACCCGAACATTGCAAGTCACTCGCCATTCATGATATTCCTTTCTTCTTTGCTGCTTCTGCTTCAAAAGTGCTGCCGTTTCAAAGATGGCGCCATATGTGTACTTTCCGCACTTTGGAATATGTCATATATTTATTTCGATGGTAATCACTCACACACCAAGGCGACAAAGTACTGACTGAGAGAACGGCGCAAAGAGATGTTTGAAAACGTATGGATGATTAATTACCTGCAGCTACTGGAAGGAAATAACAAACTCGTAGACTACCAAAACGAGTTGTTTCCTCTCCACCGTAGGAATAATTGAAATTTGATTAAAAGGGGAACAGAATTATTATTTTTTTTGCCTTGTCAGCAGTTACATCTCAGAGCGAAATGCAAAAATATCCTGCCCCCTCCTTGAATATTGTAAAATGTCCATCAGAGCTTGTGAAGGAGGCCGTTTTGCCAGGGTCATTTGCCAAAGGACACGGCGCAAAGTCATTACTGCTGTTCCCTTTACCTGTAACCTCCAATAAATGCATATTACGCCAAGTGAGGGCCAGTCAATCAATTGCCGCCGCACAATTATAATCTATCAACAAGGCTGTCAAGTCGAGCAGATCCCCAGGCTGGAGTTGGTAATGATGAGTTCAAACACCTGAAAAAGGTCTTTCAAGTCCCCTTTTACTTTCTGTGCGTGTGTGTGTGCGTGTGTGTGTCTTTTCCCCCTCCTCCAGTGGATTGGAGGAGAGGGAAAAGATGACTCAAGTGAGTGGGAAACACAGGGGTAGGGAGGTGAATATGAATATAAAACGGAAGCGGTGTGGGAAGCCATTTTACAAGCACTAACACGTTTGTGTTAAGTATTTAAAATAACATCATATTATTATAATTGTTTTCTTCTGAACAAACTGGAAAATACAGCGCAAAAACGAACCCATTTTGAAACATGGCCGAGTCATTTTCATGACACGCATTCATGCTCGTCACATCGCATTAGAGTGGCTGAAAACAGAAATAGATACATTATGGCACACTTTTGATGCAGACTAAATTGTACGCTAATATTTTTACCCCACTCTTTGTCATTAATTCTATTTACAGTACCTTTTGCTTGAAATAAATAATGTACTGTACATATTTATTTATTCAAAGTATATATTGTGGCTGGTGCGATGGTGATTTAGAGTATTCATCAAAAACATTTAATCTGCCTTTTTTTTTTAAAAATCTGTGTCATTTGCATCCCGAGAAAATTAAATGTCTAAATGCACAATAAGATTATCTGCAAAATATATGTTTATCATGCAAATTGTTCTCAACCTTGATCCGATTGCATGTATAGTAAATAAAATACTTCAATAGTATAATTTGATTTTCCCATAAAATATAAAAATGGAAACCCCTTGGAATTATGTTATTTTTCTTTACATATTTTATTGTAAGCAACCTATGACAGTCCTGTTGCTCCAATGAGGACAATAAAATGTCTAAAGTTGCCAGAGATAGGCCAATACACACTGAGTCATTCAATGTGCACATTTGCAGATTTCAAATTGAAAAAAAGAATGCGATTTCAATTTAATTTAGGAGGGTGGCAATAAGCAAATGGCACTGGTTTGGTGGAATGGCCTTTAAAAAATAGTTTTTCACATCTTGAAAGTCATTCATTAATTATGTATATCCCTGACATTTTATTTTTAAATTATTAAATTAAGAACATATGAACTCAACTATAGAATTGTACTGAGTAGCTCGGGAAAAAATGGGATTTTGTCAAACGGCTCCTTTTCTCTTTCTTTGCTGTCAAAAAAAACTAACAAAACAAACACATAAACAACAAACAAATAAAGACACATTTGTGGCTGAGAAGGTTTGCACTGATATGAACTCACCCTTATTTGGTAGTGGGAGGATGTGAAGATCTTGAGGCCAACTTTTTGTACTGAACATTTGGTGTCGTAAAAATGGCCGTACAGGATATGCGTATGTTGGGTGGAGGAGGAATTTTTCTTCCTTTGGAATAACAGCAGCCCACCTAACATTGGCAAGTCTTCAAGAAAACTCCAGTCCATTTGTAAATCTTTACTTCCTGTCCCATACCCACAAGAAAATATCAGACGGCCCACTCCGCGCCCCTACTTTGAAACCCAGCCCTGTAAATTCCCTAGTTAGTTTTTGCAATGACCCAAACTACGCAGGATAGCAATGCTAAACAAATAAATGTCTGGCTCGGTCGGTGGGTGGAGGTGTAGGACTTCAGGAAATGGTTTACTTTGGGGTCTGAGTGCTTCCAGGTTGTCTTTGCCTGTGATGGATCAGTGAGCATTGGAATGTGCAAATGGTGATGTGAAGTGTGGCTCTGATTTCGGATGGATTAATGGCCCAGACCACCACATTCAGGTGGCTTCAATCACTGCCTACTCAATCTACAGTAGATGGGTTCACCGGACCCCACCCGTGCGTTAAAGTTTGGAGGTTGACGATCGTGTGGCTGGTGTCGTCCATCTTTTCACTGGAGACCATAAAATTGGTGATTTAATCCAATTATGTACAACCCCTTGGAATTTTCACTTTAATACAATCTTAAGAAGCAGCCCGGTGGGTCAGTGGTTAGCGCATCGACCTCACAGTGCAGAGGTCGTGAGTTCGATTCCGGCTCCGGCCATCCCGTGTGGAGTTTGCATGTTCTCCCCTGGCCTGCGTGGGTTTTCTCCGGGTACTCCGGTTTCCTCCCACATTCCAAAAACATGCATGGCAGGCTGATCGAACACTCAAAATTGTCTCGAGGTGTAAGTGTGAGCGCGGATGGTTGTTCGTCTCTATGTCCCCTGCGATTGGCTGGCAATCGGTTCAGGGTGTCCCCTCGCCTACTGCCTGAAGATGGCTGGGATAGGCTCCAGTACCCACCACGACCCTTGTGAAGATAAAGCGGATCGGAAAATGGATGGATGGATAATCTTAAGGTTCAATGAGGTACCGGTAAGTTAAGAATCAACAGTGGGAGGTCGGTAATCGAGATCTGATTCATACAAATAAAAGAAACCCACTTTGGCGAGCAATGAATGATGACTTCTTCATTTCACTCTTTGATACTTAAAAAAAAAAAAAACACGTGACAGGGCATATCATCTGAGACAACATGATAAATGATGTGTTTTGTGTTTTTTGGCCTATTGGTGCCTTTTTATGTCATATTCTTTGACAAGCCTCTTGAAGAAGAATCTTCAGGGAAGATTCATCTTCTAGAAGAGTTATGTAAAGTATGGCCCAGTAGACACACAAAGATAATCCGTCTGATTTTGTCCTTCCCAACCATGGACGATAAGCGGCAGACTATTTTATGTTTTATAAAATTATCATGTAAGATTATCCTGTGGTCTAACGTGTGTGAAGAGTGAATTTGTCCCGCTAATGTTCAACATTGACAGCTAAATAGTATCAGGTGTGTAGGGGAAAGCCGACATTCCTTTTTCTATTTTTACATATCGGTACAATTTTTTTTTCTCAAATCATCTCTGTTTGTTTTCTTGAATACATAAACACAGACAGTTAGTCACATGTTGCGGTTTGTACGGTCTATTAGCTTAAAATGATACTTCTGCTTGAAAGAATGCAATTCATTTACAAGAGGAAATTATGTTACTTTTTTAATGGTGATAAGATAAAACAGACCAAATGCCTTATACAAAGTTACAATTTGAAAAACACCAGCCTGGATTTATTATACATGAGATACATTTAGTACGCACTTTATGTGAGTGTCTTTGGAGGTATTTCTGAGTTTGTGGTTATTTTGCATGCGTAAAATCGCGGGTGTTTTATTTTTTTAATACTTCATGAGGGTATGAACAAGCATACATATTTATTGTTTTCAACGGTGAGCCATGATCTGCCGGAAGATTCAAGAGAAAAAAAAATTATCCCGTTTACAAGTTAATCCACATTTTATTATGGCTGCTCAGCCGGTGAGGTGTAGATTAAAAAACATGTTTTGAGCAGGTTCATGAATCAATTATATTAAAGGAGAGATTAGTTTGCCTCTGAGATTAATTGTGGACTATCTTATGCTGATTCAAATACATGTAGGATGAGGGTGGAGGCGGTTGGGGGGGAGGGTACATGTTGCCCTGGTGGCTCACATATCATGCACTTTCTTGATGAAGACAATGTCATACATGTAGACAGCAGTAATCTGGTCTGCACTTTATTGCTGTCACTTTATGTCCTTGGATGCAAAAACGCAATCGGTCATATATGAACAAATCTATTCCTTCAATCATTAATCCATCCCTCGCTGAGGAAACTCCCTGTTGGAATCAAAGTCTGGTCGTTTGTTCACACTTGTTTGAATTCAAGGTAACTCAAGAAGTTAAGCATTCACACCCTGGCGAGTCCCAAACAAGGGCTTGTTGAGACCTTTAGAGCTGTTGTCGTGTAAAGTGCTGAAAACAAAAAAAATCTTATTGTCGGATGCCACATCATTGTGTGACGGCACAAAAAGTTGGGTCAAAAAGATGCAAATGTACAACCTTTCAGTGCCTGTCCTGATAGCACCATCACTAATTGAAGATCTATTCTGGTGAAAAAAATTGCTCCTGTGATTATCACATTCACTGACCACATATTTCAAGTGCTATTTTGAAAACATTCACTTATTTGCCTTTTGGTGGGAGCGCTGACATCTTCGTTTGGTTCGTTTTTAAAAACCCTGTTTTGATTTTTCACATTGAGGCACCTGAATTCCCTTTGGGGTGTTGTTTGCGTTGAGTCATTGTTTGCTATTTCAACAATGACTGCAGCACCGGTGCGATCATAGCTCATATTTTAATTGTTATGACAGCCGCTTTAGGAGATGAGCCAACTTAATCATCCAAAGCAAGCCAAGCCACTGGACATGCCTTTTTTGAAAATACGAGCAACTTAACTCCAGAAACGATAGCAAACTACGACCCTTCGAAAGGTCTGGTCAGTTTCACTTGAAATAAACCGCACACATTGAATCATGCACATATCCATCGCACTCTCTTCCAAACCCACCCAAAATAAACCTGCTCTCACACCTCTCTTGAGGACTTGTCGGTTGGCAGCATACAGACCACACACAGACACGCGCGCGCACGCACAAATACACATGGGCTCACACCTACAAGCTCCAGCAAACACAGGCATCCACGCACACAGACCCACTCTAATTTAATATCTATAACAACATAACCTTGAAGGATAAAATGCAGGACTCATTTAAATGCTAATTTGTTTGTTAACATAACATCGAAATTCTGTGTGGGACAGGTGACGGAACTAGGCTGTCACTTGATATGTATATTTTATTCTGCTTTGCTATTTTTTTTATTGGGACTTTGATTATGATAATATAAAACACTAAATAAAACATTAATATAGACAGGAAAGATTTGAGTAACATCTTTTATGCATTCAGGTGCTTATTACCAGGCAGGAAATAAGAATGACGGGACAGCCGTAGATGTGAGACTGATGGGCCAAATCATATTTGTTTATTTCCCCAAATACACTTTAACCTCAAAGTCATAGCACGGACTTCGAACAACTTGGGTGTTGGAGCCTATCACAGCCGTCTTCGTACAGTAGGCGGGGGACACCCTGAACCGGATGCCAGCCAATCGCAGGGCACACAGAGACGAACAACCATCCACGCTCACACCTAGAAAGAACTTTGAGTGTTCAATCAGCCTACCATTAATGTTTTTGAAACCGAAGAACCCGGAGAAAACCCACGCAGGCCCGGGGAGAACATGCAAACTCCACACAGGAAGGCCGGAGCCGTGATCGAACCGACGACCTCTGCGTCATTTTTGGGGCTCCGTAAAATCTTCATATTTTATGGATTTCGTTTTTTCTCGCCAAATATGTTAGAGAAGAAAAACAAGGTTGACAGGTTAGCACGTCACCCTCACAGTGCGGAGGTGCAGGGTTTGATTCCGGCTCCGGCCTTCCATTGTGGAGGTTGCCTGTTCTCCCCGGGCCTGTGTGGGTTTTCTTCGGGTACTCCAGTTTCCTCCCACATTCCAAAAATATGCATGGTAGGTTAATCGAACATTCTAATTTGTCCCTAGGTGTGATTGTGAGCGCAAGTGGTTGCTCATCTGTGTGTGCCCTGCGATTGGCTGGCGACCAGTTCAGGGTGCCCCCTGCCTACTGCCCGAAGACAGCTGGGATAGGCTCCAGCACCCCTCTTGTTTGTGTGTGTGTGTGTGTGTGTGTGTGTGTGTGTGTGTGTGTATGTTTACATATACAGTGTATATATATATATATATATATATATATATATATAAACTGTTGTGTGATGATATCAGATATGTCGAGCTATAAAATAGTCGATATGAAACAAAACACGAAGGAAAAAAACACAGGTTGTTGTTTTTTCCTGCTTCAAACTGACATCTACTTTATTGTCTCAAAATGAAGCCAGTGTATCACGGTCTCACGGTGAGTTACAGGCTTTTTAATCACTGGTGGCAAAAATGATCAATTCGAGTATTGTCCCATGCGTTTTTGCAATTAAGTGTTAGTTCAACCCTTACTCTTTCTCCCCATTTGTCTCTTGATCGAAAAAGCTCAAGGGACATAGAGCCATTTAGTGTACTCTTGTCAATGGCTGGAACCAGCTATGAGGTTTCCACTTCTGGACTGATAAGATATTGTAGTATATGTTCTCAACAGACAGTAAGACTGGACTGTCATGCGGTTTATCGATCCGTACAGTAAAATGGTGGGGATTTGACTCAGCTCTCCATCATGAACTGTGTACAATTATGAACTACTGTTTGCTTTCTATCATGCAGTTTTCAATGTAACATTACATTTAGCAACCCTGCCAACTGCTACCTAGTGAGAACGTTTCTAGAACGATGCTTTGTAATTTGAATTGAACAGAATGCCCGAAAAGTAAGTGCGGGTCATTTCAGAACTGCAGGAGATTTTTGTCCTTTTGTTGACATTTTAAATAATCTATGGACATAACATGGATTTGACACCTATGCTCTACATGATAGCTGTCCTCACACAAAATGCAAAGTTAAGCTGCAGTAAAAGTGAAAAAGAAATAAGTCAAACATCATTGTTTGCCAGCAAGCTTAATGCACACAATGCAAAAGAAGAAAAGGTTGAGAACAATTCTTTGAACATAATTTTAAAGAGTCCAAAATCTCTGACTGTGAGTCAAATTTGAATATCTTCTGATTTTCTTAGTCCTCCATGAAAGCAGACAAAAGATTTTTGCGTTTTCAGAAAAAGAAGACAACAATGAAGACTGGACTTGACAAAAACCTGATCACCATTTTTGCCCATTTTCGGACATGTTGCGACTATAACCCTAAGTAGACATTCCTAAACTTCAAGAGTGCCAGTAGCCAATTTGAAATCCACTCAGGCCCGCAAAAACCTTAAATCCCAACCCAGACCATGAAACATGGGGTTTGTATGTGCCCGATGATGTCAGCAATACTGGGAACGCAACAAACATTTTAAAGGGAGCGAGCATGGTCGTGGCTGAGCCTGGCAGGGCATTGCTACTCATTACGGTTGCCTGCCTTCAGAAATCGGATACTTTTTATTTGGCAGGGGTTCCCCCTATGGGCATTGAGCCGGCATGCCAATATGGGCAAGCGTTCTGGCAAACATGAGGCAGCGTGATTATGATATCGCTTACCACATCTCATCAAAGAGACATAAATTCTGAGAATGAGTCCATAGCAGCCATGGAAATACTGAGGCCCTGTCACTGAAGGGTCCATCCAGCAAGAGAATGGGGCTGTGTGGTAGTCATTTTGCGTTATTTGGCTGTTTAAGTGGGCAAATGTGTGTTTATGCATGTGTGAATGTTAGTGGAGATTAAGATACATACGCATGGTTATTTTTAGGCGTACGTGTGTGGTCCAACTGGTACGTGCTCGCCCTCACGCTTGCGTGTTTGTATGACTTTCAGTACCACACGCTATAATGCTCTTGTACCCAGAACAGGTCATACGCTGGTTTCCTATCTGAATGAATGGGCCCTCTTCACAAGATGTGAAAGCCTGAGCGAGTGGTGTGGACGAGCCTCCTCTTGAGCTAAGCCATGCGTCAATGTCGCCTGCGATACGCTTAACCATATGTCGGCTGGTGGGTCTCTTAAACTGAAGACTTTGCCTCGTCACAGTGGCAGAACATTTTCATCATTGCACATTAGGAGGCTCCCTGTGTAACATAGCATACAATGGGAGTAAAGGGACGGGCGGGGGTAGTGGGAGGTGCGGCTCCCCCACAAGCTGTTGCCATTTATCATGGCTGAAGTGTTAAGTTGGGTAGTAGGATGAAGGGTCTTGACTGAGAGAACAGTGATGTATTGAAGTCATTTTGTCCTCTGGCGCTAGCTTAGTTCATGGTGTGAGTACTGAAGCAATAATTACACTAGCATTGGTATCTAAAGTAAGCCAAGCATGAGGAAGTTTATCTCAGTTTTTTTCCCTCAACTTAATATTTAAGAGTACGGTACTTCCACTTCACTGTGTGCGAGTCACATTTTTCGTGAAATGTATACAAGTATGAAAAGCAGAAGGGTAAACCGTTATGTTAGCATTAGCAATAGCATTGTAAATAAGAAACTGTTCTTAATTGCCCTTAAACAAAGACTCAATAACTAAATGTTTGAATCATTATAATAGACATTAGTTTTTATCATTTAAACGCACAACCAACTTTTGTCGAACTTTGTTGGTGGGTGAAGTTATGTATGCGGAAGTACATGCTCGATTGGTCACCAGCTAATCGCGTGATACATATTGGCAAACAAACAGTCACATGCAACATGTTTTTGGCATGTCGGAGCAAAACGCAGTACCAACATTAACCCCAGGAAAATATGGGGAAAATATCCAAACTCGATATGGAAAGGCCAGAGAAGAGAGTTTGAACCCCAAACCTCAAAACATTGAGGCAGATATGTTATTGGTATTTTTTTTAATGTTTGTTCTCCATTTGTTGTTGAGGTCCACATGAATTGCAGGCAATGACGCACAAGACACAGAGACAGAAGTGGGGTTGAAAAAAGCTTTTTTTTTTGTATGGCAGGAAGCATCCACGCGTTAATGTGCACTACTGCCTCCAAGTGAAGTGAAGAGTGAGAGTAAGACGGTGTATGTCAAACTTTTTCAACTGAATGTAGGCGTCATGCTTAAGGTTCAGGAAATCTGCCTTCTACGGAATTTTACTCCAGTCCTCACTGTGCCTTTCTTCAGGAATTACTTTATTTCAAACACTTTATAGGTTAAATAGGCGTTGGAGTTAAAGATAGTAACCCCATCTAAAAATGACAGCCAACAAACTGAGGTTTTATGTGGGTACGGATTTTAGTAAGCCAAACAACGCATTCTTTCTTTTTTTACACATCAAAACATTTGGTTTTGTACATTTTAGTATGTACAGTATGCTGATGTAATCTAATATTTGAGTGACTGGCAAAGATCAAGGCAGGGATTGAGGGGTTGACAGTTTATCGCGGTGACATTGTTGACTTTGTGTGCACAGTCACACCCGGCGGTACAGTGGGAATATTTTGGCAGCCCCACATGTTCATGCATGAATGCATTGAGCATGGGAGCACACACGTGTTTCTAATGGAGCAAACAGGCAGAACCATAATGGTAAGTGGCAGGAATGGGGTTAGGTTCCCCCCAAAAGATCCTGCTGTGCCGTGGTGTGTGATGGGTTTAGAAGTAGGTCTGAGAATGTGTACGGGACTATTTACACATGGCTAAGCCAGCGCGAGAGTGTGTTGAGATTTGGTTGTTTTCACAGGGATGTGGATGGAAGGAGCTGGACCCACCCGAAGTTGTGAACAGAGGGCCGATTGTGAAGTGGACACAGAGGATTGGATGGCCCGGGAGTCTGCTCCGTTGAGTGTTCGCCTTTGAGCCAAAGCATGACAGGTGGCAGAGAGACTGCTGTCATGTTGGAGAATTTTGTGCTTCTGGGCAACACACACACACACACACACACGCACGCACGCACGCACGCACACACACACACACGAATGCTAATGATTTTAAAAGCCCTGAATTCAGGGAATTGTTTCTAAATACGATTATATTAATAATTTTCTGTACTGTACATGCTTGAAGATAATTGGTAAAAACACACGAAAGACAAAACTACAGTATGTGGTTTTCATTCGTGGCCGTAAAGCTTGAAACTGTTCTTCACCATTTCAGCTTTCCTGATTTGACTTCATGTGGCTAAAACAACACACAATGACACATTCCGGCAGGACTCAATCCTGCCCCGCTCAAAAAAGAACTTTCGCGCCAAAGTTTGCATCAGTGGTTTTTCGATACATTTGTGATATGTATTTAGCTTGCTAGCTATGCCTACACACTGAAAATGCATCCTCCTTTAAAATAGTAGGCTAGTGTGGCTGTTTTTGAGTGCCTCATTGTCAGCCATGAGTGCGTGTAAGAATAGAAATAGAAAGGCAGAATGGCCAGTGGAGGACTTTTTTTTTTTTTTTTTTAAAGTTTGACTTGGCAGCAAACATGTACCGGGGGTTGGGGCTGTCGTGCATACTTTGGAGTGCCTTATTGAGACTTGGAAAAGCACCACGATGCCCCACTAAGATATATTCCAGGCACCAGAGGCTTTAAGCATATGTACTGTATTTTTGTGGTTCAAACTTGTAGTTATGTGTCGGAATACGGCAGAAAATAGCCTCAATTTTTCAGTTTGTAGTAGTCTGACTGATAGGTGAGTGGCATGGATTCATGCATCTCCCCAGAGTTTGAGAGTCTTGATCTTTCATGATTTAAAAGGCATGTTTTATACTCTTAGTCATTCAAATTTGGCGGGGTGTGTCAAATAAAGAAGAAATTATACTTGCACTTTACAGGGACTTTAAGTAAAACGATCGTGATCTTACAAAAACTGAAGCAAGATTAATGTAAGTCATTTTAGCACAAGTGATGTCATTTACTAGCATAGCCACACTGTAAATAATAACTCCACCGGACTGTACAGTATATCTAAATCGAAACGGTCACCTTTATATCTTCTCACCGCTCACGGTCAGAGTGCAATTTCCGAGTTCTAAATCCAGAAGTGTTACCGGGGGACATGTTGGATAGGTGATGAGGTTAAAGCTTCATTCTGTCCCTGACCTGATGAGAGAAGGAAAAGCAACAAACTTGAGAGTGACCTGTGCTAGTGTGCGGATCCAGGCAACCCCCAAAGTCCCCGTGGTGTCAGAACCAACTGCACTCGCCTGCGTCAAAACCTCAAAGTGTTATTGAGCTTGTGGGCCTGCGAAGCCCAGCTGGAAATATTGTTGAATGTTCAATGCAAGATGCAATATCGCTTGCATCGAACCAAAAACCACATCCCTGATTGTACAAAGTCAAAGATGCAACTGACAAATATATGGGAATACATTTGGTAAGATGAGCAATTCAACAATATTTTCCATTTCTTGCATTGGGGGGAAAAAGGTTTGGTTAAATTGTTCGCATAATTTTGACCTCATAGAGGTTGTAGGCAGACTACTCTTATTTTTATTTATTTTTTTTGTTCCAAGAAGAGAAATATATATGTGTATATATAAACAATTGAAATTTGCATTTTCCAACATGTGTTTGACAGATGTTATGTCGGTCGAAAACATTTTTGTACTTGCCATAATAACAAAAGTTATTGCTGCTAAAAAGTGTTTTTTCTTTATGTTTGTGTAGTTTGGCAACAATAGCTCGGTGTAGCTGTCGGTGTTATCACAAAATCGCCAGCCTTTTGGTAGGAAAAAAAAAGAATAGAATTTTATTTGAGGTTAATGAAATGCACTTCAAATGGTGGACGATGTGTGCTGACTCCCATTTACCATGAGGTTGAATGTGATGGGTTAATTCTGAGCGCAGCCAAATTCCAGTGTGTGAACACTTGTGCAACCACTTTATTTCAATAGTTTATTTTTACCTCCTCTCAAAAAAAAAAAAGGTCACATTCATGGTAAATGTTTTGCCGGGATTTGTTTGGATTTCATTTTTTCTTTCTCAAAAAAAACAGGCATTTGAACAGTGGTGTGTCAAATTAAAATTTTGATATTCACTATAGGGACTCTATTAGGCAGCGTAAATCTGTGCAGGAGTTCAGCACTTTTATGAGAAAATTCTCTGAAGCCATAATATTCCAAAAATACGGTGTGAATCTCTACTATAAAGCCATTTCTCGGTCGACCAAAGAAGACCTCTCCACAACCTCAGTTAAAAGTGAAAAAAGTAGCACATGGGAGGTTTTAACAAACTCACGGTGAGTTCTGATGCTTCAGTAATAATATTTGTTATGCGTTCGACAGCGTTGCTCGGTTTGTGAAATTAACTGTGAGCCGTCATTGCTTTATTTTCCAAACTTGATCACTGCAACAATTTGCTGCAGCATTGAACACGTCGCAAAGACAAATGAACCACAGCATTTAGGAAGCCCTACTGTTCAGTTCAGAGTTAAAGAGAAAGTGTTACTGACAGCAGGACATTACACACTATTCCCCTGGTCTCCCCCCCACCCCACCCCCCCTGCATTCATAAATATCCCCCTGCCTGCTTCCCCTAATTACCTAGCATGAGCGTGGCTCTTTCCACTTCCCTCTCACACATAATAGAAACTGCTTTTTAATATCCAGGCATCATAAAATGTCATGCTGACTTAACAGACATGAGGAGCAGAAGGAGCAATAACAGAATGGGAGGTGGGGCAGGTGGAAGGAGGGGCTGAGGGGGGAGGGGGGGTTGCTGCGAATAAGGAGGGATGGGTCGGCAATGTTTAGATTCGGGCTTTTGTTTGTCCTTCTGTTTTGTTCAATAGTTTCCCATTTCTTTCCATGTACCTTCAGTTTAGAGATTCAAGCAGATGGATGGCAGCAATGTTTTCTCTCGGGCATTTTAGTAGTTGTGGTAAAACATGTGCAGGCTCCATTTGCAAGAACTTTTATGGATTCTTTTCTAATACTATATCCTTGCCAAATGTTAGCCTTTACGAGGCACTTATTGAAATAGAAGGACATTTTAAATGTTATCTCCCCTCAAATTATTGTTGCACACTTTTTCGAAAGCTTTTTAGATTTTTCTTTTAGAAATATGTATTAAAAAGAATTACATTTTGTCATTATCTTACAAATGCAGGGTTGTAGATGACCACAATATATGAGATCGGGCATCAATTGTTTATGATAAATGACATTAGAAAAGTGTTTCAACAACCCAACCAAGTTCCAATACCTGTTGTAAGTTCTGCACATCGCTAACCATCTTTTGAATGATATTGAATTGAGAGGAAATGAAAAATGTTTCTTTTTCAACACTGAAGAAACATTATTGGCCCATTTTGAGAATTCGACTCATGTCAATAAAACTACATTTGAATCTATCCATCCATTTTCAACACTGCTTATCCTGAAGAGGGTCGCCGGAGTTGCTGGAGCCTATCCCAGCTGACTTTGGGCGAACCCCCTGAACTGGTCGTCTGTCAGTTGCAGGGCATACTGTATATAGAGACGGACAACCATTCACACCCACAATCCCACCGTCGCTGAATGGAAACCGAGCCCACACACAAGTCAGGCGATTGCACGAGTACACCATCAACAACAAGTTGAGATACAAGCCCAAAAGAGGTTTCAAGCTATTTAGTGCCACTCCCAGTGAATGTTTACTGTCAAAGTAAACATAAAACAAAGACAACACAAAAACAAACAAACCAAAACAAAATAACACATAACTTATCCTTGAAGTTCACGAGATTAATGTTAACACAAATGAACGACTGAATCGTATCAGTCTCGTGGTGGTATAGCCTTTTAAACAACAGATATTTTAAACTTTTTTATTTAAATTATCATTACTTTTTTGATTCCCTCTGTGGAAATTCAATGGATCTGAGTGAGGCACATGGTATCCATGACCAACGATGGTTCCTTGCGCAAAATACTCCCTTAAGCCTTTATTCAATTGTGGCACTGTCTTCCTCAAAGGTACATCAACATTTGTCATCACCAGGAAACACTGGGCACATTTGTTGACTTTATCATAATGTAAGCAGCTGTTAATAGTCACCAGGACCATTAGTCAAACTGAAACCATCAGAGCTCAATAGGAGCCAAAAAGAGACAAATGATCCCAGCATGCCTTGTAGAGGGTTGACACACACACACACAGAGCAAAAACAAATTTTGCAAATCCAGATTAAAATGTGGACCATTTAAGATTTTGATTCACTGACTGAGTCTTGTCCCATTTTATGCAGTGTACGCCATTCGTCATCCATCAATGTAGCAACCGGCATACTGGCATAATGCTCTGGTATTTTGTCACATTTATATTCAATCGTCGCCATTTGCGTCACGATGGAATTTTACTGCATTCTCAGGAAAGAAAAATGATGCAATCCCGTCATTTCACCTTTTACTCCAAGTACCATGTTATGATTTGTGTACTTCAGTTAGGCTTGTAGTTGATGTTGATTTTTATCTCGCACCAGGAGTTAACTGACTCTTAGCTGGGGCCAAGATCTCCATCTACAGAGCACATGCTGCTAATTACAGAAATGGCTGTTATCCACAATGTGGTTTGACTTTTGTTTGTAGTTACACCTTTGTCTGCACTCTATGAAAAAATCCACTTTTTCCCCCTGCACGCTTTTGTTGGCCAACACCCACCAACCTGCCCCCATAGACACGCATTAACATTTCACTGGCCACTATTTGATGGATATGTTGTATTTATTCACCACGGGACATCATGCAGTGTGCATATGACTTATTTTTGGGCATTACGTATTCATGGCCTGGGATGGACTACATCCGGGAAGTTAGAATTAATGTGTCACAATGGGAGGTGTTAGTGGATGACAGGTTTATAGAAGGACGTTGTGTTTTGATTTATTGTACATCTCACCAAGAAGATAATTTCAAGAAAATAAAACGCATGGCTTTCTTTTCTTTTCTTTTCTTTTTCCATCAGGTGCGATTAAGGCGCGTACCAAAATATCGGATGTGGAACACAACGTCCATACATCCATACATTTTCTAATCCGCTTACCCTCGCAAGGGTCACGGGCGGGATGGAGCCTGTCTTCAGGCAGGAGGCAAACAGTTCAAGATGTACCCCCCCCCCCCCCCGCCAATCTCCTCCCCCTGAACCGGTTGCTAGCCAATCGCAGGGCACAAATAGACAGACATCCAGTCACATCTCGGGGGCAATTTGGAGTGTTCTATTAACTTGCCATGCATGTTTTTGGAATGTGGGAGGAAACCAGAGTACCCGGAGAAAACCCACACAGGCACAGGGAGAACATGCAAACTCCACACAGTAAGGGCAGAGAATCGAGCTCTGCACCTCTGCACTGTGAGGTGGAAGTGTTAACCAGTCGAACACCGTGCTGCCCTATGCAACATAATCTTACATAATTATGTGCACATTATTTATTTAACAAAGATTGCAGAGACATGCTTTTCAACATTTTTTTCCACAAATGGAGAGAAGTAGGTGTGTTACAGAAAAATGTATTTATTTCAAGAAAAAAGAAAAAGAGGGTCAATCAATGTCCCCCTTAGAAAAGCAGATTTCAAAGATATTCAAGGAATTAACTCAAATGTGCAGGAAACATAACATGACTGGCTAACGTGTCTGAACAACAACACATGACCGTAACAATGAACCAAACCAGACTGAAAGAAACCAGGGAACTAAATACTAGCAAACTGACGAGCCAATGACAACTGATTGGTTCACACAAGGAACAGGGCTGATGAGAACAGGTGGAAACAGAAACCTCATGAATATGTCCGTCATGTAAGTCGTAGTATAGCATGACATGAAAAAAAGGACACAAGGAAAAGATGACAAAACAGGAAACAAAACCTAATAAAAAGTCAACAAAAACAGACATCATGTCAGGAAGTGCTCACAATGTATTTCTTGCCTTCACA
Source organism: Hippocampus guttulatus (assembly GCF_054856545.1). Classification (NCBI taxonomy): domain Eukaryota; kingdom Metazoa; phylum Chordata; class Actinopteri; order Syngnathiformes; family Syngnathidae; genus Hippocampus; species Hippocampus guttulatus. The sequence continues at coordinate 16,300,895 of NC_141263.1, forward strand.
AAATATCGTGAAAGTCAGTTAATTAGATTCAGAGTTATGTTGGCAATGGGTGTCAATAAATGAGCCTCCTCTGTTGCACTTTCGTCTGCCCGTAAGTATTAATATCCACAGGCTAACATTTCACACCGCTATTCCAACACTCGTGCATGTACCTTGTTAGGCAAATGCAGGATTTACAATAAAGCAGGTGAAGTTGTCATTCCTTTCACCGGTGTCTTTAAATATAGTCTTGGTTCTTGCTTGTTTCAGGTTGTGTCTTTTGGTTGGATAGTGGTTGTTTACTTTTAGAGAAGGCATAGAGGAGAATATAAATAACTGGCTTCAATGTGAGCCAAGGTCCTGAGTACTCTACTCCCCTTAATCTCGTGCGAGTTGTTAATTTGTGGCTTGGACCTGCTTCCAGGTGCATGACCCAGGTTTTCTGCTAGGTAGGTGGTCGTGGGGAGGTATGGGACCGTTTATCGTTGCACAGAAGTCGATTAGCAGGAAAGGCCTCAGAGGTAATGTGGATATGTGTGCACTTGTTGGAGTACTTTCATTTCTAATGCAAAGTGACAAAATTACAGTTGGGTTTTTTTCCTCGCTTTTTGTCTACTTACTCTCCTGAAAGGGTTCTTTCACTCCTTGCGCTAACTTTTAGAAATATAATGACCACCTCAGAATTAGTGGGTGTGAAAGTATCAAGATCCCTGAAAGAGCCTTGAAGGAAACCAGCGAGAATCCATTTTCCAGCCAACATGATGTGAGACCAGATTGAACATTGAATAAAGGCCCAGAGAACAGAATGACCTGAACGAATGAGGTTACAGTGATGCATTCAAATATGAGTCGTCTTATGAGGTTTCCGAAATATGAACCATCATCTGGCCAATTTATGATGCTTTGACTAGCATGTGCAAACTTGAGATATGAACGTTGTATGGTGGCAACTCACTGCAGAAAAGGCACCACTTTGGCAAATAGTGAATAATTCATCCCCCAAAAAGCTTCAAGCTATTTAATGCCACTGCCAGTTGAAGTTTACAGTCATCGTATGCGTAAAATGAAGAGAATCAAATGATAATTTGTAGTTAGCACAACCAAACAAAGTTACCTTAAATAGGCTGCTAGCTTGATGCAAACAATGCGAAAACATCAGCGATATGCTAACATCTAGCATTTTAGTCAATAACCTATAATGTTGCAGTAGGTTCAAATGACAGCCCAGTCATAATTTTTGCAGTGTTGTCATCTTACCCTCAAACAATTTGACTACGTAGATATTTTGCCTAGTAAAGTTTAGACTTTAAGCCACAACTTTTCCACCAGGCTCTACCCCTTGCGGTTAAAACAACAGCCAATTTACATATTTTCACTATTCATAGCTTCTTTTCAACTGACCAAAATTGTGTTTGCCATTCATGAATTTTATGATGAACTCCATGTAGAAGTGTTGACTGTTCATGTTTTTAAATCAAATCTGCAGACACTGAAGCATTCCGATCTTTATTCAGATCTCCTCTGCTCAAGCGCAGTCTCTTGTCGTGCTAAAAACATGACGTAATGCCACCAGCGCATTGAATCACAGCATCCTGAACATTTGAAAATGTAAACTGGGCTGCTCCACATGAGTTTGGTGTAAATTAATTGAGAATGCAATGTTGGAGAAAGAAGCGTGTGCAAGGTACATTTTGCACATTGACAAAGGCCCCTAGAAATATTATTTTGTTTTCTCTCATATTTGTCTTTGTAATATTTGCGTTTTAACCCTGGAGAACCCAAGAACCCTTTTCTTCTTTGGAAAATGATGAATTTTACATTAAATGACTGCTATATGTTCACTGAACACCAAAATATATATATTTTCAAATATTCAATGCTTTAATCCTAATTTAGGATTAGGGCCAAATTTGACCCTTTGGGATTTAAGGGTAGCATTTGAGTAGCAGAATTTATAGGGGCCAAATTTGACCCCGTGGGTTCTCCAGGGTTAAGTATGAAAAAAAAAAAGTACCGATAATCCCTGCAGGTGCGATTTAAATAACGATCTGCTCAACAGACCGTGTTTTATATAGTGATAGATAATCTCCAGTTGAGTTATATTGCATATTTAATGGCTGATGGGATTGAAACGCAAAGACGGAGGTCATTTGTTCACCAGACAGTTTGTTTGGCTTTGTCCAAAACTTGGAATGTTCCACAGACTGAGTGAATAAACTCCCTGAGGTTTGATTCCACAGCTTGGTACTCAGACATGAGCTAGGAGAGATTAGCTCTGATCCACAGTTGAGGAAACATCACAGATTTTCACAGGTTTCACCTTTTTTAAAAAAAAAATCTTTCTTATGAGTGGGTCCCATTCCCTATGTCTCTCCCTACCCCCATGTCTGTTCTAACATACAGTATTTTGACTGGCAGTAATGTTATTCGAGGAATTTATATTGTTTATTGTGTAACAGGATTAGATATAGGGAAGGAGAAGAAGAAAAGTTGGAGAGCCTGAATAGAGGCTCTGTGCTCCCTTGTTAGCTTTAAGCAGATTTATTATTGGAAAATGTTGTATTTCCATTCCGTGCAATCGCTATTATGTTTGAGCTGCTAACACGACATTGGTTTGACATTAAATCAACTCTTGTACAGATGGTGCTTGTGTGATGTAGATTTGGAGGGCTTAGTGACGGTTTGCTTTGAGGATTTTGGCAAAGGTCACACCATAAGCAGCTCGCTGTCGGAGGTAACATGTTGAACCGTGCTGTGATACAATCAGGTACCGATAGTCAAAAGATTAGGTCCAGCAGTGACAAAATGTCCTTTGAGACCGCAGAACAACAATGATTTTATTTTCATGGCTTCTGCTGTCTCTGTTGCAGTTTGAGCTTTTCTCTGTCATGGGATCGCAAATGAATTTAATAACAAAAAGCATAAACAGCAAGCACAATATGTCGCTTAACACCCTGATTGGATTTCATAAAATTGTGTTTGGATTTGTGATCTTCAACGAGGAAAACGGCATCGGGAAGTTGAAATTCGTAACTCCCAAACAGGGGGTACATTGACACCAAATTCCTCTGACCTCATCAAGTGGATCAGAGGCACGAAAATCCTATACAAACCTTCAGTCTTCAAACATGAAATTGAGAGACTCGGGGGAAGTTACAGCAGCTCGTGAAAATTAAAAAGAATCATTCCGGTACATTTTTGATTGAATATTTCCTAACTTTGGGTTCCCTGCTCTCACTTGTTTTCGTTTGTCGTTTTGATGGTCGGTTTCCTCTAATGTTGTCTGACTAAGCTGTCCACTGCAGCTAGTCGTTAATCCATTTTGTGATGGACAAGCGTAAAGAATCAGTGAAGTATCCTCATGCCACATTTTGTGTTAAAGTCGAAGTAGAAAATCTTTAAATGAGGCATTTTTAAATAAATCGGGCTATCTTTTAAATGCAAAGGAGCTTGTCATTTCTGGGGAATGTTCACAGTCTCAGAAAAATGCAAACGCCTTGGCAGCGTATTTTAAGGTACACGTAAAATGAAAAAAAAATATATATACTGTATATATACTGTATAAATATATAATTTTTATTTATATATATTTAGCATGGTGTGTGAAATGCGTTCTTGGAGAATGTCCAATTTGCTCAGACAGAGGGCAGGGTTTTCATTCACTTCCAGCACTTTTTCTCAAAAGTCAGCCTCAAATGTAATGTGAAAGCCAGATGCTGTTGGTTTGACTTAGACACAAATGCAGATCGACTCCGGTCCAACGGGTTTGCTTATTGCTCAAGTCAAAAACAATCAAAGTGACTTTAAACTAAATCCAAGTTGGACTGTATTGAAGTGTTGAGTTGGGCATAGCGGGTGTGATAATTATCTCCACTTATGTGGCTCACTGGCTTGTTGGATGCTGTCAGACATCATCAAGTGCCCATTCTGCCCCAGTCCGAATAAGTTTCTCTGCGAGAATCGCACATTCCTTGTCTTTATTTGCAGTTCACTGTGCATGATATACAATATTTGAGTCTTGATGCACAATATGAACAATAGAAATGGATGTCTTGGTGGAATGGATATCAAAAATAAACAAGATGAAAAAGAGGGGCTCCATTTTCGGCCAAATGTCATTGTGAAAATAAATATTTTCAAACTTCCAATGGGGCAGAAAGTATTACTGCATTCACATCCCTTCACCTTGAGCCCTGTGATCACTGATTAGCAGCCATGGATCCCACCTGAAGCACCAATTGATTATTTTTGCATGAGAAAGTGGCTTTTGGCTTCTCACATAGGTCAGTCAGTCAATCAATCAATCGGGTTTATAGGTAGGTCTCTCCCTTCATAATATAACTTGATTACGCAGTAGGTACCGCACTTAGATAAAGATTACATTATTCAGAAATTGGCCTGCAGAAGATTCTTTCTTCTTCATGTATAGACTTTGAAATGTGAATTCATTATCAATAAAACGACAGATTACGTGTGTGTGTGTGTGTGTGTGTGTGTGTGTGTGTGTGTGTGTGTGTGTGTGTGTGTGTGTGTGTGAAACAAAGAAGATTAAGATCCTTGTATTCATTGCACTGTACAAATTGTCTTGGTCCTCCATAACCCATTTATTGATCAACACTGAAATATGGCTGGAAACTGGCCCAGGTTATCTGAAAATGCTGTTTATGTTTTTTTTTAATTGTCATGTTTTGGTATGTAACAAAAATATTGTTCGATTGTGATTTATAATTCAGAATATTACTCACAATAGGAGCTGGACCAATGAGTCGAGTAGTTGATGAGTTGACTTTGCTACTCAATATTTAGCCAACCTAACCAAGCTAATGTTTTGAGGATCTGGTTTTCCAATTGTCCACTTCACAGAGACTTCTAACTTGGACTCTAACACACCGTGGAGCTGTGACCTGTCCTGTCAAGAAGGCGACACTGTCTTCAAGCCAGTGCAGATCTGAGAATCTGGGTGAGATTAGCTGTACACGCTTCGGCTATTCTAATTGCCGCTCGCACTTTGTCCATCATACCAGAGGGACCACGGGACTGGTGACAAAGAACGAGTACATCAATGTGGTGTGAAGCTCCATCTTTTGTTGACAAAGAAGAAGTTTGTCCATTAATGCAGGGGTAGTAACTGTGAGAAAATGGGAATTCTATTCATATCAGGATGCACCAGCCAATGTTTTCCTACCGCTTATGGCCAAACTATGCTAAGATGTATTTTGTAAAGGGTCACTCATAAACTATGCAAGTCTATCTACAAAAACAAAAAGTAGAAATGAAATCTAAACAGTGAAACAAAAAATCCCGTCATGACCTGAGCCACATACACTCCCAAACATACTGGTTAAAAATACACCAGCTCAATTCACTTTCCCCCCAAATCCCTTATCCTCCATGAAAGTTTAATCATTAATCACACATGTTGTGAGTGGACATGAGTGTCTGGAGTAGTATTGAAGTTGTATTTCTCGGCGGCCAGAGAGGAGCACAGCAAGTCCGGACCCGATGAGGCTGATTAATTGCGCGCGGTTACAACGAATCAGCAAGTCTGGTTCTCTTCATATGTTGCTCAGCCATATGGAAGCTTACTATGATTAATAGTTCAGGTAAATTGTATGAGACGATGCAACTGATAATAGAAATTTTATTTATTTATTTTTCAAATCGTAGACATGCTCCATCGCAAATTCATTTCTGAATGCTTCAGACGAATGCAAATCCAAACGCTGGATACATCGGACAAACTTTTTATAGTGATTTTATCGGTTAAGCAAATATGCTAAACATTCATTTACAAGTTGAATAGTGGAGCTTCTTTGCAAAATAATCAAGGCCAATTCGTTCAAAGTTGCTTCATCAATAAAGAAAGCCTTGACGGAAAGTCCACGCCTTTGTCTTTTCTTCTGAAAATTAAATCCGGCCTCATTAGCTTTGGTATTTATCATACTTGTATTTTACATGACTCGGTCCAAAAGTGTATTTCCTTGCAAAAGGTGCGGCAAATTGCCCCAGGTCTTATTTGCCTCTGTGGGCAAATGTGTTTGTGTTGTGGTCAGCACTCCTCGAGCTCTTTGAATTGCAAATCCTCTCAGTAACTCAAAAGTAATGCAGCTGGGAACAACGCCTCCTGTCATTTTTCTGCATTTAGGCGCACGGGGCACCATTGTGGAGGAAGTGCAGTTATTGTTTCTGTCTCTGGTGTAACTCTTCCTTATTGTGGGAATGACTGTGGCCTGCACTCTCAACCTCCACATCTCTAATGTGCCAGAAGGCTCCCTCAGCTGTAATATTGGCCTTCTGAAGGCATTAAGACGTTGTGCAGCAAAAAACAAAACAAAAAAAAACGCTCTCCCTGATTAAAGCCAACCCGAACACTGGAACACATGCACAACACCAACAAAGAAACTTGGTGGCAGTAGACCTAACTTTGAGGCGGAGGAGAGGGCCACGTGCATGACAGTGGAACCTTCATAGATGGATTTTCCATCCATCCATCAATTTTCTGCTTCATCCTCACAAGGGTTGAGGGACATAATGGAGATCATCCCAGCTGTCTTCGGGCAAGAGTTGGGGGTTCACCCTGAACTGGTTTCTAGCCAATCGCAGGGCACACAGAGACGAACAACCATCCGTGCTCATACTTACTCCTAGGGACAATTTTGAGTGTTCAATCATCCTGCCATGCATGTTTTTGGGAATGTGAGAGGAAACTGGAGTACCCGGAGAAAACCCACACAGTGGAGAACATGCAAACTCCACACAGGAAGGTCGGAGCCGGAATCGAACCCTGCATCTCAGCACTGTGAGGTTGACGCGCTAACCACTGACCCACCAGGCCGCCCTTGACTGATTTTAATTTTTACAAATAAATGTTATCTTGTGTGGTGGCACCAAAAGAAAAAAAAAAGCTAAATAAAAAGTTCATGTAGTTACGCTTCGTTTTGTCTTGGGATCTGTCCAATTCCATCTTTTGTTTCTTCTGCGTCTGTTTGCTCGTCTTTTACCCAGTTGTTGGCCAGTGAGGGCTTTCTATGACTGCATATCATAAAACAATATTGCATCTTTTGATATGAAAAACAGACTTTCACAACATCACCTAGACAGGATTTTGAAAATTATTTTCCAAATCAAAGCCAATGGAAAGATTCATCACACACCTCTATTTCGAGTGTAAGCCTTTGTCACCAAACGCTTTTTCAACTCAATCTTATTGTGGATATGGATGTGTAAGCAGCGAATTAATGACCTGCTTTTCTTTATCAATTTTTCCCGTGGAACTATGAAAGTGTGTTCGGTTTTGATAATTGGCAAATATTTTATTAAAGATAGTCTGTGGTTTGAAACAGTGTTTTCCTAAGCACTTAATCACACTCCTGAAGATGGCCGCTTGTGCGCCAGTGTGTTCGGCGACGCTCCTGCCATTTCGGGTTTTTTTACTTTTCGCAATGCTTGTTACCTCCCTAGCAGCGTCTCGGTTGGTTTATGATCGCCGATCGTTGTTATTGATTCAACAACACGTCGGAGATTCGGCCGCGTTTTGGCAAGACGGTGGTGAAAAGACGCTACCTCCGTTCTTGGCTAACCTGCCGGCTAATCTCTTCCGCGTTCGCTCGCCCCCTTCACAGAAGTGCCGCCGCCGCCGTCGCCGCCGCCGCGGCAAACGTAGTGGTCAGCTCGTGAAGCTAAAACGGGATCTGAGACACACTTCGATCGCTCCGGCGTGGTGTGCCCTCAACCCCGTCGCCTCGTGCTTGCTAACAGTCGTTGGCTCTCCCATCGCGCCACGGCATTTCTACCCTCCACGCCTTTCTCGGGGAGGAATCCAGCGAAAGCTTTTGAGGGAATTCCCCCGGGCTCGGCGATCGGAAGAGGCAATCCCTCCCGTTGCTACTCCCACAAGGATCGCGTTGTTAAACGCCCGGTCGCTGACGAACAAGACCCATATTCTGAGGGAGTATTTCCTTTCCAATGACTTGGATTTCCTGTGTCTGACGGAGACTTGGGCAGGTACTGGTGAGTACAACGCTTTGCTTGAATTGTTGCCACCCGACTGTGGTTTCCTCGATACCCCGAGGACATCAGGCCGTGGTGGAGGAACGGTGAGCATCTTTAAGAACAATTTCAAATGTAAACGGTGCACATTCACCACATCGGCCACCAGCTTTGAAGCAACCTTCTTTGAAGTCGGTCGTGTTTTCCCGGTGCTCTGTGCTGTCATTTACCGTCCTCCTAAATACAACAAAGACTTTTTAAGCGACTTTTCAACCTTTCTTGCGGAAATCAGGCTGAGATATGATCATATCCTCCTAATGGGGGATTTTAATATCCATGTGTGCTGTCCGGAAAAAACGCTAGCAAAGGACTTCTTAAGACTTATCGACTCTTTTAATTTCGTGCAGTATGTGACCAGCCCGACACATGAACAAGGTCATATTTTAGACCTTGTCCTTGCTTATGGTCTACCGGTGTCAAATCTGGAAGTCCTTGAAAATGGGATTTCTGATCACATGGCAGTTTTATTTGACGTAGTCTTATCGCGTGCTGCTGTGAAATCTGCCGCTCCTAGTTTTAAACGCCGAATTTTTAACCCTCGCACTGCTGGTCGTTTCTCTGATGCCTTTAATAACCTTTGCGTATCCTCGTCTAACACAGAGGAACTCACCTCTTGGTTCAACTCATCATGCTGTGCCATCCTGGATTTGGTGGCTCCTTCAAAAACTGTGCTCCCAAAACCTAAACCCGAGCCATGGTTTAACGACATTACCCGCGCAGCTAGGCAGGGGTGTCGCAAAGCCGAACGCAAGTGGAAAAATGACAAATTGCATGTCTCTTATCAAATTTGGAAAGACTGCTGGCGTAACTACCAGCTCACAGTAAAAGAGGCCAAAAGAGAATATCTGTCGGACCTTATTCAAGCTAACCGTCACAACCCACGCGCACTATTTAAAACAATAGATTCTGTACTCAAACCCCCTCTGCCTACTTGCTCGGATTCTTCACCCGAGATGTGCAACAGATTCCTTCAGTTTTTCATTGGTAAGGTCTCTACAGCTAGGACTCCGGTCTCAAATACCGCATCTGACCCCTCTGTCCATGTTCCATGTTCAGCTGTGCTAAATTCTTTTGAAACTGTGTCCTTGGCGCTTTTGGAGGATGTAGTTCGCCAGACAAAGCCATCTGGCTCCCCTTGCGACTCTCTTCCCCCGCACTTCTTTCAGGAGGTTCTCCCGAGTGTTGGCGCATCAGTCTTGGATATCATCAACAGCAGCCTCTCTTCTGGTGTAGTTCCCCAACAGTTTAAACATGCTGTGGTCCAACCCTTGATCAAGAAAGCTGGCCTTGATCCAGATGTGCTGTCAAGTTTCAGGCCCATTTCCAAGCTGCCTTTCATTTCCAAAATTCTGGAAAAAGTCGTGCACATGCAGTTGAAAATTTTCTTGGATGAACATAACATCTTGGAGGTCTTCCAGTCAGGTTTCAAGACGATGCATAGCACGGAGTCAGCCCTGTTACGCGTTTCTAATGACATCCTCCTGGCAAATGACTCTGGAGACCACGTGTGTCTAGTTTTATTGGACTTAACTGCAGCATTTGATACAGTGGATCACAGTATTCTGCTGTCTCGTTTGCAGCACTTGGTGGGCATTGGCGGCAGTGCTCTTGAGTGGTTTAGGTCCTATTTAGCTGACAGAACCTTCTGTGTCAGCCTTGGCTGCTCTGAGTCACGCACTGCTCCCCTGTCATGTGGTGTTCCACAGGGCTCAATTCTGGGGCCTCTGCTGTTCTCGCTGTATCTGCTCCCATTGGGTTCCATCTTAAGGAAACATGGTATTCCCTTCCACTGCTATGCAGATGACTGCCAGATCTATGTCCCACTGAGCAAGAAAGACGCCTTCTCATTAAGGCCACTCCTATCCTGTCTGGAAGAAATCAAAACCTGGATGGCACAAAATTTCTTGAGATTCAATGAAAAGAAGACAGAGGTGATATTGTTTGGTCCCAGTGGCCCTTGTACATTCCATCCTGTAGACTTGTGCCCCCTGTCTCCTTATCTTAAGTCAACAGTCTCAAACTTGGGCCTTAAACTGGACAGTGATTTCAAACTCGATCGGCAAATTGGTGCCGTTGTTAAATCCAGCTTCTTTCACCTTAGACAGCTGGCCAAAATAAAACCTCTCCTCTCACATGAACACTTTGAGATGGTAATTCATGCCTTTGTCACATCCCGGCTCGATTACTGCAATGCCCTTTACTTTGGAGTCAGCCAGTCCTCCATTAAGCGCCTTCAGCTGGTCCAGAATGCCGCCGCTCGCCTCTTGACTGGTACTCGTAAGAGGGAGCACATAACTCCTACTCTGGCATCCCTTCACTGGCTCCCCATTCATTTTAGAGTTATTTTCAAGATCCTCTTATTTGTTTTCAAATCTCTGAATAATCTCGCGCCACCTTACCTCTCTGAGCTCATCCGCCCCTACACACCTGCCCGGCGCCTCAGGTCTGTGGACCAGACTTTATTAGAAGTACCAAGAACTAAACTGAGGCTCAGAGGGGATCGAGCCTTTTCTGTTGCTGGTCCCTCTCTCTGGAATGACCTCCCACTAAACATTCGGCAAGCCTCCTCGCTGCCCATCTTCAAAACCCTCCTCAAAACTCACTTGTATTCTTTGGCATTCGACTCAGCATGACTTAGATTTGTTCTTGGTTTTACTGTTTGGTGCTTTCTACCGCCTTTATTACCGATTTGTCTTACTGTTTATTGTGCATGTTAAATTGCTCCATGTACAGCACTTTGTATGCAGCGATGGCTGTTTGAAAGTGCTCTATAAATACTGTTGACTTGACTTGACTTGACATTCAGGTAATGCACGAAATGTAAAAAATATTTGTCAGGTTTTATTTATTTATTTTTTGCTATTTTCTGACACAAAAAGCCCACATTTGAGCTCGTATATCTCAATTAGTGATCCTGCTGATTAACTGCTTGGCAGATGAGTAGAAGGAGAAAACCACTGGGCGAAGCCAATGCCCCTCCCTCTCTCTTTGCCAATGTAATTAATTCGCCGTGTCTTCCCTCTCATTGCCCGCAGCCCATTATGACTTTAACATTGCGGAGCTCTATGAATTTGTAATAGATATTGTTATTTCTTTCTCTTTCAAAAGTCATAAGCACCTTGTCGGTTTGTTTTGCCACTTTCAAATAAAATACCATGAGATAAGACAAGGGCGCGTATTCATAGAGATGATATTATTTGGAACAGGATATGATTCCGAAGAAGGGGCGTCTTTGCATTTTGAACGCAGTCTAATCCGTTTATAATTACACAGCGAGGAAGTGAAATAGTGGTTGGACTGTTTGAACGTGTAATCCCCCTTCATGTGCATAAACATGCACACATTTCATCAACGGCCCACACTAAGACGTCTGGATAATTACCTGGGGCAAAGAGTGTTCTGATAGACCTAGACCCTGGGCAACCCCCCCCCCCCCCCCACACACACACACCCCCATGCAGTCGCGTCTGTGTAAATAATGCATACCAAGTTGAAATCAGAGAGGACGCAGGCGATGTGAAATTGCCTTCAAAGCCTGGCGTAAAATTAGGCAGCTCAGCCATATAGATGGGAAATGAAACAATGTTTCTATTGTGGGGTGGGGGGGGGAGACTGAGGATTCTGTGTCTGTGAATGACAACCTCAATGGAAGTGTCGGATTTGATTGCTTTCTTTTAAATCCCAGGCGTCATCATTTCAGGTGATGCTCTCAGGTCCACACGCAAAAGCTCAGTTCTGATTCCCAATCAAATATATCATGCTGGTAGGTACCAACATACAACATTTCAGAGTCACAAACAGATTGCATTTAACTGGTTTGCATTGAGGAGTGGCACGAAGCTCCATTACCACCGTACAATGGCTTTTCGTTGACAGTCTATGGCACATTTCGACTTACCGTACCGTTCGGTTTGCATCGCTACCAAAGGGACAGAACTGCGGCATAATCAGAGGACCACCTGCACAGGATGTCAGACTCTCCGAATATCTTTGTCTGTCATCTGTGAGGCGTGAGCAACGTTTGTACATTTTTTTTTTCTGAATGCCGAAACTCCCACAGTGCTTTTTGCGTCTTTGCAAAACTAACTAACTGTAACACACAACTTAACACTCAATTTCTGAATAATCAACCTACTCCTTGCACAACTATACTTTCATTTACGCTATTCGGCCAAATGTCATGCCCACACTACGGTCACAAGTCGAAGTTCACTTTGCAATCAGTTTGAGGACTACAGTATATAAATTGGCCGCTGGTAAACTGTCGGTGTGGAGGGAGAAGCAAGAGTGAGAATTGGAGAAGGCCGAGGAATAAGATGTGAAGTTGAAGAAGTAAGAAGGAAAGGAGGAGCACAAGAAGGTGAAGGAAGAAGGAGAGGAAGAAATTTAATTTCTGACATCTGAGCTACAATAGTGGTCCATGTCATCAACCATGGAATGACTCAGATGGACGATACAATGTAGACTGAGTTTACTCTCTCTCTCTCTCTCTCACACACACACACACACACACACACACAATCTCTTCTGACTATTTCTTGCATTTATCCATAGTTTACCTACCGTAAGTCGAATAGGGCTCACTAAATCATCCCAGGTGTTGCATATCAGCAGCCGTGACAAATTTTGAGCGACCAAAAAAAAAAAAAAAAAGATTTATTTCACTGTCACAAGAGTGCTTCACTTTTGGTATAATTAACGAAATATCTTCATTATTGAGACCCAGTCGCAGACACAGTAGATGCACAACATATACAGTACTGTATGTTACAAAGTACTTGTTTTCATCTTTTTATTTTCAAAATTTAAGTTCAAATCCCTTGCAATCCAGCAACACATTTTTGTCATTTGATTTTTTTTTATTGGTGGACAATTGAAGAGTAAGTAGTCCTGTGAATGAGGCTCATTAAGACTAATGAGATGCAAGTTACTTTAGATTGATGGCAGCCACGATAAAATCTGAAAATATTTGCCAGACATCCAATTCTTCTTCATGTAATCAACACGCAAATGACCGGAGCAGAAAAGTCACAGTCTTAACCCATGTGTAATAAGCTCCATAAAGTCACCCATAAATCACTCTAATTGAAAGTCTTCCTCCCTGGCCACTCCTTAAACAGACACCTCACAGCCGTGGACAGCTTGAACAATGCCTGATGCTACATTTGAACTCCACGTGAACCTCACATCAAACCATCAGCCGCCGAGTCAAAGCAAAATGACGCAAAAAAACCAAACAACAACTTTGAGCTCAAGCAGCAAATGTTCTAACTGCAGTGAGTCTCGGGGACACGTACAGGTATGCAAGGTGTGTCAATCTACCACAGTGCTATGCATACAGTCTAGTCTTGGTGCATATAACATTTGTTTGATTGTAGCAGGACTTCACAAATGTAGGGTTCCACGTAGATATATGCACATATCAATTGATGATTGATTTGTCAGGCGGAAACCTGACAAATGGTGCAAGGACAACTACACTATATATTTAAATTAAAAAAACAAACAAAAAAACATGCCTGATGTGGTTCACTCCAATATTCATCAAGCAGTCTGAGTGAGCCTTCTGGGCAATTTCATCCTGCGAAAGACTATTTGTCACCTGCTAAATGCTGCCTGGGGTACGCCACACGACTTGTGTCCTTTAGTTTGAGCAAACCTGGAGGATTTATGCATTTCTTTGCGGAAAACGGGAAAAAAATATGGTGCAAAACAAAATAAGTTTGCTTGCTTCCTAGCTTGTTGCTGTCCAACAAAATACTTGTGTCAAGTAGAGAGACCAAGATGTTATCGGTTTGGAGATTTACTTTTTGGAATGTACAATCCAATGAGAATGGAAATGTTGATAATTTCTGCCTGAGGCCCTTACGCTCTGCTTCTGAGTGCTAATCATATACCTGCTTGTTGGCAAACGAGGGACGGGCATTTTTCAAATGGCCCCAAGGTGAATGATCTGCCACAGTTTCTGCAAAGCTCCCAAAGCCCAAGGTAACAGGTCAGCGTGAGGTTGCGGAGGTGCGCCTACTATGTGTGTGTTGGCGAGTGCATGGCAATTGCTTGACACCTCATCAGTTACGCCTTCTGTCTCTGACTGGTTGTTTTTCTTCTGGCGTGATGGTTTCTTAAAAATCCAGGGGAATTATTTTTTTTAGATCAGATCATTTTACTCAAGTGCGGTAGCACTGTCAGGTCATACTATTACCAAAAAATATGACCAAGTGTTTTTTTTTCCTTAAACTGCAAACACAAAATATGATATTGCCACATTCTCTCAAACAACAGATGATCTTATTGAGTGGTGCATATGTCCATTGCGAGCAGTAGTAAAGAGTTTAATAATGAGAGGCCAAGGGGTCTGCTCTCATGATGATCATCTAGGTATGAAGGGTCAGAGTGGAAGCTGAGCTGCAACTGCAAAATGAGCACAGGAAACGGGTGTCAAGAGGCTAATTGAGTCTTCCATAAACCTGCACTCACGCCAATTAAAACACAACCTTGATTAAGATTTGTTGTGTCTCTTTTAACGACGCAGAGATTTTTTTTTCTTTTCTCCTTAACTTTATGCTCCTTCATTAACATCCATACAGAGAAGAGTGCATAAATCATAAGCGGTAACTTAACGCCCGTGTTAATTAACTCTCATTAAGTACCTAATATGCTCTTTCCCCCCATAATTTAGCTGTTTTGTGTCTTTAAGCTACATTACATATTAGCCCACCTCTTCTCATCTATAGAGGCTCTATACCATCAAAGGGGCTGCTATTACAGTATGTGTGTTTTTGACTGATGATGTTTGACCAGAAACTCGAGCCGTCTGTCATACATAGCTTGTTCGGTTGAGGCATGTTTGCTCAGCTGGAAGTAATGTTTGCCCGCAGTACGGCTGGCGAAGAGTGGCTCTCATCTGCATACGTCTTTGACAGCCACTTTGAAGGGACTGTTTTGACACAAATGCGTGTGACATTTTAATGGAGGATGAGAGAGCAGTTTCTGTACAAACACCAGAGCTGGAGAAGAAAGCCTGAACTTCACACTTTCTTTCCTCTCTACCACAATATTCTGCCTTGTCCCTTCACACTTTTGGGGCCTTTGACACATGGTTGAGATGATGGAGTGGGAGCGTGTACTATTTGAAAGACTAAAAACGACTGATAATAATGAAGTAATTCAGCACAGAATTCGCTGTCTTGATTTTAATACAAGGAGTAACTCAAAAATAGCTCAAAGACTAGAAAAAAAGCAGGGTATTATCATACTTTGCATATTATATTAATACATCTAAACCATACAATAATAAACAAAATTTGACAGTATGTAATAAATCAATCATATTGTATATCGTGATGATATTTGCCTGTGTTATATTTGTGGTCAACTTTTGCTCCAAGTGTTACAATACAGCGACATACCTGTGGATGTCATCTGCTAGTGAGTCCATGGCGTTTCCCCATTATGTGTTAAATTAAACTAAGCTTACTTTAAGTCAAAGCTATGTGGTTGTTTTAAAAACACCATGTAAAATCCTCTAGTTTTATGTTTAGTTTGACAGTAAACTTCAACACGGAGTGACATCAAACAGCCTCAACAGCCTCCTTTTTTGAAGATTGATTCACTCGGCCAAACTGCTGCCTGTTGTGATGTGAGCTGAGCTGAGTTCACTGACAACATACAACACTTGTATCTCAATTTTTGCTCACAAGTTAACACATAAAATCTTTCGAACAAAGGCTTGTATCTAAAAAAAAAAAAACCTCTCAAGTCAGTTCACTTGTAACTCAATGCTTCAATGCACTCCTTTACAAGGAACAGATTATCATCATGTATTTATTTAACTTATATTCATTTGAATTAATCCACAATAAAATGTTTTGCCATTGTGGTCTTATTTTTAAAAAGTGACTCCTGACTCCACTCAAACAGGGAATTATACAGCATTTTCCGCCATCAATTCAAAGACCGTAATCTTATTTAGGCTTTTCATCCCAACACAATCTGAGCACTCGCCACGTTTTTCCATCAATAAATCTCGACTGCAATTTTCAGGATTAATTGCAGTGAGTTCAGATGCTCTGGCAGCCAGTGCATCTGACGAAAAGTAGATGAGAGAACTTCTAATGAACTCTTCTGGACAATCTGGTCATTGTCACATTTCCTGGCTGATGCTGTTAAATGGACAGAAGAAACAGCGGGTAAAGCTTGTGGTCGCGCTAATGATACATGTTGGTTTGTCTGACGTCACGCGGCCACACGTTTAGAATTCCATCTGGCTCAGTTTTTGCCGCCACTTCCTGGTGGTTTTTCGCCTGGCTAGAAGACACTGTGAGGAGATCCAGACGCTGCTGGCCCAGGCTGCACTGGCCCCTATTTGGACCTTGATGGAACCAACATGAGCACCTTGAATGTTTCTGCACAAAGTTATCCAAAGGATTCCAAATAAGTGGATACAATCACCTGAGCCTCGACAACTCTTGTTTTTATCTTGTTTTGGTCTCTATCTGAGAAACTCAACATGTTTGCAAACTGGGGAGCACTCGAAATCTTCAATGTGTCCCTCAAATTTTTTTTTGCCTGTTTGTTTAGCGGCAGTTACAGAAAAAACTGCAGGAAACGTGATCTTCTGAGAGCACTCTGAATTTAATCGAGTTGAACACACTTCAGTTGGCAGTATATTGTAAAAAGCATGTGCTGCTGCTTTAGTCAAACAGCACTCAAAGCATTTACAACTCTTTGTTGGATGATGCGTCAGCTGGGACCCAAATGGATTTTGCATTATGGCTTCAATGAATCCAGTTTTTATAGATGTGACCTCTTTCAGGACAGATGATACAGAGAGGTTGATCCTCTAACCTTGAAGACCTTTATGACCCTCTCATCATAGACTTTTCTTTAGGTCAAAAAAAATAACCTGCTGGTGATTTGGTTAATTCTCTAGAGTCCTTTAAGTATGATGGAGTATTTGTATTTAATGAGCAAGTTACAATTTCTGCACGTTAAATGAAAACAACTTGGAAGATTTCGCAGTCATGAACTGACAGTGGACCTTCTTAAGTTAAAATTTAAAGTAGGTCCAATCCAAAATTGCCCGAGGAAAATATACCCTGATTTTGAATACCAGCGTGAAAAATCTTGTGAAACTTAAGCTTTGAAAAATTTAAGACGGACTGTATAATTGCACTTTTCTTTTTTCGTGATACCACCAGCAAAGAATGTGATGACCATAGAATAAAAATAAGACCATAAAAATATCTGTACATAAATGTTGACTTCATTAATTGTCAAAACGGACTCCAAATGCTCCAAATAACATCAACACGAAGAGTCCTGACCCTTCTGTTTTAACCCCTGCGTATCCTTGCTCCAAGCCTCCTGTGCCAAATGAATGCCCTCTCAAGACACCCCCCCTGGGGCCAAAGGGCATCTTGTGATGTGCCCCCTCTCTATCTTGGCAAGGTTGTATTTCTTCATTAGACCCTCTGGAGGCTGCCAGCGTCCCGCAGGACGTCAGAGTACATTAATTCTCATCAGGACATGGCTCCTCTCAGGTGTGAATGGCAGGCAGCAGCTGGTGACGAGGCTTTCTCGCTCCCACCTAAAACTCATTTTTCACCGAGTACACGTGCAGACATAATGTACACAAATAGGTATCTGAATATGCTAAATGAAATGCCAAACAAACCAGCAAGTGTTGAGAGCCTTGCAGTGGCTAAAATCACTGGCATACGAATGCCCCAATTTAGGAACTGACCCGCGATAATTACAACGGCAGCCATACATCTTAAAGTCTTTAGGGGGACTGAATGCTGGTTTCATTTTCCATGTGAGTAAATCTACTAGATGATTTTGAAGCGGCTTTGGGATTGCCTCAAAAGCTCTCCACAAAATGGCCAACCACCACTAGGAATAGTTCACATCATCTCTTCCCTCCGTTTTTCCCTTCCATTGTATGACGTATCCTCGTGTGTTTTACCAGGATATTTTCCTCAAGTAATTACATAAAGTAATTTCTCCCATTGTGGCTGTTATGGCTCCCAACAGACCTGTATACAAATTACTCCGATTTGCTCTGTGGTCAAAGCTGAGAGGTGTCCCGCTAGACATTTGCTTCACGGAGATCTGCCTATTAAAGCCATTTGTTAAGTCTTCACTCCTGGAGAAGAGACAGCCCAGTAGGACACAACGAGAGACAGGTTAGCCTTCAAAATGAGTTGTTAATGACTTCAGTTAGTTGCAGAAGGCTGCGTATTTCATTCGGACACAACGCTCAAAGCTTATCAACACCCGGACAGTGTTTCAATCCAATGGAAACTGTTTGTTTCTTATGGCAGGCGTGCACATGTTAGAAGACAGGGTGGACCTAATCCAATGGACTCAGCGGTCTGCCCAGGATTATTATTCCCTCATATTATTATTTGTGAACCAGTGATTATTTTGTCACCACAAGGTCATATTTTCCAAGGTCTGTATGATCGTTTCAAAAGAATCACAGCAGTTATCTTTGTTGAACTCAGTATCGCTGGATGTTTTCTGCCATTTTTTTTCTTCCAAACCATTTCCTCTGGTCTTTTAGCACTGCTGCTCCACTAAGTGTCTCTAATTGGGCAATGGATGGGTAGGAACTGGCTTTGAAAGATTTATCCCATCAAGGCCAGAGGACTTGGAAGTCAAAGTAAATCCAAGGCCCTAGTTTTACATCAATTGTATGAACGTATATTTGGAGCTCATATACAAAGAGAGCAGTTTGCTACCCAGTGTTCAAGGAACCATTGATTGGGCTGAATGTAAAAATGATGTTCAGCACTTGAATTCAACCTCCTGAAAAACATTTTGTGTGCCCATCCATCCATTTTCAACACCGTTTATCCTGGACAGGGTCGCAATGGGTTGCTGGAGCCTATCCCAGCTGACTTCGGGCAGAAGGCAGACTACACCCTGAACTAGTTGGTCGCTAGTCAGTCACAGGGCACATATAGAGACGAATGGCCATTCAAAGCCACATCCACACCAATACTGAGCTGCCCACATCCAGTGAAGCCACTACACCGTCAGTGACCGGCACAAGTTGTAATGTTCATCATTTATGGCACAGTGCTCGGTAGAATTTTTTTTTTTCCCCAGAGGACATGAGCAATGACTTGTATAACAAATAAAGCATGAGATCGCTCTATTTCTGTTTAAAAACAAATATTTAATAGCTACTTTCCATTTAATACGAGACACAAGAAAAGATTTGCATCACAGGTTGAATCATCACTTGAAACACTGACTCAATCATATTGTTATGGCCCTGACTAAGTTCCTTCTAGCATCCTCATCCCGGATCTACAGTTGACTTAAACTATGTCAAACTGAATTTATTTATCAAGTTGAAACAAAATCACATGTGACTAATCTGTCAAAATTTGAAGATTTGTTGAAATTTTCTGCTAGATGAGTACTGATAATGAGTATTTATTTGTTGGACTTTGACCAAAAGTATGCTGTCCATCTCATGAATCGCTGCAAAAAATGGTTCAGACAGAACGCACAGGAAATAGAGGAGTGATGAGTCGTGGACTGGCATCCAGAGCATCCAGTCACACCCTCTCCGTGTTCAAAAACCCAATAGCAACCACAAGGTTTTCTGAGTGAGCCATGGATTTTTCACTCCTCTCAGTTTAGACTGAGCGTTAATTAGTATTCTCCTTTGGTGAAAACACCCTGGGCACAAACAACAGAAAGATAATGGCATTGCCTAGTTAGAACCTCCAAACTTGAATGTGAAAAATATTTTTTTCAGGAGTTATTTAAATTGGTATTTTACAACATGGCCTTCATCGTTCCTGGCTTTCGGTGAACCTGAAATGCCTTGATGCATGAAGATTAGGAACACTTGTGAGCTTGGACTTGTCACGTTGAGCCCGAAGCGACAGAATAATCGCTTCGTGCACAACTACTAGGTAAGTGGATCCCCGAAATAGCAGACACAGAAAAAGAATTTTGTCATAAAAAATGAAATTTATTATAACACAAAATCCCCGTCTAAACGGACAACAGAAAACGCTGGTAAAAAAGAGGACCAGGAAAATAACAGAAAACGCTTGCGAAACAAAAACGGCAAGGAGAAAGTTCTTAAGTAAAATATTAATCAATCACGAGAGAAATATCAAGGCACGCAATATAGTCATGTAAGTCAGAGTTTTAAGCGAGAAGGAATAGACGATAGCAAATGGCACGGCGTGGAATACTCCGGCAGTGAGTTGACTGTCGGAGTGCCTAGATATAGCAGGTGCAATCGTCAACTAATGGGTGGCAGGTGTGCAGGCGGCAAGCAAGAACGCCTGCCCCCTGCTGTCAAATACGGAACGTGACAGTACCCCCCCCTCAACGGACGCCTCCCGGCGGCCCACCCGGCTTGGATGGGTGAGATGCGTGGAAGTCACGAAGAAGGGACGGATCAAGGATCCAGGAGCGGGGGACCCATTGCCGATCCTCCGGCCCGTAGCCCTCCCAGTCGACCAGATACTGGAAACCTTTTCCCCTGCGCCGAGAGTCCAGGATGGCCCGTACCGTGTACACCGGGTCACCATCGACGACCCGCGGAGGAGGGGGCGGAGTGGGAGAAGGAGCCAAGGGACTGGTCGCCACCGGTTTGAGCAGGGAGACGTGGAACACGGGGTGAACCTTCATGGTGGCCGGCAGCCGGAGCTTGACCGCGACGGGGCTGACGACGGACTCCACCACGAACGGCCCGGTGAATCGGGGCCCCAATTTCGCGGACGTGCCGGCCAGGCGCAGGTCCCTCGTCGCCAGCCACACCTCCTGCCCCACTTCGTAGGTTGGCGCCGGGCGCCGACGACGGTCCGCGATCTGCCGGTTCCGGGTCGCCGTGCGGGACAGTGCGGCTCTGGCCTCCCTCCACACGTGATGGGCCCGCTTGAGGTGGCACTGCACAGAAGGGACCTCTATTTGTCCCTCCTGGGACGGGAACAGCGGTGGTTGATACCCGTAGGCCGTCATGAAGGGGGACCTTCCAGTGGCAGAAGAGACGAGGGTGTTGTGCGCATACTCCACCCAAGGTAAGTGGTCGGCCCAGGAAGAGGGACGGTGGAGACACACACAGCGGAGGGCTGCCCCCAGATCCTGGTTGGCGCGCTCCGCTTGTCCATTGGACTGTGGGTGATACCCCGAGGTCAGACTGGCCGTGGCCCCGAGGGACCGGCAGAACCGCTTCCACACTCGGGACACGAACTGGGGCCCCCGGTCCGACACTATGTCCAAAGGGATGCCATGGAGACGGAAAACGTGCTTAATGAGGAGGTCGGCGGTCTCCAACGCCGACGGCAACTTGGACAGGGGAATAAAGTGGGCAGCTTTTGAGAATCGGTCCACGATAGTGAGAACGACGGAACGCCCACGGGATGGCGGAAGGCCCGTGACAAAGTCCAGGGCGATGTGGGACCAAGGTCGAGGAGGAATAGGTAATGGCTGGAGCAACCCCGCCGGAGGCCGATGCGAGGCCTTGCCGCAGGCGCAGGAGGAGCAGGCATTGATGTATTCCACCACATCCTTCCGAAGCTCCGGCCACCAGAACCGCTGGGCGATGAGATGCACAGTCCGGTTCACCCCAGGATGGCAAGCCACCTTGGACCTGTGCCCCCACTGCAATACCTCCGAACGCAGCGGTGGGGGCACAAACAGCTTCCCCGCGGGACAGTCAGCCGGGACCTGGACCCCATCTTGAGCTTCCTGTATCTTGCGCTCAATCTCCCACCTCAACGCCCCCAGGATGCAATGAGCCGGGAGAATGGCCTCCGGCGTTCGGTCCCTTTCCGCGGGGTCGTGGAGACGGGAGAGGGCGTCAGGTTTGGTGTTCTTAGATCCCGGACAGTATGTGAGGGTGAAATTAAACCGGGTTAATAGTAGGGCCCATCGGGCCTGACGGGAGTTCAGTCTCTTGGCGGAGCGTATATATTCCAAGTTCTTGTGGTCCGTGTATACCGTGAATGGCTCCTTAGCCCCCTCGAGCCAGTGTCGCCATTCTTGTAAGGCTGCAACCACAGCCAGCAGTTCTCGATTGCCCACGTCGTAGTTTGACTCGGCGACACTGAGACGACGAGAGAAAAAGGCGCAGGGGTGCAACTTCTGGTCGACCGGGGAACGCTGGGACAAGACCGCCCCCACTCCCGAATCCGATGCGTCCACTTCTACGACGAAAGGGTGGTCAGGGTCAGGATGTTGCAGCACGGGGGGATTAGTGAATGCTGTTTTCAAATTTGCGAAAGCCGAGTCCGCATCCGAGTCCCATTGGAACGGGACTTTAATGGACGTTAGTCGGGTCAACGGGAGTGCCTTTTGGCTGTAATTGCGAATAAACCGTCGATAAAAATTAGCAAACCCCAAAAAACGCTGTAGCTCCTTGCGGCTAGCCGGTGTCGGCCAGTCCACCACCGCCTTCGTTTTGATGGGGTCGGCTCTCAGCTTGCCCCGCTCAATAATAAACCCCAGAAAAGAGATGGCTGGTACATGAAACTCACATTTCTCTGCTTTGACAAAGAGCCTATTTTCCAATAACCGTTGTAGAACAAGTCTGACGTGTTGTTTATGCTCCTGCAACGACCGGGAGAAGATTAAGATATCATCAAGATAGACGAAACAGAAAATATTCAGCACGTCCCTTAACACGTCGTTGATCAGGCTTTGGAAAACCGCGGGAGCATTAGTCAGCCCGAAAGGCATGACTAAATATTCGAAATGACCCAGTGGGGTCTTAAAAGCTGTCTTCCACTCATCTCCTTCCCGGATGCGGACCAAATGGTAAGCACTACGTAAATCTAATTTCGTAAAAATGGTGGCCGATTGCAAAGGAGCGAAGGCGGAGTCTAACAAAGGCAGCGGATACTTATTTTTGATGGTGATGTCATTTAGCCCACGATAGTCTACACACGGTCGTAACGACTTGTCCTTCTTCTCTACAAAGAAGAATCCCGCACCTAATGGTGATCGCGATGGTCTGATTAGACCTGCAGTGAGCGAGCTGTTTATATACTCAGTTAACGCCTCTTGTTCCGGTTGAGACACCTGATAAAGCCGTGAACTCGGCAGCGGAGCGCCCACTTGCAGGTCTATGGCGCAGTCGTATGGACGGTGCGGGGGCAAAGAGCGAGCGCGATCCTTACTGAATACCTGTCGTAAGTCATAATAGCAATTTGGCACTCCGTCAAGGCAGATGGTTTCAGGGGAGTTGTCACCGGCACGTTCGCGTCCCCCTACGGCTGATTGTAAACAGCGCTCATAACAATACTGGCTCCAAGTCTCTATTGTCGGGCGCTCCCAGGAGATAACGGGGTTGTGAGTCTTGAGCCAGGGCAAGCCGAGAATAACCGGAACGGCTCGAGACCGCATTAAATAAAACCGTCTGCGTTCGACATGGTTCCCGGATAATTTGAGCTTTAGTGGTTCTGTTCTTTGTGTTACAACCGCCAGGAGGCGCCCATCGAGATCATGAACGCGCTTCTTCACGGCCAACTCCTCGATAAAACAGCCCAACTCTGAGGCAAGGTCGGTGTCGATAAAACAATCATCAGCCCCCGAGTCTATCAGTGCACTAATCCGCCGCACCCGGGACCCCCCATAGATCTCCCCTTCGAGTTCCAGTCTCTTGGGGTGCCCCGGCCGGGAATCGGCTCGCCGAGGCTCGGGAGGTTCTGCGCGGGGACGTGACTCACAGTACTCGGTGAATGTAGACGGCTGAGGCTCCGGAGGGCCGGGAGCGACGTGAGGTCCTTGTAGACCGCTGTCAGACCCGGTCCGATCGTTGAACCGGCGCCGTCTCTCCTCCGATCCGGAACTTCCACCACCCAGCTGCATCGGTTCCTCCCCGGTGACAGCATTCCGAGATCGGGGGTGGTCCCAGCCGGACCCAGCTGCCCGAAGCGTCTCGCGGGATTCCCCACGGTGCGTTGCATGCCGGAACGGGATCCAACCACCTCCACGCTCCCGGCTTCTCTCTCTCATGCGGTTGTCCAACAGTAGGGAGAGATCGATAAACTCCTCCAGGTCGGAACTGTTGTCGCGGGTCGCCAGTTCGTCCTTGAGCTGGGTGTTCAATCCGCGACGAAACAGTCCACAAAGCGCCCTGTCGTCGTAGCCACTCTGGGCGGCCAAAATCCGGAACTCAATCGAGTAGTCCGCTACGGATCGCCTCCCCTGGTGGAGTTCGAGTAGCCGGCCCTCAGCCTCTCTGCCCCGGACGGGATGGTGGAACACCCGGCGAAGCGCTGCTACGAAGCCGGGGAAAGAAGACCGGAGGTTCGGCTTTGCGTCGCTCATCGCGATAGCCCATGACGCCGCCTGACCTGTCAATAAGCTCATTACATAAGCAACCTTCGCGTCATCAGTAGTATAGACGGAAGGTTGCTGGTCGAAGACGAGTGAGCACTGGTGGAGAAAGTACCCACACTGACCGTGCTCACCCCCGTAACGTGGGGGGTGTGGAAGCGACGGTTCCCTACTCATTGTGGAGAAGGAGACGGGTGCCTCAGTGGTGGTATGACGAACCACCGGGGGAGGTGCTCTCCGTTCCTCCAATCGTACGATACGGGGTTCGTAATCATCGATCCGATGAGCCAGCATGGAAACCGCGCCGCGGAGTTCCTTAATGGCTTGGCCCTGCTGACTCGTCTGTTGCCCTTGACGGGATAGAGCGGACAAAATCTTTTCTATGTCTGCGGGATCCATGGTGGCCGGAGTATTCTGTCACGTTGAGCCCGAAGCGACAGAATAATCGCTTCGTGCACAACTACTAGGTAAGTGGATCCCCGAAATAGCAGACACAGAAAAAGAATTTTGTCATAAAAAATGAAATTTATTATAACACAAAATCCCCGTCTAAACGGACAACAGAAAACGCTGGTAAAAAAGAGGACCAGGAAAATAACAGAAAACGCTTGCGAAACAAAAACGGCAAGGAGAAAGTTCTTAAGTAAAATATTAATCAATCACGAGAGAAATATCAAGGCACGCAATATAGTCATGTAAGTCAGAGTTTTAAGCGAGAAGGAATAGACGATAGCAAATGGCACGGCGTGGAATACTCCGGCAGTGAGTTGACTGTCGGAGTGCCTAGATATAGCAGGTGCAATCGTCAACTAATGGGTGGCAGGTGTGCAGGCGGCAAGCAAGAACGCCTGCCCCCTGCTGTCAAATACGGAACGTGACAGGACTCATGAAAAAGAAAATCACAGTTCAACATCGGTGTGCCTCTGCTGCAAATAGTTTGGTATTTTGTGGATGTGGCACTCGGCGTCTCATAGCTTCTTTCAAGAAAAGTTCTTGAATGATTTACATGACTCTTGATGATTGCGATGTCAGCAATGTTTTTGGTATGGAGTGAGCTTCTTCTTCGGGTCTTACCCTTTTTTGCTTTCTGGGGACCAAATGTTTTGCCACCAAATGTTTTGCCAAAGAAATCTGCGTTATAGATTCAAGGCTGGCTTTGGGCCCAACCACGTTTTTTTTTTTTGTCTGCCTTAGAAAATGTTTGCTGAAAAGTAGCTTTGTGCAATCGCAATGATTAACCTTCTAATTTTTTTCCGGTGCCTTTGCATCGCTTCGTTCAAAATCATTTTTCCAATTTTTTTTCAGTTGGGACCTAAATAAGTTTTATTCGCTTAAAAATGTGTAAACAGTAGTGAGCGCCTGCTCGACCTATAATACAATAGATGGCAAGAGTGAGCATTTAAAGCTATAACATTTTCTTTAATGTTTACAAAGTAGGAGCCAACCGGTCTTTGTGACATCTCTGGCTGCAATTATTGAGCATTTTAATGATGACCTTATTTGGAAAGGAGAAAGGACACTTTTTGTCTCGACTGAATGCATAAAACCAGCATACAAACATTTGGTTAATATATCCATATGTGCAAAGTCTCAAGCCTGAATGGGTTCAGGAATGACTAGGCTTAGGTATTATTAAAACATGTTTTATTAAGTTTTAGCTAATTAATATATTTGTTATTAGGGATAGATAAGTGGCATCGGATTGGTTCTGAGTGAATCCTATACAGTGTTAAGATATTGCTGTATCATTGAGTCCCTTGTTTTTTTTTTACCCAGCCAACATTTTAACCAGGCATTTTGGGCAGAGTGCAATTGATTTTGGCAGTAGAATGGAATCAAGATTAACTGAATCAGATTGGAGAGGACTGAGGCTGAGGGACTGAGCATGCAGTAACTCTCTCGTTGCAAGCGCTTTTGCAAAGAATTTACAGTTTCTCCAACGTGCGATGCGATGTGAATAAAGACCGTGGCTTGACCACAAAGCTGCGATTGTACCTTTGATGATCATGCAGTTCTCATTATCACTTGGTGTGATGATTAATGTATGCTGGAATATGATGGTAATAAACATGCACATGATGGATTTGAAAAGTCTGCACACCCCTGTTCAAATTCTAGCTTTTGTGAAAATTAGTCCGAGATAAATCATTTCATAACCTATACCATCCATCCATCCATCCATTTTCCAAACCGCTTGATCCTCACTAGGGTCGCGGGGGGTGCTGGAGCCTATCCCAGCCGTCTTCGGGCAGTAGGCGGGGGACACCCTGAATCAGTCGCCAGCCAATCGCAGGGCACACAGAGACAAACAACCATCCACGCCCACACTCACACCTAGGGACAATTTAGAGCGTCCAATCAGCCTGCCATGCATGTTTTTGGAATGTGGGAGGAAACCGGAGCACCCGGAGAAAACCCACGCAGGCCCGGGGAGAACATGCAAACTCCACACAGGGAGGCCGTAGCTGGAATCGAACCCGGTACCTCTGCACTGTGAAGCCGACGTGCTAACCACTGGACTACCGGGCCACCCTTAACCTATACCAATCAAATAAAAGTAATTTTTCCTGACAGGGATGGACTTGCCTTGGTCGTGTTATGGCAATTTCTTGCTCAGTTCATTTGGAGGATTTATTTTCACTTTACAGCAACTAAAGAGAGTCCCCAAATTGCAGTTTTTCTGGAGATTACGTGCATTTCTTTTCAACAATTCCTTTGTAATATAAAGTGAACACTATTATTTTGTATGTGCTTTTTAGGGTAAGAAATTCAATCATTTGGGAGGGGCTGCGATTAGAGTCAATGCTCCTCTACACTGAGGGGTAATATGAAGTGGCTCGGGCATCTGGATAGAATGGCTCCTGGACACCTCCCTGATGAGATAGTCTGAGCACATCCCACCGAGAGGAGAACCTGTGTATGTCCCAGGACAGGTAGCAACACTGTGACTGCGATTGCTGGATGAAGTGGCTGGGGAGAGGGAAGTCTAAGATGCAACCCTATCTGTTTATTGCCACTGCCGGTTTAAATTGACTGTCAAACTAACATAAAAAAATGGGAATTACATCTTGTGTGTTCAAAACAACCCCATATCTTTGCCTCAAATTTATGGAGACGAACAATAAATAGTTTAACGCTAAAACATATGATTTTCATTTTCCCTTTAAGCCTGGCCCATCATGGAGACCGCTCATATTGCTTGGACTAGCATCTGCGCTGTCAATGATTTGACACCTGACA
This sequence comes from Hippocampus guttulatus, assembly GCF_054856545.1. Classification (NCBI taxonomy): domain Eukaryota; kingdom Metazoa; phylum Chordata; class Actinopteri; order Syngnathiformes; family Syngnathidae; genus Hippocampus; species Hippocampus guttulatus. Next base: position 16,328,480 of record NC_141263.1, read on the forward strand.
ATAAGACAATATTTATTGCACGACATGAAGCAATTAATCCAGTGAGTTTGTTTTTACACGTGAGCAAAAATAAATAAATAAATAAGTTCTCCCTTTAACATGAGAATCCAATACAGTTAGTGTATGTGAATGCAGTTGATAGATAACTGTACAAACACCGTACAGTTTGCCTTCATAAACTTTATGTGAACATCATCAGGGAGGTTCCTGTCATCTGTTTGCCAAGTGCACAATGAGTGTGTGTTTATCGCGTTCCTACCAAGGGATACGGTCAAACGCTTGTCAGGAGACAACAGTCGACGTGCGGCATGTTTGATGTGAACTTCAGCATAATGTGTTAGGAAAACATCCCATCGCAATGCTAATGCTCTCATTCAGGATTTTTGGCACTGCGCCTGGCTCCTTGGAGTGTTTGTGTCTTCCAGGGGCCTGGTTTGTAGTGCTCGTACCTTGGAAGAATAAGGGGAAAATAAATGAATGAACGAGCCCAAAGCGACTGAATACATCCATCTGTTGCACTGTGACTCATTAGTTTTATGATCGTTTCCTTTGTACTCACATTGACCTTCTCATTCAGACTATTTCCCTTAAAATGAATCAAAATAAAATAAAATAGCCTTCAATAATGTTATATTCCAGCCCCCATAGTCCCACATACTTAATTTCCCTCCTCCCTCCATCTTTCTCTCTACTGTTACCTTATTTTATACTGACCCTAGCGTGGGTTTGGGGTTTTCTCTGCCCAGCTGCATGGCTCATTTGGAAGAATGTCTCATCAGACATTTTCTAAAACACAGAATAAACTGAGGACTGAATTCTGCATAGTGTGAGTAAAAGCAAAAGGTGTACCCGATGGGTAATGATTGGAAGCAGAGACAAAAAGTTCCAAAATGTCTTTCTCCCCGCATAGTTTTCTCTCCGCATGTCTCCCTGTACCTTTCTTCTCTTATTTCAGGATGAAAAATGTACACCCTTGCACGACTTAAGTTCTCCACAAACCTTGCCTTTTGGTTTGTGGTGCACTTCAGCAAAGTGAAATTCTCGGGTTGTGTCCCAAATGGTACCTGCGGCTGTCTGGGATTCACTTTATGAGAACTGGACCGGCGCTTCTTCTATGACACCACCGCACAGATAATTTCTGGTTGTGTTCGGAGCCTGAGCTGTGTCAAAATTTAAGCACTTACGACGTAGATGTTGTGCATGAAGATGGGCATGTACTCTCACAGGGGCCCAAAACGGCTGGCTGGCTTTTTGTACGCGCGCAATCTCAAGAGGTTGTGCTTCCATCTAAATATGCATGGCTAATTAAGCAATAGGCGTCATTACATTTAAAATTCTGTTTAAAAAAAACATTGCTTTTCTGCCCCAAGACACTAGCAATGTAGAATGGTTGTTGATAAATAATACTGTCTGCATTTACACCCCAACTTCAGTGTGTTGTCTTGGTTATGTATTTGATATTATTTCCTTGGAGTGTCTTTAATAAAGTGCATGCATTTCTTTAAACCTTCTTTATGGCTGGGTATTAAAAGCACAGAGCTGTGTTCTAATCCAGCTGGGGTATTGCCCCAGACGCTCAGTGTCTTTATAGAGCGGTGACATTAGCTTGTTTATTGGTTGCAGGGGCGTAAAGATGCTATTGTTTTAATTGCTTGTACATGCTCTTGGGATCCATGGAGATTGCCAAGACTGCAGATGCCAGCATATTGGAAATGGGATAACAAAATAATACAAAAGACAAAGGTAAAATATACATTAGCTATATTTGATTGGCCCCTTTGTGTTGAAAGCGATTGGCGCCGTCACGCTGATGTGGCCACGTATCTAATTTTGTGAAAGTGTGCACACTTCAGACACTGCAACGTCCCACTTAGGTGAATTTTTGATGCAGCAATTTACTGGGAAAACAATGTGAAAGAGGCTTTTGATTCCAGTGCCTCACAAGAATAAAACAACTCACTGAGACCTATCACAAGCCAATATCCCTCAACACCAACACTGTATTACACAGTATATAATGTGGATTATGTAGGTTGGGTGTGATTGAATGGTTCAACAAGAAGAAAAGGATGAACACTTTACTAAGGGTACTTGTTAACTTATTTTTGCATTTGTTCATCCATCCATTTTCCGAACCGCTTGATCCTCACTAGGGTCGCGGGGGGTGCTGGAGCCTATCCCAGCCGTCTTCGGGCAGTAGGCGGGGACACCCTGAATCAGTTGCCAGCCAATCGCAGGGCACACAGAGACGAACAACCATTCACGCCCACACTCACACCTAGGGACAATTTAGAGCGTCCAATCAGCCTGCCATGCATGTTTTTGGAATGCGGGAGGAAACCGGAGCACCCGGAGAAAACCCACGCAGGCCCGGGGAGAACATGCAAACTCCACACAGGGAGGCCGGAGCTGGAATTGAACCCGGTACCTCTGCACTGTGAAGCCGACGTGCTAACCACTGGACTACTGGGCCGCCTGCATTTGTTCAGAATGTTACAAAACTTCCTGTTCAGTTGATACTTGATGTATGATGATGTTTAAAGAGGCTTTAGGATATATTGGGGTGGAACACAATACTGCACAGTATTGCCTGGCGATATAATATAAATTCGTTGTGTGAGCATGCTCATAACTCAAGACGCACATATGTCAAATCATCGTTCGCCATAGAAATGAATGGAAATGTCGTTAATCCATTCCAGGCTCCCCCAAAAAGGCAGAACAAAAATATTGCAATGTGTTTTTTGTTGCTCCACACAGTTCGTGTTCAAATGTCTATTAGTTAATGTGTCTTTTACAACAGAGATAATGTTTGCCAGAAGGCTTTTTCTTAAAGATTTGTTTACTATCTACCAAACTGCTGCTTGTTGGCAAGTGAGATGAGTTTACTTCCTCAATACTGTATACAGCACATGTATCTCAAGATTTTGTTCACGTCAATGCAAAAAAAACCCAAAAAACTAAATAAAAAACAATAATCATCACGCCAACTTGTATCTCCCCCAAAAAAATGTCCAGGGCTGAACAAACGTACCAAACGTTAGCGATTTCAATAAACAGTGCATCCTAAGGCTGATTAAAAACACAGATTACAATTAATTAAATAAATGAGCAAATACAATGTTCCATCCAGAGCCCTCGGCTCTCGTCCCCTGTATGCTACCTATGGCACTTCACAATTTATTTATTTTTTGTTACATATGCACAAGCTGAACTTTTAACCATGGTCCTCTGGTGTGACATTAGCTTGAAAATGGGGCAGAGGGAGCTGTTGGCTTTAACAAGTTCCTGAGAGCTTTTGTTCTCGGCTCGGATGCCGGTGGAGCCATTTCACGGCGTTACTGAGGGACTGTTTAGTGCATTGTATCTCTTACAACAAGAGGCAGCTTGAATAATTCCTCCGCGCTTGGCTAGCGGGACTCCCAAATCATCTTCTCACCAAAGGGATGGATATTTAATGAAGTGGCAAGCAAGAGGCTTGACAGAATTGTGTTGACTGTCCTACAGTAGAACAACCACTCTCTTCCCAGTTGCAGAAAAGGGAATTTGTTTGGGACACGTAGTTGTGGCACTTCCCTGGAACCAGACACAATGAGCTGGGGTCCCACATCCTCCGCAACTGTCTCCAGAGCAAATGAGCTGCCAGGCCAAACTAATAGAGTCCTAATTGGTGATTAGGCGAGAGGGAAAGGTGAGAGTATGCACAAGCCTACTGCTGTTAGCAGGACATCAGCAACTGGAAAGTCACTAGCAAAGCTCTGCGGAGGAGAATTCCACCATATTTACTTTAAATCCTAAATCATTGAACGAATATTTGTATTGTATTCCAATATCTTCAGATGGTGAATTTGGGGTTTACATTGGAATTCTCAATAAATTAGAATGTGATGGAAAACTATTTTAGACGAGAAAAAACAGTATCACCCCTGTATTACACACTTAAAATTCGCTCCACGAAAAGTGAATAATGTCGTGATTTTATTTTGATTCAGCTTCTCTGTATACTGGACAGTGCATAGAGCATAAAAAAAGAAAAGGGCGGCATTGCATTCTGTCTAGATACTGATGATATGAAAAGGGACACTTACTGTACTTACTTTGTGGCACTGGCACATGTGCAACTGTTTATTGTTGTTGTTCTTTCGTGTGCATGTGAATGTATGAGTCTCCCATGTAATAGTGATTTCCGAGATAGGGTGACGCCTGTCGGGATTCAGGCCTCAGCGGCCGTGGAGGACAAGCGCTGTGATGAGTGCCTGTCTGCTTCCTGCTTCTAATCCGTCACATTATCTGTGTGTGTTCGCCTATTTTGAGCAAGGCCAGGAAGTGAAGAGTCTCTCTCGGTTCACTTTCCACACAAATAGTTATTTTAGTCTTCATTTTCTTCACATCACTAGCACCTCTTCTATTAAACATAACATGGGGTGTATAATACAGCTTTCTTTCACGTTTGTGTGATTGATGACTAGGTAGCATGCAGTGGAATTGCCAGCATTGTATTCTCTCTTGTTGTGCAATCTGCATGTGGTGTAAAGTTGTACGTCAATGAGAGAATTCTTGATTTATTTTTGCTCACTTTTCAGGCCAAAGCTATATTAGCAGAGAGCATATGGGCTCGTGATTGGCTTAAATTGAGCTGACAGTAACTGCAGGGTGTGGAGGTCACTTAGTGGTTTCTGCAGTTAAAGTTCTTTTTTCAATGAGTTTTACGTAGGAGCTGTTTAATTTTGCAGGGTTTGGAAATGCACCATAAAACAATGCCGTGATAGGCAATCTGCTATTAGGCGTGGCCTTTTTAATTCCAGTGTCAAGGCAATCTGGGGGTCAATAATTTTTTACGAAGTTGTTCTATTATGGACAACAACTGTGGTCATGCTACATGATGGCATCTCATGTCTGTAGGTCATTCATAAGGCTTTTTAGTTTATGCATCACATTTGCCGACACAGCAACAGTTGCATTTTTACACCTCTGTCTTAGAACAATCCTTCTTGGTGCATCTGTGACATATTAATCAAAAAAACTTGAGAGCCAATTTGGAGGGTGGGGGGGGGGGCTTAAATGTCTACTTGAGGAGGTGTGGGACAAAGTTATGGGTCCCCACCCAGAGCCTTCAGGCATAGCCAAGACACTTAAAGCCTGGGTGGAGACACAAATGGACATGCAGGTATGAGAGCATGCAGACACCATGTACGTATGTGCATCTGTGAGTGTGTGTGTGTGTGGGGGGGGGGGGGGTATGTGTGTGTCTGTATTCTGTATGCATGCCAGCAAAAGCCAGCAATCCTATTTGCTAATATTGACATGGGTGTCCCCCTTCAATCTTGTTACAAGGATTATTGTCTATTGAGATCCCATTTCATTAGGCTAAAACACACACCTCAGGGTGCACACTGGGGCTCCGCCAGGGGGCCCCCAGCCTTTTAGCCTCTTTGCCAGGCTGATGGGGGAGTCCTGTAAGTGGTTTTACTGAGGATCGCTCCACTGTACAGTATGTTGCAGGGAATACGGCTTTCGTCTCCACCGAGCGGACCGCGACACGGAGCTATCAGGGAAATCAAAAGGTGGTGGAATATGCTTCTATATCAATGCACTCATGTCACAAAGCTGAACACACACTGTAGCCTGGACTTCGAATTGCTGTTTGTAAACTGTAAGCCCTTCTACTCACCACGTGAGTTCTCCTCCTTCATACTCGCGGGTGTTTACATCCCACCGCAAGCTAACGCAAACAAAGCGCGAAAAACACTGGCTGACCAAGGAAACAAACTGGAGCTGCAGCATTCAAAGTCACCCCTTATAATTTGGGGTGATTTTAATATAGCACAACTTAACCATGAATTTCCCAGATATAAGCAGCACATTGATTGTTTTATCAGAGAAGGCAACACTCTGGACCATTGCTATATGACGCTTAAAGACGCATACCGATCTGTGCCGACAAAGCACTGGGCTTTTCTGATCGCTGTTTAAGACACGTAATCCCTACATACAGGCACAGATTCAAATGTGTAAAAACAGTTGTCAAGACTGTGAAGAAGTGGACCTATGAAGTAAAGCAGATACTACAGCAATGCTTGGACTACACTGACTGGGGTGTCTTCAACTTCAACTGGCAGCCTGGACTAATACACAGACATTCTAACATACATACTGTACATACATCAGTTTCTGTGAGGACATGTGTGTACCAACAAAGTCCTTCCGCTCCTTCAACAATAACAAGCCATGCTTCACTGCCATACTCAGTCAACTGAGAAAATGGAAAGAACCTTTAGAAGTGGAGATAGGGCACTGTACAAACACATCTGAAACTAATTGATAAAGGAAATTAACAGAGCAAAGACAAGCTATGCAGCGAGGCAGAAAAAACAGTTTTCTGCCAAGGACTCTGCATCTGTGTGGAATGGTCTGACAGCAGTTCCAAACTACAGGACACCATTCCCGCAAGCAGTGAACAATAAGGGACTGGCTGACCATCTAAACATGTTTCTGTATGTCATTCTCTGGGCGGTCGTCTTCCTGCGGTCTCAGCCCCGATATACGACTTGGTTGTTGATGTAACTGGATAGAGACATGGGTGTACTTGTTTTTGGGTGTTGTAGGCTACAGTATAATAATCAACCCCCCCCCCCCCCAAAAAAAAACAATAAAATCATTGATGGAGCCTAGTAGTCTTCAGTGATTTAAATTGTGAATGCAGTGCATTTTTATCATACTTCATTTATCATTGTGTGTCGAAAGTGCTTTCGAATATTGCTGATCATTCAGCTCACTCTGGTGTTAATACACTGATGGCAGCTCTCGTGAAAGGTGCCAAGCAGCTCATCAGAAGCAATTAGGGATTCAGTGTCTTGCTTGACAATTAATCAAATATGAAAATGATTCTGGTGCTGTGGCCTCATGAGATAAGTCATTACTGGATATGCATTACATGTTTTGAATTCGGTAAAATATGTAAATTAACTTTTCGTCTCTGTGTTCTTTGAAAAGTTAAACGTATCCAGCAGAAGAAGTCAAGTATATTTTAAACATCATAAACACTTTTACTAAAGAGCAGGCGCCCCTTTGACCACGTCTCTCGTGTTAATCTCTTTTGTTTTCATTGCTAATCTGAAAATCAGTTTAAGTGTCTGGCCCAAGTGTAAAAGTAAAGTGCAAAAAAATGTTTAATCGCCAAAATTCCGCTCACCAGCATGTTCATCATCCCACGAGCTCCACCTGGCACCAAGCGGCAGCAGCAGTTGGCTGATGGAGAAGAAGAAAGAAGGCATCCTTAATGGAGGCAAATAGTGGAAACATGTTCCATCAGAAATGATTACTGGCAATTAAGCTGTTTTCACAGCTGGCCGCCTTGCTTTAATATGCATGCTCACATAAGACGCGCTGGCACAAACAATGAGACAAAAGAGCCACAGAACACTGATTATATTGACTGATATTACTTACAGACTAACAAAACAATTATTGGAATGCTGTCAGACACAAATTTAGAATAATGTAGTCATTGTTTCACCTTAACATTTTTATCAAATGTCTAACATACCAGTATGTAATAAATCTGACAGCAATCATATTGCTTTGTGTATGACGGTATGTTATGGTCGTGGAAAGGAAGAGCTAGAATGTTATCCATTGACTGGTCTTGGAATAGAATGGGATGAACAGGAATGACATGACAAACTGTTTTTTGTTTGTTTGTTTTTGTCTGTATACATCCACTAGGCAGGGCCAGTTGATGTATCTTGCCAGAATTTTTTTCCCCTAATTTTTCATTTTAATAAAACCCTTTCCCTTTCCTTTGTGCTGTATATATTTCCTATGCTACCGGGGTTCAGTGGATTCAAACTCTGGAAACCCAAAGTGAGCCAAAAGGGAACCTCAAAAGTTTGAATGTTCATGCTGGGTTTCCGGCAGGCCGAGGGTGTTTTCTTTTACACGCCGCTGGCGCATCGGACAATTTGTGGCTTAATGCAGACTAAACTTTATGCCTGCTGTTGTGGTGCAGGCGGTGTAACATGATTTAGGTGAATTTGATTGAGGTGCAGGACGCATATGTGTGGTTGATCATATTTCCCTCATAAATAGGACAAAAGTTTCCATAGAACTCTCTGAATCATTGTAGAAATTGCATGATTATTATTCTCCTCATCATCTTGATTAGATTTTTTAAATCACCTCCGTAGGCCGCAGCCCAGCAGTGTTGGGAGGGGTTGGAGTCACTCACGGATGCGAATGATCGCGTTGGAAGGCGGTCTCCAAGTGTCGACTTCACAGTGTTGATCTGTGATCACCCTGGCCAACTCTACACCATCTGCTCGCTTTTTCTCAGAAACGCACTTTGCACACCTCGATCTCCAGCGACTCCGGTAAGTCCGTTTGTGCTTGCGCCATGTCAAAGACTGTGCACCTTTTGTGAGCTGAATTTAAATTAAATGAGCGAATTGGCCGCGAAGCTAGTTGGCAGTGTTCACACCCACAACGGCACAAGACATCCGCTTAATGCTAAACTTAGAACCCAGAATGGCAAATCAGATTACTTTGACTTCATCTCTATACTACGCTCATACCTCGAGAATATATTTGAATGGTTTGTCTGAAATATCATTCAAGGCCCCAGTCAAGTTTTTTTTCTATACCTATGGCTGGTGCGGAGTCAGGCCTTCTTGTTTTCAACAGATGCCTGATTGTGTTTCACGCTTCCCTGTGTGGCGTTGAGCCGCTCACCAGTATCAAAGCACGCCCAGGCTTCCGGGAAGCCACTGCTGTTTACGCGCTAATGTTTTTCTTTCAAACATAGCACTTAGTAGCTCGTAATCCTTCAGTGGGAGAGGGAGAAAATACCCACAATCCCTCATGCTGACAATGCTTTGCGGTTCTGTTCCTGTGGCCAATAGAGGGAATCAGAAGGCATCTGGTGGCAGGTCATAGATGAAAGTTTAATAATCTGTCATATCACCATCAGGGTAACATACAGTAGAATCTCAGAGGTCAACCTTTCTTTGCCATACCCAATTTATTGTGATTTATAAACATTTTATTTTCATGAAATAATGAAAATAGTGATTAGAGAGATTTATCATCAATATGTGAGCTCCCTGTTCCCCAATTCTGTTCAGAATTGTGATGGATTGTGACAGAACAGTCCATTTTCTCCCCCACACCAAGTTTCTGGCCTCTTTGAGTGATGTCCAAACTACCAGGAAGCACCATCATGTCAATGACGAAACTTAACAAGATCTGCATAAGATCTGCAGGGTAAAGACAGTACTTTGAAATATCAGCAATAGCTTCTGCTGTCTGGAACGATTGTATGAAGTTTTTGACATGGGTATTTGTGTTTGCTTTGTCTGCTGCATATGCCACTAATATGATAGGACTTGATTTAATATGATATACATGGATGGGTGTCAAACTCAGGTCCTGGAGGACCGCTGTCCTGCATGTTTTCCAAGTCTCCCTGTTGCAACACACCTGATTCAAATGATCAGATCATCAGCAAGCTCTGCTGACATTGAACCTGTTCATTTGAATCAGGTGTGTTACAACAGGGAGACTTGGAAAACATGCAGGACAGCGGCCCTCCAGGACCTGAGTTTGACACCTATGATGAATATGGTGTGTGATGAGATACGATATAATAATAATATAATAATACATTTTATTTATAAGCGCCTTTCAAGACACCCAAGGACACTTTACAATAACAAAAAACACAAAACAATACGGGTTGAGCAGATATATAATACGATGTGATACATGGTATGTTTTATGAAATATATGAGGTTATATGATATGATATATGGCATGATATAGGATTTGTTGTGATGCATATATGATAAGATATATGATATGTTGTATGATATATGATATGATACATGATATAAATTGATATATGATATGTGTCATATATGACATGTGCTATGAGATATGATAGATGATGTGATATGATATATAACAGGATATATTATATGATATATGATTTTATAGGACATGATATATGACATGACTTGGTCTGAAATATGATGTGACATGATATATGATATGATCTATATGATTTGATCTATATATGATGTGATATGAGATTTGAAATGTATGCTGTGATATATTAGATGATATGATATGATACGATATATGATATGATATACGATATGATGTGATATCATGATATATGTAATATATCATGCGATATAAGATAAGATAAGATAACCTTTATTTGTCCCATGCTGGGGAAATTAGCAGTCTACAGCAGCAAAATGGGGGTGGGAGGGAGGAAAAAAAACAAAGTGTTTCATTGCACAAATAAATGTTTCAGAAAAGAACTGTACACAGTTCAATATCAGTGCAATATAAAATATAGCATTAGCAATATATTTGGAGAATAAATATAATAAATTAGCAATAGCATAGAAAACAGCATAAGGTGGCTGTGCTATTTACAATATGATATATAACAAGATATACAGTATGATATGATGTATGATTTGATATGCTATGCTATGCTATGATATGATGTGATGTGATGTGATATGATATGTTATGGTCATCCCTCATCATAATGGTCCCGAAAACTATGCGCACGCAAACACACACCGCAATAGAGGGGCACTGCGTCAAATCTGTTCTTTACTTGTCTACCAGTAAAAAAATAAAAAAAAGTTATTTAGTCCGTTGGTTAATGGATAGGTATATGATGTGCCTGTGCTCTTACCACTTATTACCATCTGTCCTTCCAGGCTGTGTTTTCCTCTCGCTGTATGCGCACATTCAGACGCTTGATTAATCGCTTTGGGGGGGGGGGGGGGGGGGGGATTCCGAATGACAGAAAGCCTGTCATCTCCTTACAGGCTGTGTGTTTTTCCCTTTTTCACTGTGCATGGTTTTATTCACAAATGACCAGCCAGGCATGAGCTCTTCCAAATACTTAAACACAGCGGGGAGAGACGCTGTCCCCTGCTCCAGGATTTCTCCTCCCCTCAACAACAGAGTCTTATTTTCTTCTCCAAGATCAAACGCACTTTAGCTTTGGATGTGTTTTAATCAAAGAGAGAGCTCTGATTGAAATCCAAAAGGGGGATGGGCTCACGTGACTGCTCGGTGCAGGTATGCTGTAAATCATAATGGATGCATTGCACAGCTTCCCTCTTAAGACTTTAAAGTGCAATTGAAAGATACCTGCAATTTTCTTCACGGCATTTGAAAATGAAGCATGACCAAATTATTCATGAATATGAAAAAAGAAAAAAAACCTGGCCTTCCTGCGTTTATTTTAACATTTTTCCGCAGGACTTAAGATATTGAAAAAAAAATTAAAACTTACTGTTTTGTATTAAATGTTGTGCTGCAATTCCCTCCCTTGTCTGCTTGATTATGTCGGCAAAGTGTTTTATGGCCCACTGCACATAGACAGAGAGCTGGCAATCCAAGATGATGGAAGCATACTCACACATATTGATCAGAATAACTAAATGCAATTCTAAAACTTCTCCGAAAAAAAATTTAAATGCTGAAAGTGGGATAAAGTGGACAAATCTGATTTGTTTGTATTATTCCCTGTGGACCTTCTGCTATGAAGGACTGCACAAGCAAATGTGTAATGTGTAAAGTTCATTGGAAGAAAAATATCCATAACGAATTGCATTGTCAATGGAAATGAAGAAGAGAAACAGTATTTTACAGTACTTTAAAAAAAACTGGATTTTTTTCCCCCACAAAATACCTTTGTCATCAAGCGCATTAAATTTCTCATCAAATACATGACTACAGAATGCATCAAGTTTGAATGGACTGTGGTCAAATGATCACAGTCCATTCAAGCATGATGTTTGTTGCATTATGTAGTAAATAGGTCTTCCACAAGAACATTTCTGCATACCTTTTGTATGTCTTGTCCTTCTCTGCATGACCACATGACAGTCATCATTTTAGTTTTTGGATACAAAATTATTTCTGTCACAAATCGAACTGATTATAACCAGAACAATTTCGAAAAATAAGTTTTCCTCAACCCTTCAACATTACCCGGTAAGTCTTAACTGAGAATTTGCATAGTTAACACGGGATTTTTATGACTTGTAATTGACAAATGAAAAGCAACATTTTTCCAATTGTTATGTTTGAATATGCAATGAATATATACATTGTTTTGTTGTTCGTTTTGATAGATCCAATACATAACTTTTTTTCTTTTTACTTTCCCCTATGAGGAAGTTATATCACTGACACTTCATTTAGTACACCTTCTAACAATGTACGCGTGGTATGGAAATTATTTACTTAAAAAAAATAAAGTAGATGATACAGCTCTGGACCACAGAAAAATGCAACTACAACAATGTAAATAAAAATAGTATCTCTCTTACAGTGTCAATTCTGAGCATTTTGTTTTTCCATCCAAACTTCACGTGGCTTGGTTGACCAAAAAAAAAAGAAAAATAAGAAAAAAAGAAAAAAAAATCTCCATTCCATTCCAACCAAGATTGTCTATTCAAACAGCCCCGAATGGCCTTCTTACCATCTCCACTGCACACATAGCATGCAACCATTCAGATGCATTCGATAGAAGATGCCAATCTCAGTGACTCAGGCACAATTTAAAACACCTTCACCTCTTGTTAACCATCCGTTTCCTCTCTCGGTGGCATGTGTATGATTTAGCATCACAGTATGTCGGGCGTACATTGCGGGCCCTTTTTTCCTCGCCTTGAAAGAGCAAGCTGAGGGGTGTAAGCTGTCATATTAAACCTCTGTGCTCACTCACTTAGCTTGCCACTCTCTCCCGGGCGCCCCTGTTTGTCTCCACCACTGTTCCGGTTCAGCAGAGAGAGCAACAGGGAGACAAGAGACTCCATGTGCCTTCCTGTCAAGAACTCCTTCACTGGGCCTGTAAATAGACACACACGGGGCACACACCGCACGTACAATGCTCTTAACACAGATAAGCTGACTGTGAGTCTGCAGACTCGAAAGGCCGGAGGCGTGCTGGCTCCACTTGCACTCACCTACTGTGGTTTCATTCATTATTGTTCTAATTAAAAGCTTTAATGCCTTAATAAGACCCCCTTGATTATGGCGGTAACCACTGTTATAGTTGAATAACATTTGTAAATTAATACTACACCGTTCTGTGGTAGTTAGCGGGTTAATAAGGTGAGTCTTTGAGGTTCGAGGTGATTGTACTTCAATGGGATTCTGCTGAGTGTGCTGGAAGGAAGCGTCAGTGTGCTGCTGGGAGCACAGAGGCCTTTGTTCGAGGAACAGGTGTGGTGTACCGCCAATAGAGGGCATTGTTGTGTTATTGCAGGCACCCGAAGGCTTCGTCTTTGTGCAGGTAGTCGTGGATGATGTGTTTTTGTTTCCCTAGCCCTCCACTCAAACTGATGTTTTTTTTTTCAATGTGTTCAATTTTGCGCATCAAACCATTGTTTCAAAAAAAAGAAGAAAGAAAGCTACCATATGCTCTTAAAGGAAACTAAAGGGCATTATCTCTGACTCACTTATCGCAGAGATGGTCAAAGTAGTCAGACTTAAGCAGAAAAACTTTGACTCAAAAAGTACAAATGTGCAGACTCCAAAATGTCATTCACGAAACAGTTAGTGATTTTTTTTTTAACTGTAAATTCTATACACACACGCACACGCACACTAGTTGATTTGCACAGAGCTGGTACTGAAAATAAATAAATAAAAACCAACAAACATGCAGTCAAAGCAACATGTTCCCATAGCTTTGGCAATGTTGTGAGTTTACGAACAAAAATGCAGCTTATGATAAATACACCTGACCCGTATGATTATTTCCGATGAGATGGATAAGTTTTTGAACACGAGAAGCTTTGGGGTTTTAGGCTAGCGCAAGACACAATGAAACAAGCGTACACACTCTCAAACTTTTCTTAATTAAGGTCATGGATGGGGGATGTCTTGTGTCTCCAGATCTGTTAACGTCACTGTTAACATCAGCTCTATGCCGCTGCTCTCTCTGACTTTTCCACCTTATGATCAAGATTTCAATCAATTAAGATCCCAACCACATTTGAATTCACCGCGCTCTAATTCTCTTTTTTAAGTCATGTCTGCGGAGACTGAAAAAAAAAGCCTATTTCCCCAAAGTAAGGAATATAAATTACAGACATCTGTTTTTAATTGCAAACAGTAACATTTTGTTTAAATTGTTAAAAAGAAAGAAAGAAAGAAAGAATGCTCAAGGAAAGTACAGTAAAGAGATGTGCTGATACGTTTTTGTTGTTGTTGTTGTTTTTTTACTATTTTGCTTCCCACTACTGCTTGTGTCCTTGGAAATGTTTCAATGATACGAACTCAGATATCACCCAAACATTTAAAAAAGTAATAATGAAAAAAAAAGGAGTCCAAAATTTGAATACAAATCCAGAACCCAATCCACTGTCTGAACTGATCTTATGTGACAATTTTCTGTGCACGCATGTTACAATTTTAACACAAGGGTGCAGTTCAAAATGAAGCTGGTTTCATGTTTAGTGACAAAGGAGAGTCACAAAGAATCCCTGAAAACGCAGCCATTGGTGAAAAGGACAAAACTCACGCACCTTCAATTTAACACAATAGATGTGCGTTCAATCAAATGGATGCCAATTTATTGATTTGGAGGGATGCACAAAAGAATGGATTTACATCTCAGCTGGCAGCCATTAACTGTGAATCTGAGGAGAGACAGGCAATTAGTCATAGATCACGAATGGCAGGAAATCCATTTGTAAATTCATACAGCCCTGTCTCCTTTTCTTCACCTAAAAAAAAATTAAACAGTTAAAACTTATGCTGGACCTGTTTTCGACCATCTGACTTTTTTTCCATTGGCACACAAGAACTGTTGCGTGAGTCTAAGTTGCAATACGTGTGGATTCCTTGCCTTCTGAGGGGAAGGTTGTTGCACTCTTGGAGTGGAGGCCGAATTCATATGTTGCATTCAAGGCAAACATGAATATGTGAATGTAAATTGATTTTCAATTCATCATGAAATCTGTCAACAAGCCTCCAAAACATGGGACAAAACTGCAGAAAATGTGATGCAATATAGGGTATTTATTGCATCATACCCCATACAGTCCATCATACACTGGATTAATATCATCATTTAAACACAACCACGACGGCGAGTTGCAGGGCATGCTGACAAGACATACTTAAAATATATGGCGGTTGCAGCAATGAGGTCATTCATTCATTGGGTACATACGTTTTATCCTGGCCCTGAGTTCAGCATGTAGTTGATATGTGATCGAGGAGGGGGCTGTTTATTGATTACTGTGGGGACTTCAACTAGAGTATGGTGGTGTGTGGACAGATTGTTCCAGGGTCCTGCACACTTAAGCCATCGTCTTACCCGGACTGAGCCTCATACACTATCCACTATTTGACATGTTGATCGCAGCATCCGCTGGAAGAGAACAACATCAAGCACGCAAGTGGCTGCACTCAATACAATCATCTGGATTTAGATAAACTAAGAGTGAGGACGGTGTCAATTCAAAACAGCACTTTTTTCAGTCAGTGCTGTTTAACACATCGGCCTCACGGTGCTGAGATGCGGGGTTTGATTCCGGCTGTGCCCTTTATGTGTGCGCGAGTGCGTGAGTGTGAGCGCGAATGGTTGTTCATCTACGTGTGATCTGCGGTTGGCTAGCAAACCAGTTCAGAGTATACCCCGCCTCCTGCTCGAAGACAAACAAAATCAACAAATCATTCATTCATTCATTCATTTTCCGATCCGCTTTATCCTCACAAGGGTCGCGGGGAGTGCTGGAGCTATCCCAGCTGTCTTCGGGCAGTAGGTGGGGGACACCCTGAGCCGGTTGTCAGCCAATTGCAGGGCTCACACAGACAAACAACCATCCGTGCTCACACTCACATTGAGAGACAATTTAGAGTGTTCAATCCGCCTGTCATGCATGTTTTTGGAACGTGGGAGGAAACCGGAGTACCCGGAGAAAACCCACGCAGGCCCGGGGAGAACATGCAAACTCCACACAGGGAGGCCGGAGCTGGAATTGAACCCGGTATCTCTACACTGTGAGGTTGACGGGCTGACCACTGGACTACCGGGCTGCCCTCAACAAAACAGATCATGACAAAAAATTGGTGTGAGTTCATATGATATCTTGGCTACGATTAAACCTTTAATTGGAATCAAATGTCACTCGTGATTGAATTGGATTTGAAAAAGTCATGTGACACATACAGTCCTCTTTATAATTAAATAAGCAAATACCTGAAGATAAAAATGCAAGTTGTGAGTGAATATTATGGAGTAAAAGTAGTATCTCTTCTTAACAGAAAAAGAAGTAAAAGGAAAAAAAAGGTATGTTGCATCACTTATTCATTGTGTTGTAGTTCACTTTTCACATAGACTCAGCTGGGATAGGCTCCAGCTCCCCATAACCCCGAACAAGAAAAGCGGGATAGGAAGTGGATTAACGCATGGATGACGTGCAGGGGCACAAAGTGACATTTTTATCACCGGGACCTCAAATCGCTGGCTGCACCACTGCATTCAAGTTTATATACTGTACATGTACTATACAGGTCAGTGAAAAAAGGCCGGTACTTCCAACCTGGTACGAGGGAGTCCGGAGGGGCTGCAATGTGAGCTTGGCTGTGGTCTGTGTTCTCAGGTGATGGATAGACTCAGGGAGTAGGTGTTGGAGTGGGCTAGCTTTGACCTTGAACGTGGAAGAGTAAGCGTTAGCTCAGATATCTCACACGATACCCATTCACAGCGGTTCATTTACGGAAGAGCTCAACATTAGTCGCGAGTGTCTGGCCGAGCACTGCTGATTGAACAATAAGACGACGGGGGGTTACTTCAGCTGCACGTCGGGGTTACTTCAGCTGCACAGTTCCACCGAAGCTTATACTTCACAGTGTATTCCCAAACAGTTTTATTACATTTGGTTTAGCCAATTCCATAGAGACTTAAGAATAACATATGAGCAAATTAACAACTGAGTCATGCCCTCTTCCAATATTATTACATATTTTGATATCTATAAATCTTCATTCCTATAAAAACTGAATGGCATGCCCCCATATCCAGTGGAAACCGTAAGCCATCGATACTGTTTCATTGATAGCTTTTATTGGCTCAGTCTGTCTTTAGTGGCAGCCATGCTGTAAATAGTTTTATCGTCAGGCTTGACAGTGTTGGACAACGACCCGGCAGGCCTGAAAGCATTTTTGTAGTTGTGGTGGAAGAAAATACATGCAACTCTATGTTGTTTCAGAATGCTTGGTGATGGTTTGGAATTTGAATTTTAAAGAAATATCACAATTTGAAACAATCTGCTCTCGGCCTCAAACTGTACCATTTTAAAACAATTCTTAACTGTACAGGCAATGTTTGGCCACTCTAAAGCACCAAAAGATACTTGAACATTGATAACATACGTAACAACTTATGTCAATGCATTTTAAAATTTCACGTACCGGTAATGCAAAAAATATATATATATATAATAATCTTAATTTGTGTGTAGCAGTTTTCTAAAAGTGAGAACATTTCAGCCAGTACTCGAAGGTATCCAAACAACTGAATGGAATTTTAAGAGGTATACACTGTGTTTGAACATGTGTCCTGTACATATGCCAGAAGGGAAAGATGGCACCTTGAAATTGTTCACCTTTCAGCTAGGATAATCATATGACCGTCACATGACTGCCAGACGACCTCATTAATGTCACATTTGACAATCAGTCACAAGGTGGAAATTCATCCGTAGAATGGTTTTGGGTGAAAATGTATATATTCAATTATATTAGCCCAACTGATTTTTGTCACATGACGGCCCATGGATAAGAACTTTTCAATGCATGACAGCTGTGATTTGATACAATGCTAATTGATTTTGGAATTATATTTTGGAAGAGAGCGAATAATGTTAAAAAAAAAAAAAAAAAAAGGACTCGTTGACCAATTTTTGCATGCACTTTGCGTTCAGTGTATCCTTGTTATAACGCATCATGACAAAATCGAAAGAACAACCACTTGGCAACAACTGTTGTTTGAACGGTTAAGAGAAAGCTGTATTTTACATGTGTGTATATCAAGTGTGTGCGTGTGTCGTCGTGAAAAGACAAGTACCGGTGGAGAAGGACCCATATTGTGGATGTCGCCGGGTGGGTGGACAAGCCCATCTTCTCCAGGGTAACCTCTTATCAGAGCCATTGGCATATCCTGAGCAGGATGACATAATCAATAATCAGAACTGTTAATCAATGGTATTCTAAATAAGCATCGATCGGGCCCACAAGGTGAGCCAGCTTTATCGGTTTACATTAAGCAAAGCAATACAAGAGACAAAGGCCTGTGACTGCGACGCGCTGGTTTAACCCCGACACATCAGTCTTGAGAACACACAGGAATATGGTCAACGCATTTCTGTCCCCATCTTTACCTTCACACATTTTGTGTGTCATTTATTAATCTTAAAAAAGTTTTTCTTTACTTGCATCTCTTCAACATGATTGTCACGCACAGGCTCATTTGAATACAATGAAGCTCCAGATGTATCTCATTATCGACATGGTCAGGTAGACAGAGGTCACCGATGTATGTCACCTTTCACGAATTGGCCGTCTCTCTCTCTCTCTCTCTCTCTGGGGGTTCCTGTTGGATTCTGGGGAAGTGTGACAATACGCAAGTAGCATTCAACCCACTGAGGGAGGGTGCGGGCCCACGTCTCACTAATTACCAGCTAGTGGAATACTGTCACAGCTGTCTGCAGGGTGGCTTCAGATGACCCTCGAGAATATGTAGTTTAGAATCCCGTCCATAAAAAAAACTGTGTAGTCTGAACAAACTGTGCATTCCTACTCTTACGACTGTCCACGGGTGCCTATAGTATGTGTACACTGTGATTTCACGGTTTCCGGTAATCTCGGCTGCCTCACGCAATGAAATAAATAATACATGATGGCTGTCATAGTGTTTATTGCAAAAAAGAATGGCAAACATGAGTGGAAAATGAGCAGAAATAAGCCTTTTAGTCATCCGCCCACCTCAGCAAAGCTCAGTTGCATTATGACCATATGACAACATGGTCATATGGTCATAATGTAATTCCCACACACACCCCTCGCAGTGTTGAACAGACATGCTTTCGTTTGGTCTGCGATTGGCTGGCAACCGGTTCAGGGTGTTCCCCGCATACTGCCCGAATACGACTGGGATAGGCTCCAGTCCCCCCCCCCCCCCCCCCACCCCCTTGCGACCCTTGTGAGGATAAAGCGGATCGGAAAATGGATGGATAATAAATCGGACAAAAGTTAAAGCCGTAGCATATCAAATCAAATTGAATTGAAAGATATTGTTCCGCTTGTATAGGTGCTTGAAACATATTGTACTGTACCCCATGTATCGAGATACATATTGAAATTTCTTGATTGGAGAGATGCACACACCTAACGTTTATAAGAGTTCAAATGAATGCTATTCATCATAATTGTTCCTGACTGCTACTTCAGAGCAGGAGTAAATCAGATTATGTTCAAAACAGACAACGGTTGTGTTAAAATTATTTGAACACACTGATGAACAAGGAAAAAAAAAGTATTTGGTTAAATGGACTATGTGTATAATTTGGCAATGTATTATTCATACTGAATTATTTTGCTGTGTCCTGGAGCTTGCTAATTGCAATACTGTGATACTTGTCTGATCTCCAAAGAGCTCTGTATCAGCACGCCATCTTTGTCGATTTTTCCGCTCACGTCATGTCTTCGCCTGCCGCCTGTCGAGCGCTTGCTCCCGCTCGCTTTTGTCCCTGGTGAAAGCCCCCAGTCACCTCTGGCCCTCCTCCTCTCCTCCCTCTCTGTGAGGCTATTACAAGAAGCGCTGATCCCTCTCTGCCTTGCCCGTGTATTGCCATTAGAAGACATGCATCCTGGGAGCTGCTGCTCACTCCTCTGTGTTTTGATTAATATTTTAGCAGCCTCGGGGAGGAAATGGGTCTTCCTCTGAGCTAATCTGTTATGCGGTGGATGTTCGGACCAAAGGAAAGGAAAGATGATAGACGAGGAAGGTCGAGCTTTGCTGTTTTTATTTTCCATATCAGAAATGTGTGGTGACAATCGATACCAAACTGACACAGCTGCTGCTTGAATAAAACACCAGAACCATTTTGTTTAAGAGGAACTATTGTGCATCGCCAAGTTAGCCTTTCTTAATATATTTTCTGAAACGAAAAAAAATCTTATCTATTGTACGCATGACACTTACTGTACTCTTTTTGGCACTGCTATTTATAATCATTTGTATTAATGGTCCAATGCGAGTGATTGTGTATCCGTTCTTACTTGATTTTTTTTCATGCTTTTGCTTTAATTGATTTAATTGACTCCTTTATTTACATTCGTTTACAGAGCAGCTTGACTCAAGAGCCGCCTTTTGCTTTTATTGTCCAATGCAATGAGGGGTGCTTTTATCACCATTTGCCTCCAGGTTAAAGGTGAGAATGGAGACAAATGAGCCAACTGCACAACAATGACCCGGTTGTTCCGGGCCTGGAATCATCCCAGAGGTCTTTTAGTTTGTGGCTAAAGGAGACAAACTTAGGGGGACGGTTAAAGATACATGGATAAGATTTATTGCAAAATGGTTAAAACTGAAGTTATTATATTGAAAATATCCGCAGAAATGTATTCTTTTCAAAAACATTTTGTCGTCGTAAAAAACAGTAGTAGCCCACATTCAGATGTTTTTCTCTTTTTTTAAAAAATATATTTTGCATACAAAAATGTTTTCGTTCATCACCATCAAAACAAAAGTTATCCTTTCACGTAACCCAAATTCAATTTCTAAATAATTGTTTTTATTTATTTAAAGTGGTTAAGTGATCTGAAACTGTGTGATAAATATATTTTTAAAAAATCAGAAATCAGAAGGGGCGTAAACACTTTATCACAACACTGTATATACTGTACAGGATATAATTTTCTTAACTTTAGCTTCCGGTGTCTTCTGCAGTTAGGAATTATTCCGGCAGTATTGTTTGGGGATGTATCCCCATGCGGTGTTCCTTGTGTTGATGAAGAGGATGAAGGTCAAGTGTTAACAATTAGTCTCCGCGTGTTTTGGAGCAGCAGGACATGTTGAGTAAGTGAGGTTGGCACATTAAGAACGTACAAATGGAGGCCTGTCTTTGTGGTACGAGGGCACGTGTTTAACTCTGTTCGTCCCTTTGGCATGGTGTCCTTGGGACGGTGCTATTTTCTATGATGGGGCTTGACTTGCTTAAGCGGGTGGTGTTCAGTTTGTTTTAAAGGCAGCAAGGATCAGGTGTTTCATGGATGACGCTTCCTTAAAGGGACATTTGCTTTTACACCATGTTGATATGACTTGATGTGCTTTACTGGATATCTTGAAAGGAATGCTTGCACATTTGGATGATATACGGGCCCTAGGTATCTTCTTTCTATTGTTAATATATTTTCTGCAAATGGCGTCGATAATGTTTGTTGAGGGAATGATACTTACTGCCTGCACAATAATACAATTAAAAGTGGCCTAACGAGGTTGCGAAATAAACAATACAATTCTAGCATATTTGACCTTGCTATTTATTTTGGGGCTATTTTCAGAGTGCATTTCCTCTTATTTTATTGCATTTTAGTGTCATTTGCCGAACGAGCCCACTCACAGTCACTGCAGCAAATTTGTGAATTATCGAGTCTTGCGTCTCTTAGTCTTGCAATGTTTCTTCATTAAAAGTGACAGTGAAGCCAGAGGCAGGAGAAGTGTTGGAGCTCCGCAGACCTGTCACCACCTTCTCCGCAAACCATAATTTAATGCCCGTGCCATAATTGAAATAATCCTCTCACTTACTGACAAAGCTGCCAAACGGTGAACCAGAAAAGTGCAGACATAGGAAATAATGTCCCCCCTCATGGCATTCCCCGCAAAAAAAAAAAAAAAAAAAATCATCTTGTATTTTAATGCATTAAATACATAAATTCTCCAACTAATGGTTAGTGGGAGGTTGAGAAGTGGTCTATTCACTGTTGCAGTATAAGGGAGTTTTATGCTGAAATAAGACCGTAATAAATGGCAATAAATCTGTAGACCCATCCATATTTTCATAGTCCGAAATGTCTGCTTGCTTAATCCCTTTCTCTTTGCCGGCCTTTTGCGGGAAAGTAATTGGCAGGTGTTTCCATCAGGGGAGATTTTCACAGAAAAAACATGCGGTGATTATTTTTACTTTCTCAAAAACATGACTTCAACTTAATTAGCATGAACAGTAACAAGCTACCTTGGCTTTAAATCACTGAAATGTCACTGAGTCAGCACAAAATCAAATACATTCATTAGGCTGACCTCCTGATTTCCACCGAGAGGAATCGTGATGAATGGCGTCAAATGAATCAAAATGTGGAAAAAGGAGACAAATGATCAGACTACAGTTTTTCCAAAATTGACTGAATGTATGTTTAACAGAGACTATTCCCTTGGATCTCTTGCAACAACTGAAACACAGTAACGAAATGTAACCTTAGTCACCTAAGCTTTGTTACATCTTCTGAAATAATGTATTTTGTCACTTAGAATATACTTGTAGTCAATAGTCATGCTATACTTAAAGTCGTTTTCAATATGTCAGAGCCAACGGATGCAAACCAGGAGCACTGGGCTTCCGAGTGAAATTTCACAGCACCAGAATGCTTCTCTGAAATAAATATTTGTGATTGTGTCCTCACAAAGCCTTTGTTGATATTAACTCAATTGTTAATGAGGCAGACATTACTGCAGACGGCCCCTGAAATTGTTAAATATATTTTGAATAGTTTTGTTTTTTTTGGACACGTTCCTGAGATAATTAAGATCGTCAGTGCTGGGAATTGCAAAGCTTTGAAGGATGAAGGATACTGTGGCTCCATTTCCTCATCAGTGTCTTTTTTTAAATTTTGGCTGGTCATCGACAGCAGAGCCACTTGTGTCACTGTTTGCTTGCTCAACATTCTGATGTTTGTCACTTGAACCTTTGTTATGATTCTTTATTTGACTGCAGATTTAGATGTGTTTTCTTCTTCTTTCCTTTCTTCTCATTATACGCCGTTGCCTCATCATATATGATACGTTGTTTCTACATAGTACCGTGTTTTATATTGAATTTTGTCACATCTCCACTCGTCAGTACAGTTCAGTTCACGATAGTGCTCAATTTGCGGGGTCTTTCCATCGTCACCAAAATAACTGACACAGATGAAATTACTTTTGAGCAGCCTTCCCTTGTGGTATCAACCACAGTGGTAGTTTTTTTTTTAAGCGTACCTTATTGAACATGAGAAGTAAGAAAAAAAGACAGGCATCATCAAAACAAACAAAAGTATGGAATGAACAGCATAAAAAGCTACATTGACCGATCGTCAGACAAAATAATAAAGTTCATGTTCAAAAGGGGTCGGAGGAAGCCAGAAGCTGGTAGATTGACACACTACAGTGCACTGACAGACTGGATACTTAAAGTAACAGTGGAAACGAAAAAAAAAAACTGAAAAAAGACATCAGTGTTCAGCAAAGAATTGGGGATGCGGAGGAGGGGCATCTTCTCTCAAAACACATAACACAAAAGTCTTGGTAAGGTTGTTATTGTTTGGAGTATTAGTACATGTACTGCATGAATTACAAAACATTGTTTTGTTTCGTAGCGGGCTTCTGTTTGGCTCATGAAGAACAACGTTAGAACGGGACAGGCTGAGACTGCATTCGTGTTAAGATACGAAACATCCGAACATGGCCGGAAAAACGGCTGCACTTCATCACTGCCATCAATAAGAAGAGATGTATGATTGATTAATAAAGCTTTTGTCAATCCCAGGATAAGAAACAACCCCCCTCCACTTTTAAATCAGCCAGGCCACTTGTATCCATCCTTCCGTGAGCATGATTTATATAGGCAGTCGATGAAAAAACACTGGCCTGCGCATGGCTACATAATGGAATTGTGAGCTAAGTTGGAGTGCACAAGGGTCCCTTACTCAAGGAGCATTTACTTACGGTAAGTGTACAGATTAGCATAAGAAAAGCAGTCCCGTAACATGCGCGCACCTCTCTAATTGAGCTATTGTTCATGTAAGCGGTGTGATTTTCTTGCTCAGATGTGCGTGCGCGTGCGTATGTGCGTGCGCTCGCAAGTCTGTGCCAGTGCATATGAAAGGGAACTTATTTCTTCCGATTGATCCCCGCAAGTCAACAGGAAAGGACATAGGGGGCGTTGGCAAACAGACGCTAACCCAGCCAATAATGAACAGGGTGGTTGTAATGCGAAATCCATGGCCTCTCAATCGGGGCCATTGATCAAAAGTGTCTCCTTGTCTGTTTGATTTCCCCGCCCGCTTCATGTAGTTTCAAGCAGTTGTTGATGTCGAATGGTGCTGCTCTTGGCGATGTCGGTACAGTGCAAGGACAAGGGAGGCTCCCCGGGGTGCGCCTGAAACAATTGCGACGAGAACAGGCGAGGATGAGTTTTAGTCAACCTTGGTACAAGCTCCCCACTGTGCCCTGACTTTGACTGGTCGCCTCACAAAGCTTTTAACAGGCAGATGTAATAGCTCTGTGGTTTCCAAGAAGCTGCGAATGAAGCATCAAGCCGGCGTCTCTCGTGGCTTCAGATGTGGTCTGAGTTGTACTTAATGCACCAACGTGGTAATCCATCTGAAACTGTGATGCTTTATGCTGATTTAGACAGGAAATCTGAAACCTCGTGAGTCATTAACCCAAATATCTCCTTCTGTTATCCCCAACCCATTAAGCAAAGGTGATCTTATGTTGGTTCCCTTTTGGAGGATACGGATTTTGTTGTCATTGGTGCTGTTATTGTAGAGCAGTTTGTGGAAAACCGCAAGCAATCCATATCCCTTCACCTAAAATTGAAATGAGAAACGCCTCTTAGAATAGCTTAGACTGTCAAAATACCACAAATTAAGATCTGAAAACAGTTGAATATCATTTCAAAATTTGTCTTACAAATTACCTCTAAAGGTTAAAAGCGTATACGGATAGCGGTTATTTGCCGCTGGCTGCATGCAGCTGCAGCGACCAATTATATTGCAGAAGGGTGTGTCCTGACAAGAATTTGAGTGGGATACATAACGACTCAACTCATCAGTATGGCACTAACATCAGTCAATCTTTGCAAAGCATATTAAGGATAAATGACTGTGAGTACCATTAAATTGTCAGTGTACATGTGGTTGCTGCACCATTTGTTTTCAATCCATTGCTGAAGGGATTAAACCCGGTAACATATTTGCTAATTAGAGTTAGTATTAAGCATGTGGACTTAAAGTAAAGTTATAGTTGTTGTAAATACACAGGTACAGAAGTTAAAAAAAAAAAAGTCCACCACAATACAATTCATGTTCAGGGTTGAATTCCTGGTTTCCCATATTTTTTTTCCCCTTCAAGTTTAAACTTTCACCTTTGCAGGCAATTTTCGAAAGGAAATTGTAGCATTCTTCACTGTCCTACGAGTGTAAAAATATGCTAACTCTGTACAAAAAAAGGAAAAAAAAAATCAAATTAAACTAAAATTATGTAGGCCAAGCTTTGAAGGTATGCGTAACCAAAATAAACCAAATAATGAAAGACAATGGATTGTACTAGTTGTCATTTTGCTCTACGTGCCATTTGCAACAGTATCTTCTTGGTGAAATGTATAATTCGTCTGGTTTTGCGAGGTGGTAGGTGCAGGGTGGACTGACCAAGATGTATTAAACAACAACAAAAAAACAAACAAACAGGAGTACACTGGAATAAAACTCACTCAAATAGTTAAACAAAGTCATGAAAGGCACAAGAAACCAAAGAAGCAAACAAAACCCATCTATGACAGAAAACAAAACATGACAGGTGCACACATACACTCACAATGATCCAACAAAGACTGACAGAACTCAAGGAACGAAATAGAAGCAAAGTAACGAGACAACGAGAAACACCTGGACAAGAGACAAAGGGTTGAGGGAGCTGATTGGTTCAACACAAGGGACACTGATAACGAGAACAGGTGGCGACAAAAAGGGCACGAGAAGGAACAAAATCAAATGTAATCGAAACAAAAACAACATAATTTGGGATTTTTGCAAGGACAGATGTAACGCTGCTGCAAATAGAACCATCCAAATGTACGTTGATGTTTCATTTTTGTATGCCTACTAATTCCCCTGTGGATAAGTTGAAATATGTCTTTTTAAGCCATTTGTCTTGATTTGTCTGTGTCAACACGTAAAAACAATTCCGAAATAAATCTAAACAACCGTTTACAACTAACTTAGTAGGTGTGAATGGAATTCTCATTTAATCGCAATGTGGCAGTAAAATTCCACTTTAAAATAAAACAAAAATATAAGATTTGAAAAGGCCTTACAAGCAAGCCAGGAACAATGTGCGATTGTACCTTGCATCTATTTCTTTTCAGTCGAAGAAATTATTTCTACTTGTGGAACATTTTCTTTTCTTCTTCAAGTGTGCTCACCAAATGAGCAATTACATCATCTCATTTAGCGATAACAGCTCCCTCCAAGATTTGTTCTGAAATGACGTGCGCTGCTCAGTCACAGAAGCACATTTATTTTGTTTAAAAAAAATTATTTTCCTCTTTTAAGGTCAAATAAAATTATGTGAGAGAGGCATGACTATTGCTGCTTTTCTGATTTAGCTGCTCTGTTTGTGTTCAATGACACGGATCCACACATAATTTTTTTTTTTTTTTTAAAACACCGGGAAATTAATGAATGTGCTGTATCTAATATACACAGATTATCGAAACACACACAGTCCCGGGCTTTCCTCTGCGGTGATATTTTAAAGCCGTCATTCCCACCACAGACGTGATCTCCCGAGACCACCCAGAGCATCTTCCGGAGGCTTCTCTCTCCCTGAAACACAAGATGCCCATTACATCTTTTCAGATTTCAACTCCTCCTCCCCTATTTGCTTTACTCACTCTCTCTCCATTTTTTTTCTTCTTTTCTAAGGCTCGATCTATTTCATGTTTGATGAAATTCCCCATGTGAGTCAACAATGAGGAAACATGATGCCTCAAATCTTGGATATCTTAAACAGAGAGCATAGCGCCAGGGCTCTTGCCAGATAGAAAAACGGTTATCCAGGAGAGGAACATCATCCCGAATCAAACAAAATGAATAAATAATCGAGGTTGCAGACACACTTTGGTACTTGCGGTGCATGTCTGCCGAGAATTGCTTTACCAGCCCAAGTGATTAGCCTGTTGGCAGAACTGTTTGGTTTCAATCATTCACAGTATGAAACAGCAGCACATCCAATCGTCTTCTTCTCACTACGTTAAGGGATTAAACAACAGGGAGCTGGGAAAAGGCCTCTGTTCACTGGTAGCGGAAAACTGTCACTTCAAGTTTTCAGCAACATGCGGTACTCATGTTATTGGTGCCATCTGCTCAGTTTGCGTTCAAATGTTTTTTGTTTTTTTTTACACATTTGCCACTTTCGTTTCCACCTCGCAGATTGAAATTCAACATTTAACTCCACAAACACGAGAAGTAAAATGGGTCTTTTCCTCAATAACACACGTCCAACTTCCCTAACATCGCATGAATAAACATGCGGCCAGAGATAATATTTTAAATGCAATTTCGATTTCCACGAGGTTACATTCCTAATGTTTATAAGTCAGCGACCTCTATCCTGTTTATAGAATAGCGGGTATTAAACGGGAGATTAAATTTTAGCCGGCTGAATATAATACAAACACAAAATTATGCCTCTATTTTCAGGGCAAGCTGTGCATTGTCATTTATTTATGAGCTATTTTTGCCCTACCCTCCCTTTCTTTTGCAAACCCGACAGTGAATATGGAAATGGACTTTGCCGGTCTGCGCGTGGACACACATGCACGGATGCGTGCATATCTATATGTTTTCCTTTGTGCGGGGATCTTTTAATGCCTGTCTTTTATAGTGGATCCAATGCAAACTTGTATCATGACTACGCTGATGCAGGTGGCTTCAACATATCTTTCCTTTTGCGGTCCTTCAATAAACTTACATCCATCTTCCCAAAGCAGTAGACAGTCAATCAACTGTCCTCACACACACCTTCTCTTCTCGCACAGATAGGCTTTTATTGCCACTTTTACAGTTAGCCACCATTATCCTTAAGTGGGTGGGTCCATCGCTCGGGTTATTCCCTCAGAAGCACTTTATGTTTAAAGAAGGAGACTGAAAATTGTTTCTCGAGCGTCTGGGCTTTTCTTAGGGTTCTAATGTTCATACAATACATCACGCACTAGTTCTACGAGCCTCCTGTGGATATAAAAAGTCGAAGCATCCCTTTTCAAATGCCGGAGATGGATAATTTCAAAACATTTTCCACCATTAAACTATACAAATTGACAAAAAAAAAGTAAATTCGAGAAGCAAATTTAAAACAAAGCGCTGAAATAATGTGGCTGTACACACCCTCTAATAACTGTGATGTGGCTCTCTTTAGCCAATCACATTCAAAATCACGCGACGTGTTTGATAGGATTATTGCCAAGGCTCTCAAGTTCTAGCGCTTCAGACTCACGCAAGCATGGCTCGGTGGACTTTGCTCGGCGCACTGGAAAATGGAAACGGGCCTTCCACAAACTATTCCCACAAAGCAGGACATAGATTGAGTGGTCCAGCCTAACCCCTGATTGATTCATTAATTGATTAAAAGTTGTCCTAAGACTTGCCCATATAGAGTTACTTATGCTATAGTGCATACCTACTGTAATGTAAGGCTTTCACTTTTTCCGTTTTACGCCCAGGCACCCACTTACAGTACGTGAGCTGGCTCTGTGTTGTGCCCTGATAACATGGGTCAGAGATGGAGAATCCATCCGGCACCTTTTGCAGGATATGAAAATAAAATCCTTGTCCGGTCAGTTGCTGCACTCGCTTCCTATAGATGCCCCAGCATGAATAAAGCATAAGGGCTGCAGTCCACCCGACACCGGGACTAAATCACCTTTATTTACAACCACTTGAAGGCTTTAGTTGGCACGCAGAAAGCAGAAATATCTCATTAAGAAGCTTTTAGATCTTCTACAGAATTGCTGCCTTATTGGAAAAGATGTTTTATGTCCACTAAAGGTTTCAGAGGGTTCAGGAAGTTATCACAAACTTTATAGTCGTAATGGAAGCTTCCCGATTTGACTTTTATCTTTTAAAACACGGCACCTTTTCTCACCTTTTTGCATTGTCTTGAGAGCGTGTTGAGAAACAGAAGCCTAATTGGACTGTACTTTCCGCATCCAAAAAGCAAGACTCCTGATTTCGACAATATAACCCATCTAGCATAATAGAACCCTTTCTTTTATCACAATCCCCTGTAATGCCGATAAACTTTAAAATGTTTCCCCTCTTCACGTGTATGCACTTTCCTCTCTCTTTCATTCTAGCTGTAAAATCCTCCATTTCCGCTGGGCCAGATCACTTGAAACCACAAGGCCAGTCCCCAGTAACTTTAGAGCCCCTATAGGCCCCTTTCAATAGACCACCAGCCCTCAGTATGATCCTCGCTCAGCTATGCATACAGTCTGGTGACTGTGCATCGACTAATGCTGCTGATGTATTCCGTACATGATGCCTTTGTAAAAGTGGCACATTTCTTGAAATTCTTTATTTTTTTCTCAAATGTCACACAAGATAGACAAAACCACTTATAACGGATGGCTTATCATACAGCAACAAGGAAGAGACATGAGGACAGTATATTCATTCATCACTGGAACTAGCATCATCTTTTTAGGCAGCAGTAATGTGGTCCATTAGGATTTGGCTTGGTGACCGGAGAGTCTCGTCTTTTGGACCCACTGCCTACAAAAAAAAAAAGACTTATTCAGAACTACTTCATGGAGAGATTCTAGTTTCTTTTGAAAAATCAATGCTTAATCAAACAGAGCTGCCCTTGAGAAAGGTAAAGAACTCTGAATTCTGCTGCACTCCTCATTTTGAAACCTTTTTAGCGTTAGCTAGTTCAGGGACCTGGAGCACTTCTTGGATCGCCAGTTCAGCATTGAGGCTTGGGGCCGCCACAGTTCTTCCTTGTGTGTGGCAATGTGGAACTGAACCGAAACAAATTAGAGTTAGAATGAGTGTATAGAACAAGTCACAGTCCTTTGTGGAATCACCATTTTGATTCACTAACGCAATTTCAAAAATCAAATGTGGTGGTGGTGGTGGTGGAGCAGGAACCAGGATCATTCAAAGTGCCCCAAAATTATCGGTGTGCTCTTGAACTGTTTGTAAGAGAGTGGATACTAACATAATAAGAATTGGGTCAAATTTGAGCATAAAAAAACAAAACAAACAAACCAAAAAAAACCAGAATGCGTCTACTTCGCAGGTCTCAAACTTCAAGCCGGCAGGTCAGATCTGGCCAACAACATCATTTTATGGCAAATCATGTATTTCAATTTCATATTTATTGCAAATTGTCTTCTTGTTTGACATCACTCAGACATGAGATAATGATACCAATCCACTCTTTGAAAGAAATTGAAAAACATTTCAACAATTTCCTGGTTTCTGACTTGCTATCCATCAATTTGTTGTGACAATCTAAGGCGATCATACACATGCATATGAGTTCACAATCATAACGGCCTTCCGAGGGAAATCACAACTATAATGTTTGACATCCCTGCACTACGTCCGTTTAATTAACTTTTACAGATTTTCCTTTCAACAACCTCCTACTCGTACGTCTGCTCGTAACTCATACAAGTCGGTCTAGGTAAATATGAACATGACTTTTACAATAACTACAATTCATTTTCTCTTCCATACAAGTGTTGGGGTGATTTTGAAATGACCTTTATTTGGTAGGTAATTTGTACAAACTCCTGATTGTGATCTCTCCCTCCACAAAGTGCTGCTTCAGCAAGGTTCCCTCCTGTTCCTCAGCGTGGTCCTCTCTTTCCTCCCAAGGTGTCCTCTGGCTGTGCGAGCCTCTTTGAAGGCCCCCCCGCTTCCTTCTATAATGGAATCACTCCGCACTCTTTCAGGTTGCAATAGGAAGAGCCGATATTTCCCCACTGATAAAGATCCCCCCCCAACCCCCCTTCCTCTCATTTCATGCGTCTTCCACTGGATACAAAGCTCTGCAAGATTAGATGTGTCACTCCTCCCTCAATTCCACTTTACACAAAAGTTCCCATAAGCTTTGACCAGAAAAGACAGCGAGAATTAATTTAATTGCTATTCAAGTGCCGGTGAATAAGATGGTAGAACTGTACATATTAGGATGGAAATTGTTTCTATTCTTTTTTCTTTCTTTCTTTCTTTTTTTTTTTAACTTTGTGACTGCAAAAGAAAACGTTCCTCTATAAAGGTGAAGAAAATTGGCTAGAGGTCGACTCCAATATCTGTTCAATTCAGTGCAGCTGACAGATGTGTCAGAGATTCTCCTTCCTGTCTCAACAAACTCAGGAGGAGGTTAGTTATGATAATGAAGCCCATGTGAGTGTATGGCAATGTGCATGCATACTGGTGGGAACACACTTGCTCCCATCTCTAGTTTATAAAGAGGTCATAAGAGACACTAGAGGTATGAGTATGCACACCTTCTCATCGGCCAGCAAGTTTCAGCTCGTACACAAAATGTCACAGATTCGAAGAAATACTTTCACTGTAAAGTGAGAACACTACCCGCAGGTTTCTGAATGTGCATGCGTTTGTGTGTGTAGCATATATTGCGGAGGTGGGGTAGGATTTTCCTGTCAAACAAAATTGAAATAGCAACTCAGATTTTATTTCCTTGCTTCTAGTAAAGTTGATTTATTAACTAACTCAGTGGTCAAAGAATTTTAAGCCCTTCAGTTTTTAAATATCGCTACACTTGTGCTGTATGTTATCTTTATTAAACCTAAATTGATAAACCGTTAAGCACACTATAAACATACATGGGGAGTTTTAATTTTAATGTACAGTACAGAATTACCGGTATTCATTTCTCTACGGATGTAGGCGTGTCCACAGCCTGTTTGATCATTTCACAAGAAAACCATGTCAACTTCAAGCCTTTGAACTAGTGATCCTTTTATTTGACAACACTGTCGTCATATTTCCACTTTGTGATGGCTGATAAACTTCCATTCAAAGAAAAGAAGAACTTTATGGTCTTTTTGAAACCAACTGTCCTGTTTGAACGGAAGTGTCAAACTCGTGCCACTTTGACTGACATGTTGTGCCATTTGTATGTGGGCTCCCCCCCTGTTGTTTCTTTACTCTTTCCTGTTTCTAAAGTTGCGTAAAAGGGGGACTTCCTTCCAGATGCGTTGGCCGCGTTTTCATCTGTCAACTGCTGCTGTGATCAAAGATTAAAACTGACAGTGAACCTGTGTGTCCGTGGCCTTGTCAACCTTCTGGAAAATATATCATGTGGCACATTTTACAAACTTGTATGTGAAATGAAGACTTTCATTTTCACATATTGTACATACTGTGTCAGACATTTAAATGCATGGTATGACTGTAATGAATATCTAATGAAATCATATTTATGTAGACTGAACAGAGGTAATGATACAAATTGAAATGTTTAAATTAAATCTATCAATCTTGCTAGATAGATAGATAGATCGCTAGCTAGCTATTTATCTATTGACTTGAGGCGCAATTCCCCACTTTTCTTTCAGAATTTCATCTTTAATTATTTAATGTTGCTCTTGTTCTTTTAATCTTTTTTTGTTCTTTGTAAACGTTTAGGTGGACTATCAAAATAGTAATTTAATTGCTAAGTGCTATTGTGGTTTTACTGGCATTATGGCAAATAAACATTTTGAATGTTGAAGAAGTCAGTTTCAAAGCATAATGAAATTTTTTTCTTTATTCGTGAATTTGTAAACTAATGGGGTTTCATTTACTTATTACAGAACTTCAGCAAGTACATTTTGCATGCTACTAATTGCGCAAATGTATGTAATGTTGCACATTTATATTTCCAACCATGTGCAAAATGAGCCAACCAATCAGCATTTTTGAAGGAATCGGCCAGAAAGTCTAAGCTTGTTCACAATGGCTGCCATAGTCGCAGTTTTTTTCAGCGCGAGACAACATGTCTTCATTAAAAGATCAAAGAGCAACACCGAAGGCTTTTCCTCCGAGCAAAGATGTTTCCGCTCTTCCGAACCGACAAAGTACTTCAACATCAGTGTAAGTTCATCAAATCAGCTTTCAAGTGCATGCTTGTTTTTTTTTTTTTTTCCTAAACAGTTTCTGTTTTCTCTTTCCTGACTCCAGAAGCAAACCACGTGGCATGCCATTTTAAGAACCATCATTCGGACAAAAAAAAAACATGCTTACAACAACATTTACATGGGTGAACGACTGCAATGAATAATTTCAGTGAGGGTCAGGCACTGCCTTACCTTGAAATACCCCGCTGACCGTAGAGCGATCAATAACGTCTACCAGGTGTCCAGTTGTGCTTTGATAGGAGAGATTTTATAATGAG
This sequence comes from Hippocampus guttulatus, assembly GCF_054856545.1. Lineage (NCBI taxonomy): Eukaryota > Metazoa > Chordata > Actinopteri > Syngnathiformes > Syngnathidae > Hippocampus > Hippocampus guttulatus. The sequence goes on from NC_141263.1 coordinate 16,361,979, forward strand.
TTATTTTGGATTTTGCTTTGTCGCCAGTAATTGTGAATCCTCAGCTACTTTTTTCTTGTGCGGGGCTTTGTGCAGATGTCAGGCATCGTGTTTCCGTGTGAGTCAAATGCGCTTTAGGAGAGTTGCAGGACTGAAGTGAGGCCTCCCGATGCACTGAATGTCAGAACAGTTGTCATTGTTGCTGCATTTTAGTGTATCAAATCAAAGCACTTCGGTCTTAAATAAGAGGAATTATTTAGAGTTACATTTTCCGAAAGTCTCTCAAGGACCACTGACCAGGACACAGTTTTAAATGTTTGATCAGTTGTTGGGCATAAATATTACTTGACCTAAAATCTGTGATCACCAAAACAAAAAGTCTTTTTCCTTATTATTTTTACACAGATATGTTCAAAATGTAACCCGGTTATATGAATACATTATTTTATGTAACCCAGATAATTAAGCCAGCGATATCTTCTGTAGTACAGATAAGGAAGGCAAAACCAGGACATTCCTACACGGAGTACAAAAGTATTCACGACAAAATGCAGCGGCAAACAAACAAACAAAGCAACAGGAAATTTCTGGTCTGCCTTTTGTTTGTTTGTTGTATTTTCAGTTTGCACGCTGATTAAACATTGTAAATGAATGTGGTAATTAACGCAGGGGCTGTACGAGTGTGTGTAGGTGCTGGTCTGTCTACTTGTTTTCCTCAGATGAAAGGAGGATCATTTTTGAGAAAAGAAAAAGTGGGATTGTATTCAGTGCATCATATTCACTTGTTTACAATAGGCTCCCAAGGGGCCTCCCTCTCTCTTTTCGAACTACAGTCGACTTAAAATAGTACACGAGCTTAAACCAAATACCATCTAGAGGCAAACTGCATCAGAAATGTGTTCGCCGCCCCTCGCTTCAGTTTTTATCTCGAAAATCAGATGTCACTTTATTTACATCATCATCAGCATGCGTTTGATCTTGTGTGTGCATTTAGTATGAAAGAAAGGAAAAAGCACTGTAACATTTTCCATCCATACCTGTCCATCCTCTTGTGAGAAATTACAGTCAATACTCAAAGCAAAGATGCTATTTCAATCAGCACTTTTGTATATGTGCCGACAGTGATGAGATCATTTGCCTTTCCTATTGCGGCTCACACAAGTGCCGCGAAAATCTGTTCAAATGATCAATACAAATGAATAAAAGCGTCACGTTGCTCAATATAAATGATGTTTCTTTTGTGTCTGCACTCCAGACCAACGCATGAACTGCAAAAGCAGAGCACCACTGCTGCTTCTTCTGAAGGCGTGTCCAATTTCTGAGTGTTAATCTGTGGAGATGCTTTACCGGGCCTTTAATACCCCTGTTTGTGGCTCACTCACTTTTTCTTGAGTACCGACCGGTAAGTAAAAAGCACAATGTCTTGAGAGAAGGCCACTTACCTGACAATTGATTATTACCGGTATAATGCATACATTGTAACATCGGTAATGGCCACTGGACGACGCTTCCAGAAGCAGAAAAACAAAGTGTAAGCAGCCATGACAATGTCAAGCAATTTGTACAAAAGAGCACAGTTTAGGCGGCAATTTTGACAACTTAAAAAGAGGTCAGCCTTCATTTTTTTTTCTCAATCTAATCTTTTTGCATACCTATTTATGGTGTGTGCCACATGGTTAAATAAATGGCCCGTGCAAAAGCACTGGCGGACAATACTGTTGGCACATTGTAACTATAATGAGTGTAAAAGAGGCACTAAACACTTACATAGATAAAAGACATGCCGCATGTGTGCAGAACCATAACATACTGTAGGTCAGCTGCAAAAAAAGGTTCCGCACAAATCCACTCGCTCTCTGCTCCGGTGTGGTTTTAGAAGTCGAGCAAATTTCCACATACAGTTCTTGCCATGGAGTAAAAGGTGTAAAGATTCTTGTCATACAACCTCTCCCCTGAGTTTATAGCACATTGATTCATGACATGTTAGCAGGCATGCTGCATATCAAAAGGGATGGAAACAGACTGTGAAACAAGCCGCCTGCTACACCCACGTTATCTTCTGTTAAGCTGGAGTCGAGTGACCTGTATTAATCACAGAATTTGCAAATTGGTCCTGTGTGTCTAACACAAATCAGAACAGTTATCTAGAAGGTGGGCCAATACTCGTGACTTATCATATTTCCACATACAGTGGCCACATGGGTATAAATCCTCAAATTCAGGGAGTACCATCTAGGTTTTTTTTAAGTACCGATAGTGTTTACAGTATGTTCCCGGAGACCACAAGAGGTCCGGCGCAGGCCACCTTGGACAAAATTGAGACAACAGGATGGGCAAATGTGACAAGATGTGATTGCTGATTATCTTTAAATTGTAAAAACATTTGCCACTGCAGTCAAAGTCCTGATAAGAAAACTAGCCGGCCATCGCAAAATGGGCGGCGCACCCCTAAACCTGACAGTACTGTACACATATGTAACTGTGTCGAAGATAACCCAGACGTGTGATGGGAAGCGTCTCACACTTGCTCTATAAAGCTAAATCATGTCTCTGTTTTCTGTTTGGGATGTCAAAATGTGGTCAGTTTCAGAGAGAGAGAGAGAGAGAGAGAGAGAGAGAGAGAGAGAGAGAGAGAGAGAGAGAGAGAGAGAGAGGGATAATGTAAATAACAGGCTTCATTGCGTTTTTTGGTACAAGAGCTGCTTCAGTCTTTCCAAAAGGTTACAAGTTGTGACACACACACACACACACACACGTGCGTGTACACACACACACACACGCACAAACACACACACACACACACACATTTGCGTACACACACATACACACACACGAGTGTATACACACAGACACACACACACACACACATACACACCTCTTAATTGAAGACGGCAGCATGGAGTAGGCCAATTACATCACTACTCCAATTAAAATAAAACAACGGGACTCTCTCAGTCTGTCCTCCAGGGGAGAGAAAATGAGGGGAGTAAAGTGAAAAGAATGGCAATAACAAATCTGAATCTGGTATGATTGTCAGCGTGTTCATTCCATTTAAATAAATAAATAAATAAATAAAGATGCACTGCAATTAACTCCAAACGATTCCCATGTGGCGCAATGAGTTGGAACACAGCTCCCTGTGATAATCCCCATGAAAGAATGATTCTTATTGCAATTTGGAGCTTTGTCAAGTTTGGAATGGCTCTTGATTTCATTCCTGTTGACTAATGCACACCTGTTAATAACATTTTTAAGGCGTTCACATGTGTGGGTTCCACATCTCAAGCGATGACAATTAGAACAGGCCAGACTGTCGACAGTTTGACACGGAAACTCTTTGTGATTGATATCTTCACTGACCAACATTCACTTATACTCTTAGCTGTCAGCCTTCATTGACATTGTTGTAAGTCAAATGTCACTTTCTCTTGAGTGATCCCCTGAGTATGGTGTGCATACAGTATGCATTAATGTTCTGCATACTCAACAGTGCCCAATGCTGACATAGGGGTGGAGGTGCACTGACTCCAGATTGCAGTATTATCATATGCAAAGGTGATGGTCACTTATTTGTATCACCTATGGTGACAACAAGCACAATATAGAAGTGAAACTGTTCTAAACAATTCCAACACAGTCACCAATACATTCTGAACCAGATACAGCCATGCAATGATTGATTTAAGGCTTAAAACGAAATAAACTAAATATTACATCATGCAAAGTTATTATTGAAAGTCAAGCTATGAAACAAAAAAATAAATATGTTGTTAAAAATATATACAGTATTTCTAAATACGGTACATATTTTTTTGCATTCGTCTTCTGCAACATTCGAGTACATTTACAATATATTTGCATTGATCGTTGGATGTAAAGTCTGACACTTTTGAAACATAGATTTTAATGTTTGTGTGGCGTCATCAGATCGAATTTGTTCAGAAATAGGACGAAGAATGCTTGAACGATTGACAGTATGTATTGGGCAAGTGAATTTACTTTTAGATCGCGATAGAAAAAAAGATCTCGTGCGTTATGCGTGTTCAGCGTTCACCGGATGACGTCATGACGTGCTCTACTTCCCGGTAGTTGTTGCCAGAGAAATAAAACTTTGTCCCAATTTTCTTTCGTCTCCTCGGATTTTGGTCGACAGGAAAAAACTTCGCCTGCCAAGTACCCTGGGCGATTTCTGTACAGCAGGTGGTGGTATGCACCAAAAATGCACCAATAACTAAGAGAAGAAGAAGAGGAAAATGAACTCCGGATTACCCTTTTCATTGTAACCATCGGGAAATTCAAATCGGGGTGAGTTAGCTGCTTTTGAGGTGCATTATGTGACGAAGGTGTTTTGAGTTTGAGACGCTGACGCCCTTTAGCCATTAGCCAGACCACTTAATGATGACAAATTTAGAAGGGCGATTCTGTGATTCATTTTGTTAGTCACTGTGGTCCCAGTGAATGGCGATATGGTGCAGATATAACCAGTCAAGTCTATTGCAGTCACTGAACTCAGTTGTTAGGACAATGAATTAGTCTGGCTGCATTGGTTGATGGCTATATTCATTTGTGACATTAAATGTGCTCCCTTGGAATGCATTTTTCACCTGTATTATTTACCTAAATCAAAGAGGTTGTGCATTCATTGTTTGGGATTGTCTGTGCATTAGTTCAATAGCACTCCGGGACAAATTGGATTTTTTTTTTTAAAGGTTTGCGTTGATGAAAAATCACACATTGATGATGTAATAAAATATATTTGATGCGTGTCTGGATTAAATATTTCCCTCCTTTTAGCTATTAAGATCCTAGATCATCGCGATTTAAATTGTTATTGATTCAGCAGGTGACAAATGTTCATGTCTTGGCACAGAGCTGCACTTTCTGAGTGCTCTTGTTCATTAGTGGTCCATGCTTCATATAAGGTCGGTTAATTATTAAGTGGACCGACAAACTTGTGTGCTCTGGTTTGTCTCCTAAAATCTAAGGCATTCTTCATACATCTTACTATGGCCACTGAATTGCTTTTTTAATGCATTCTTAATTTTATATATCGATGTTTTGCACAGAACATTCACGTTTTGCACAATGTCACACAGAGGGAGGTTTTTATTTTCATTTTCTTTTTATTTATTTGAAGGATAATATGTGTGCCCGTTTTCAAATTTTATAGACCGTGGGGACGTAGCGCCCAACTTTTTTTGGGCCATGGACCACTTTCACATTAGCAATATTTGGATGTACCCGGCCTAGAAAAGAAAGAAAAAAATGTACAGTGAATGTAGGTGATGTCATTAGAAGGAGCCTTGCATCTATCTATCTATCTATCTATCTATCTATCTATCTATCTATCTATCTATGTAGTTTCAATGAGCTGGTCCCATCTTGGGGTAAAAGTACCTTTTATTGCCTGCATTCTTTCTTCTTCTAAAGCAAAATAACATAAATTTGTATAGATTTTTTTTAAAAACATAACTGCAAGCAACGGTCACAAAGCAGGTAAATAGCTGAAAGCCATGGTTCAATAAGGCAGAGTTGGATCTATAATGGAAGAAGTGCTGTTGCACCCCAAATGATATTCATCAGACTGCACACTTTTCTTTCGGGCTTTCAAACCTCTGCTATGTCATACGGAACAGCACATTCATCTAACTCTGCTTTAGCACCCACCAGGTTATGCAAATATCCGATTCATGAAAATAGCATTATGATAGGCCATCCATGTGGAAAATATTGGTATCAGGAGAGCTTTTTTAAGGGTGTTTGATAGCGTCGGATTTGGCTGTTTTTATCCTTGCTAGAGATAAGTCTTAGTGCCTAAAGATGTTGCAGCAGGGTGAACCTACGTCATGCGGTTTGGCCCGACTTAGAACATTCCTGTCCACCACTAATAGGGGAAGCTACCCATGGCCTCCATGTTTGGCACCACTTCATGAACCCTATTCACAAAGATCCAAGAAGAGGTTTCATGTTTTCTTCATGGGCATGTAGCATGCAATAATTCTGACATCAGTCCCAAAGAAAATGACAGAAGAAGAACTGCCAGGGTGGAGGTTGGTGGCAAGCATGAGCCTCTGGCTAACAAAATGGTTTTCAAAGATTAACACGCATTATATTCTTTCGAGCCACTGTGGATTTACCACAGAAGCAGACTACAGAAAGGCCTTTAGGGTTTAGTGTGATTGAGCACAAGACACACCGAGTGATGGAGTTCGCTATGATTTGTCATCTTGAAATGTTGCCCGAAGCGTTTGTGTGAGCTCATTGCATTCGGCAAGTGTCTGCTTGTGAAATGTGATATGTCAACCATTAAGCATTAAAAAAAACAAAACACATGTATATAACCAGGGAGAAACTGCGATGAAACTAAATGAAAATAATCAGGCCAAAGAAACACAAAAATAAAAGGAAAGCGCAACATACATTAATGATGATGAGCAAAAACTGCATGTGACGGGTGGTAGTGCTTGGGAACTTGGGGTCGAGTGTGCAAGACTCACGCTAGTGAGGGGCCTGGCCGCCTCAGAATGGTGTGGGTGGCTGAACCCTCCATCCAAAATTACTCAAATCTTAACCACTGTCACTGTGAATGGGTTTTCATCTTAATCACTTCTGTTAAGTCACCCAAAACCTAATATGCAACACAAACCGCCAGAGAGTGCGCCTCCTTCTGGGGACATGTGGTACCTCACCCATTTTGGATGACATTTTCTTCCATATGGGAACCCAATGGCCAAGACACTCGGAACCAATGTCTACATTACCATTTTCAGGTAATCAACCCCCCCCCCCCCCCACCCCAACTCCCTCTCCAAAAAACATGGAATGAACACTTGAAATGTCTCTAAAATCCTCCATAACAGATACAAAGAAAACAATTGATGAGTAAAATATCGCTGCTCTTCAGATGCCCACATTGGTCTTCTCACGGATCATGTTTGTGCTATTTGAGTTATTAGTGAAGCAAGTGAAGCAGTTAGAAGTGTCATGTTAATTTTTGAAGGAGTTGCCTTGGAGAACAGAGTTACATTTCGGCCCATTTGAGCGTTATTTGAGCGTCGGTTTATCGAGGCAGGCTTTCACAGAGTCTCACGCGAAGTGAAATGGATTGATATAGTAGTTCAAATTTAAAATATAAATGCAAACATATTCACAATTTGGCACAAATTGTTTATGTGACCAATTTTAAATTTCGCTACATGTTGGGATCAGGATAATCCTGTTTTTTCAAAGTTATCCAGATACGACTGAAATGTTTTCAACAACAGGTCAAAAAGGATTGGAATGCACGATTACGCGATTTCTGAATGCTTCTTTCCCTTTTTGAACAACCCATTTTCAAAATTGAATCCAATCTCATAACCAAAATCCAGTCAGATTACTTCAACGAACCCTTTTCTGGGAAAACTGTATTGCGTTGCCACACGTATAATGTAAAATGAATAAATGAGTTTAATGAGAAGCTAACCACTATTGATGCAGTGGTTTACTGTTCATGCCAACACAGGTCCTTCCTGTGTGAAGAAATTGCAAAAGCATGTGAAGTTAATCCTTCCGACAGTGATCTAACATCATGCACGATGCCACACAGGATGATGGTGAACCTTTGAAGTTTTGTTTTGACTTTTGAGGCAAATTTTTCCATGAAAATTGTGCTTCAACTCCCGGGTGACTTTTGGGCCATTTAACATTGGAGGTTCAGCTGTACTCCACTGCATTTGGTGTGTCACATTTGCATGCATTTTTCAGTTCATTCAACCCTGACCGTGGAAAGTGGGGAATGTTTCTCCCAAACGATCTCATAGTGAAAGAATGTCATGGTAGGGTGTCCAGACCTCTGGACAATGGGTGGTGACATGTTAGGATGATCCAGGACGCGTGTGCAGGGTGCTGTGGCTGTGCGCACAAAAAGCCACTGAGCCTCTGCTAGATCCTGCACTGCCCCAGGGGATGATTTGATGTCACGTGCACACACCTCACAACAAAGATGGTGCTTCATCAGCAGTTTGTGTTGTGTCCAGGCCTGCTCCTCGGCCCACAGAGGACTAGAAAGCTCTTTGTGGGCATCCAGGTCTCTTGCTGGACAACAGGTGGCCTTGTGACAAGATGGCTGCATTTCAATTGAACCCTTGGATTAGGTTTTAAACTATCCATGACTCGTGGATGCATTTTTCTCAAATCAGGGAGCTTGCCTCGAGTAATCACCTTTAAAAATAAATTGGTATCATGAATCAAGTTTTAAGATAAGAAAGTGAGTGCCCAGGTTGCCCAAATTTGAGATGGATTTTTAGTACCTCATTAAATAAATTGCTCCCTTTCTGGTAAAAAAAAAGAAAGTTCTAGGCCAATCCCCCCTCCGCCCCCACCCAAATTCTAATTGCTCCAAGATGTTTGGCTTGAAGACACAGGCGCCATTCAACAGTAGTGTAAAACATTGTGACAGGATCCCCAGTAAAACTGTTGACAGGCAGCCACCTGCATATAGATGAGAAGGATTTTAAGGAGCAAGGTCTGGTTGTTGATGCTGGAGGTCCAGTATAGATGAAACATTATAGACAGCAGGGGACACTGTCTCACCAGTTGCTGAGGTCACCAGAAGAATTTCTCCCACCGCACAACATTAAGCCTCTGCCTGCCAAATTCTCAGAGAGGCCTTGGAAAAAAAAAAGACCTTTTTAAATTTACTTGTGACATTGAAGAAAAACAAATCATGAAACTGTGTGTAAGGACCCTTTTGCTATGTTAACGTCAGTGTTCAGGTTACCATGTCTTGTTTAGCAAGAGCCATCAGACAATTCTTCATCCACTTTGACTTTCTTTACCAGTTTAGCGTTTGAGCTAAATTCAAGTTGGAACAAATCTGAAAGAAGACATTTTAATGGTAAAATGTGTTAACTTTTTATGACGGCTAACTGTGAGCAGAGCATGACAAACCAACAGAATATTATTCTAAACAGAATCTTTGGTCAATATATTTTTTTTTTCATGACTGTGACATCATACAAAACAAATTTAGCTTTAATATTACAAATGGTCACCTCGTCTTTGGGCCTTGTTAACAAGATTGACTCATTGTGATTACACTGTGACTCTGCTTTTGTGAACTAACCACTCTCTGTTCGCAGTCATAGGCTTTGTCTCTGCAACTTGAAAAGTTGAACTCCTTTAAAGTTGGAATTTGACTACGTTCTGGAAAAATACGCATCAACGGTTACACAGAATCTCACAAAACATCAGGATATTTTTGAGGCCTCACTTCAGTCAATCCCTTCCTCCAGCCCCCAAAAAACATGAATTCATTCATTCATTTTCCGATCCGCTTTATCCTCACAAGGGTCGCGGGGGGGGGGGGGGGGGGAGCTGGAGCCTATCCCAGCTGTCTTCGGGCAGTAGGCGGGGGACACCCTGAACTGGGTGCCAGCCAATCGCAGGGCACACAGAGACGAACAAGCATCCGCGCTCACACTCACACCTAGGGACAATTTGGAGTGTTCAATCAGCCTGCCATGCATGTTTTTGGAATGTGGGAGGAAACCGGAGTACCCGGAGAAAACCCACACAGGCTCGGGGAGAACATGCAAACGCCACACAGGGAGGCAGGGGCTGGAATTGAACCCCGTACCTCTGCACTGTGAGGTTGACGTGTTAACCGCTCGCTCACCGGACCGCCCCCCAAAAAACAATTTTTACATTTAAGTTTTGCTTTAATTTTCAAGAGTGAATTTGTTCTTGTTTTACCGGTACTTGTATGACAGTTTGAAATGTTCAAATGTCACTTTTCCTGCTCTGTGAAGGTTTTATGATGCTGTTGTTAGATGGACTTTACATTATTTTGTGCAGGGGGGCGGGAGGGATGTCTTTAAATAAGAACAACTGGGATGTGAACCAGTAGCATGGAGCTGATTGTGTTCGAGTTTGTAGGCTTCACTGTATTCTCCAGATGTATCAATGTAACAGTTATTGTCTCCTTTTTTGGGGGGATGTGGAGGAAAATGTGTAGATCTTGTCATCACTCTCGCAATAACGGTGTCGAGCTTGGATTGCAAATGGCTGAGCGACTCACTCCCTGCTCATTGCCTGGATGCTCCCATGTTGGCAAGCTTGTGGCGGGGTTATTAGATAAGGAGACAGACTCTCTGGCCCCTCTTTAACATCCCTCTCAGCAGGAGAAAATGAAATGATTTTACTCCCTCCCGCTCCTCCCCTCATGAGTGGAAATGGAACAAGACAAAGGAAATGATGCACAGACAAGTTTTAACAGCAGACCTGTGGCCTCTGATCCAAGATTAAGCTTCACGGAGGGTTCATTTTTGCGAAACCTAATGAGTCTTCCACCCACTTATGATATTTTCTCAGTCTTTGTAGTCACTAAGCATCACCGTCTAAAGTTCTGTGATCTCATGAAGTGTTGCTCTAAATTTGAGTGCATGTCATGCTCTCTGTACAACTAACACAACCCCCCCCGCAGATTATGAAAGTGTGTTAACCTACTTACCGGTAACGGAAGCCAGTGTTGCTTGTGTGCTTTGATCTCTTTCTTTAATAGAAAACAGCTTTTTTTTCTTTCCTCAAATCGGTATACATGCAATGAAATGAAATTAAACCTGATTCTCAATCAGTGTTTTCAGCTGTAATATTTCCGACTCCTTTTTAATTAATTGCAACGGCAGCTGTAGGCCTCCTGCTAATACAAAGTCTCGACAACAGGCTTCTTTCTGACCCAGCTAGCCCAGGGACTAATTATCGTCTTATGGAAATGTGGCTATTTCTGCAACTTCCATATGCCTAATTATTTCTGTTATTCCAATATCAGCCCGGCTTTGATGTCCCAAATCCTGTATTTAAATAGTGTAAGATTCCTATTCTTTGTGCCCTGTGAGGATTGTTCATGTAAAATACATGGACTAAGAGAGTCGTTATTACCAGAGCCTCCAGGGTTGGACATACCAGGTCCACTGCCTCCTTTTTTTTCGTTTTTATTTTTTTATTAAATAAAAAAAAAAACTCCTCTTTCTCTGTTTTTGTTTGACCTGCAGGGACAAAGTGGACAAAATTAATGTGTGGCAGGAAAGACTCACAATGAATTTTCTGGACAAAAAGATGTTTTCCATCTTGACATAAAAATAAATAAATAATATATTTGGGATGTTTTAGATGCATTCTGGCACGGCTATTGCATTTGACTGATAGCAGAAATGTTTGGGCCATTGAGGGTGGAACACTTTCCAACAAAGGCATCCATTGTTGGTGCATAACGAGAAGAGTTTCATCAGTTAGAAGGGTTAAATGGCAGTACACCATATGGTCCGACGCTATCCTGGGCACTTGGAAACTGATGTTCAGCCATCTGAAAGAATCTCATCTCACTCACACAAGTCACACTGTGATTCGATTTAGCTGCATTGCAGCTTCGAAAGAGTCTAGAGAGGAAATGAAGTACACATGTAGAATTATGACTGTGGTTGCTTCTCAGCATTATCCCCCTGCGCCGGCACATGAACTTCATCCTAAAAGATGACTCTGTGTAAAACCATCATCATGTATTTTCATATAGATGAGCTATGGCCACTTGCGCTTCCAGCCATGCCTTTATTAATGGGGAGCTGTCAGGGCAGGGGCTGCTCTGCATTTTCGCATATTAAATAGGCATGGGGTGTGGGGGGGCAGTTTATTACCGTTTGATATAAATCAGCTTAAAGCATCTCTCCACCTCCAGCTCCACCTCTTTTTCTTCTAAAGACCGTCTCCCTTTCACATCTCCTCTTTTCTATGCTCCTCATCAGGCATATTATATTATAGCTTGACTTCTACATGAGAAAAATCTTAAATACAAGAATCCCTTTGTCGCGAAATAGGTCCTCTGTGGATTTAAACCACTCCCAAGCAGTCTTGGCGAGATGGCCTTGAAATGAAATCTCTGGGCTTTCTTACCAAGTTGAATTCCAAGCATTTACTTGTATCAACTTCCACAAAAATAATAGAAATAACTTTTTTTTTTTTTTTTGCTTCATCTTGGAAAAATGCCCCTTCAGTCAAAACATGTGCAATAACAAGCCATAAAAAATACAAACCTCTGGTTTTCAGCACATTGATAAATCGCTGATTTTTCAGCAAATAAAATCTTCCAATGTATGTAAATGAAACTACCATTAGCCCAGGCTGTACCAAATCATCCATCGCGCTAAATCCCCCGGTGTTTAAGAACCTGATACTCAAGGGCTTTTTGCAATCCAAATAATACAAAAGAAACGTTTCTTCCCTCTGCACACCGACATCAGCACATTAACAAAGGCGAACCTCTTCAGAAGCCTACAGAGTTGATGCACTGTACGTTTTTCTTGCGCTCTCTTCCATGTTTCTTGATTTGCAATTGGTCTTTTTGGACGGGTTTCGAAAAAAACGCAAATTAATTTTGTCCAATAGAGAGATTAATGTGTGAGAACAGTGTACTTAATTACCCATATTGTGGCCATGCTAGCTTTCAAAATACCCATTCTTCAAAAACGTCTCAGAACAGTGTCTCTGCTGCAGCCTAAGTACACAGATCTTGCATGGCTGCTGTGGTAAATGGAGCATTGTGCTGGCACCTGTCCCTAGGCAGGGCCTGGGCGTGCTTGCTCAGCCATGGCTGTGACACTAAACACTTTATATCCTGGCACCCCTCCAGACAACCAAATTATAATCGCCACTTAAAAGACAGAGAAAACAAGAGGAGTGGAGCAGAATATTCCTCCTGAGAGAGGAGTGCAGGGCACGGCATGATGTGGCTCTAATCATATCTTTAGCCTGATAATGATCCTGACATGTTTTGTTACGGGTTGCCATACTGATGCCTCTTTCTCCTTCTTTTTTCACTTTTTTGGGGGAGGGAGTACCAGCATGGCAGTGGCATATTTTTCCTTTTGTCGATCCTGATGTGTGTTACGTATCGTAGTTCTGTTCCATTTTGGACTGATTAAAACAATGGTTGTTGTATGAATAATTGTATGATTGTAAAATGATAGACCCTAAAACGAACCCATCCAAACATAACTCATCCAATCTCTCAACAACAATTCAAGTAGCAATGACGACTCATCTGCATTGCCTTTCTAAAAAACATATTAACATCTGTTGCCTATTAAAGCAAAAGCAAAAATATTTAGGATTGGAAAGGTTAGGAATCACTTGTGCAGACCAAATGTGACGTGCTGGATAAGCACAGAAATGCTTACCAAACATACTCCAAAAAAACACAACAATGGTCTATAAATCATTGGCCGTGTCCTCTCCACCCTCTTTTCCTCTTTGCCCCTCCCTCTGGGGGATTTTCTTCTGTACTCCAGGAACAAGTAGAGCTCCCAATTTTGGGGAGAACTTCCCAAAGGTACTATTAATTATAGACCTTCCTGTTGAGTGCAACAGCCATGCCTCCCCTGACCTTGTTTAGGTAGGCACATAGGAAAGCGGAGCAGTCTCAGCAAAGCGTATTGTTTTCCTAGCCTTTTTTTCGTACAAGTGCTCAACTAGCCTCACATCATTCCGGTTTATCATTTCTAGCCCGTTTGTCAGCGCTTCTTCAACCAGTTTCTGTGATTTCTTTCAGTGTCGTCTTTGTAAGGTTATGTAATTTGGGGGTCTTGTATGCATGAAAAGGATTTTTTTTTTAATGGTCTAAAACAGTGGTTTAAGGGTATGCACTATGCGATGTACATTCTTTGAGCAGCATTGTAATATTACTAAGCATGATAATATTGGTTACTATACTAATTGTGATATTAAGTTGCTCAGATAGTTGCCGGCGTGAGCCCTGAAAAGGGGCCGAGTAGGGTCCCGCCTGGAATAATAAAAAATATATACAGGTATATATAAATAAAAACCCACCTTGGATTTTGGTAGGCATAACTATAACAACAAAAAAAAGTCTTAAAACCACATGCCTAAAAAGACACAGGAAGTCTGCTGGTTTGGTTCAAAGGGTCCATTTTATGGTCGTTTCCTGGGGCCCTTCAAAAATGAACTTGTGCAGGAAATTTGTCCACTTCCACACAGTTACCCTGAAGGTATCTTCCTGCAGTGCCTTATCTCATTAAAAGGACTTTCACATTGTCCTAGTTAACATTGTATAGCGTCATATGTGTTAAATGTTGCCCGCTCGGCATACATTGCAGTCGAGTCATCCGGGAAGCGGGCTTCCCATCGTTGGGCCCTTCTCAAGATTTCTTTCTCTTTTTCCAAATGGTGTTTTGAGTTTTTCCTTGTCTGGTTGGAGGGTTCAAATCAGGGGATGTCACGAATATTTGTCAACTATGGCTTTGTGAAGCCATTTGGGACTCTTCTGTGATCAAGGACTTTACAAATCAACTTGATTTATCGAAATGTTAACCATGACGACTCGACAGATGGCTAATGTTAAAATGGAAAAATGTAAATTTTTATTTCAGCTGTGAAAATACAAAAAGTATGTGTTTGACTCTGCTTTCCTTCAAACTCTACATACTTGCATTAAGTCTTCCATATGGCGCATTTTCTAATTTGTGCGGCTTGGTGTTTCGAGGGCCTGTTCATTGCTATCCGCAGCTTTAATCTTTATTGCGCTTATCAAAGTCCATCTTCCTCTGAAGATACATTAGTTCCTCGGGGCTTTTCAATGGAGCATTCTTGTCCATGTGTAGGACCACAGCTTTTATCTTATGTGCGTTTAATGTTGTTGAACACGAACACACAGTCAGCCGATCATAAACATGGCCGCTATGACACATATAATCATAAACAGTCAAATTAGAGCGTAGGACTGAACGATTTTAGAAAAAGTGTGTGTTTTCTTTTTACTTTTATTTTGCTGTGTGTCTGCTTGTGCTGCAGGTGCGTGTGACATAGGTAAATTCTAGACGCAGATTAGCTGTTGCCGAAATGCCGCTGATTTCTGTACTCAAATAGTGGTGTCGAACAGTAATTTAGCCATGCCTAGTTAAAATAATCTTGGAGTGATGGCCTGACAGATTTGGTCATCTTGAAATAATGACCGAGTGATGTTAGCCGATGGGTGGTCCGGCCACAAATGACAATGACACACCCACCTCTGATTATAAGTATTATAACCGAAACCATTCATTTCTGGTTTTCGAGCATGCACTAGCTGTTATTTTATCTCAAGACACTGAGCACTTGTAATACAAATTTCCTGTAATATTTGACTTTAGAGGTTCCACTATTTCTTCAAGTTTTGAAATGAATATCTTTTGAAGGTTATTGCGCCTCCCATACCACAGTGTGGCCAAGTGGCTAGCAACCGACCAAACTAAATCTCGGAGCATCTGGCATGGCACTGAAACTCAGCCATGCTGGACAAAAGTACTTGGACACCGCAGAGTCTCGCTGCTTTAAATGTGAGTCTGCTTCCTATCTGATGATTTCTTGTTACAAAATTGTGTCTGTTTCGTTCCACCACGAGGTAAAACTATTTCTGTTTCAATCCGTAGCAAAGTAGATTCACTGTACCGACAAGGCCTTCTTTTATCGCTCAACATGTGTGGGACTTCAGAGAGTGCCCTCAAGTGTGATCTTCACTTTTTAGGTTAACTGCGTGCGCTACCAGCTGCCAAGGGGTAAAAATAACACTTTTCTTCAGCACCATTATTCATTCAACTCCATTAATCATTAGAGCATTATCTGGCATGCGAAAATGCACTTGCTGATAAGGGATGCGTGACCCCAATATGAGATTTCCGGCTATTGTAGAGCTCGACTAATTGATCGAGGTCCGTTTCTGAGACTTGCTGCGGGTATCTCTGACACTTTCGCCAGCTCACGCTTCAATTTTCCATTAAATCTCACTTAACAAAAAACACATATATGAATAGCTCTGGTTTTCATATCACTTGTTATATTGCTGAGTAATCCACGGTATGATTCAAACCAATATATGAAAAAAAAAGTTTTAATTATTTGTATTGACTATTAATTGAAGAGGTATCTTATTGTGTCGGAGTGTTTTAGTTGGCTGTGGTGGTGTGATTAATTTCTTTTTTTGGTGCAACATACTGACAGCAAGTGTATTTGATGTTCTCTACAGGCAGAAGAAGCCACCTGCAAAAGGCAGTTGTGTCTCCTTACAAGATCTCCTCACTTGAGAAAAATACTTGTGTGTTAAAGTACAGCCAATTTGATTATACAGCTGATTTTTGTACTGACCAGCCTGTGGTCTCTCCCCGCAGCCGTAGCTACAGAGCAGCCAATCTGATGTGGTTTGTGGTCAACAAACAGACTTTGACCTCACAGAATGGCTGGCGAATCCATTGTACGAGTTCTGGGGTTAAGGGTGGAAACGTCAGCTGGCCAGCTCTGATTGAGTTACTTTAGGGCACAGCTAGATCACCGCTTCACTGCTTGTTTTGTTGAATTATTTAATAGGTGTCCACAGAGAAATGATCACTGAACAGTTTTTTTTTTAGATGGAGAGATTCCTTCATAAGAGTTTGTTTTATTTTAATACACTGTAGACATACATTAGACTCCCCGAGCCTCTGGACTGACTGCATATGAAAGCCTAAAGTATGTTTCATTGATTGCACATTATCATCAGACCTTTGCTTAACTCGTTTTGCAAAGTAACCCAGGCAACATTTCAGACAATCTTTTCCTCAGTCGTTGCTATCCACTCAAAATATTCCAAAACATCTTCACAGCATTCCGATTACGCGATGGCTGATCTCACACTGTAATCTCGGCATTAACTGAATTTTGTAGAAGACGTTTTCAGTAAGACACGACTCCACCGTGGCGGTGTTGGGTGATCTATGATGAGAGGCGCTTTTCCAAGCGGGGCCGCTGAGCGTCCAAGATGACTTTTCAACACATGCTCACTTTCTTGCATCTTAAATGACAGTGGAATAGACGGGCTGTTACTTTTCTGAACAGAGCCAGATGGTGGGTGTGCGACTGAGGACTCAAGTTTCACAGATGCGTGCTGAAGCATTGCATGCGGGGCTGCCCGATGCGGTGCGTGTGTCTGCATGTTTGTTTTAGAGTAGAGTTGCAAAAAGGAATTTACTGTACATGACATCTGCATTCATGCCATTTGAATTAAAAGTTCCGTAAGTATGGATACACATCTTGCTTGTTGCACAGACTATTGACACATAGTATGTGGCTATCCTTTCTTCTCCAAGCCTTCATCCATATTTTCTCACCAAGTGAAGTAATGCATGTCTCGGTCTGCAAAGCCTCCAACATGATGTCCATTTGCTAGTAATGGCAATGGATTGCTTTATTGTATTTTGTTTATGATCTGTATTGATTGCTTCTCCTCTGTATCATGTTCAGTGTAATGTACCATTTGTTCTTTGAGGAACAGACATCCATTTTCCAAAGCTCGAAAAGTATGTCTACTCTGCTTCTTTGTTTTCTGTCATGTGCAGTGGCGTCACTCTTTGATATGTGCGCAAGGACACGCACGTTTACATGCACTTATTACGCGCAATACCGTCGATACAATAAATGAAACATTATTGTATCATGTATTTTTTTTAAAACACTGGTGAAAGACTCTCCGACAGGTGTTGCTTTCACAGATTCTAAATTATTTACATCTGCGTCGCGATGCATTTAAGAAATTATTATTTCTCCTTTGCCTGGATGTGAAAGTGCTATTTTGTGTATTTACTATATATGTTGCTTGCTTGGATCCCTGTCATTATATTTTCATGAGGCGTACAGGATAAAGCGTATACTTTCCTCTCAGTGCCACATACTGCCACTCCAGTCCAATTCACTTTCACGGCGAGCTGCGGTACTCCCTACAGGCTCCGTATCATCCCCAACATCCCTCTCACTGGGTTTCCTGTTTGTTTTTCCAGATGCTCTTCAGTCTCTCTCTCCCGCTGAGACTACAAGGAAACACTTCTGAGAGATGACCAAGCTCAGCTTCCTGATAAGGAGAGGGAAGTGGCTGAGCTTGTCTTAATCAATATAGGAGCCCTTCAATCTGCTGCAAAGTAGCGGAGTGATCAAGAGATTGTTGCATATATATGCTTTTGTTCTGAAGTTAAGTGAATGCATGTGCAGTACATATTGACAAAGGACTTGTAACTCCAGACTGACTCACTCACCTCAATAGAACCTATTGCAGGTTGGATTTTGATTGAAACAGCCGCGCTGACTTTTCCCAGCTTCCTGCAATACAACTTATTTTTGTTTTGAATCATCTCTGCTGGTTCTGCGGGTAGACTCGACCAACAATGATGACAATTCTTTTTTAAGCTGATGATCTTATAATTCTGATCGTATACTTTATCCTTAATGGGGGTTTACTATCCTTACTGCCTGTCCCTTGACACTTGTCCCCTGACTTCACTCTGACTTAATGGTTTAGACCAGAATGGAGTAGTATTGAAATACTGTAGCTGTAATTCCTAAACAGTTTTTACATTTTTTTTCCTGATCCCCCTGCATTAAATATATAATTCCACGGTGCCTTGACATATGCGTTTGCGGCCGTGGTTGTACCTCAAAACATTAGGCTCTTAAATATTTGTTCCTCATTAAAACGAATGGAAACAATCCTTTTCATTTTTCATAGAGGATAAAGAATATCTGCGCGTGAGCATTGTTACATTATCTCTCCATGTGTGTTGATCTACCTTTTTTTTTTGTTCAAATATTCATTGATTCGAAAACTGCAGTGTTGATTCTAAACTTTGTCAATGGTGATTTGCATTGTTTGTTTCCATTAACCTAGTTGGACTTTTATATGGCAACGGTCCGTATGTTTTGCATACTCAATGTGGAATTAACTTTATTATATGTTTTAACCATTTGTAAGGGTCTTTTTAATGAACTATTTTTCCAAACTGCTAGTTATTGTAAAGCAAACTCAATTAAGTTGCGCTCACAAGTCAAAGCACAAAAAACTCCGGAATGATGGTTTCTACATTTTAAAAATTCCGATCACTCATATCTCAACCGCCACTGTTTCTGAGTTGTGCCAGTCGAAGCAACAATTTTAATATACACAAGTTGCATCCGGGGTATAAGTCTCACGTCCAGCCAAACTACGACAAGAAGTGTGACTCTTAGTCCAAACAATTCTGTAACTTTGGCAATAGTTTCTACTATTCAGTTGATGACCAAAGTAATGACGGGGAAAGTCGTTCTCTACTGAAAGTGGCACGAACACTCCAGGACAGACTGCGCGGTGGGTTACTTGTCTCTCCCACCCCAAGTATGTACTATATTGTATGCAGTATATAGTGTATTTCAGTGCCCTTTTATGTCTCAGTAAGGATGTCAATGTGCTGTCTGCATGCAGCGATCCTCACCATCGCTGTCTAAAGGCCACTAATAAAGCAGAGTTTAAGAGGCTCAGAAGTATCTTGCTATAATACCATTAATAATTATTGGCATTTAAGAGGATGAGTAGGGCTGGTAAGTGTACGCAGGGACATGCTTTTTACTGTGCTATGCACTCTCTTTTACAAAGAGGCTCTCCTCCCACCCTGCAGTGGCTCACAGTGACAAATTTAGATGAGTTAAACAGGAGAAAAGAAATAAACCCTTGGGATACTTTTGTGATAGTGAATACATTGGCAATGTGTAAGGTTCTGCTTTCTAATTTTCATCCCAATTTACAGTGTGAAAGCATGACAACACTGGATGTTATAAAAGTACAGTCATTAGGTTGGATTCAATTAAAATAGGACGACTCTGTGTTCATTTTCCCCCCTTCACTGTCATTTCCCGGGAAATGATAAAGACTTAATCCAATTAGCCCGACACTGTTTCACCACAATGCCGAAGCAATATACGCTAATTGGACTTGAGACAATTAGCTGAATTAATTCCATGACAAGTGGGAAAATATTGTCAGATTTAAACAATTTTCCCTTTGCCAAAGCCATCAGATGGGACCATTTTAATTCCAGACAGTACAATAGTCAGAAATCTGACAATGTTTCATAATTTGTGCTCCACTACATAGACTGATTTGTTTGAATAATTGATCACTCTCTTGACTATCGTCAATCAATAAAGGAATCGGATAAAACAACAACAACAACATATTTAAATATTCATATTTTAATATCCATACCTTGGCTCAAAACCAGAACGTTATTCAAGCAGACGGTGAAGAAAATGCACAAACATAAACAGATTTTGGATCAGTCCCTGGTTTGGTCTGAAACATCTGTCATAAATTCAGCAAAAAATGGGGATCATTGTTTTTCATATGAAAAGTAAATGTTTGCAAAACGCAAAGATAATCACTCTGCTTTCATGGAAGCCTACAGAAATTGGAGACTATTTACTGTTGAAATTCCAATAATTTGTACAGCTTTACGTTAGATGGTGTCTCTAAGGCATTAATTGATTATCAAAATAGCTTTCAAATTATTTGATAATTGATGAGCCACTGATTAATTAATTCTGTTGCACCTCTATTTGTATCCATGGTAGACATTTTCACATCCATGACGGATTTGATGGAGGTCTATTAGATGTGACTGGGACCTCCTTTCTGTATCACAAATTTCATAAATCTATTTGCAAATTGATTTTTAATGAAAACTTCACACCTGTGAGGTTGAATTCGGTTTTAAAGAGCTGCATAGTGTGAATGCTCTGATCGTACGATATATTGGTCAAGTGAACGAGCAATCACCCAAACCCTTGTATGCGTTGAACAGGGGGACCGGGACAGCTTCAAGGGAAGATGCACAAATTCTCTTTGACTTGTATGTGTGTCTCAACAAAACAGCTATTCTCAAAATTAAGTTTTTAAGCCTTTTGAGACATCTATGCGAATACAAATACTGTCACAAAATGAACGAGTAAGGAAAATGAAATTTAACAGCGTTTTGTTTCAGTTCTCTCCAATTAGGTGGGGAAATGATGCATGCACCAGGTCAAGTGTGTGCACCATGTGTCTTTTTAATTTACTTTGATCTCGATCAGGGTGCCAAACATATTCTTTTGACGATTAGACTGAATGACAGTAGTATTTGTGAGACATATAGTGACATCCCAGGAATGAGACAAATTTACTCTGGCAGCAGAACACAGCAGTGTACTTGCCATTTTGGGGAATTTGACACTACAAAGATACTTTTATCCTTGCAGGGTGGATGGAGAATAATCCAGGTTGGCTCAAAGTTCAAACGAGGTGGGGGGGGGGGTGATGGGTTCCCCCAAGCAGTTAGGTTTGCCCCTGCATTTTCTCTTCTAAACAATTGGATTTCAAACCAGCTCAGGGAGCACCCCACTAACAATGACAAATGACAGCACGTGGAGTTTTCTCTCTCTCTCTATTAACATAAAGTAGTATAAACTGAAGGACACTAGTGTATAGAGAGAGTTGAGGGCTAATGTTCCATGTCAGATATGGACAATGTCAGGACTGAATACAGATTAGGCTATGTCCTTCTCTCCCCAGGGGAATTAAGGGGTTGACACTATCCTAGCTGCCAAGTGTATTATTATAACATGCTGGTGCCAGGTCTGTCCTCCGTGGACTATTAACCTCGCTGTCCCTAAGGCGCTTCCTGACTAGCCCCCCAAACCATAACACCTGATTGCCTTCCCAGCTCCGTCTTACTGTACACCACCTTTTAGCGTCTCTGTAGTCTGCCATAAAGTTATTGATAAGACTCTTTACGGGTCTTGGACCATTCATTTTATTACACTGGGCCGAGTGAACTGTTTTTATTTAATGTCAGTCTGACCAAGATGAAATGTCACCATGCCGTCAATACTTCCAAGAGCTTCGAGTTAACACACCAAGATAACAGTAAGGTGCGTAGTACCCTCGACTTGATCTGATAGCTGATGATAGATTGTACTTCATTTTTGGTACTGGTAAGGCTCATTGTTCATTAGGTGGCAAGTGGACACTCAATTATCGGAATGGCAACACTTTGAAGAAAGCGAAAGTTGACTGTGCTCTGTTGCAGGTTTGCGGGAGGTTGGTTGATAAATACTTGGCAGACTTTTTTTTTTCTGGTGATGTTGATATTTGGAATGGCTACAGTACATGTTACTTTTGATGAATATTCATGGCATTTTCTTAAGTTTTTGGATAAATTATATTTGTCAGCGTGGTTTTAATGCGACATAATTTTTCTTTTATGATTAAAAAAACACACTTTTACTCTGTTACGATGAGCGACATTCTCCTTGAAATTTGTTTTCATTATTACGTTTTTGTTTTTTCTGACACTTTGTCGCATGACTATGTTTCACCAATCCAATATAACGTTTGAACCCATTAAAACGGAGGCAGGCAGTCATATGACAGTACGCAGTCTCCTTGATTTCACATCATCACCTGAGATGCTGGACCTCCTCCCTGTCAGCTGATATTTCGTTTTCCCTAATCAGTCCTTCAAGGCTAGAAAAGGGGATTGAGGACACATCCCTGAGGTGTCCCATTTTCAGGTTGGGAGTTGAGAAGGTGTTTTTTTCCCCCCCATCCTGTCATTCTGGGGTCTGCTGCTGAGGAAGTCCTCTATCCAGGTGCACAGTCAACTGCCGATGCCCACGTTGCTTCGCTTTGTACCCTGTTCATGGGGTACAACTGTTTTAGATGCAAAGAAATCCACAAACAGCATCCTTACCAGCAGTAGGTGTTAACATCATCTGCACACATGGCACATCAAATTCAATGAAAAGCAGACATTACTTCTTATTGTGTTTTATTATAAAATTGCAAACCTTTATTTATTCATGTGCAACAGTTTGGTCAAAACATCACTTAAAACATTACTTGTACAATGAATGTTTTCTGATGACTTTGAACACTTGGACTCTGGAACAAATGAATTAATTTGTCACAATTTGTTTTTGAAAATTGGTTTTATTTTGAGTCTGGTATGAACCAGTGACTCAGAACAGATTGGGTTTGACTTTGGGGCTTTTCCATGTCACATTTTTCTTCCAACGCTAATACCATTTGTTGTGTGGCTCTTCATATAACAACTTGGAGACACATGGTGGCCTTTGCACACAGGAGCAAGTGGGCCTCTGTTACTATTTCTTGGGATTGGGTGCTTTAATTACCACCACACATGGAAACACGCAGTATTATGTTGGGTGATGAGATGCCGGTGCTGGAAAATTCCATGCAATAATGCCTGCGGGTGTCTGTAAGCGATAATGTGTGGGCAGAGGCTTATTTTCACTTTAATATGGGCATGGCCACACTGGCACACACCGAGCCCCCCGTTTGAGCTCTGTAATGAAAGGAACAAGCCGTCATGGAGGCTGGGGTTTGAGGTGTTGTTAAAGTCTTTGAGGTTTTCTCCCCGTGGGCCTCTGTCTGCTGTCCTGAATAAGAGGGGCTTTGTTCGAGAGGCGACAGAGGCTTTGGTGAGGCATGTTGGCCAGATCTTTCTCTGCTGGATTCTACATAGATCTCAATCCAGCCTTTAACAAGCCCACTTCACCTCTTGACTGACACTGACAGAAACAGACAGTGAGGACATGCTGTCTCTTTGAGATGTTATCATGTTAATGTTACTGTGATTAACAGCGGTGATGTCACAGGTCAAAGGGTTGACCCACAAAACAAAGGGCTTATCTGTCACATGCTCTGTGAGTGTTTTACTTTTAACATTTCTTCAACTCTTTACATGATGATTGATTATTCAGTGATGAGATTTAAAATATTGCCTAAAATTTGGCATTCACTGGTAGCAATGATTTGTGTTTCAGTTATTTGCTGTAGAGGGAAAAATATGTTGGATTCGCATCAAAAAGTGTGGATATTCATGGTCACATTCAACTTATCGTATTTACCGCACTATAAGGCGCACCTTCAATGAATGGCCTATTTGAAAACTGTTTTTATATATATATATATATACACACACCGTATATATATATATATATATATATATATATACAGGGTGCACCGTATTCCATAGAATAGGAGTTACACTAGTGGCTGCGGTTGCGTTATGCATCCCCTAGATGGCTCTACACCAAAGGGAATATAATATACAGTAGTACAATACAGCTTTATTTATATAGAGCTTTCACAACTGCTGCAACTGCAACAAAGCGCTTCTCAGAGCATTTAAAATACTACGTCGAAGAAATCAGAAAATTGATCCATATATGAGGCATATCGGATTATAAGGCGCACTCTCGGCTTTTGAGAGAATTGAATGCTTTTAGATGTGGCTGCTAGTCAAATCAAATTAAATGTCGCAGCAGCAAGTCCCTTGCATTATTTGTTTGCCAGTCACAAAATAGTGGATAAAATCGGGTGGGGAGGTGGTGTGGTCAAGTTGGCTAGGGCCGGCCCTGCCGAGTACCAATACTTGATATTGCCATTATATCTTGCAATTGTGATGAAGATAAGTGTCATTTCATCAAATATTGTTCAAACACACAAACATTTCTTGAACATGACAACTTTCATTAAAAAAACAAACAAACAACAAAAAAACATTTTCATTTTTGTCGACCTATCGCGAGTGATGCAGCTGCATGTTTTTTCTAACAGTCTTGCCACCCAGTTTACTTAAATTTTAACCTCTATCAGAAGGCATTTCACGTATATGGTGTCTCAGACTGAACACCAGGATGCACTATGTAAAAGGAGCACATACAGAAGATAAAAAGAAGAAATAAGAGGCAAATAATACAACATAGCTCAAGCTTCTGGAAGATATACAAATAAGAATATGGGCACCATGTCAGGTTTTGCAAATGGTGGTGGAGTGGAGGCCCCCAAAAAGCAGGGAGGAGCCGAGTGGACTGAGCAAGATGTACCGTATTTTCGGCTTATACGTCGCTCCGGATTATAAATCGCACCAGCCAAAAAATGCAGAATTAAGAAGGAAAAAACATAAAAGTCGCACTGGAGTATAAGTCGCATTTTTGGGGAAATTTTTTTGATAAAATCAACACCAAAAACATACATGTCATCTTGAAAGGCAATTTAAAATAAAAATAGAACTAGAGAACAACAGGCTGAATAAGTGTACAATATGCTAACGTTACATGACGCTTAAACAACGAACTGTGAATGTGCCTGGTATGTTCACGTAACATATTAAGAGTTATTTAGACAACTATAGCACAAAGAACATGCTAACAAATTTACCAAACCATCAGCGTCACTCCAAATCACGAAATCCAATGAAATCATGCACGGTGTCACTTTTAGACAACTCCGCCAACTCCGGAGGTAGAAGATGCAGCGCTTCCTCTTCTACGTCGCTTACGTCAGAGTCATTGTCAGTTGTGTTTCTCAGTTACCGCCAACGTGGAAAGTATCAACACAGGCCGAGAGCACCCTCTTGTGGTTTAATGTGGAAAATAACATGTGATGTGTACAATGTGTTAACCATTACACACATAAGTCGCTCCAGAGTATAAGTCGCACCCCCGGCCAAACTATGAAAAAAACTACAACTTATACTCCGGAAAATACAGTATTCAACAAAAAATACAAATAGGAGTACACTGGAAAATACTAACTGACATACTTGAACAAAGTCCTGAAAACCCAAGGAATCATCCATCCATCCATTTTCCGAACCGCTTGATCCTCACTAGGGTCGCGGGGGGTGCTGGAGCCTATCCCAGCTGTCTTCGGGCAGTAGGCGGGGGACACCCTGAATCGGTTGCCAGCCAATCGCAGGGCACACAGAGACAAACAACCATCCACACTCACATTCACACCTAGGGACAATTTTAGAGTGTTCAATCAGCCTGCCGCACATGTTTTTGGAACGTGGGAGGAAACCGGAGTACCCGGAGAAAACCCACGCAGGCCCGGGGAGAACATGCAAACTCCACACAGGTAGGCCGGAGCTGGAATTGAACCCGGTACCTCTGCACTGTGAAGTCGACGTGCTAACCACTGGACTACCGGGCCGCCGTCCCAAAGAATCAAAGTAGCCCAAAAAAAAAACAACTGACAGAAAGCAAAACGTGACTGGAGCACACAGACACTCACAACGATCCAACAAGGACTGACAGAACCCAGAGAACTAAATACAAAGTAACGAGACGGCGAGAAACACCGGGACAAGACACAAAGGGTTGAGGGAGCTGATTGGTGAAACACAAGGGACACCGATGATGAGAACAGGTTGAGACAAAAAGGGTACATGAAGGAACAAAACCAAATGTAAAACATACCACACCATGTTACATCTCTGTGTTGACAAAATAAAGCGAGCAATAACAATGCTTCTTGAAAACGACGCAAGTTCTAAAATAAAACTGTGACAGGTCAACTGAAGTGATACTTTATCGCACCATCATTTACTTCTCTATACTCGATGTACCACGCTGCGCTGTGGCTTTGTGACAGGAGGGCGGTTGGCTCAGCAGAAGCTGAGCAGTGTGGAGCGGATGGTAATTGGGGTCTAGAAAGTTGGTGTTTGCCGGCTGGCCTGCCGCCGCAACTCAGAAGCCGAGTTCATCATCCATTTTGCAGAGAATGATTTGCAGGTAGCTAACAAAGTGGTGTCTCTGTTTTTACCTTACAATATTTTTTCATGGCTCCTACTTAACCTACCAGAAAGTTATGCCAGACTGATAAAGTGGTATGTCGTGTATTAGTAATGGAGTATTTTTTTCGATTCAGACTACGATTACAGATGTACTGTATCGGCTTGGTGGATCCCTAATTTATTCCATTAAATTTTCAATTAAAAATCTTAATCGTAGAAGCACAGCAGAATAGTGATTAAAATGTTAATTAATGGATGTATCAATCTACAGAAATGGTCGTGTTTTTTGTCCTATTAAAAAAAAATAAAATAATCGTTAACTTATTTCTGTATTCCTTCTCCACCAATCAGATGCGCAGCAAACAGGAAAACATCAGCATTCCTTTCCTCTCCTGGCAGGAAGTCTCCTTAATGGCCTGTTGGGAAACGCTTTCCTTCTTTCCATCTTTTTCTGTCTTCTCTCAGACAAATGATCATAATAAACTGTCATTAATATGGCCACCGTTCTGCCAAATAAAACTGCCTTTGTCAACCGAGTCCCCTGTGAACACAAGCTCATCCAGGACATGTCATTCTTCACATCCCCCATGTCTGAAGCTTTCCACCCTGACCTCTTAGCCCATTCAGCCAGTCATTCTGTATTTTCAAACACTCTGGTCACACCATCACTTCTCTCTCCTGGTGGCTATTTTCTGATCTTTGGTTTCATGCCAAGTTACTTCGGTGGCTAAAATGCACGAGCGATTAGAAAACAAGTTATTTTTCCCATTATGAATCAACAGTTTGAATAGTTGAAGCAAAGGTTGATAAAGGATCTGTAACAACGCAGTAGTTGTCGTTTTAGCATTGAGCATTGTCCGCATAGTTAAAATTTCCGAAACATAATACGGCGTCTTTTCTGAATGGTTAAAGTCAACCAAAGCATTAAAGTGACTCTAACCTTAAAGAGTAAAATTACAGTGTTGCTCAGCAGTTCGGGACACTGAATAGTGCTGGGTGAAAGACGATGCTTTATGAGAAGCAGTGGGGATCGCTAAGCATTGAATTTGATGGTCAGCTATAAATGTTGATTGGGTGCCCGTGGAGGTGTTTAAGTCTGAGTGTGTGTGATTGCTTAGTGGGCAATAGAAGGGCTTGGGGGCATTGCCATGCCCCCTGCAGTAGTTTATCTTGAGCTTGTACATGCCCCCCCCCCCCACCCCCTTGGCAGGGTCAATTCTCAGGGTGCAGTGCCCCAGCACGGCTCCATTAACGTGTGTGCTAACCTTGCAACAATGCTGTGACACCCTCGTTTTTCATCTGGCCTTGGCTTCAGCCCTTTTACTCCACTCAGCCTAACTTCAGGGCTTCTCAGTTGAGACAGAGGTGAGATGGACTTGCTATTCTGACCGCGAGAGACTTTCTGCTGCCTTTGCCAATCCAAAAATCATCAGCTGAGTATTCTGGCAAGCGTGTTCCCAAAAAATAGATTTACAAATATTTTGTCATTTCTATAAAACAACTGAAATAGCAAATAGCAACTGTTCTTGGCATCTTTTAACGTGTGTTGACCTGAAAGAAAATGAAAATGTAAAGTTTGAAAGCTATTATCCAAATCCCGGTCTGCATCAAACAACAAGGACAACTTTAAGAGCTACAGTAGGTCGAGGTCTCCTCCAAAGTTAACTCTAATATGGTTTGTTTTACTTGCGTGAATCCTGCAAACAATCAAGAAAAAAAATCAAGTAGACCATTTTGTTGAGGTAGGTCTGACAGCTGTTCTTAACTATTTTTTCAGTGCCCAATCCAAAATGGAGCTGTTTTTATTTTTTTTAATTTTTTTGCTGCATCACATTTGTTAAAAAATATATCAACACAAAGCGACCATATAAATTCTCATTTATTTAATATGGCCAAGACCAGAGTCCCAAATTACAAGTGTGACCAACAACCTTTTAATCGTTTAGCATGCATGCCTTTGAAAAGTGTAGCGCCTCACTCTGTCAATGAAACGCAGATGACGTCGTGTAAAATCAATTTAATATCTCTAATCGTCATCAATCACATCATGTGACATCTAGTGCGACGCTGTCACGCTCCTTGTTTTTTTTTTCTGTGCATGCAGATCGCAATTCATGAATATATTTAAACATGATGACCTTAAAGGCAGTGTCTCACTTCGCGTGGATGTAAAAAAAAAAAAAGCTGTTGAATTTTTCAAACCTGGTGGTTAAATTAGACCGAAGGCAAAGACGGAGACACGATTGAGCCAAATAATGAGATGTGAAAGCCAGGGAAAACCTTATCAGTTTTCCATGTTTTGGCATGCCTTCCTGATGTCCTCCTTCCTAACTCAGCTGTGAAAACTGTGATATCCTGTGACATATCACCTTAATTCTCGGGCAGACCTCTGCTTCCAGTGTTCCCTTAAAAAGAATCAATTGTCAAGGTTGCACTTATTTTTATCGACCCGACGTCGAGAAGTGGCAGGTACACAACTGTGACTTTTGTGCCGCTGTGCTCAGAAGTTAGATTTCCATCTGCCTACTCCAAGCTATTTATCTACTACTCCAACTCCACTCATCCATTCTGCCTTTTGTCATTGTCCCCTTGCATGCTTTTTGTGTATGAGTGAAAAAGCTTTGGGTCTCCTCTTCTTGGCAGGTGCTTTACAGCTATGCTCAGTGCGTCTTTGTACATAATCAATCTGTGCAAAGCTTTTGAAGGCAGCGGGAATATAGAAAAGCTCGGCCTGCCCGCCTCCCTAACACGTGCGGATGATTAAATGGCTGTAATGTATATTCTTGCCCCATTTGGTCAATGTATTTTGTGTTGCGTGTCTATTCATGCCCAACACCGCCGTGATCCATCATACGCGCCACTGATGGATATCCGTGCCCTTCCGAAGCTGCTCTGGACACATACTTATTGTATCCTTTTACTGAGGTGGAGCAATGAACCCAGACGGCCCTGCGACGATACTCAATAGCTGAATGAGCATAAGGCATAATACCCACCACACTGCGAAGCCAACAGCGAGAAGAAAAGAGGGATGGAAGGCATGAATAACATGACAAATCAAAGTGCTCTGAAATGGCGTATTCCCAGAGGAATGACATGGTTGTTACTGTTCTTTACTTGAGCAGGAGAAATGAATTAGTTTCTTTTTTTACACCACTCAGGATTGTCTGTGATAAAACATTCAATCAGAGGTAGCCCTGGGTGATACTATTTTAGTGTCCTCCTACATTCTTCTTTCTAGGGAGTTCAGTGTGATTTATGGTGAAGTCCGAGCAGCTAGATGAGGCTTTTCCTGCTGATTTGATCCGTGCATGTGCGGCTATAAACAAATTATTTGGCGTACCGTTCAGAATTGGTCATTGACATGATAAAGGAACTAATTAGAGCTGGGCACATATGGAGTTTTCTGATTTGTAAAAATGCACCACTGTCCATTACTCTCTATCATGTTATAATATATGAAACACTTTTCCAGGAGAAAATACAAAAGTGTTTAGTTGCTCTCCGTGCTTAAGATAAATGGAATAACTTGAAATGACCCATGCTGAGGGGAAGGATTTACACGAGGGGGATGAATCACAGCTTAGCCCCTTATCCGATAGACCTGCCACCCACTCGCTCTCATCAATAAAATAATCAGATGGAGATGAAACACTCTGATCCGTGTACATTTCACATGTAGACCATCTAAATCCTTTCGGAATGGATTAAGTGTGTGGCTCTGTTGTTCTCAACTATTGTAAATAGTTGAAATGTGGTGGTCCAATTAAATATTTGTGTGCCGTCTCGATCTGGTTTGCAGTCTTGGAGTATGAGAGTGGGAGCCGCTTCCTCATCAGCTGAAAATGTAGATGTAAGCCAGCCTAATAAGGGGGCTTAGCAGGCAATGAAAGAGAGCCACACAACCAATTAGCTCCTGATTATATGCTATCATGGTAGCCTAATCTTTTGTAAGCCGACTTTTTGCCTCACCGGTTGCCGAACCTTTGCTTTACTAGCACTGATGGGATGACCCGAGGCTCCCTTTCTTTGGGGCACTGGTTGATCTGATAAGGACAATACAGTGTAAAGAATGAGAATAATGTGTATGAGGACAGTTCGATGCGGGGGGAGAGGGTCTCCTGATGACTTTGTGTGAGGATTGTAATTTTTTGAATCAGTTGCCCTTGACAGACCAACTATTCACAGCGGATATACTGGGTGATGCTCCATCTGGGGGCTTTGCACAAGGACTTGAGGAGGAGGAGGGACAGGTTTGCCCGGCAAGGTTCTCAGGTGACCTACGCGTGCCCCGGTGAGTGTGAAACCCACGCGGGCACAGGTGTGGTTGGCACCGAGTGGCTGTGTAACAGCGTGTCCCATGCAGTCTTACCAGCCGGTGTGCCCTGGCATGCAGCCGCGTCCTTCCCCTCTCCTGCTTGCCTTTGTGGCCACATAAAGTGTGATGACTTAATTCTTTGCCGTCTGTGTGTAATTAAATATGATCTCATAATGTTATTGATCTGAGTGGGGGGGGGGGGATACTCTTACACGGTCTTGAAAAGTGGACTACGTATTGATAAGTGAGTGGTGTGTTAAAGGAGCAGTTAACAGTTCACTTGACGGTGGCACATATTAAAGTAGAATTCAACAGTGTGGAGTGAGCATTAGTGTTGGGGCAAAAGAGTAACTGAAGTGATTTTAAAGATTTTGGGGCGATTGGGTGAAAGTGAGTGCACATAATTTGGCTTCAACCAGCAGAGGCACTGTTAATTCATTGAACGACAACGTACGAAAAGGAACATTAAACCCTTTTGTCAGTCACAGGGAGATTGTGAATGGTGCAATAATTCGAAATTGATCCCATGCCAGTTGCATGACGTTCAAACATTTCAACGGCTGTGTACCAATCACCATTTTTTTCATGTTTCTTTATTTTTGACAGTATCATGGTAGAAACAAAAACGTTAAGGGAATCCTTTATGAATATAAAGATCGAATAGCCATCCATCCATCCATTATCTGAACCGCTTTATCCTCACCATGGTTGCGAGCATGCTGGAGCCTATCCCAGCTGTCTTCAGGCAGTAGGCGGGGTTCACCTGGAACTGGTTGCCAGCCAATCGCAGGGCACACAGGAACGAACAACCATTCGCGCTCACACTCACACAAACTCACTGAAAGAACAAATAAATGATCTACTATTAGAGGGCAAAAAGTATTAAATTGACATACCGGTGTATATATCCATCCATTTTCTGAGCCGCTTTATCTCGTGGGGGGTGCTGGAGCCTATCCCAGCCGTCTTCGGGCAGTAGGCGGGGGAAACACCCTGAACCGGTTGCCAGCCAATCGCAAGGTATACAGAGACGAACAACCATCCATGCTCACACTCACACCTCAGGACAATTTAGAGTGTTCAATCAGCCTGCCATGCATGTTTTTGGAATGTAGGAGGAAACCGGAGTACCCGGAGAAAACCCACGCAGGCACGGGAAGAACATGTCTTCACAGGAAGGGGCGGAGCCAGAATTGAATCCTGCAGCTCTGCTCTGTGAGGCAGACGTCGACCAATGTCATCGAATATACATGATTAATTTTCCAAGAATTGAACATTTAGTAATGAATTTTCACATACGTGAGCATGAGAGGCATATGTGTTATCTTTCACACACACATGCGTCTTCCATTTCGCTCTGTGTGAACTCCTCATGTTGTGTGTGGGTGTGCTTTTGCGCCATGGGAATTGTCTTGCTCCACTTGTATTTTGACATTTGATTTATGTTTGTGTGAAACCATTTTCATGCAAGCCGTTATGCAATCTATAAACGCGAGCATGTGGTTTTCAGCGAGCGTGGGGACCAGCTGCCGCATCGTGAGCATACCAAGTGGTCCGTCTTTGTAAATTTCATTACTCTATAGACACGACTGCAGTTCTGACCACAAGGTAAAGGTGCCATTGGCTAATGAAGGCGAAGTCTACGCGTGGACATGATGCTGGCATCACCAATGCAGTGTGCTATGAATATGTGAGCATATTTCGAAAAGGGATGAGAGAAGACTGATGCTGGGGTTTTTTTCCTGCAAGATGGGCAGCGCTTTACTGACTTCTACATAAAGCATTTTTTGGAAAAATGAATAAAATTGAAAGAAAACTATTATGTGGAATGTGGGAATAGTTTATGGATAATGTATACAGCGTGTCGTAAGAGGAATTAAAAGTACACACTGTTCAGTACTTTTCAGAAGTGCTCACCCTAACTTATTTTAGGAGGTACAGTATACTGTAGTATAGTAAAGTGCAGTAGTTGTCTCGACTCTAATCGACACATTCATGCAGTACGTCTCTGAGTGGGCTGAAAACTTGATGAAAGAATAATGACCACACTTGAAATACATAAATTATGATAACTGAAAGTTACCATGACACAAAGTCCGCAGAGCGGACCTGGCATCTGTATAGCTAAAGTGTATTGTGGCATGTAAAGAGAAAGTGCTGCTGTGTAAACTACGAAATAAACATATTATAAAATCATACGCTTGCCAAAATAAGACATCCCCGCTACAAAGGCCTAGCCTTACCCAGTACCGTCTGCTGTGGAGTAAATAATCACCTTTAAAATGTGCATTTAATTTAACTCCCAGTAGAGAGTAACACGTGTCTGTCAGGCCTTAGTTATGTGCGTCCAAAAAGAAGACAATTCAAATATGGAAGTAAAACAGAACCTGTCTTTCCCTCGAAATGTGATTGAACCATCACCTCGTGCTCCAAATAGTATTTCTTTGAACGTATCCTATTTTAGTCCTTTTCCTCTGTTCTTCCCACACATTTTACATTAATTGCCCCTTTCTCCCCCCCCCCCCCCTTTAACAGTGACTACTTTCCTTGAGTTTTCTTTCAAAAGGATCTATTTATGCTTCTCAGCATATTCCTAGCACCATATTAGCTTCATTCCATTGTATTACATTTAGATATTGCTCGACTTTGATCACCGCGGTGCGTCATACCAACAGCATTCTATTGTGGAGCCTGAATAACACCACTACTCCAAAGTGCGTCTTAATATGATACGAGACTGCTTTAAATCAGTTAGAGTTGCCTACACAAGCCCCAGACCTATTCATGTACACTCCACTCCTTTCACAAGACTGAAAAGAGATGCCTTTTACATTGGAAGGCAATACAATGACAATTAGATTACGCTGGCTGCACTTTGGTCATCCATGCGACTCTTGTGACCCAAATGATTGGTTACGATCTGGCGGCGCGGCTCAGCTGGGAGACAGAGGTGGTGCTCATGGCAGCCCGATTGTTCAGCGGAGAACTTGATGTGCAGCTGGTGTTGCCTCTGATGTGATTTGGCCTTTCTCCCATCCTCACTTTGGCTGATAAAAAGGTTTCCGTGTGGGGCGGCCGCAAGTGGCTCATAAGTCCGTTGAGAGATTTAGGGCAAAGATTGCGGTCGGAAGACTTGAGGTGGTTGCTCAAGTCGATGCGCATTGTGGAGTCTGATGCAACGTTGTTTACAGCAACTGCGATTTGGACTCAGGCAAAACTTGTCATCTTGGTTCATGCTGTCAGATGGTGACAGAAGAGACATCATAGTTGACTTTTGTTCTGTCTCCACTGGGCTGGTTCTAATAGAGAGTTGTTCCTACTGTCACTGTCGGTGTGGTGCAGTTTGTGATGAAGAGGCATATCAATACCTGGTACACACATAAAGACGACCACGTTACTTTTGTCCCGATTTTGCACCTTCCTGGCCAAAGATGTCAAAAGATGTCAAATAT
Organism: Hippocampus guttulatus; assembly: GCF_054856545.1. NCBI lineage: Eukaryota > Metazoa > Chordata > Actinopteri > Syngnathiformes > Syngnathidae > Hippocampus > Hippocampus guttulatus. The sequence goes on from NC_141263.1 coordinate 16,396,169, forward strand.
ATTTCCCATCATTAATCCTTTTCCACTCATTATGCAGGCCATGAGTTTGCTAAAAAGATCCAAAATAGTCCCCTGGTATAGTTCAATGGTCGGTAGAAATTACAATTTTTTTTCAATAGACATTTACAAGTAGACGCAGGTCTTAAAAAAAGCCATATTTACATTCCAACATGATAAGTAATGGCTAACATACATGTGTATGTAATAAAAAATTTAACAATACGTTGTCTGGCATTGTTGTGGACATTTCATTTCCTGTTTCTGGTGCGGTTGCAGTTTTACAACTAAATTGGAGTTTAGTTTTTCTCATGATTCCTTATTACTTGTAATTCTCTCTTTGATGTTCTTCTCAGCACTTGGTAAATATACTCATAAGTGTTAGGATTAGTGTAAAAAAAAAAAGAATAAGCTATTTTATTATCACTCCGATATTTGTTGTGACCGAGCAAGATTGTATAAATTGACTTATGACTTGCTTGAACAAAGCAATGACTCGATTTGCTTGAAATTTGGCGGCAACTTGATTCGACTTGGCTTGATTTTCTTCCACAGTAACTTGAGACTTGCTTTAAATTGGAAGATTACGATATGAGACTGGCACATGTATGACTTAAAGTTTTGCATCTTTGCTGCATTCAAATGCTCCTTATGTTGTATAAGTACTCCCTTCAGTTTGGTTAGCATTTCTGGACTACTTACATACTACTATGTCACTGCGTTTGGGAAGCCAGAAAAAGACCTGCAACCACACCACATATAACCGACTGTCCCTCATCCGTTGTAGAATTCAGTTTCTTGCTCAACCCACGAGGCTTTGGCTCAGCATCTGCCTCTAGTGCTGTTTTTGCATCCGTCGCAGCCTGTTCTTCCTCTGCTGTCAAACAGAGAGTCGAACACATCGGCCTGCTGTCAGACAACATTTTCCCCCCAGCCTGAAGGCTTTAAGGAAGAGAGACAGAAGCCTCCCAGCGTTCAGCCCGTTCATTCCACACCTCTCAGAGCGCCGCGGTTATGTGGGAGAAGTGCTGTCTGACGAGACCACCTCTCCTGCCAGACTTGGAGAAGAAGGTGGGAGAGGATGAAAGCATCAGAGAGAGAGAGAGAGAGCGAGAGGGAGAGGAGTCTAGAGACTATTTCCCTAATCTTTATGTATTAACAAAAACAACATATTCTTTCAAGCTTGCCAAAGCTTTCACAACCTCCTGAAGGAGGAGAGTTTTGGATAGGATTTGTTTATCTATCCACTTGTGCGTGCCTGGTGTGTGTGTGTGTGTGTGTGTGTGTGTGTGTGTGTGTGTGTGCGTGTTTAGGGGTTTGGTTGTTGGTTAGAGCAGTGATTCCCAACTTTTACTGAGCCAAGCATGGTACACCACCCAAAAAGAATATGCACTTTTTTTTATATACTGTATATACAGAGTATATATATATATATATACACACACACACACACACACACACACCGAGAGTGGCCCGGTGGTCCAGTGGTTAGCTCGTCGACCTCACAGTGCAGGGGTATCAGGTTCAATTCCAGCTCCACCCTTCCCGTGTGGAGTTTGCATGTTCTCCCCTTGCCTGTGTGGGTTTTCTCCGGGTACTCCGGTTTCCTCCCACATTCCAAAAACATGCATGGCGGGCTGATTGAACGCTCTAAATTGTCCCGAGGTGTGAGTGTGAGCGTGGATGGTTGTTCGTCTCTGTATGCCTTGCGATTGGCTGGCAACCGGTTCAGGGTGTTTCCCCCGCCTACTGCCCGAAGACGGCTGGGATAGGCTCCAGCACCCCCCACGAGATAAAGCGGCTCAGAAAATGGATGGATATATACACCGGTATGTCAATTTAATACTTTTTGCCCTCTAATAGTAGATCATTTATTTGTTCTTTCAGTAACTTTAAACTGCTGGTATAGATAGATGCACAAAGATACAATATTTGTTGTTAAATAAATAATCTCACCAATTAAATGAAATTTGATAAGTTCCTGCGGCACACCATTAGAGCTCTTACAGCACACTAATGTGCTCAGTGGTTGGGAATCACCACAGCCTTTATTAGTGTGTCTGCAATATGTTGATCTAAACTTATAGTAATTAATCATTGTTTTTGAACAATATGAATGCTGTGTAGGTAACTGTGTATAAAGCTTTAATTGCAAGGAGCAGCTCTGGCTTTGTTCTACTTTCTGGGCAGAGATGTGTTTGTCTCAATTTTATTTGAGATGACATGGCATCTCCATCTCGGTGTCGAAATGTATGTAAATGTTTGGAGCTTCATTACCATGCTGCAAACCTCAGCTTCCCTTCTTTCCTAAGAGTTACATTATTTAGAAAAAAAAAAGTGAACAAATCAGTGGGTCAACCGTGGAGTTAGCATGAAGATATTAATTGCATTTTGGGGATCCTCTCCATATCTTTTAGTATGACTTGATTCTAGTTTGCCTGTGACGATCATCTTGGCCTCTTAATAGTTTTCGGTTCCGAATGTTTGTCTGCGTTCATGGCTCTAAAGCTGCGACTGAAAACATCACACAAAGACGAAGGGGCCCCTGAGATGCATTCTACCCAGCCACCAGGTTTTGTCAAACACTGCCCCTTACTCCCACACGCATCACGTATGCTTTACACCGCCGGTGTAGATTAATCAATGACAATATGATTACCTCTTGAATGGCCGCATGCATTATTTAAAGCAGCGTCCCCTTGGCTTACTTTGTGTCAGCCTTTAATTCTAACTCTGAGTCAATAATTAATGTTGAGATTAACTGCTCACACCTTCGGAGGGCAGTGTCGAGTGTACACGTATGTGATGCTAGGAGCTTTTGACACGGCCACGTGAGTATATTGCTGATATGGAGGCAGTCATGTGGAGTGGAGTGATCGTAATCTTGGGCAACGCTTCCCGAGTGATCGTCTTGGAGCCACTGGCTGAAATTGTAAACTTCTCCCACTTGAGTACCTCAATGTTTAGAGAGGCACTCTTCTCTCCCTCCATCTCTCTCCCAGATTCTACCAGCAGAATCCGCAAAGATGGTGAGGTTTTGTTTTTTTCTCACGGTGACACGGGCTGAAGAGTTATTTCCTTCCCTCCGAACCGACGGGGGTCATACAGTCTGAGCGGGAGCCTGTGCTTTCTCACACGTGGTCGGACTCTCTGCATCATTCAAGGCCCCCTGAAATCTGTCTGGGTGATAAGCTGCCAGCGCAGATGGGAACAACAGCAGATAGGGCTTTTAAAGCAGTTCAGCTTGACTGGAGAGCTTCTGTCTGGCTGCCAACAGTCTGATTACTCAATCCAGCTTTTCGGCTGCTCACAATCTGCCCTAACAGCTCCCAGGACTGAGCCTCATGGCTACCTGTCAATACCTGATACTCGGGCATTAGTACTGCTCCTCCACAAAGAAGGTGAAGGCCATGTTTCTTTGAGCACACATTTGTAGCACTTCAAACTCAGTCGATTAATAGAAATGGTGGCTTTTTTTTTCTTTTTCAGTCAAATCGGCTCCAGCATTAGCAATTGCATCTTTTACACTGCCTGCTAAACACAAAATGGGGAGTGAAGTCAATCTGACTTCAGAGGTAGTGTTACAGTCGTAACAGAGGCAAGAGAGATGTTGCTGTCCAATAGATATTTCAAACATCCCACCTGACGTCGTCGTGCATCTAATTATCTAATTGGTTGCTGTGTGAAATTGTAGTCTGTTTTGGCAGTATCCCTTCATTGCTGAGCTCCGTGCAAAAGGCAAAGATGGCTTTTTACTAGGACTGGCTGATTTATTTTAGCCATTAAATTGAGGTTCCTGCTCAGGTTGGTTTAAAAACAAACAACCCCCCCCCCCCCCCCCCCCCACTTCCAATCACAACTTGGCTGCAAATAAAGATGAGCTAGCTAACAAACACACAGTCAGTCTATCCAAGTTAGCAGCAACTTTTCTGACACCTGTAATGACTATTTATAAATAAATAAATAAAGTGAACAGCAAGTTTAATTCCAGTTAAGAAACAAACATGAGCAAATCAATCTTTTTTTGTGAATATGACAACAAAGCCCAGTGGAAAGCAAACACAGATTCAATTGCACTAAACATTCATTCATTCATCTTCCGTACCGCTTGATCCTCACAAGGGTCGCGGGGGGTGCTGGAGCCTATCCCAGCTGTCTCCGGGCAGTAGGCGGGGGACACCCTGAATTGGTTGCCAGCCAATCGCAGGGCACACAGAGACGAACAACCATCCGCGCTCACACTCACACCTAGGGACAATTTAGAGTGTTCAAACAGCCTGCCACGCATGTTTTTTTTGGAAATGTGGGAGGAAACCGGAGCACCCGGGGAAAACCCACGCAGGCCCGGGGAGAACATGCAAACTCCACACAGGGAGGCCGGAGCTGGAATCGAACCCGGTACCTCTGCACTGTGAAGCCGACGTGCTAACCACTGGACTACCGGGCCGCCTGCACTAAACATTTCCAAAGAAATGGTGACCATTTATACGTTCCGAAAGCAGTGATGTCATGGAAACTTTTGAACTGAGCGATGTGCTTCAAAGCTGAAAATATTTTGCCACAAGGTCACTTTGCCTCACCAGTACAACATTACAGGAGTAAAAACCATCAAAGAACATAAACATTTATTCCGGCCCATCTTTGCACTGTATCTTATTCTATCGACATTTTATTTTTATTTCTTGCGGAATTTCCGTGTAAATCTAAACGTAGATATACCATTGCAGACAGGACAACAACAATGACTATGACCATAACTTGTTGAGATTTTGCTTTCAAAACCTTTGCAAGGAATGCTTGTGATGTCATAGAAAGGTAACGTCTGAGGGATGCTTGTTGTTTTTATCGCTACCTGTTCTGAAATCGTTTGTCTTCCCTTCATTCTCATTTGCAAGAGCAGCTCAATATACAGAGCAGGATTACATGAAATTGATTGTCCGTCAACCTTGAAATGTGAGGTTTCACGTTTGAGAAGAGATATGAGAGAGACTAAATAGAAGCGGTTTCATAGTAGCGACATTAATCATGTCCAACCACTTCATTGCTTATCATCCTAAGCAACCGCAGACAGTTTGGGGAACGTAGGGAGGTACTGGATGAACATAGTAACAAAACAAAACACAACGCAACGCAACAGCAATGGATCTACTAAGGCATTTGGACCTGGTTTGTGACTGTTCGAATTTTGTCTTTGAGTTTCATACAAATGACTCTCACTCGTGTCATAGCGGTTTCATATCAAACAATTTTAGTCTTTTCATGTTGCGCCTCAGTGAAACATTCTCTTCATGATGCTTTAAGGTGATGGGAATGATCTCAAATACTGTCAATAGACAATAATGTTGGATGGCGGCATATCTTTTTTTCTCATCATAAATCAGATCACTCCTCTCACACGGCACCATGTAATTTGTGAGTTGCCCTTTTGCTTGAGATAAAATAGTCTGACATTTTATATGATGATGATCGCAATGCTGACAAAAGGTAATTAGAAGCAGAATTTTCATAGGAAACAGAAATAAAAGATAAAAAAAATCACGTCTCTTTCTCTCAAGTACCTTAAATGGGGCGCACACACTAACTACAGGAGTAACAGTATTTGAATTTTGAAATGGTAATACTAACCGTGTAGAAGTTTGTCAACAGTTTTCCGTGTGCCGAAAACTTTCATCCCTACCGCCTACTTCTATCAAGTATTATTCATGTATCACCATGTCCCACATGACGACTGACTTCAAAGTTCTTCTGTATTCAAAGTAGGCTGTATAATCTCAGGGAAAAAAATGTTCATCATGTTTTTTCGGGGTGCCTCTGCAATTCATCAATTTCACAGCTTGCCTAACATTATACAAGAGGTGGTTTCTCTAATTCGTATTGATAAAATGTTTTCCTTCAGCTTTGTAATCTCTTCAAAAGCATAAAATGTACATTTAACAGGTAAATTGCATTCATCATGGGAGAACATGAAAGCAGTCGGGTCTATTAAGTCATGCAAAAGCATTTAACAAAGCCCCCCAAAAAACATACGCCTCAATAGATGCTGAGAGCAGAGTTTTGTCAGTAAAAATACAACTTTATAGTCATCAGTTATAAACTATATAACACATCCATGAATGAACGTACAGACAGACAAACAAATTGGTTACTTGTTCATTTTCTCAACTATTTCATAAGAAACAATCGAGTCTCTCATGGATGTGTCGTAGATGAATGGATATCATTTTATCTAGTGTGCCCAGACTTGCAGTGGTTATCCGACCTAGCGGAAATCCTTTGTGGTTTACAATAATGTACCGAAGCACTGTACACACACAATCTGCACATTCCAGCATTTGTCCTGTTAACCCAGTTCGCAGATCGCAGGTACACTTGTGGTTGCCCGACAGACAAACTGCACGTCGACTTTAGACTAATTGGGTAACAACTGTCCCATTTATTAACGGTCGTTTTTTAGCTGCTAAGCAATGCAGGGTCACCGTCTGTTAAAGAATTCTCGAATAGCTTTCTGCTATTTGCTGTCATTACACGATGTATACACTGACTGCAATCAATACAATTAAGAGGGTTTGTTGACATCTAAACAATTTATGAAGTCATCTCTCTGCCATCATGACCGGGTTTTATCGCCACGCATCGACATTGAGACCGGGCTGATCCCAGGGCATTGCAGGCCCTTCCCCTGTAATTACCCTCCCCTCGCATTGTTCTGGAGGAGTTGAGGTGAACCTCCTCCTGCTCCTCCCGCACACTTTGGTGGCATTATCATAAATACAGCACATTAACACTTGTTCCTGCCTTGTCAGTATATAAATTAAGTCTGCAGGTGTCCCGGCGAGGTTTACCCCTGATGCTAATTAACGCATGATAATTAGGTTTGTTAAATTTGGTCCTTTCAGCCCCAGTGCCCCCCTTGGAATACAGCAATCGCAGATTGTAGACAAGAGAAGGGGCTGAGAGGAGCCTTCTCTCACTAACACATAAGCGACCAACGGGTGCCTGATAAATTAATTCCACAGTACTGGAGGGAATATTTGTGCTTGCAATTATGATTTTACGTGTGACAATTTCCATTCTTCTGACCTGGGCTCATTTTGTGAAAGGAAGAGACAACATTTTGATGAGCTTCTTCCTCCTCATCAGAAAGAACGCGATTCATTTACACCAGAGAAATACCCAACACCCCCCACCCCCTTTCTTCTCCTCTCCCCATGCATGCCTCGATGACCTTGGCGTCTGGCATGCCTTATCAAGCAAGAGACAAGAACAAAGAACGAGGAGAATAACAGAAGGTTATGGCAGCTCTTTAAAGCATTTCACAGGCTCAAGCATAAGTTCTGTCTTTTTATAGGAGCGAATACAAAGTCGGTGTATCCAGTGATGCTGAGCTCATTAGGTGATGCCAAGATGTAGACTGAGGATTGTGCACCTTTCTAGAGAGGTCACTAAAGGACACAGATCTGAATATCATTAATCACTACCGTGCTCCCTCAGAAGGTCTCCGCACTTTAATGTAGCTCTCGAGTTCAGCTGGGTGAGTGTGCTCATTTTCATATGAGACAGGATCGCTCGCAGCGGAAGAGCCGTATGAAAGCACCATTTTTGAAGGGAGTGGTTAACCTGTTCAGCGTCACAGAAGGGGGCTGGAGCGAAAAGAGAACCGCACCCCATCAGTCACATTGCGATTGAGAGGGAATCTCGACCAAGCCAACTGCACCAAAAGTCAGCTATGAACCAATGGCCTGCTTTTATTATATCCTATCAACATTCCAACACATCAAACCTACAACTGGTTTGGACGAGGCTATGATGACGTGCCACTCTACCTCATTCGGTGGCCCTGCTGGTCAACGGTTGAAAAATGAAGAGTGGAGGAAAAAAAACAGCCAAGGAGAAGAAAGAAGTGGATAGGAGGGAGCAAAGGGGACGGTCCTACTGCTAAAGAGTCAGCTGGCCTGGTTGTCAATCAGTTCATCATCCCCTCCCGTGTGACGGTAACTTCAGCGGAGTGAAAAAGGGAGGAAAACCTAGACCTAGATGGAGGGAGAAAGAATTAAATTTAAAAAAAATCATAATGGAACTGATCCCTCTCACCCGTGTAGGCCAGATGTCAGACTGCGTGCAGGCCTCCCAGTGCAGGCCTCTGGGACCAGCCTAGCCTGGTGAAGCCTACTACAGCACAGGGAGAACAGCTGTGCACAGGTCCTTTACTCTCCTGCTCACAGCTCGAATTTGGGACAAACACGCACTGCTCTTTGTTTACACATTGTTTTTGTGTATGTGCTGTGCTTGTTTACAACCCTTTTGTTGTCACTTTTTTTTGTGTGCCATTGTTCCGCAAGTGTCATCAGTTTTTGAAGTTTTCGTGTCGAGCAGCTGATGGCTCTCCAGAGGTGTCACCGATGTACGCCACAATGAACATTTTTTTTTTTCCGAGAAAGTTCCATTTTAGGTCTCCTGTTGAGACCTACACACCTGATCTCTGGGATATCTCACATTGGAGTACATACTGTCGGACTACATAAGAGATGATGATGGGTCACTGAGTTGCTTTTTTGTCAGCACTTTAGTGGTTCTTCAAAGGCTCAGAGAATATTGTTCAAAGTCAAACCGAAGGACTGTATCACATTCTTCTCACAACCGTGCACAAATTTAAACTTTTGTGCTTTCATGAGCGTAGTGGGAACTCTCAAGTTGACCATCATCTATTATTTCAGTGTGTGTGCTTTCTGTCTTTAGAAAAGAAATAACATTGTTCATCTGGTACAGGTTACGATGGAACCTGAATTTTTACGATTTCCAATTTGACCATGATGCAAGGTCTCAGTGTACAGTGCTGTGAACATTTATTTGCCCCTTTCCTGATTTCTTTGTTCTTTGCATATTTATCACACACAAAGGTTTCGGTTCATCAAACCAATTTTAATATCACACAGAGACAACCCAAGGAAATATAAAATGCAGTTTCTAAATGACGATTTCAACGGGGGAAAAAAATGAAAAACAATCTGCTTCTATGTGGAAAAAGTAATTGCCCCTGTTGTTAAATCACAAAGTTACTGTGACTAATGACAGTTTGGGGAAAACTGAGTTCAATTTCGCAGGCAACAGCCTAGCATCATATTTGTTGAATCAAGAAACACAACTAGAACCTGTCAGACAAAGTTAGGTCGGCTACACAATCTCAAGAAACAAACGCATCATGCCATGATTCTTAGAAATTCAAGAAATAATAACAAAAAAAAGTTATTGAAATCTATCAGTCTTACAATGGCATTTGCAAGACTCTGGGGCTCAAGCCATTATCAAGAAATGGAGAAAACTTGGAACAGTGGTAAACATTCCCAGGAGCGGTTGACCAGTTAAAATTACTCAATGAGTGTGATTATTCATCCATAAGGGAGCAAAACAACCCAGAACAACACTCAAAGAACTTCAGACCTTGCTGGCCTCAGTTCAGGTCAGTGTTCATGACTCTACCAGAAGAAAAACACTGGCCAAAAATGGCATTCATGTACCGGTACTTGAAAATGTAACTTTAATTGCAGCATCGGTTTAATTCATTTCATTCCCAAATCTGAACAAATTGTCTGACCGATGTCCTGTAATGGATTTTGTTCAATGTCAGAGGTTTGTGCCGTACTGGTTAATTTGTCGTGACTGATAGGTCTTTTGTGACAACAGACTAACGAATGAAGTGGGTGAAATTGAAGAAGGCCAAACAGAGGGTCGATCATCCCTGCGCAGTTGACTCAAACCAGAAACACAATTGCATCAGGAATAGTGACAGCCTACATTAGTGAAGAGGTCAGTCATACTTCCTGAGAGTGATGAAATAATTTTGTGTAAAATAAAATACCTGAAAAACTGCTGTGCCCAGATTATGTTAAACTGAGACGACAATTTCAATGGTATGTTGCTGCTGCGTCCACCTCCGATCTGTTTTAAAGCTCTGGTAGACTTAAAAAGTTACTAAGACATCGGTGAAGGCCTCAAAAAGGTCTCTCTCTCACTCACACTCTCTCTCTCTCATCCACTGTCCTTTTCAACAGCTGATTTATGGCCCATACAAGTGTTGTGATTCCAGAGGAAGTCATAAATAGAACAAAACCTAGGAAGACAGGACGGAAGAGGAAACAGACTGAAAGGGCGGTGGAGAAATGCAGAGTGTGTGTGTGAGAGAGAGAGAAAATTCTTTTGACTGATTATTTAAAAGTCATTTTTTTCTATAGAGGGAAGGCCTTCTGCTGCACTCCTAGTGTACTTGCTTCCCCTTTATCTTCCTTCCTGTCAGCTGACCTTTGAACTGCTGATAGTGAGTAAGCCTCCATGTGGTTTGTTCTCCTAATTTGAGTCAGTCCACAGATGCTCCTGCAGCTTGAGGGTCCATATATTGTACACATACTTTGTTGTTGTGCTCGCACCAACACAGTGATCAACTAAAATAATCAACTCAATTATGAGGTCGCTATTGCTCATGTCTAATTCAGGGCTGTCCAAATTAATTTATTCAAGGTCCACATTCACCCAAATTTGAGCTCAAGTGGACCAGATCGTCAGATTTATATCTTAATAAACTATAAATGATGACAATTTCCCAAATGGTTTAGGGTGCAAATAATTACAACAAATACAACAATTTGGAAAAGACTTACAGTACATACAGTACATTGACTACAACCTTGTTCTAAATCTTAATTCTTGACAGAAATGGCTGCAATTTCAACAATATTATGAATCAGTGTTTTCATTTACCCATGTGCAACTGACAGATCAGATAGTCTGTCGTCACAAAAACCTTTTTATAAACTAATTACAGTCATTTCCAGTAAAAAAACATCTTCATGTTAACATTTTGCTTAATGAAACATTTAGCCCGTACCAGGTCATTCAAAAAACTTACGTACATAATTTCTTTCCATTTCTTTTTGTGTACCCTGATTGATAAATGTGCTTCATTTTTGTTGTGCTGTAGACATATTTCAATTTGCCCTGCCAGTAGGATGCCCCATTAGAGAGCTCTCCTATACCCAAAGTGTTTTTTATGAAGACTGTACAGAGTTGTGTCATTGATATGGACCAATATCAGCCATCTGTCATGGGGTAGGACCTATCAGCCAACGCCACTAGTATGGAGGACGTGAGTGCATGGGCCAACTGCAGCGTTTGGCTCTTGTAATTTACAGAGACGTACATATTTAACAGATACTGTCATACCTTTACGTAATTTAATGTTACCTAGCAATTTAGTGGGGGGGGGGGGGGTTGCCGCATCCCTAGCTGTGCTGCCTTGTGCAACGGCAGACTTGGCACATGCCTATTACCAAAACCACACATTGTCTCTGTAATTCTGAAGCAGTGCTTTTACATTGATATGGGCCGATGTCAGCTGTCCCCTGGACCCGCTTCAGCTCGGGCCCCCCACAGGCAATTGCCTGCCTTGCCTACCACCCTGTTGCATTACATCCGGCATGAAGTGATGAATGATCGTCAATGCACCCTGAACCGGAAAAAAAATTGCAACAACAGTTAATTTTATTAAAATAATAAAATAATTGAGCCACACCAAATGACTCGTATGCTCTGAGTAACTGGTTCTGGCCAACAGGCTGTAAATTGACATCCCTGGTCCAATCCAACCATAAACATCTTACTATGGGCCAGCCTATAATTTGTCCCACTTTGGCCACTTGACAGTGACATGTTGAACATGCACCAACCCCACTGGAATGCCTTTGAAAAATGAGTGCATTACCAGGATGGTGACCAGCATGAGTCATGCGTTGTAAAATTGCCAAAATGTCTCATTTGTTTCTTGGAACCAACACAATTTCAATAATCCAATCCACCAAATAACACCAAACAAGAGTCCGTAGCAACAACCTAATTTTTTCGTCATAGGCAGAGTAGATTTGATGCACTTTGAGTGATAGTAATGCATATATGCTCCATTGTGATAATCGTGCATTTTTCTTAACTTTAAAGAAGTTAACCACCGATACCAGTAAAACTCCAAAATAACATTATTTACCCTTATTTGCATTGTTCCACATAAAGGCAAAGCATAGATTACTTTCTTGTGTAAATTCAAGTTTTAAAAATGACTCGTGTGGACTTCATTTTTGTCCTGTGCTGCACATGTGGTCTACTTTCGCACTTCATGATTACATTTTGGTTCTGTGATGGTCATCACATTTTTCACACTTTGCCATCACTGGTACTCTTTTAAAGCATCTTGTTTTTCTGGAGTCGAATTCAGATTCCACTGACCTCTGGGGCATTTACCTTGAAGTTTCAATGAATGATTTAAGCGGAGCAGAAGAATGAATAGACCTCTTCTTAGGTCAAAGAATCATAATTTTGATAAACACAAAATTCTCCACCTTCACTTGTACCCACCCCTTGCAAATGCCTGAAATCTTTCAACAGAATTTGTTATTCTGTGTGAAATGAATAAAAATGTTCCATCGGGTTTGAAAAATACTGAAACAACTTCCTGGGTCTGCACCAAAATATAATGGGTTATTGTGCAACTCCTTCACAAAATTTGGTGAAATGTGTTGAAGCAGTTTTTGAGTCATCTTTCCCACTAACACTCCACTCCGCAGGGAATAGGCAATTTTGTATTCAACAAAAATGGCAACCATTGCTATGAAAAATAGGTGGGCATTGCTAGAGGAGTAAAAAAAAATAGTTGCGCGAGATACACATTCTTTTGTTTATCACTGTTTAGGTGTGGGTGCGTGTACGCGAGTGTTTTTAATGTTCAGACGGTCCATCCATCACGTCCTCTTTACAGTGTTTCTATGAGTCATTTGCATGTCATTACAGCTTTGTTTTATAAGTGAGTGGCTATTAAGGAAGCCGCTCCATAAAATGCTTGTTAAAATGGAGGAAGGCAGCAATACGGATCTTAAAAATCCAAGAGCACCTAGCGTGGTGATGAAAAAGTATGTGTAACCCAGATGTCTGTCCTCTGGGATTCACACATCTGTTGAGTTTTTAATAGCAGCAAAATTCATGCAGGCGCATCCCTCCCTTTCTCTACGCTCCCTCTGTTCTTTGGAACATCACACATCTGGATGTGACTGGGGGGAGCCCTGGTGTTGTTCCCATCTGTGGGGGACACAAATGTTGGCCCGACGCATTCTAGCCCTGTGAAAGCACATATGCACCGTGCTCATTCTTGACTGTTGTATGTCAATACAGCATGTTACTGCACTAGTACAGAGCTCCAACAAAATACAGTTGTGTAATTACAACGAAATTGCTAATTAAAAAAAAATTAAATTATTCCCGGTGAAAATTGAAACCACCTCAATAATGATGCAACACGCACTCCAGTTTGTGTGTGTGTCTGTGTGTGTGTGTGTGTGTGTGTGTGTGTGAGACCTGATTCCACCAGTTAAGAATGGGGAGTTTTGGGGCTGGGTTCTGTATGCAGAAACATGACTTAAGATTAGCAGCATGGAGCTCACATCTGGTTCTGGTTACAATGTCGAGTTCGTGACAGCCGGGCACGTGGCAACAGCATAAAACCTGCTGAAAAATGTCTTTGTAACTCAGTCGTGAAATCATTGTTAGTCTGAAAAGTAACTGTGACAAGCATATAATTGTGTACCAAGCATAAAATCGAAGGAGAGGTTGTGCAAGGTTCAACTATGATATGATGGAAACATTCTCTCTGGTGCGAAAAACAAAAATTGTTTGGAATTAACTGACAACAATAAAATGCTGTTTTCGCCATCGGTGTCATCACTTAAGCTTGAGTGCTTTATTTGTTGTAATGATGTTTTACTGTGAACATTTAACGGTTCTTTTTGACACAATTAAGAATACTAGTTTTGAGGTGTTATATGGGCAATGTTTAACTTACTTTGACATATTTATGACCTTGAGGAATGTGAAATTGTTATTTGAAACATTTCCCATGCAGTTAAAATTTGTTGAAGGCCATATTCTGTGATGTGCTCCCGTCCAAAAATGTCACACAGCTGCGTACTTACCTGGCTGCGCACATTTCCCTGTCCATTATGAACACACTTTCTTGCCAGATAGGCACTCTGGCTCGGGCAACCTTGCGACGTGAATGCAAATCTAGCCTTGCACAAATTGTGCCGTCAACATAAGATCATTTGCTCTTATGTGCTCCAGAGGCTGTTGAAAGTCCAGTGCTTCAAAATAGACGAAAAAAAAAAACATTTCATATGATGAATGGAGAACAGCATGCCTGCCTGCTGTGTTTGATGAATGCGCGTAACTGGAACTTCCGCCTAGTGATGAAAACTATGTTGATGTGAAAACTGTGGCATTCACTCTTTGTGGTCTGAATTAAAGACATGCTAAAATTAAATAACACACAACTGTAATGTAGATACTTTTTTTGTCCAACGTACAGTATGTACGGTATATGAAATGGTTTTCAGACTTTTTATTTATTTATTTATTTATTTTAGCATGTCCAACACAAAACAACGCAGACGCTATAACTTTGTGTTCAGAAGGTCGAGACTCCTCTAACTAGAATGGAATCATGAAGCCCTGGAAAGTCATTTTTAAAAGTGATGGGTGCAACCGATTATTCAATTTTGCATTTATTGTGAAGTATTTCACTTTTACAAACAATTCTTTTCGGCGGACTGGCTCGGACCCCTTAATTCCTGTCTTGTCAAACATTAAGTGGGTGCACTGTGGTTGGAAACAACTGGTTCACATTTGTAGCACAATGACTGTTCTGTTTTTTTTCAAGGAACATATTTTGTGAGCTTTCATTCCTTTCCAGCTTTACATACAATGAATTGAATTACTGCTTTTGGGGTTTTGTATCACCCGGCCCTTTTTTTCAATACAAAAAAAGAAAATATATAAACAATGGCAATCATTTGTTCATTCTGGCATTTCTGTACACGGCTTTATGTAGTACATGCAATTCACATCCACTTTGGACTGTATGCACTCATCGCTGTTTTCCACCAGCACATTCTGTTTCTACATGACCTCCCACAAAGTCCTCTTGCCTTCTCACCGTCCAGTCTCTCCAAACACTGTTTCTCACAGCTATTTCTTTCCCTCCCCCTCTAGTCCGCTCGCTCTCATGGACATGACAGTGCGGGGGGATAAGGGAAGAGTAATTATGGTTCAGTGAGGCTGCCAGGTGTGATAAATGACTAATAAGGGGAGCAGAGCCCTGGGTCCTCTAAGGAGGACTATTACAGTCTTATCAGCACAAGGCTGCAGCTCACAGCCTGGCCCGGGACAGAGGCCCTTGTTGCTGTGCTCGTTCCCCTCCTCACCCTTTCACCTCAACCAGCGTCGCTCCGGCCCACCCCTGAGACGCGCTCTACCTTTTAACATCTTAGCGGCTGGCTCTGAAAATGCTTCTTAAATTGGACATTAATGTGTTGGCGCCTTGGGTTTAAAATTCATGGCATTTAAAATAACTACCGGGATATTTGTGCCGCTGTTGAACATACAGTAGTACATCCCATAACATTTACATTTCCTGGCAAGGTCAGCAGAAGTTTGCAATCAATTGTAAAACACATATTTCCAATACAAACGGTTTGACCTTTTGGTTTGTTTAAATTTTCATTTTATTTCCCCAGTAGGAAATAATGAGAATTGAGGGGTCCAAGGTTAAATTGTCATTATTGTTTGTTTTATGCACAGGGACTGCTTTAAGTCATTTGACCTTTCAGCTATGTAATTTGGCTACTTTGCAACAAGTGTGTAAGGTCTCATTTTTACATGAGGTCAAGTCAACTCTCTGCCATGTTTCTTTACTGCGGGGGAATTGTTGAGAGCTGACGCGGGGTCAGATTATGTCAAAAACTGGCTGTTGCCTTAGTATTAGTTCCATCGTCTGACTGATGTAAACATATTGAACTTGACCCCCAGAGCACAGCTGTGTATACCAATTTCGTTGTTGAATTGCGGCAACATTGGAATGGGTTCGAGTCTGAATAATGATCTGAATAACTTTACTGGCCAACGATGTTACACTTAAATATTTTTTTTTTCACCGATAGTTGATATCACTTAAGCATTGGCTGAACGGGGGGAAAAAAAATCTTTAGAAAACAAAACATTGCTCGTGTGGGGTTGAATTTGGTAATTTTCATGTTTTTTCACAAATCTATAAAATCATTCATTCCGTTTGTGTGTGAGTTATTTTTTACAAAATATGCACAGTCCAGAAAGTTTTAAAGTCATTCTACAATCTGTGGAGTTGAGGCAGTCCTGTAGCTTTGCTTCATTGGTCCACCTTTATTCCTACTTCATTTTAATATCACTGATTCTTTGCTGGGTGGCACGGTGCTCGACTGGTTAGCACGCCGGTCTCACAGTACAGAGGTGTAGTGTTCGAACTCCAGCCTTCCTGTGTGGAGTTTGCAAGTTCTCCCCGTGTCTCCATGAGCTGTATTTTAATTATATTGACAGTAACAGTCAAGCAGATAATGCATTCCTCGACCATCCTTGTTAAGTCAAATTTGAATGTCACTGTATGGAACAGCAGCAGGCCAAAAATTCTTTTTCCAATGCAACTGCTGCTCAGGACACACAATGTGTTCATTCTTAAATCGTTGAATGATATCACTTCTGGTCCAAATTGCCACACAGCCAGTTTTATCTGATGGTGGGATGATTTTTCTCAATGCATGAATGGTGGAGCAACATAGATTTCCCACTGCTGTATGTTGTCTATGTATTTTTAGCATTTCACTTCAGCCTTCATTTTGGATTGAGTCTTCAGTATCTCACCTAAACTTATTGTTTTCCTGAATTTATAGGTGAAGTCTTTACAAACATTAAATTATTGTACCTCGGAATCAATTACAAATGTGTTATTTGATGTATGCACGTCCAGTGTCTTTTGGCCTTTTTAACAACCGTCAGATCAAGTGGGATAGAATTTAAAAGTCTAAATATTCCTCTGGTTTCCAGCATGGTCGAAGTTCAAAAGGCCATAACATCGACTATATGGGAACCCCACTTTACACATTTTTTAGCTAAAAAAGTAAATAAATAAATAAAGTGGAACCCAAAGTATGATCCAGTCAAAGTTGTACTGTTGGAGAACAAGCAAAGGCCCATTCTCTGAACGATCCGAAATTAAGTGCTCTCGTGCTTCCCGACACCGAGGAGCCATGTCAACCGCAACGGTCCAGACTAGATCCAAGGTCTGCTGTATCTGCAGAGGAATCAAGACCGTCTTCTGCTTTTGTACCTCCTCAGTGACCAAACGGGAGGTTGAGCAAGTGTTTTAGTTCACGACACAATTACATTGCCAGACAGGAAAAGTGTCTCTGAACAGAAATTGAAAGCTGAGAACCACTTTTACCAAGTTTTAAGGGTCCAACAAGCATATCTTTCCACCATCTGTTTGCCTCATTTTTTTTCTTACTGAGCGTAGTTAAACTTCAAAATTTCAGAGTCACTTTCATAGTCACATTGTACATCTCCCCCGTGTTTGTATTCTCGCTTGAGGTACATTTAGTTGAAAGATGGTTATCCAGAGAATGCACGCACACATCTGTCTGCTACCCTAAATTATGAATGAATGTGCATACACATGCCCTCTCACACGCTACAGTGCACCTACACAAATTAAAACTTACCAATAAACGCGTATGTAACATAGACTATGATGAAGCCATAATGCTACTTTGAATTATTTTGGAATCGGAAAACTATTGAATCCATAATGTCATGGTTTTTGTGCTGATGTTCATATCCTTGTTCCTCTGGAAACTCGGGAAGGCTGGCATCCCTGGTAGGACTGTGCTTTGGCAAACTTAAAACTGACCAAAGGACCAAAACAAAGTTTAGGAGCTCAGGTACCTGTATATGTTGGTACTAATTTGTGTGGGGCATCCACAACGTAGTAGTTTGGCTGTTCGGGTAATTTGTTGCTTACGGAATATGATCTTGTTCTCAGTGTCTCATCTGGACTGATTGGATTGACTGAAAAAATGAACCACAAATGTGTTAAACATGCATGCCGTCCTTTAAACTATACCCCCCCCCCCCCCCCCCACACACCCCATCTTAAACTCAGGGCTAATTCATAGCCCCGTTGATTACCCAGGGGAATTCTTTTTATCTCCCCCATTTCATTCCTGAAGCGCTCTGGACGTTTTAATGGCTGCACTTTCATCGTCTGTCAGATATTTAAATGGGGAAGTGCACGTGTGTGGTGAGGACTGAGGCAGTGGAGGAGCCCTCTCAGATTCACCATGTCAATCTTTAATGCCTAGAGATATGGACGGAAGCTGACCTCCCACTCTGTCATTCTGCCTCTCTCTCTCTCTCGCATAAATTGACCCCCTGATAATCATTTCCTGCTCCTATATTCCATAACGAGTGTTCCAGAGTACTTGGCAGTCACATGACCCGAAGAGAGCACTTAGGGTAGAGAGAATGCCCCTTTCCCGATGGTTGGGCAATAGAAGCTTTCTCTGACATATGGAATACAGTTGGACGGTCATGAGAATATCACCCCCGCATGCTGTGCCCATGTACGTTATAGATTGACATGTCACAGAAAGGGGAAGTCATTGGTCTAATGGTTCCACAAAACAAGTCAGTTGCCATCATCGCTATCTGTTGCTAGTTTGCACCAGAGTAATGTGTGACCGTAAATATTTCCCAGTCACACTGTGAACATTTTCCCCATTTGTACAAAGTACATTAGAACTGCCTCTTCACATGTTTGGCTGTCGCAAGGCGAGTACATTTGTGGTCCATAATGACTGTACCTATTGAACACGGCTGCTTACCTCCTTTAAGCACCAATTTGATGAGAAACAATTTTCTTGTCCTTCCTCTTTCCAGACCACTCTGCCGCTACCATTTGGTTCCACACCTGCTCCACAGCAGTGGTTTGTTCACAGTTGAGCAGACACTCGAATGGTGGACAAGGACAACAGAGCCACTTTCAAACATTGCACTCTGAAAACTTTCTTCCCTGGCACGATAGATTCAATTTCACCCTGCTTGATTAAAGATGTGTAGTCAAATGTTCTCAGTTAAATGATGTGTTTCTAACTGTATAAGGCTCTTTTGGTCTACGTAAGATAAGCATGACTACTTAGTCTGAGATGCAAATTCTCTTGAAATCTTTTATAATAGCTGGTCCGCCAATGAACATTTAATCCCTTCGGGGTGATCCTCTAATCTTTTCATATTAAAATGGTAAAATGTCAGTATTGATCTAATTACACATGGATTGCTCTCGAGAGCCCTGAAATTCAATGTGTTCTGCGTGCAGCTGATGTTGTCGTTCTGTTTGGGCCTTCAGCGCGAGAGCCCATGGACATGTTTTTATTTCGTACGATGCTCAGTGTTTGCAAACGATTAAATAATACAATGGATGCATCAACCAACACAATCTCTTGCAGGGCACCAGTTAAAGGTTGAAGTGGATATGTAAATAATCCCTTCCGAGGTTGCCATCAGAGGACCTCTTTATTGGAAAGGCAATGTTTTAACTTAACCAGTTCATCCCTTTAATTTACAGCTGCCAAAAGAATTCAACTGCTTTTTAAACGAAAACATGCAAACTATATAATGTACTTTGCCTCGATTTTGAAACTCGTAACAGATAATGGTTAGCTTAAAACAGGTTTATTGCGTTGAAGCTGCTTCACATTCAACCCTGAAGCACAACATGCACTGCTCTCTGCACGTTATGTTCTTTTATTATTATTTTCACCTTAATGTCAACGTAGACATGATGTTCGGTATCGACAGGTAAGCCAACGGTGGCGTTTGGGCAAGTCGCTGGGTGTGCGATAGCTCCACTTGATGCGAGGATTTATGGTGATTAGAGTTTTTGATCGTTAAGACGATTGACTTAGTTTTCAGAAATACAAGGTATGGATTTGACATGTATTTGTTCTTTCATGAGAGGAAAAAAAAGTGCCCTCGTGACAATGTCTTTGTCATCTGAAGCATGTCACACATTGCGTCATTGCGAGACAAGTTTTCTGCGCTTGGTAGTCGACTGTGCACTGGACTGAAAATTACATTAGCTTTGTTTTGTGTGGAAGTTTTATGCTGATGCATGGGAATCATCTCTTAACATCCTGTACCCCAACCTGCCTGGCTCATACAAATAAGCACAGCTGCCATGGTGAAAAAAACAAAAAAAACAAGCTGAGTAAGAACATTGCGCTCAATGTAAGCAAATTACTGTATGTTAATATGATGAAGTTGTTTTTAGTAGTTTAAAATTGCCAATATCAGATGTTTTGGAAGCTAACTTTGTGGCTATTTTCCATTTAACGGCATGAGAAACATTGCTGTCTTCACTCATGGGTCATATGACACATGTCTTTGTAATTTAAACAAAGGCAATGGCAGATAGTCGGCTGTGAGAGTTCAGCCCTGTTTCTTCTTTTTTTTTTTTTAAATCACACTAGCCACTATCAGGGTTAAAATATTTTGACAAAAAATTACAATGGATAATGTATGCTCTTTGCAGTTCTGTATCGTCACCTTCTTAAAATAATTGCTTACGGTAAGTTAAATGAAAATAAAAAGTTTGCCTTAAAAATCTCAGGATGCTCGCCACCTCCGCTACAATTGTCTGCATCCTTACTTAAACAGATCATTCAACTCTTACTCCTAAAATGAAAGTATTAATAAATATAATGTAATCGGTATAGATAGATATATCCGAAGCATTTTCAAATAACTCAAAGCTTCACTTTGAAGATTTGACTATTTTAGACCATCTGTTTTCTACTGGGAGTCGAAAGTTCATGTTTTGTGACTGGATCAGAGAGTCCACATTTAGTTTTTGAGTTCTATGTTGTCCAGGGCTCATTTATGAACACTCTAATTTGCAAATAAGCAATGGATGTACAATCATAATGTGAGAACAACACAAAGTTATTCATTACAGATGGTGGCCCTCTGTTTTTTGTTTTTGTTTTTGGGCTTTTTTTGGGCGGGGTGGGGTCCGCAATTTTATGTGTCTAATCTACGACTTATTGACCATAGTTGTCACATTCTTGCACTTTTTTTTATGCTGAAAATGCCAAGATTTCAAAACTTCCTTCATGGCCGTTCCATAAAAGTTCATTTGAAACAAAGTCTTCAGCACAGACGATTGATTAATATGCGCACGAGCAAACAATGAAGAGCTCTTTGCAATGGGTGAAAGAAATGACCGTAGATATTTGTAAACCTAGAGGAAAAAAAAAGTGGGCAGTAGATGTAAGGGGAGGGATGGGATCCTGCAAACAAATGAGATATAGTTTCTTGGTGAGACGGAGTTAGAGACAGCCAGTGTTCTAATGACTTCACACCCCATTAGCCACTTAGTCTGATGCGTCACACCCCATTATGCTGCTAGAGCAGCAGTGCATGAACGCGTGAAACCGTACGCTCAGCCGGACCTGTCCACCCGCTCCTAACGCTCGCTCACTTACAGCAATTAGTGTGTGTACACGTTTGAGTTTCACTGGTGCTTGCATTCGTAGGTGAAGTCCAATAAGCTTGCCTGCTTCGAGAAAAACAAAACAAAAACAAACCTACAATTGTCACAATCATCTTTCCAAGGAGACATGTCTACACTCCCGCTATGTGGCATTTCAGCACATTTGCCATGGCTACCCCACAGCTCTAGCTGCAAATGCTGAGAATAGGCCAAAGCACGGTTTTGTTTGTCAGCCTACATAAGGGAGGCGGACGGGCATGCTCTGGAGGACTTCCCTTAATCGCCCCTCAAACATCTACACACAGACATATACGGAGATTGAAAGAAACCCCACCCCGCCCCGCCACCACTACTCAATGCCGTTCCCTGCATGGGCAGCCCCAATTGGCAGAGTGTGAAGTGTTCTTCTTCAGGACCAAGGCCCGCTAACTCAAATCCCTGGCTGGAAGCCACACTCCTCTCCATTACAAACACTGGGCCCATTTATTTCAGTGTGCCCCCCCCCCCCCCCCCCCCCCTCCCCACCCCTTCAGTCGCACAGCTCCCCCGATGGGGAAAGTCACAAAATAGGTCTGTAGCAAACTATGGACATGTCTGTTCCAATAAAGACTGGTTGATGACTTTATTATGCTTGGCTTGTTAATAAAGAATATCAAACTAAAACACCCGAATGAGAACTCGGAACATTTTTCTCATCTTGTGCCAGACAGTTTTTTTTATCCGTTTTTGTGTCTATTTAATCTTCGGCTGGGATAATGTAGGAGATGTGTTATGCAATTTACCGGACTTGTTTAAACACTGTTTAACTGCAAAGCTTTTTCAATTTAAATTTCTGACCCCATTAATGTACAGTACTAGACTTATAAAAGGTACACAGACAAACGGTCACAACACAATCCCCTTTGTGATGTTGATTGACCTGCGATTCGGTTTTCCAAACTATTTTCCCCAGAGGATATAATAATATCATCAGTTCAAGGGTCTAACTTTCAACATTATAAAGCCTTTATTCATGTTTTGGAATAATTTTCTTCATATTGTTATCACTTATACAAAATAATGTAACTGCTGTGAACTCATTCACTCCCAAAGACGTTTTTAAGCGTCTTTTCTGACTTGGTCTAGAATTGGCTGGTACTGAATGAGTTTTAATATGGTACATTTTTTCTTCAAGTGAATTTTGTCACAGATGTACCTCATACATGAGTAATACACTCAGTTGCTAACCAACTGAATGAGTCCTCAATATAGTTTTTCATCAGTGTTTTTGTACCGCTGCCTCCCAAATTTATTTATTTTTTTTTCTCAACAACAGGGAGTGACCTTCACAAGCAGATAATGTAATCATGGTTGGGGAGTTGCTGCTGTCAAGCAAGCCTCCTCCCAGCGACGAACACACTCTGTGAGCATGTCAAACATCACACACCTGAACACCTGTCTGGTTACCTCACCCCTTCTTGCAGGACGCCGACGGGGGAGGACGTTCTAGCAATTTGCAACAGGGAAGAACAATCCTCCTGTGCCCGCGTAGCACTAAGATTCCACATTTGGATCTTAGCGTGCCGTAGATTATACCTCGCGGTAATTGCATTGTTAATTTGCCAGAATTGAAGTTTGATTAAAATGTCTTTATCGGCGGGGGGTTCATATGGGAGGCTACATTAGTTACATTTGACAGTTCAAGTATCAATCAGATGCGGCTGACTGGCAGCTCCGACAACTTGCAGCGTGTTGGCCGCATGCAGTCTTGTGTTTCTGCTTGCCGCTGCTGCCCTCCGTGTCGCTCGAGCCTCCTTTGCCTACCGTCATGGCGTCCTGGCATGAGCCACTGTTTTAAAACCATCCCACTGCCTAGATAAGAAAAAAAAATCACTTTTGGAGGATTTATAGGAATATATAGCAGTTAACCTTTGTTTCTAAAATGGATAGGATAAACTGACCTTTTGATGTCCATGCGTCCATGTATCAACAGATACAATACGATGGATGTGTCTTCCTTTGGCCCGTACAAAACGTAGGACTTCATTTTGAAGACATGAGGGGAAGGGTGATGATGGACAATGGTCAAATATCCTCATTATCGCTCCTACTTTTTTTTTTGCTTTCAGTGGCTTCATTCATCATCCCCTCTTCTCTCAATTGGTGGCTTCATTCATCGGCCCCTCTTTTCTCAATCCTCACGCTCTGGCTCACTGTTACTCCCTGTTCTGTTTTGGACAGAGGCTTGGCTGAGATCATAATTATGTTTTGACACATGGCGTAATCCCCCCAGAGCACTCCGATTTTAACTCAAAGTGGGAATTGTCACGGCAACAGAGCTTGCTACTCTTAATTGGAGGGGAGGGCCAGGAGGCCCGCCCACTAACCAGCGGTGGCAGTTTTAATGAGGTTATGTTTGTGCAGGAAGTCAAAGTTGTGACAGGAGGAAGCAGTCATTGGCCTGTTAAAGAGAGCAGACTACATCTCCAAAGCCTGCTGCGCTTGCTGGCGAGAGGGGGACCTCCCTTGCTCCTCTATCTACAGGTGGAAGCAAGCAATTAAAACGTGACTGAGTAACTAAAAACACCCAGGGCAACAATGCCAATGAGAGTACATTGCCAATAAACACCACACGTTCAAGCAAAAGCTGCTGATAGAATAATAATTGCTAAATGAAATGCATATTAACCCCTTGGCATCACTTGAACATAAGCAATTATTACCCCGAGCTAAATGGTAATTAACAGAGGTTGTGTGGCTTTTTATGTGAATCCATCTTTGCATACACATATTCTTTTGGCGTACCTTTTTGGTGACTTTCAGTTTGTTTCTGTAGTCCTGAGTGGGGGGGGGGAAAGGTGTTGAAAGGGAGAGTACGGATTTCAATCCAAACACGGGCCCCAGTGTTGTCCAGGTGCACCCTGTTGAGGAAGGCTGCTGCTGTCAGACTTTTGTGGCTGTTGGTTCCCTGCCTCAACCAACAGCCAGTGCACAAACCTCGAGCCGCACCGCCCGCAAAGTGAGATTCCTTCGAGTCCTCTCCTCTCTGAAAAACTAATTCATAGACGTATTCCATTCCTTTCTCTCAGCAATAACAAGAACTATAATATTAGTTTGACATTTCAATTCAAACAGATTATGTATTTGGAAAGAGAACAAGTTTATTTTCCAAAGTAGCTTTTGAACAGCTTTAAATTTCATCAACGCTTCCAAGCACACGGGCGTCCAAACCAAATACTCATCAGTCATTTGACATCAATCATTTGCCCTTCTTTGCTTTTCGGCAGACTTCAGCCTGTTTCAAGTGCATACGCCTCGTTGGAAGACCAGACAATCTTCAATTTACGGATTTTTTTTTCACTGAACAAATTCGGGGGTTGACAGTCCTCAGCGCATCGACCAGGAACGTGACTTCGAAGATGCTTACCAAGATCATTACTCCCTTGCGACCTAACCCATCACCCTTTGAGTACTTTAGCAGTGGATGCAAATGGCTATTTTCCATGTGTTTGCTTGATATGAGATGTGAAACTACTTGAGATCAACCCGAAGTTCGGAGGGGCAAATTTGATGCACCATTTGTTCAAAAGACAAATGAAATGGCATACGTTTTTTTTTTGGTTGTTTTTTTGTCCTCAGGCTTACTCTTCTATCCTTCAAACTGTGACACTGTCCTATGGTGACATGTGAAAGTTAATACTTTCGACGTAGACTACGCTCAAGTCTCAATTGAGATGCACTGAAAAAAAAGCTGTGTTGAATTTACTCAACTTTTTTTCATCAAATTCTTGCACGAAATAAAATGATCTGGCTCGAGACGACAACGGTGATTTGACTATTAAAGTTCTATTCAGCTTTAGAGGTAAACACTTCCTGAAAATTTGGATAGGATGTCAAAATATATGACCTGTATAATGCAAAAAAAAAAAAAAAAGATCCATTTGGGTGAGTTCCAAAAGGGAAAATGGAAAAGCACAGATTGGGTCACGGTGAAAAATTGCAAAGACTTCTTTGGCAAATATGTGGCGCACTCACTCACTCGATGCCAGCTAGTCTTTGGCTCACGTGTCGCCACCTCTCTCATATCACAAACTTAATAGAGCCTCTTTGTCCTCCGTAACAATACGTGGCTTCACACAATTAGAGAGGACTCCTTGCTGCCATAGCACAGATAAGCATCAGCTGCTGGCTGTATAGATTGGAACGGGCCCTCGAAGGTTGTCTGGAGGTCTTTCTGTGTTTAGCTCTGCTTTCAAACAAACATCACGGAGCTCGCTTGGAAACCATTGTGCTCGGATTTGTGGTGACCTTGTGTGACATGGGGTCACAAGGCGTGGTCACTGGATAGAAAACAACAAGGTCACTCTGTGTTTTAGATGTTCTGAAGGCGGTCGTCGGGGGAAATGGTGGCCACGTTCAAATCCATGCTATGGTTGAACTTCTGATTTCTATTTGCTTTTCTCCCCGTGTTGCACATTAAGTGTTGCCAACTGATTGGAGAAATGAGAGTGCCTTCTACGTAGCAAGTCCTAGGTAAATACTGTTTTCACTATACCTGCCGTCAAGAATGCTTCGGTCATGCTTGAGCTTGTGACTTGTTCTACTTTAAAAGATGGCTTTTGGGAGTTGAGGTTGTGAGGCTGCAGCAGGACCAAGCGATATGGGACACCGTATACATCGCATATTCAAAATCATCAGATTCGAGCATCTGAGTTTACTTGAGCTGTATTCACTGCTTGGAGCCGTGTCATCGATGATCCTAAAAAAAAAAAGATGCTTTTTGTGGGGACATGTGAGATGTAAAGATCAGTTATAAGGCTTATTAGGACAATCCATGACCCAAAATATGATCAGATATTCAATATCACATGACTTCAGTACATCCGACTAAGCAGACGGTATACTGACAATGTTAGTGAGTAAATTGCATGATTTTGGAAAACATTCTTCTGCGTTTTAATTCAGATATGTTTGACTGCTGAGGTTCTGTGGTACTTTCTGGTGCTGTCTAATCTGTCCGGTCAGGAAAAGGGTTCTTTCAGACTGAACGGTGATTTCAACGTTTTGCATATAGTGAAGGAGCTTTTGCTGCATGACATAATTGCCATCAATTGATTGTAAGTGTATACAGAAATACTATTATTCTCCTCGTCTTTCCCGATACTTATTTGCCGTACTCATATTGTCGATGAGTCATTGATGTTTCACTTCGAAAGATCCCTGTAATTCCGCGAGTGAGACGTCTGTGGAAATGTGTTGTACAACGCAGACTTTGAGGCTCTACACTGATCACCTCTGGTTAAACCAAGAATCCTTAATGTGCCAAGGTCCCCTCAGCCCAGCTTTTCTAACATTAATAATGCAGAACATTTTCCTAATGAAGGAACATATTTTTTCTTTTCCATTTCTCTTTCAGCATGTTGGATCACTGTGTTAATCAAGGCTTTTACTTCCACAACCCCCCCGCACCCTCCTCCCTCCCTTCTAATGGCATATGCAATGGAGAGAAAAGGTCACGGTGGTAATAGACTGATCTGTAGTCCTCAGGGAGATTCTCCCTCTCCTTCCTTTCCTTTCTTTTCAACGTCCCTCTCCTTCTGACATATCCCAGTCAGACGGTCTTCATCCTCATCTGCCTCCCACTGTGCTCTGCCCAGCGCACCAGGATTTCAATCACCGGGCTAAATGAAATTATTAAGAGGTGTAAAACTTATTAATCATTCAATGAACTAAATGATCCTCCAAGTGCTAGCTCAGATGAATGGCGTGCCGTCCCCTAATGCAATTTGTCTCGACAACAGGTGAAGGTCAGGAGGATGTGAGGGCTTCTCCTTCATTGCTTGATCCAATTCTGCGCATGTCACCGATGAAGTGTTTCTATGAGTGACTAGAATCCATCCTGTTTCGGCTGTGCTTATTTATATATAGTATAGTGCTTAAAAAACATATAAGACCCCCGGTCATAAGGATCATTCATCATCAAAAAGTGCTTTAATACATATTTTTTCAATTGCAGCGAGGTCTAATCTTTTGAACAGGAGTGATGGATTTCAAACCAAATTCAGCTTTCTATACCGGTACCCAAATTGAAACTGACTCACTGGACTTCACTGAGAAGATAGAAATGACCAGTAATCAAGCATAATGTTCAATGTCCATCCATCCATCCATTTTCTACCGCTTATCCGGGGGTCGGGTCGCTGGGGCAAAAGCTTTAGCGGGGAAGCCCAGACTTCCCTCTCCCCAGCCACATTTTCCAGGTCTTCCCGGGGGATCCCGATGCGTTCCCAGGCCAACTGGGAGACATAAGGGGTGTTCACACGGCAAGATTTGGTCCGGTGCTACGCCGGGGCTGCCCCAGTAGAGCGTTCACACGTGCAAATTAGCTCCGACGTAGCCCCGGAAAACAGCTTACACCGGACCAAATTTGATCCACCTCAGGGAGGTGGTTTAGAAATTTGCTCCAGAGCAAATGCTAGTTTGCGAAGCAGCACCGATGTAAATTTGCACGTGTGAACGCAACTGGGTTAAATTTGCTCAAGAGCAAATCCTTGTGAAGAGTTGATTACGTACGGCGAGAATGCGTTGCTTTCGTGCTCTGTCGGACTTCCGTCATGTGTTTGTTTAATAACGACACAAGACTTGGCTGGTAACATCATTCCTTTGGGAGGAGACTGGACTGTCTCAAGAGTTGTTTGTGTAGTTTGTTCATTTGTTGTGTGTTCACAACCCCCCGCCCCCCATATAATTTATTTTGTGATTTCCTCTCTTGATTTTCTGTTTGGCGCATTACGTTTTTTTTCTTTTCTGAGTGTCATTGAAGTCATCGTTGATTTACGTTTTCGGGGGCGGTAACTCTCGAGCAGAAGGCACGGAGACCGAGAAGGAGAAGGACATGCCTGTCCAGTAGTCGCTTGAGTTGTGTATACGTTTTAAAAAGAACCAACACGACAGCTCATTTGTTTTGTCGTTTTGCTCCGCTGCAGAAACTGCCGTGTGAACGCAAGTGGGGCTGCACCGACGCTGTGCCGGTGCTGACACGCTCAGCGGCTTTGTACGTGTGAACGCTCCACACAATTTGCTGCAGTGTAAAATATATCGCAACAAAATACATCGGTGCAGCGCCGGAGCAAATGTGTGCCGTCTGAACACCCCTATAGTCTCTCCAGCGTGTCCTGGGTTGTCCCTGGGGCCTCCTGCCAGTTGGACATGCCCGGAACACCTCCTAACCAATGAGGCGTCCGGGAGGCATCCTAATCAGATATCCGTGCCACCTCATCTGGCTCCTCTTGACGTGGAGGAGAAGCGGCTCGACTCTGAGCCCCTCTCGGATGGCCGAGCTTCTCACCTTATCTCTAAAGGAGAGCCCAGCCACCCTGCAGAGAAAACTCATTTCGGTCACTTGTATCCGAGATGTCGTTATTTCGTCACGTATGTTCAAATGTTCAATATAAATTCGTATAATTTGACATAGTAATCAGTGTATAATCTGCCTTACTATTTTCTTAAAAAACAGTGAATTTCAAAATTAATGGATAGCAATAGTGTTTCTACATACTGTACTACACTATCAACTCAACTGTATTTATAGAGCACTTTCAAATAGCCATCGCTGCATACAAAGTGCTGTACATGGAACAACTAACATATGCAACAGTAAAGCAACAAATTGGTAACAAAGACGGTAGAAAGCACCGAACAGCAAAACCAAGAACAAATCTGAGTCATGCTGAGTCAAATGCCAAAGAATACAAGTGAGTTTTGAGGCGGGTTTTAAAGATGTCAACATTATTTTGGTGGCTGTTAATTATGCTGTGACATTAACCTTAAAATGGGGTGTGAAACGCTCAACCCACTTCATGTCAAATTTGTGGATCACTAAGATTCAAAACATTCAGAAATTTGAAAGGCGGGCAACAATGTGAGAATTACTTGTTTCCTGACATGACTCATTCATAGATGTCTGACCTTCGCTGTCAATACATTTAGTTCATAACCGAGGGATGTCTATCTTAAGCAAAGCAAAAAACATATCTCTAGCAAATGGAGTTGGTTTACTGGACATCACTGGTAAGCCAATGACAATACGACGGAATGGAAAATTTAATGTATTCGCATTCAATACATATGATCAACACTTCATTTTTGCTACGTTTAATGAGAAGCTGCTTACCTCAATTAACTTCAAATGTATCCCTTCTTCTCGCTTTTTCTTTATTGACATCCCATTTTGAGTCCTGGGTTTGTTGCCGTACCTCAAAGAAAAATGAAAACACACAAGCAGCTATTTTATCATGAAGCTTGGTCAACATTGTTGTATCCAAATGTCCTTAAAAAAGCAAGGAAGGACACAAGCTTAACTTTCACTCTTTAACATTCAAATCGTTTAGACTGCAAACATCTGTACTCTGTAATCAATTTTATAAGTATTAATACAAATATGATTATATAATTAGCCTGTGATCAATATGGTATTGATTACTATACAAACAAGAGATTAGAGCTTTGTCTGCCCTCTGGACAGTTCGGCATTCATGATCTGGACATGTTCGACAAGCAGGCCAACTGACCTGTGCAACCTTGACCAAGTTTACATCAATATGTGATTGCCAAGAACTCAAAGGCTGTGGGAAAATAAAGACTTAGATGTTTAAATTATGACTTGAGAAATTATGACTTTTTCTCACCGCATATCCAACTCACATTTGTTTTTAATCATTCGCAGTGATATAAAAATAAACCCTCGAAGAGAGGGGTCTCAAACTCAATTTATGGGAGGGCTACGGAAGATAGTCTGGGTGTGTCTGAGCAGCATTAGGTGTTGCACAAAAAAGGGGTTCAAGTATTCAAAATAAAAAGTACAACTAATACAATCTTTTCCATCTTTTTTAATAACAGTTCAAAACGTGAACAGGATTGGTAACCCGGTCCTCTTTCTCATCTCCCTGGTGGTTTACGTACACTTCAGCATGTGTAGCTGAGTCATGACATCTGATTCAAGACATCTCGGGGTGCGCCTGAACTCAACAAAAAACAAAAAAAATCCATCTTCAATTTTTCTTCGAAACTAGCTCTTCTCGCCAACTTTTCTCTTCACGGCAGCTTTTGAAGAAGACTCGACTCTACTGAGTGATAGAGACAAATTTTTAACTTTGATGTCAAGTATGGGGGAGCAGAACATCATGGAAATCGCCCTTGGGCCGCAAGTTTGAGTAGCATTTTTTCAAATGGATAGTGAATCTATTTCGGTCAAGAGGATGTCGTACAATTCTAAATTCAACCAAATTTCGAATTAAATTTTCGTTATGACGGTGCTTGACTGTCTGAGTCGCTTAGGCTAGGGTCACACTTTATGTCTTAATGCTCAATTCAGACTTTTGCGGGAAATCAGATTTTATTTGCGGAAACGTTCACATTATATATTAAAGAGAGCCTCAGTTTGTCTGGTGTGTGAACCAAATGCATACCCGAACAGACCTGCATCCTCATAAGAGACGCCACTCACAACATAGTGTTTGTGGAAGTTAATGTCGTCCATCAATGTGGTGTATCGGCTGATCTTTTGATTATTTCCTATCAACAGAGGAGCGTAGTGAGAAGAATATTTTGGCAAACTGAGGTAAGGCGTTTCGATCTCCAGAGATGTCTACTAAAGTTGATCATGCAGCATTGCCGGGCGTAATAAATGAACCGTCTGTGTGGCTAAATCACCACCATCGCCATAAATGCTTTGGGTTCCAAATGGGATTGGATTAAGGTTAAATTGTAAGGTCAATACTGTTACTCAAAACAACTTTGCAGATTCGATCTCCCAGCTTCCGCCATGCGGAGTCCATTTTGGACTTTGGATGACATCAGGGTCAGAGATATGTGACCTGGCCGTTCAGACTGCGATCACATTGAATAAAATCAAATAAGGAGTACAAATGTAAGCAACCCAGGTCGGATTTTGAAAAATGGGACATTTTTATCATAAAAATCAAAATATGATACAGGTCGCACGAGGCCCCCCCAAAAAATACGATCTGCAGTGTGAACCTAGCATTTGACATTTTTTGCAAATGCCGTCGGTTTTTTCATGTTATTGACTAGATTACTCAGTTCTGAATGGCGGAGTTGATAATGCTAAGAACGTAGAAGAGTGGGGATATAACAAAAAGTGGTTTGTCTGTACACTATATAGAGCAACTTGCAGTTCCCCTCCGGGTTACCCATCATTTTAACGGATTACTTTAGTTTGCATAATTGCGAACATTGCATAAAACCTGGGGCTAACAAGCGTCCTGACATGCATCGTCTTCAACCTTCATGATTCAGTTGTAATTTAGTGGATATTCAATTCATGGATCAACATTTGCCATCTTACGGACCAGTATTGCAAATCACTGGACATGGTTTATGACCAGTCAGATTTTGTTGAAAGAAAATGCTCATGTCTTTAAGTTAAGGTGACACTTGATATTTACTCAACATTTGGGTAAAGCTTCAAAGGGTTATTTCTTTTTTGTCTGCCCGTTGTGCTCGAACGATGTGAACCACACTGTAGTTACTCACATATCCTCTTATTTTCCCTGACGTTACCGAGTGTAGAACCCTAGAGAGTGATTGTTATATCCATGAACAGTGACTCCTTCATGCTCCGCTGACTCTCGATTGCCAAGTAAAGAACTCTGGAGAGACATCAACGATTAGAGTCGATGTTTGCACCAAAGTGACTCAGTGTTGTGTCATGTGAAACAACGAGAGCAAATATAAACATTTACATGCATCATGTTATAGAGTAAATATGGTACATTTTACAAAGAAGATTGCCAAATACTTTTTTTGAACTCATGTTATTAGTGGGTCGCCACACTGGTCGACTGGTGAGCACATTGGCCTCACAGTGCAGAGGTGCACGGTTCGATTCTGGCTACGGCCTTCCCGTGTGGAGTTTGCATGTTCTCCCCGTGCCTGCGTGGGTTTTCTTCGGGTACTCCAGTTTCCTCCCACATTCCAAAAAACATGCGTGACAGGTTAATGGAAATACTCTAAATTGTCCCTAGGTGTGAGTGTGAGCGCAGATGGTTGTTCATCTCCGCGTGCCCTGCGATTGGCTGGCAACCAGTTCAGGGTGTCCCCCGCCTATTGTCCAGAAAACAGCTGGGATAGGCTCCAGCATGCCCCGCGACCCTTGTGATGATAAGCGGATTAGAAAATGGATGGATGGATGTCATTGATGGTTCTGTTGGTATAGTCTTGTCAGTTTTATTGTATGTCCCTTTTGTGTTCGCTTTGTGACAATAATTACTGGGATGATGCAATAGATTTTAAATTTTTTTTCTAAAAGTCCCCCCACAGCTCCATGCTGTAACTGTCGGTACACAAGTACTGTACGTACAGTATATTTTGTTCCATTTTTTTTCCTCACTCTTGAATGAGTCAAAAGTAAGAACAAATATGCAAGCCGTTTGCCAAATTGAGCACAATAGGCTCCCATAAAACCTCCGCTTATTACAATTGCATGTTTTTCCCTGTTGTGGCTTTGTTTTGTGAGGGCTCATTTGTGATGGCATTTATCTCGCTAAAGGACGCAAATACCTTGCTCTTGTCTGAAAGAAGAGTCATTTACAATCATCTACACTTACAAAACTGTATTTTACCATTACAATAAACACACACAATAGCATATATTTTCTTTGTTCATTTTTGTGCAGCAATTGAATAGGATGCGCAAGCTTCCAATGTTCTGAGAAATACGTGCCACATGCATCACCATCTGCGCTTGCTCTTTATGTAATAGATAATGAGGAGGATGCTGATAAATTTGACAATACACTCCTCTCTTCATTGCTAATCCTTTATCTTCAGTATTGTAATGATCACAATTGTGGGATATTATTTCTCATTCAGTGCCCAACAATGTTTGAACCATTGACAATTCAGAAGAGAAAGACCTCAGATTACTTAGGTGGAGCATTGAGGAGGATGATAGCTCTGCTCGGTGGCTGCTGAAAGAACGGCTCAGCGACGATTCCATTTTATTATTATACTTTTTTTTTGTTGCAGAAATTGCATGTATACAGGATGGTTCTACAAGCAAATGGAGATGCTTGCTTTTGACAAATAGTACATAAAGATGGCCTAACTAGCTACACACTTTTTAGGATGAAGACGGTCACAGATAATCTAATTGTAGCCAAATAAGTAATCACATATGTCAACATGAACATGCAAGGTTTTCATAAAACAGTCTATATGGTGCTTAAAAAGGGGAAGTTTGCATCACCCCCCCCCCCCCCCCCCCCAATGCCTTTTGTCATATTTGTTAAAGCTGACATGATACAATCCTGACAATAGTACACTAAATGTGAAGGTTAAATGTGAAGGAGAGAAGACTCTCCCTTTAACGGATTAAATTTGTACTCAGTACAATTTAAAAACATAAATACAAATTTTCTTATTAAGTTCAGATACACTCATCTGTCTTTTACCACGAGTATTGCAGTTCTCTGACACTCTGGCCCTTAATGAGACGAAAAATGACACCTTAAAATGATCTTCCCTGCCTCTGTCTTTTTATATGACTTGCTTTAATAAATTACTGTCTAATAAGAGCTTTTATGATCACAGCATATGTTGGCTTTTATAGGTGAAAATAACTGTCTTCTTAGATCCCCTACCTATTCTTAGCATGCGAATGAGACCAGCAGAGCTTACGAAATGGCATAGTTTCACAGTGTCTGCACAAGTACTTCTCATTTGCTTCGTTACGCCTCCCGCTTTCATTCTCTGTTTCACGATACACCTTCATAAGCACCATCCCCGTTCACCACTCTCCACTCCACTCTTGCCTGGAGAGACCCGCACTTGCATGCCAAGAGGCACCCTTCAACCCACAACAGCCCCCGACCCCCATCATCCACACACAGTCTTGTTTTTGAGTTCCTATTGAACTGTGACACACACCACTTGACAGGTGACACCGTACACTTGATGTTATCGGGTCCGGCCCAGAGATTTATCCTCTTGAGTGATGAGAGACTGTTACTGCATTGTTTATCTGCACTGCTGGGTGAATGTGGGGAAAACGACAGTGAGAGCGACGGTTCCTTTGTTGATTTTTGAGGCAAGATAGGGATCAAAATCCCAAATTGAAAGAAAATGAACAGGTGGGAGATTTGGCCACAATTTTACATCTGATCCAAGAGTGTGGCTTTCTTTTTAACACAACACAAAAGGGTTGTCCTTTTTTTTTTCTAACACAACACAAAAGGTATGACCTTTGTTTCTGCTAAAACTCAGCTAATTGAAAATCAAAAATCAGGGAAATCGAGGTAGCAAAACCAATACTATAAAAACAGGTTTTTTTTTGCCAAGGTATTGTAGTGTTGAGTATGCAGCATTCCGTTCTAGGTTTAGGACTTTCCTTTCCTTTCTTATCCAAGCAGGATGACCAAGAAGTACTTGGAGGAATGGTTCTTTGAATTCAACATTTTCTCGCGAAAGCTGACTTAATGCAACATTTAAAAGGCAACTAAATGCAAAAGTTTTCCAGCGGTATTTTGTATCTGCCCCCATTAATCTAAACACAGTATAATGATTGTTTTTTGTTTGGTTTTTTTACATACAGTATCTGGAATAGGATTTAGGCAGATTGAGCCATCCATTTTCATCCATCTCCGGGGGCTGCCATTTTTGCCAGCACCACCCTCTGCTGTCTTCTGAAATTGACGTCACAAGTGCCTTCGGGCTCACATCGCAAACGTCACGTCTCATATTTCTGGATTTTGTCACCTAGTCAATTGATGAAAATGAATAGATTAATCTACTTAAAGAGAAACAGTGGTTGACAATCTACTTAATTCATTACCCACAAACCTATTTAGAATTAATCAGAAAAAACATGTTTAGACTAGAGGGAGTACACCATTACTGCAAAGAAAACAATAATGAGTTTCGTTTCTCTTTAATCCACCTTTATCCTATAGATTACTCCTGACCAATGAGAGGAGGTTACCCTTCGTCCTTTCCAGCAGCAATATTTAAAGCAATAGGCCATGGACAAAGTGACCGACTCTACACAAAGACTCCAGAGTTCAGATGCAAAAGAAAAGAAATTACCTTAATTGTGATTCATTCATCTGAGTTTATGACGCAAAACAATGTATGAAGATAATACTAGACAAGTTATTTTCTGAGACCATAATTTACACCATGAGAAAAAAATGCCAACTTCATATTTCACAAAGTCTACTGGGAGCAATGAATTCCCCATCCATATAGGTATAGGCCACAGGTGTCAAAGTAAGGCCCGGGGGCCAGATCCGGCTTGCCACGTCATTTTATGTGGCCTGCGAAAGCAAACCATCTGTGTCAACTTCCATGATCCTTGCATACATTTTAGCGAAATCTCAAATTGTTATATGTAATAAATAACGGTGACATTTTGCAATAATTTTGTTACCCTGTTTACACTCACTTGAGCAATAATTGAAGAAATACTTGACTGATTTCAAAATTAGTGTGCCATCAAATTATTGTGTACAAGTAATAATACAATGGGCGGCCCGGTAGTCCAGTGGTTAGCACGTCGACTTCACAGTGCAGAGGTACCGGGTTCGATTCCAGCTCCGGCCTCCCTGTGTGGAGTTTTCATGTTCTCCCCGGGCCTGCGTGGGTTTTCTCCGGGTTTCCTCCCACATTCCAAAAACATGCATAGCAGGCTGATTGAACACTCTAAATTGTCCTTAGGTGTGAGTGCGGGCGTGCATGGTTGTTTGTCTCTGTGTGCCCTGCGATTGGCTGGCAACCAATTCGGGGTGTCCCCCGCCTACTGCCCAAGGATAGGCTCCAGCACCCCCCGTGACCCTAATGAGGATGAAGCGGTTCGGAAGATGAATGAAAGTAATAATACAATGTGATTAAAGATTTATTCGGTTTCACAACGGCCCGCCGAGGGAAGACGCAACTCCAAAGTGGCCTGTGACAGCAACCAGTTTGAACCCCCATGGTATAGCCTCTTAACTGATTCCCATTTTTGGTGACAGTCTAATTGCAAAAAATATGACAAGCACACATCGATCGAAAGGGCGCTTTTTTTGTAGTCCATCTTTGTAAAATGGTGTCTTCATGCTAGATGACGTCGGTTGACGTCGTTGAATTAATTTGAAACCGCGCTGCCTCTCCCGATGTTCGAAAGGGAGCACCTTTTCATCTCGTCTTGACCTGTGAAGGAAATTTGCTCTGAGTCTCAGAATATTTGACCTTCCGCAGAGGCCCTGTGTATGAAATTGCTTTACCGTGTCATTAAAAGCTTTTCTTTCACTCTTTCACATCTTTAATGCACACTCAAGTGAGATTTGTGCAACCTGAAAGGATAACGCAGAACAACATGGCTTAGTGTTACAATAAGTATTTATTAAAGTTAAAATATCTTGCGCACTGGTTAAAAATTAGACACTTCCTTCGACCATGAGCGCCTTGGGATGTAATGTTTTTAACATGATTGAAAATAAACACTCTTTAAATCCAACATTTTCACCCAACATTCTCTCATTGCAATCATATTAAAATGTCACATCCAAGTTACTTGGGCGGAGACAAATTTGACAGACAGGAAAACGTTTGAGAATGGAAATTGAAATCATGAATTTTCTT
Organism: Hippocampus guttulatus; assembly: GCF_054856545.1. Classification (NCBI taxonomy): domain Eukaryota; kingdom Metazoa; phylum Chordata; class Actinopteri; order Syngnathiformes; family Syngnathidae; genus Hippocampus; species Hippocampus guttulatus. Next base: position 16,433,226 of record NC_141263.1, read on the forward strand.
GAAATTTAGTTTGACTGCCTTGACCTGCTTCATTTTTTTTTAATTCTACATTCCTGTTTCTGAATTTGCCTTTTTAAAAATAGCAGCACACTTAACAGCTGGTGATCATTTTTGCTTGACCAAAGTATTCAGCTTTGAGCTGAACTGTATTTCACAGCATTTTATCATTTGCAAGACTCTAAGGACCCACAATTAAACACCAATTTGAAGCATTTGGAGACAAATGTGGCTTTTTCTCCCCCACATAAATTTTCAACCAAAAAAGGATTAATGGTCCTTTCTTGCCTCAATCCTAACTTTACGAAACATACAAACATGGATTTACAATACAAGCAGAGGACTGAAAATGTCAGACCGATGCATCAGTAAGAAAACATTAACAGTAAATACATATCTTCTTGTTTTAATCATTTACAAACCATACACTTTTTAATGTTTCACTTTTTTTCTTTTCCTTTTTTTTCCCGTCCATGCCATATGAGAATTGTGGATTACAAAAGTACCTGAACAAATTGCTTGTATACTAGCATGCATAGCTATTTGAGATTTACACCCTATTTACATACGTGAACTATGACGATAGGGATCTGCGAATGTTAGTTTACTTGTCTATGTTTCAGTTATGGTTTTTATATGGAGACCAAATGCGGTTTGTAGCGTACACCGTACACCCTACAGAACATGCACATTCATTAAAAGAGAATGTTTCGATGGCCTAAAAAACGTTTTAATCCTCTGTTGTTGCAAAAGGAATAGCTTAATTCTGTAACAGGCGATGGATGTGACCAATGCCACAACATTGCATAACATTTTTTTTTTTTTTTAATTTGTCTCTATTACACGCTGGTCTCTGTACACGGGGTACTTGGAAAAGTTAATTCATGATGTTAACTGTGCCGTGAAGGGAAAAGCAAATAGGAAAGAACATGCACAGCATCAGGGAAGGACATTAAGCTGAGGCCATATCTTTCTCCCTCTGTCTGTCCAGTGAAAACATCATGTAAGAAGACACATCACCATCCATCATCGCAGACAAACCGAGAGGGACTTTTAGTGGTGATCCGACCCCTGGCAGGTACACACCTCTGACACTCTATTCGTTTTTAACTATGGGAAATGCAATGCAAGAAAAAAAAGGCATTCTTTGGAAAGTTTTCTTTACAAAAGCAATGGAGGAAAGAGTTTTGTCATTTAATCAACAATAACAGGAAACTATATTACAGTGGGTTATATTGGTATGTACATTTAAGCATAGGTTACCATCTGGGTAAGCAAAGGAAGACATGGATATAGTTAGTCTGCAGACAGTGTTTATGATTCATGGCTGGGTCACCTCATGGGATATTGCAGTCACAAAAGATATTGCTCAGTAAGTAAGAAAAACATCAGTAACATATCCTCAGGTCTCCTCACAAGTACAGGTCCGTTGTCCACACTCAGCTTCTTGGAGAGGCAGTCCTGTTTCCTCACTTGAGGTCCATGAACACTCGATTTCACATAACCGCCTTTGATAAAGGAGGCAAGTGACTCCAGGAGCATATTAATGTGCTTTCCCATGAAGCTTATCTCAGACTGGGGTCACAGAGGCCAAGTGGCAAGAGGCTGATCGCCATTGCAATAAGGCCCTAGAAGCCGTTAGCGCAGATTACGACCCCTCTGACGATAACGGAGCCAGCCCAGGGCCTACTTTTTTGGAATAATCAAAGTCTTCATTCAAACCCATGTGGGAAATAATATCCACCTTTACAACAGTATAGGGCGTACTCAAATTAACCTCTGCTAACTGAGATGGGGGCCATTTTGATGTGATATGAGGAGGCGTAATTGTCGACCAGCAGCAGTTTTTACACTAAATACAGTCCACAATCCCAATGGCCCTGCCCTCTTCAATGAGACGGGGGTGTTTTAATGACATTTTAAATGGAGTGGAACACAAAAAGTGTTAAAAAGAAAAAAAAAGACATCCTGGATCGACAGTAGGGCCCCACCCCTCCACGTTTTGATGTAAATTGTTTCCGTTACATTTACATAATTCTACTTGCCAGCTATCATGATTGAAATTGAAACCAACTCCCCGGCTGTGAGAACAAAGCAATCCCAAGTCAAGTGTTAGTCGTATCGCATCACAAGTGTGCAAATGTATATTTCTTTTTGCAGTCCGCAACACTTTTTTGTCTGGTCCGTTGATGGTCTATTCATTAAGTGGACCACTTTGTTAGCATATGGTCGTCCCCTGCTGTCCTCCACTTTCTGCCGTGTCACAGAGGAGGAAGGGATACATGTATAACTGTCTTGATTGCTACAAACGTTTCACTACTCTTAAACTGAAGGATTACGCCTTGTTCACAGCAGGGAGAATAGCGTGCATCCGACCTTCTCCTCTTAAGCCATTTGCCTCATTCACATTGTGAATCATGAAGTCCAGCCAGCAGTTGTAACAGCCTCTGATACCTCCGTCTGAATAGGAGCAAAGCGTCTTTGCATGGCTTTAAATAAGCCAGTCTCAGCTGCCAGCAAGTCCATTTGATATTTTTTAAATACATTAGCTTCATCAATTGTGCTTTAAAGCATGCAAATAGCATAGTAAATCAACCCTGTCAGAAAGCAGACTATAACAGCTAAACATTGCGGGGTGGAACACCACCTGTCTACACCTTCTGGCCATTTATTTATTTCAACAGCAAGATTGTACATATTCACAAATGCCTCTCTTTCTTGCTTTGAAGAAAGTCAATATGTTTTGTCCTTGATATTGTCGGATTCCTTTATAGGGCTTCACAAAAAAAGTTGAAAGCATCTGCTTTGCGCCCCTTTAACTATTCAGAGGCTAAAGATTTAGTTTACAGCATTTAATCAATGGCGTGACTCGCAGGTCCGTTCATTTTTTTTTTTTTTTTTGTTAATCCGATTCTCCATATTCCTCCTTAAATCTTCTTGGGCGACGACATCTCAGTGAACGGCTTGATGGCGAACGGTTCATAACAAGGCCGAAGCGTATGCGCTGGCCAAAAATAAGGAGGGAGGATGGGCTTTAAATGCCCTAATATTCATCCCTGTCATTAGCTGTACAGTATGGTCTAAGGCGGGATGCTCAGTCTTAGCCGCTTCATACAACTAATCTAGTGTCTGTCTGGCTCTCGTCTGTTTATATCATGACATCTTGACAAAGTGAATATTTCTATCAGCAACGCAATACTGTATACAGTCAATTGTCTGTCAACACACGTGCATCGCTTCCGAAGAGTAGTTTTTTTCACCCAAGGATGGTGGTTAAAAGCAGAGCAATTACCATTAGTTGTCTCACTGTAATCCTCTCACCTTTGACCCCACTAGCCCAAACATGTCTGGCTTGAGGTCACTGTTAATTGTGACACCCCACCAGCCATCAGACACTTTGCGTCCGTGTGACAGACAACACATTTTCGTTACGATGCAAGGTTGTGGTTTTACAATTATTCTTGATCGCAAGTGAAACAAATATAATTTTGTTTTAAATCCACCAGAGGCTTTCTTGTGGTCTTGAATTTTAGCACTTGTTCTGTTACTTATCCTCTCCATTAAAAGTTGTTTTTAATGATTGCCCCGCCCCTGTGAATCAGTTTCCATGGTCCATAAAGCCAGTGGTGTCATTGATGGGGTGTTTAGTCGGATAGACACATACTTTCCAACGAGTTGAATGAATAGGTAAGATGTTAATCAATCCATTAAAGGCCACATAAGTTAATTAGCTGACAGTGCACTAGGGTAGACAATATCCTTCATCCTGACTGACACTTATGGACTTCCAGCACGGAAATGTGCAGCTACAACGTTAATCAGTAAACTCATCTTTAGTAAATATGATTACACTTGGGCTGGTCTGATGGGAAGATGAATCGATTAGTTTATTTACTGGTAGTTAATAATTATATAAATTGTGTTGAAAATGAGAGCGTATAAATGCTAAACAATAGGAGAAACATCTCATTAAGAGATGGGTGGAAAAGCTGATTCAGTGGAGCACAAAGGAGTGAAAAGTAGACTTGTGGTTGACTCTACATCCATAGTTGCCTATCATTTACATGCCAACAGAACCCCCTTCACACCCGCATATCCATCATGTTAATATACCTACAACATGGCCAACTGGGTAATATATCTTTGACCTGTGATTACGCTAACAGCTTATTGTTTGCACACTGAACAATCCCATTATGTCAACGATCTGTTTACATACTGTACCGCCTCGCTCTCTAGATTAGTCTGTGTGCGTCCAAGCGTGTGTGTCTGGCCGCGAAAATGACTGATTTTTCTGAGTTTGTGTGCTCATACTATATTTTGTTCTGCATATTGTTCGCTCTACCTCTTTTGAATGTTGGCATACATCTTCATCCTGGCAGGGTCTTGGTTCGGCAATTCTGCCCAATGGTCACGTCAGGAACCTTCTGCAGATACTGTATTTTAAAAGGCATTGTCTTTAATTCACCCTTTCGTGCACCACTAACGATAACCTGATAGCATGATAAGCTGTCCACTGGAGTGACCGCCGTCCCTGAAAGTGTTAAAGAGTGGTAGGAAAAGCAGAGCATTGTAGTTTGGGAATCATATATGTAACCTCAACTCCAAGCATCTGGTTGAGCCGATGGCAGTGCTAATTAGCACAAAGTAAACGTCAAGCAGGACATGGTCATGACAGCCCTAGATTATTAGCAGCAGAATATGCTCGCAAAAAAGGTAAATGAGGGGAGTTGAGCTCTTCAATGTTGCTGTTGATCGCAAACCATTACCTTTAAGGGCAAATGGACCAAAAGTGCACTCGACCAAATGTTGGATACTTTCAGAACTTCTACTTCGGTTATGGACTTGTCTGGCAGCGTTTCGACTCGCTGAGATGTACAAATCCCTTTGACGTTGGATGAATAGACAGCTGCTGGCAGGATGCCCTGAACCACTTTGTGAGCTGCCATTTAATTGGCGCGCCCCAGTTCGCTTTGCCTTCTTCTCTTCCCCCACCCACGCACACTGTGACCAGGTTGTGTGGAACATCAAAAGTGAGGTTACGTCTTCTTTAAAAAAAAGGTTTAAGAGTTATGGACTCTGCTGCTGCCTATTCGCCTGCGTAGCAACATTCACTATTGGAATAGGTGAGCTGAAACTACATGAGTTGTGTTACTTGTGATGAGACCTACGGTATGTCGTGATCAAGTTCCAACACAACATGCAGCATCTCTGGCTATACATTGTGGAAATACTGTACATATATACAGTGGTATATTTGAGCAGTGCCGTGTTTTGGTTGTGAACCGCTTAGCCGTGCTAGCTTATTTCATTGAGCGTCCAAGTGAACACTTGTTTTATTTCCTCTAGTCAAATGTCCGCTTGTAGCATCCAACAATGAGCATGGTTCTCCTCGCGTCATGCAGCAGGGAAGCAGATTGAAGGAGTCGGAAATAAGTGACAGACGCCTCTGTGCAGATCACTCACTGAGAGGTAGGGGCTGTTATATGGTGGACCTGCAGTGTTCAGGTTCCCTGTTGACCGTGTAAAGGCTGTCTTTCGTTCCCACTGAGGTTGTCTGTCCACTGGTTTGGTATTTGATCTGTCAGGCCATTTTGGTTATCATAATGGTCCATAGAGGACAGAGGTGTCCTCATTGACATTACAATCGAGGAGGTGTTCTTTGCCCCATTTATTAGGTCAGAATGAGAGCACCGACATCCATGCAAAGAAAAAAGTTGCCACCTAAACGACGAGTTGGGGCAGGAATGATGGAAACATCTGAATCACACCAGCATGAAGAAACTTTTTCCAAGCCATGTTGAACACTTGAAACACAGACATTTCCCTTTCACCGCGGTTTCATTTTTACTGGTAGAAATTGTTTGTGATTTTACCTTGTAACGTCACAAAAGCGTATCTACAAATAGTTTTACCTCGATGTAAGATCTTAATGCAGTCTAGCAAAAAAGACATAATAGTGCTCCCCCCCCCCCCACTCCTGCCCCGAGTGTTTGTATTAGAAAACAAGTTAAAGTTTTGTCGGAAATCATTTCTAAAATATCCACATATGAATGTTGCGATCTACAATATGGTACTGAAGAACTGCCGTGATCCACTATGCAGTGTATAGTGTTTCATGCTTTTCTCTTCATTCGTCTCTATTTACATGTACTAAAGAGAATACTGAAGGGGGAAGACCAGGCCAGGAATAATTAGAAGCAACTTTTGCTTTTTTTTTTTTTTTTTTTACAGTCCCAATAAGCTGACGAGAAATGATACTGGAAATGATAATTACATGGTGTCTGGAACGAGAAGGATAGTGGCTTCATTTGGAAAATGGTGGGCCATGAGGACTATACACAGTCATGAAGGTTTATGGGATGGTGAGAACGACTTGGTATGCGGCCCGCATTAGGAGTGTGGGTACGGTTTTATTATGATCTATTTACAGAAGCATGCATTAGTGAGGTTCCTGCCGAAAGGAAAATAGTCCTCCTGATGTCACTGTCTCTTGAGTGTCGTCTTCCCCCCCCCCCCCACCCATTTTTCAGGTTTTGTAGAAAAAAAAGCTGGAAGCAAAATATCAGGGAAGAGTCAAAAGTAGCAATTTGGAGGGCTATCAGCCAGTCTGTCTTCCGTCCCCCTGGCGAAGACATTTTTGAATGTTGTGCTTTGTTGGTGTCTTCATGCGATTGGCCAGCCGCTCTGATGTCCTCACTGCTCACTTGTGGAGTTGTCTGAAAAAGAAGTAAGAAGGGAGAGGGTGGGAACACACAGAAAAAAAGAAAAGTGTAGTTACTAAGTGTGATTCAGGCAACCACATTCTCACACACGCGTTGTCGTGCTTCCATACAATCGCCATAATGTTGAGTATGAGAAACTGAAGACCGCATTACGAGCTGTATGGTACATTTGTCTCAGCCCTCCAGGAATTATGGTGACATACAGTGAGTCACAGTCACATTATATATGGGGTGGGGAGGGCTCTGCTGTCGCCGATGCCAATGTAAAAAACAAAGGCAGAGTGACCACCCTGTGAGTGTACACGGTGAGCCCACTTGGCAGAGATGCAGAGCGACAGTGTCGTCTGCACGGGGGTTGACTCTTCATTCAGCTTCAATTAAGGCCAAAGGTAGACGAGCGATCTTAACATCGGCGCTACTCTAAGGTGTCCGTGTAGCATGTTAAGTTTTGTTTGTTGTGTTTTAAGCTGCACGTATGCAGTACGTAAATGTTTATGAAAAACACAAAAGAGCCATTTAATATTCACTGCTTATTTGTGGCACACTGACAATGATGTTTCTCAGTGCTTGTAACCTTTGACACTGTTCCTTGCTATCAATGCCTGGTGTTCATATTCAGACGGTCTTTCCAGCTTGGCGGAGGTTACGCTTTATCTAAGTGTTTGTTGTGTCATAGATCCAGTCATATCAATTGCCTCTCTCCACGTGGCAATCCCACTTCAAACCACGAATTGCTACAAGCACTCCATCGCTGCATTGTCCACCTTTTGCACAGCAGAGAGCCAATAACCTCACCGCAGAGATCACAACTATTGCCCTGGGCATGCTACATCCACTCTGAGAGGAAAAGCAGCAGTCAGGACTCCGCAGCTCCTCAAGAGTCAATGTGGTCCCAGGGTGTGTGATAACAGAGTATGTGATGGGAATGCAGGGCCATTTGGACCTGCAAAGCCAGGTGTTAGCACTTCAGCTCACCGCCTCATCAATAATTGACAGATGCAAACCAATCAGAACAATTTGCTCCCCGCAGCGAAGTGCTAGAGCAGCCTAACATTGGTGAATCATTAATGAGGCAATTAGCAGAAATGGTTAGACAGTTCGCCCTCACTGGCGACGCTCTTGGGACGCAACGGCGACAAGTCTCCTCATATGGGCACTGTGGATGATGGAGTGATGTGCAGACCGACGCAAGCTGAAGCACAAGATTGCTTCAAGACTGAGCCAAGCGAGCCATCTTCGACTGCAAGCGTAACTTGCGGTGGTGCCAGTTCTCCATCTGTTGACCACAGCTCAGAGCGCCAATAATGGGAACAAACCCAATTGGCTAATACCATGGGAGATTGACCTTTATTGGCGGTTGTTACCATTGCACAGACCAGCAGATGCCGTCTCCTGGGTGATTCAAGTGTGGGAGAGCCTTTATGGACATGGATAAAATCGACCTCAGTGACATCACTCAAACATGGAGGGGAGAAAACAACAAGAACAATAACAGCAAAGATGACGATTGCCTTTGAAGAGCAGAGATCCCGGACTGTTGTTTGAGTGGAAAATCAAAGACTCAAGGGAGCTCCTCACAAAGCCTCATCGTTCGACCATATTGGAACCATTTTATAGTTTATCAATGCTCCTCTGCCCGCTTTCTCAGCCATTGGGACGAGTACACGCTCAATTAAACCAGCAACCTTGATCTCAGGAAGAAACCGTAAAAATGCAAATTGCTCTAAGGATATTTTAGCGGAATCACAGGCTCTTGCTTAAACGTTAAAAAATAAATAAATAATACTGCATAGAGTTTACACAATTTTATTTTATCATGGTTGCATTCATAAAAAAAATCTGGATCCAGATACTGTACATTTTATTAAGTAGATATATAATGTTCTTAAATGTATCTGTATTCAGATTATTTTATTTTGTGCAACCACATGACAAAATAAAATTAAGTAGATTAAAAAACAAATCTTTTGTCAGTGTAATAACAGTGTAACAACATAAATATGGCTTGTAAATTTGACACGCCATATAAAAGAGTGTTGTGCCCTATGAGTGGCTGGAGATTCATCCAGTAGATACCACACCTCTCGCCCAAAGTCATCTAGGATAGGACATTCCTCCTTGGTACATGCGGTATATAAAAAGAAAAGAAAAAGAAAAAAAGAGGGTGGGTGGATAGATGAGTGTCTTTTGAGTTTGGGCTTTTCTTCATTGTTTATTTTTTTAATAATCTTCAATTATGTGAAGTTGGTTGTTGAATCATGCCTTCCAAGAAGGTCAAAATGAAGGTCTACTACTTGGTTGCAGCAATAGTGGAACTGTTGATTCACTTTTAATGACACCGGAAGAAAAACTGGCGTGTTGTATTTTCTCAATTTTATTTCGTCAATTGGTTGCACAAAATAAAATCATCTGGATGCAGAAACATTTTTGAAGTAAATGCATAGTCTGTATTTTTCCAGCTACATTAGAAAAAGTCGACGTAGAGTCTACTAAAAAAAAAATGTTAATAAGATGACTTTATTTGGTGCTACAACTTTACCAAATAAATTCGAGTCAATTCATCAAAACTTTTTTGGTGAAGTTTGTCCAACATTATATCAGCTTGGAGGAGTTGCGCAACATCTACAGAGACCTCCAGTGGAAGACAACCAACTACTGTGTGTATATGCTCAATGCCGGCATCAAAACAGGAGTTCAGAGAGAGATTATCCTCTCATATTGAAATATTTTAATCACTTTTCTGTTGTCTTTGCATTTTATGAATGACTTTGAAACCCAGCCGCACATCATTGATAAGAAGCTTGGTCAGGCTGTATTGCTGATATTGACACGTGTATTTTTAATGGTTGCTATCCACTTTTATAGCCCTCTCCGGATGTCATCGGGGAAAACAGGAAATTTGGTGGATGGCTTGAGAGAGTCATAACCCCGGCGCATTTGTGTTTTGAGATTAACATGTTATTAAGATTGTAAATCCATTTTTATTAAACAGGAGCGCAAAACAAAGGAGCGCTGAAGTTTGTCATAACGCTTTTCGGTAGCCACCCACTGAAGCATGTCTTTGCGATAGGTGATGATGACTTATTTAGCTACCTTGAGAAATCAGTCACACCTGAAGTGTATACCGTGATTAGTGTTCAAATTTGGGGGTTTTTTTTTGTTGTTTTTTTCATTTTAAAGATGCAAGTGCATTGAATCGAGCCAAACCGAATTGTTCTACTTGTATAGAATATATCGCGATACCTATCGATTCTTTTTATTTATGGGAGAGAAATATATTTTAGGGCGGCCCGGTGGGCCAGTGGTTAGCACGTCGACCTCACAGTGCAGAGGTTGTGGGTTCGATCCCGGCTCCGGCCTTCCTGTGCATACATTCCAGGTACATTCCATCCTGTAGACTTGGGCCCCCTGTCTCCTTATCTTGAGTCAACAGTCTCAAACTTGGGCCTTAAACTGGACAGTGATTTCAAACTCGATCGGCAAATTGGTGCCGTTGTTAAATCCAGCTTCTTTCACCTTAGACAGCTGGCCAAAATAAAACCTCTCCTCTCACATGAACACTTTGAGACAGTAATTCATGCCTTTGTCACATCCCGGCTCGATTACTGCAATGCCCTTTACTTTGGAGTCAGCCAGTCCTCCATTAAGCGCCTTCAGCTGGTCCAGAATGCCGCTGCTCGCCTCTTGACTGGTACTCGTAAGAGGGAGCACATAACTCCTACTCTGGCATCCCTTCACTGGCTCCCCATTCATTTTAGAGTTATTTTCAAGATCCTCTTATTTGTTTTCAAATCTCGGAATAATCTCGCGCCACCTTACCTCTCTGAGCTCATCCGCCCCTACACACCTGCCCGGCGCCTCAGGTCTGTGGACCAGACTTTATTAGAAGTACCAAGAACTAAACTGAGGCTCAGAGGGGATCGAGCCTTTTCTGTTGCTGGTCCCTCTCTCTGGAATGACCTCCCACTGAACATTCGGCAAGCCTCCTCGCTGCCCATCTTCAAAACCCTCCTCAAAACCCACTTGTATTCTTTGGCATTCGACTCAGCATGACTTAGATTTGTTCTTGGTGTTACTGTTTAGTGCTTTCTACCGCCTTTATTACCGATTTGTCTTACTGTTTATTGTGCATGTTAAATTGCTCCATGTACAGCACTTTGTATGCAGCGATGGCTGTTTGAAAGTGCTCTATAAATCCTGTTGACTTGACTTGACTGTGTGAAGTTTGCATGTTCTCCCCGGGTCTGCCTGGGTTTTCTCCGGGTACTCCGGTTTCCTCCCACATTCCAAAAACATGCATGGCAGGCCGATTGAAGCCTCTAAATTGTCCCTAGATGTGATTGTGAGTGCAGATGGTTGTTCGTCTCTGTGTGCCCTGTGATTGGCTGGCAACCAGTTCAGGGTGTGCCCCACCTACTGCCCGAAGACGGCTGGGATAGGCTCCAGCACCCCCCGTGACCCTTGTGAGGATAAAACGGATTGGAAAATGGATATAATATATCTTAGAAGTAAATGGTACTGACAAGTTCATTCAAATGTCTTTAAAAAGACAACAAAAAAATAATATCATCATACCCACATCATATCATATCGAATCGAATCGAAACGTAATCCCACTGAGTCCAGCTGGATCAAATCTTCCCACAAATCAAACCGTCCTTGAATCTTTCCCACCCCACCTCTCAAAAACAGTACAGGACAGTCTTTTGTGGAGAGATGGGCCCCCTAACCGTTACACACAGACACTCCACCCGCTTCCTTTTCAGTTTTTTCCTTTTATTTATTTTTATTTTTTTACCCTCTCGACCCCACGCCCAACTTTAAGCTTTTGTAAACTGCTTTGATAAAAGAAGAGATACTAACAACCTCTCACACCAACAAACTCCACCCTCCATATTTCCCAGCATTTACTCGAGGAGAAAAAGGAGGAGTCATGTACAAGCTTTAATAGCCTTTTTATTGTTTGCATTTGACTCAACAAATGCACCGCTGAATCAAACATTGGGGTTGACCTCAACCATGCATTGAAAATGAAGTTCTGAACCAGTGGCTTCATAATTAATGCTGAGCACCAAGAGCATGTGGGCAAACGGTTTTGACTCTTTCGCTGATGCTTTATCTTGTATTGATAATTTTTCATCCAACAAGCCTGCAAAGTCTTGATCTGTGAAAGATGGAAAAACGCGTCAGGGATATTGGAAATCTAATGCAATTTTACAGGAAGTGGAAGCTCCATGGTTTCATTGACAGCCATAATGGGAAGATGAAAACAACGGAAACATGTTTGGCGAGATGATTTATACACTCCTTGTTTTTTTTTTTTTTTTTTTTTTAAACAAAGTGAATAGCTGTGTTGGCATAAAATACTATACTACACACACACAGCCCTTGTACATTTGAATACACACTATTTCATGATTTTCCCAGCAACTTCAGGGCCGTGTCACTCGAATAAGGCCAATCTTCGCTTCGGCACAAAATCGGTTTCGTATTTCTTTCCACAAATAAATAAAAATCAGGAAATAAAAGGACGGGAATAATAATGAAATGGGAAAAGTGAATCAAAATCGAAGAACGATAACATGAAAGATTGAATCAAATGTAGATGTGCAATAAATACATATTCGGTATCGATTAATTAAATACGTTTATTCCTAAACTTCACTGTTAAAATTAGTAAGAGTTTTCCATTTCTTGGTAATTTCACATATGTTTGCCACAGATCCTTAGATGCAAATATTTCTACTAGTTCAACTCCATCCTTGGTTCTTTTGTTGTCTGCTCAAATAGCCCGCTTTTACAGAATTAAAAAAAAAAAAGATACTCGAAATTTCCTTGACATAGTGCAAACTTTTGTTGGTTCCTGTTTTTGCACCTCTGTGTTAATGGAAATCCTTTTTAAAATGCCACTGGTGTGCGAAATTCAGAACGTGACTAAGTAAAAAGTCACATTTTCATAGGAAACGCTAACCACAGTTACTAGACCATGACCCAACGTAAAGTTTATGCTTCTGTGGTAATATGTATCTGTCATGTTTAATGCCCAAATATTATTGTTTTCAACTCACATAAAAATGTTTTCATTGAAAATGCAAAGCACTTTATTATGTTTGAATTATGTCACATTGTCCCTATTTACATGCACAGCTGGAAAGAAAAGTTTGAGTGGATCAATGTTTTGTTTACATTGAGTTCTCCGAGAGGCAGTTTGAAATTTTTCTTACTTGTTCAAAATGGTAAAAGAAGCCACTGAATTTGAAAGAGTGCACAAAAACAATTTGTGATGCTTGATGGGCAATAATATGTTTGTTTGGTCCAAATAATGTCCAAACTTGAGTCATTATATTCTTCAGGCTCCTCAAAAAAAAAAAAAAAAAATCATTGTGATCCTTAGTTCAGATAAGCACAGTTTTACAGGCCAGCGGGTCAAGTGGGTTGAGACTCAGCGCAGCACTGTGGAAAGTCGTCATCATCATTTCTTTCATCGCTGAGTAAAAAGACCTGCGGTGGAAACTCTCATCAGATACACTGCACCCACATCATCATTCATCACTTATAGATAATAAAATGTGTACGTCATGATGGACCGCTAAGGAAAATCTCGATCAATTGAAATGGGTTTTAACTAGTTAGTATACGTTTAAGTTTTTGACTTTGGAGAGACCCAGTATGGAGGCGCCGTGCACATCTTGACACAAAGCAAGCAGCGGTTTCTTCATGGAGTGTGTCACAACTCTGACCTTGAAGAGGCGTGAATGTGACTAAACTCGGAACAGCAAACTATCCAAAAAAAAACAAACATTCTTGTGATGTCTCGGCTGCGTATTTTGAAGAATGACATTTCAAAATCACTAACATTATGAAAACATTGTTGGGATATATTTCATTGTGTTTAATTCCGCTAAAATGTAAATGATGATTATTAGATTTTGAAAGCGTACACGTTAAGAGTAGTTTGCAACAAGTGCACACACACACACACACACACACACACACACACACACACACACACACACACACACACGCGCAGGGTTTGCGTGTGCGTGCATATACGTTATTGAAAACGTCTTGGTGTCTCGCAGTGGAGGAAAAGTGACAAATGCGACCGAAAGTGGGGATGTGACATTTCGAGCGGGCATTTGAAAAGCTCAATGGATCATCTGTCAGCTTTAAATAAGAACAGGTTGAGCGAGACGGACAAAGACGAGGTGTTCAAAGGAAACAGGAGAAAAATGAAACTCGGGCTGCGACGAGCGTGTCTGTGATATACCGTATCCCCCATGAAGCCCCGTGACTGCTCTGAGCCTGTGGCCGGACACGATCAATAACCTGAGCGTATCTCCTTATGCGATGCATTGAACAGTGCACGCTATTTTTATATGGCGGCACTTCAAAAAGAAATAAGGGAGACTCGCTCAAATAACCAGATTACACTTCATCCATTCCTTCTCTGATTGGCACATTCCATCCATCTTTTAAGGTCGTGTCTTTTTCACCTGCAAATCAACGAGTGGCGGTCACAGACCAAGCGAGTGTCGTCACGTGTGGGTTAAACGCTGGCGGCCTGTCCTCGTCTTCCAGGGTCCCGTAATGTTCGCCCCTGGGGATCAATACCCATCAGCCTGCTAAAACAAATACATTTATCAAAGCCTGATAGGTGTGCGCTGTACCTCGTAGCAACAGCGTGTTACATCAGATTGCAGGCCCAGATACGGAGGAGCATCCAGCAGCTGGAGACGCTCCTGCCAGACTGCGCTCTGGCGTTTCTGTTAAACTGCTTGCATAACACGCAGCGTTGTTTTTGAGCAAAATGATGACAGGTATTATGGCTCCCATTGGCAAAAAAAAAAAAAAAAAAAAGGGCTGATCTTTCTCCATGTTTTCAATCAAGTCAGCTTTGTGGCATTTATAATTTCATCCGAGCGAAATGTTCCTTATGTCCACCCTCTGCTGCAGATAAAGAACAGGCGTTTGAGTAATTACGGTGCATTATCGCCAAGGAACATTTCATTGCCGCGTTTTAAACTGTGTAGCGAGCAGTGACAAACGAAGGACCATTTTAATTCCTATCAGGAGGGAAAACACATTGCTGGAACCAATGAAGTCAACTCTCACATTCTGCCTCTGACTGAGACCATCTGGACCAAATAATTTTTTTTTCCCCTTTGAATCAACATCTGTTGAAAATTACACAAGCGACACTTAATCTCGATATGGTCCTCCCTTTTATTTTTGCATTTGCTCTAAAGTCAACTGTGTTTGTTGTGCACTTTAATTTTTTATGGCAGATTTGATCACAGAAAAAAGAAGGGCATTCAGCCGTGCGTAGCCTTCTGCCATGGAAAGAAAAAAATAAAAATCAATTCTCCAGCACCTTGAATCTGAAGTCATTTCAAAACCTTTTCCACTATTAATGTGACCTATACCCTGTACAACTCAACTGGGCGGGGGGGCATTTGCAATAGTAAATAAGAATACAGAGATCAGGTGGTTGTCAGGCTTCTGCTGCTCTAGATTGCAGACTAATAAAATAAAATAGAATGTCAGGACAAGCCTCCAAGAACATCTGACGCTTATCTGAGGCTACTCAGGACTTCACCTGGTGGCTGGGATGTGATGGCTCCCATTTTCCTCAGGTTCATGTGACTGGGTAATTTTCAACAGTTATTTTTATTCACCATCTTATTATTTTATTTTTTCATTGAGTTGTAAAAGTTATATTACTGGTAGAAAACATTTTAAAATAATTTATCTTGGTTCGTTTATTTATTTCTTTAATGGGTATTATAAAATCCTTGCATTTGAACAGGGTTGTGTAAACTTTTTTTCAATAATGTTAAAATATTACTTGAATTATTGCATGGGCAGTTACTAAATGTGCTCATTGTTGACCATTTGGAATCTGGAACAAGTCCTTCAAAATATCCTGACTTGCAATGGGAAATTTAGTTCAGAAAGAACAACTTCAACAAAGTCAACCAGCACCATGAAGAGGATTATCTCCCTCTTTGGAGATTCCACTGTAAACTTTGATCAAGAATCAAGTGTAGGACAAATCCATTTGAATGAAAATTATCGGTCACAGGGGTCAGACTCAAGGCCCGGGGGCTAGATCCGGCCCGCCACGTCATTTTACGTGGCTCGCGGAAGCAAATAGATCATGTCAACTTGCATGATGCTGGCGAAAATCTCGACCAAAATTTAAAAAAACAAATCACATGTAATAAATAAGAGATGTATTGTAAGCATTTTCTGGGAACCTAATCCCTCATTACAGTAACTTAATCAATCGTTCAATAAACCGCAATTGACTTTTTTAATTTGGTTTCAGTCATGACGTATCTCCAAGGGAAACGGTAACTAAAATGTGGCCCACGACAACAATGAGTTTGACACCCCTGCTATAGGTCCTACCACATAATAACAATAACGACTTTTTCTTGGCCCAACCACACTTCTCTGAAGTTTCACGCAAATTATTTGAGCAACCTTTTGTGTAATTTATTTGACAAAAAAAAATGCTATAAACTTTACCTTTCTGGTAGTGATGGCAATCCACTACGTGTTTTCTGTCGTTCCCAACATCTTCCCTCCTCCTTCTTGTCCTCTCCCTCTCGCTCTCTCTCTTGCCCGCGTGATCGACGGCCTGACCGTGTCTGTCAATCTGTCAGCAGCTGACAGTTTTACAACATATACACTATAGGGATGGTACCATCACTCAGTAACGATTGAGCTCTGCTCTGAAATCTAAATACAGAGTGAAGGAGATGTAAAGGAGCAAATAAACGAGATAGAAAAATAGCGTTTGTGTCAAAAAGAAAGAAAAAAAGCAGGCAGCCAAGATCGAAGAGGTCAGCATGTGCATCCCGGTTTTACATTGGAATGTATCATGTCAGTTTTTCAACATTGTCAGAATGTTTTGAGCTAACATTTCCACCTATGAAGGTGGAATCATTGGTCTTGTGTCTTTCCGCTGGCCGGTGAATAATTTATTCCATTGCAGTGGTGACACTTAACGTAATCGCGAGCTACAATTACAGAGGAACAGAAATATTAGACTCGATCCGACCCAATGGAGCAAAAGATCTGGCCGTAGCTTGTTAATTTATTGTGCTGTTTTGCTCTTATTTATTACATTGGGAAGTGTACAGTGGGAGGACTTTTCAATGATTGACTGGACACTTTGTTTTCCACCTGCAAGTTTGAGCGTGCACCAATCCTGATGTCACATGTTCCCCATATTCTTATTGGAATTACTGTAACTGATATTTAGTGTGTAACAAAAAAGTAACAACATTTTTTGTTATTCTGGAATGACTAAAGCACACTGTG
The DNA here is from genome assembly GCF_054856545.1 of Hippocampus guttulatus. Classification (NCBI taxonomy): domain Eukaryota; kingdom Metazoa; phylum Chordata; class Actinopteri; order Syngnathiformes; family Syngnathidae; genus Hippocampus; species Hippocampus guttulatus. The sequence goes on from NC_141263.1 coordinate 16,450,280, forward strand.
TACATTCTGCTTTATTTAATTGGATACCAAACAAACGCTTTAGTACTCTGTAACATGGCCTGATTGTTTTCAATGCAATTTTCACCTGGGTTAGGGATTGCTTTTCAAAAAGAATTTTAAATGCGTTTGAATTCGACGTGAGCATAGATTAATGAATATGTGTAATATATGTGAAATGAATCACAAACTGAAGTCTCCCCTTGAAACCAGGAGGCAAACGCTGTGCCGAGGAGAGCGGGAAAGGAGCAAATCTGCCACTCTGTTTGCAGCGAACAGAAACAGAAGCATCCTGCCACCCCGCACTGTCATATGGGAGGCAGGTTCCCGCAAACACATGCTTAATGACTCGATTTATTCACTCTTTCACCATCTCTTCATTTTTTCCGCTCTCCTTTTGCCAACTGATTAAACCGGACGCACTTCCGGCTCTCGCTTTTCAACAAAACGTGCAAACTCTTATTGAATCGGGGAAATAAGTCCCTTCCCAGATTTCCAAGTCATGTTCTAAAGTAGTTCTCCATGATAAGGACAAATTATTTTAATATCTTTTTTTTTTTCTTGTGCCATTCATGCCACTCCGTCGAATGTTGTTCAAGCATCGATCGTACAGTTGCGCTGGAAGGTCTCTCAAATGTTGTATTCTCAAATCCATACTGACAGGTGATGACATGATGGAGGTCGGACTGCACAATTAATTGTGTCTACTTCCCTTTCTCTTCTCCTTCGTCTCGTTGTCCAATCACTCTCTGCCTTATACGTTTTGCTCCCCCATCACTTTCTCCACTCGGCGCTGCGATGTGTTGAGCGCGAGATGTCAGATTATTTCCCAGCAGACACTGCGCAGTGTGACAGAGGACTGGAGCATTATATCACTAGATGACACCTCCTCTGCCTCGAACACCCCCCCCCCCCCCCCCCCGCTCTCCACCACACCGCCCCGCAGACAACATCAAATATCGCGGGCCCTTTTGATCATTTAAAAGGCTTGTATTAGGAGAAGAGCCGGTGCTTAAACAAAAGCAAACACACTGTTTCATCTGTCACATTTGTCAGTGGGCCATATGTGCGGTGTGAGAATTTTTCTGTCAGAAAGGCCCTAAACCACATAATGTCACGTGTGGGACACCAAAACCTCTCGATTATAACTGGCAACCTGTATTATTGAGTAAGACATGTTATTTTACTGTGAAACATTAAACAGGCCACAACATTGAATACAATTGCACTAATGAGAGCCAATGCAAGGGCAGCAAAAACTAGAAATACATTTCTTCTTTTTTTTTCTGGTGATTTTATATTTATCAGTTTGTCAGGGCAACCCTTGTGCTATTACAAAAAAATACACACATTTAGTGTTTTGGATTGTGAAACATCAAGTCCAGTTTGGAATTCAGCGGCTCTGCTTATTGTGTCCACTCTCCCCCTCCAGACCAATAACTCCAAAGTCTTTGCTTCCTAAGCGTACATGGCAGCATAGCACAAAACACAATATTGAGTCTGCACCAGGGATTCATACTGCAGCCTCTCGCAGGATTTATGGAATGTTAAGAAAGAAAGAGGAAGACAAACAAATAATGCTTACCAAAGTGATGACCTCAATAAAAGAAATCATCGTGCTTTTAGTAGTGTGGCAATTATTATTGTGTTCCTCATCACATAATGACTTGGAACAATGTCGTTAATGGTATTATTGGCTGGCCCCCAGAATAGGGTGTGTAAGCTTGATGAAGCTTCTTTTTTTTTTTTTTTATAATCCATAATTCACTCCAATGCATATTTGTTTTGATCTGTGTGTTGTAAGTTTAAGTTTGTTGTTTTATTTATTTATTTTGTGATGACTGATTGGTGTCAGGGCGGCCCGGTTGTCGACTGGTTGGCGCGTGGGCCTCACAGTGCAGAGGTGCAGGGTTCGATCCCAGCTCCGCCCTTCCTATGTGGAGTTTGCATGTTCTCCCCGGGCCTGCGTGGGTTTTCTGCGGGTACTCCGGCTTCCTCCCACATTCCAAATACATGTGTGGCAGGCTCGTGGGATACTCTAAATTGTCCCTCGGTATGAGTGTGGGTGCAGATGGTTATTCGTCAATGTGTGCCTTGCGATTGGCTGGCCACCATGTCAGTGTGTCCCCCGCCTACTGCCCAAAGAGAGCTGGGATAGGCTCCACCACCCCCCGCGACAATTGTGAAGATAAAGCGGAACAGAAAATCGATGGTTTGATGGAAGTTTATGACTAAAGGTTGCATCTTAAAGCAATGGATCTGGTGATGCTTTTGACAGTCTATGATCCACTTGGCATTTGTGTACTATCGCCTCATTAGAGCAAATGAACATACACCAAAATTTGTCTGTGAAGAAATAAACCTTTACAACAGTCAAAGACCAACTCGAGAAACAAAACAGTACGTCATGTGTAATCAAACAAAACGACATGATTATTTGAATTAAAAATTACAACTTAGAAGTCACTGTGGTGTTTCTTAAGTGACCACACTTTAGGCACACGCACTGCTCCGTTTGCAAAGTAGCCTGTGGTGAATCCAATTATAATCAGGTGGTTCATTCAGACGCTGGATGAATGCTCACAATTCAACATTCTGGAATGTAGCGGGAATGATCACTCTGGTCACGTTTGGGCGCAAAGTATACAGCCGCTGTCTTACAGGCAGGCTTCTGAGAAAGCGGTAGAATTAAAAGTTAGCTTCACTTTGTTTTGGGTGTCTGCACCGACCTTCTCTAATGTTCTTCCTCCTCCTCCAATGCCTTTTCCTCCGCCTCCTCTCTCTCGCTCGCTCTGACGGCTCAATAACAGGTGCCATGCTAAGAGAGCTGTTACAGCCGTCCCTGAGTGGTTGTGTCAGCAGCAATGTTGGGTTTGAGCTTTCCAACCTGCTAACCATGCAGGAAAAAGGAAAAGGGAGAAGGGGGGGAAAAACTCTCCCCGGTCCCCAAATGATGCCCGCTGGGAGCCATCGTGTGCTAAATTCCGCCTGGTGGTTCTTCGCTGTTTTCTATCTTTTGGCTTGCGGACTCTGATTAACAGACACGACCATATTGGCCCTTTCTGCATGGAAACACCCCAGCAGCTGTGTTCAGCAGAAAAAAAATGGCTCCACATAATAAAGAAACATCAACATCCCAATTCAAAGCTTATGGAGTTTTCATGGAACCAAAAAAAAAAACTTGAGTGTTTCAACTTCATTATCCCCCCCCTCCCCCCAAAAAAATAAAATTGATCTAGATGATCCAGCATAATGACTGATGGCTTCAAAAGCAACTTAACTTAAAGAGCTGATCTAGTGCAAGCTGATAGACATATCGTCAACCTTTATCGCAAACAGAAAGATCCGTCGTCGTGATTGCTTTTTTTTTTTTTTTAAACCCTCCTTCAAGCGCATTCCTCGAGATTTGAGAGGTTGCCAAATCTATGCAAATGAAGCTGCTTTGTGAAAAGACACATCAGCACGCATGAAGCCAGAAGCGGGAAATAATCACCGCCGGATTGTGTGCAAACAAGAGCTACTAAGCACCTCTGAAAGCAACAAAAAGGCACTGCAGCCGCTTGGAAAAGAATTCAGGCAGGTGATTTTCGAGGTTTTTTTTTTTTTTCTGATTAGACACTTTATTTCATCCTGACTCCTTAAAAACTTTAGCATTATGGATATGCATTACTCTTATAACATACAGTACTGTGCAGAAGTCCTGAGCCACTATCTTTGTTTTAATCCTGCACGCAGAGTGAAATAGCACACTTAGTATCAAACAGATGAAGATATATTGGCACTCTACCGAGTGACATTTTAGTTATTTGGAATCATTATAGACTTGGTACAACAAAAAAAAAATAATACTAATCTAAAGAGCTGCATTTGTGTGTCTTCAGGACTCAATGTCTCTGCACCTTTAGGAATTTTGTTTTTGTGGCAGGCAGGAAGGGTAGAGGATGTTGGCATATAGGTAATCTAAATTTAGCGGCCATACCATCACAGGAGCGCCTCATTTTACACGCACGCAAAAAAATGATAAATTCCAAAGGTGACCTGATGTCTACACTTACAGCTGATTGATCGGCTTGTGTTTGTGAGGGTGGCACAAAATGGACAGGGCAGACACACAACACCTTTGAGATACTTGGAAGGACGTATAGGCCATCCGACCACAGCATATATACCGGACATCTAGCATTTAAGGTGCCTGGAACGTTTTTTTTCATTTAATTTTATTTTTTTCACCACCCAAAAAAGAAATGTTTCGGGATGTACCTGTACATGTAAATATATGGCACCTGAAAATGGTTCTGTTAATAATCTGTTAATAATATCCTAGCATTTGCTAAAATATTATTAACAGATTACACTAATTATTTAATTCAAGGTGTAGGAATGGTGGAGTGTATTGACGTGCAGCAATAATGACTGTATTGGAAGAAAACCATCTACAATATCACATGACAGCTCTGAAACTGAACAGGAGAAAACTTGTCGAAACACATGAAGCATACAACATAATTAAAATGAATGGCATTGATCACAATATAATTAGTCGACTATTTTTAGTGCTTAGAATTGATTTAGAATTCACACATCTGTAATACCCTCAAATAATTTTACGCGGACCTAAATCATTCAACACAGTGGCTATTTTTATGGCTGTCTTGTGTTATATTCGAGTGTTTGGGAACAAAGCGGGGATGTATGAATCTCTCCTGAAAACATAAATAACGCAGGCAATTCATCTTAAGAACGCAAAGGAAATGTCAAGGGCACAGGAGTTCCTTCCCCACCCCCCTCTCACGTCGAGGTCACACACAAAACATAAACAGCAAAACACATGCACAAATATACACAACATTTGCATGCTGCATTGTGTCCTGCCGCGCTACAAATAAGTTACGGCATTGACAAATCACTGAGAGCTCTAAGTGGGGCCGAGGTGGGACTAATTGAAATGAACTTTAGTGAAGGGTGCGTGTGTGTGTGTGTGTGTCTGTGTGTGTGCGTGTGTGTGTGTGTTGGGCAAGGGGAAAGGAGGGGGTTACCTAATTAAACAAGTACTTTCTATGCTGTGTTTGTGTTGACGTCCCGCCGCCTAAATTTAAGCTCATCTTGTTTAGCCAAATGTGGCGATGTAGGCAAAATGTTGCATGAAGAAGGAATAAGGTCACTTCATCTCCTCAGTGGAATGTTTTTTTTTTCTTTTTTGCGCCTCTTATCAAGTCACTTGAAACATTTTTGGGGAAATCCTGAGCGGAACATTTATTTTATACTCTGGCTGTCTTTATTAGAGAAACTTTGCAGGTTTGGTAACTTGTGTATATTTACGTGATATGTTCTTGCCGGCATACAAACAGCAACGCACGCGTGTATACGCACAAGCAGGGGATATATGGATGTCTAGTTTAGAAGAGATGAAGTTTCCCAGTAAGAGCCCAATTCCTCAGTGGCTGTTTAGAGTGTCTCGAGCAGTGCTAAGTGTTCTCCCTGCGCCCGATCGGTTTGTTTAAGGTCCCCCGAGAAGACTCTCGCATCCTACCTCGAGTCGCTCCTTTGTTTTCCTTTTGGCTCACGCTCACTGCGCCATGTGCAACTCACTGGACATTGCAAATAGATTGGACTTGATGTGCAAATCACTCACGGTACTTTCTGTCATCGTTTTGTGTCAGACTAAGACGTCAATGTTTTTTTTTTTGTATTCATTATAAATCTTTCATATCACGATCATCATACCGTGCTTTGCGGCTCTTTGTCATTTTGGTGCTGAGCCAAATAATAAGTCAATTTGTCCATCTTTACTTTTCAAAGTGACTGTTGTAATGTATGCTGAGAGTAATTGTGTTTGCGGCATACTGTCCATTGAATATATATTACCTCATAAAACAATTCATTAATCAATCTTTTACCAAGTAAATGGTGTTGCGTGTGTTTGTTGGGGCATTTTGTTCCCTCGAGACGTTTGCCGCTTGTCTTACTGTAACTTAATACTGTTCTGTTCCTGGTTTGTGTTGCTGTTTACGTTCTGTCTGGCCGCTTGCTTGGTGATCGCTGGTAGGCGGAGCCGGCTGAGGCGCACCTGCAGGCATTTTGAGATCGAGAGTGCTTTTAAGGCGAACAGCAGTGGAATGAAGTTGTTGGATAGCACATTTGCTTGCTGCCATTACTTCCCAGCCTGTAAATGTATTGTTATTCTGGATTTCCTGAGTTGACTGTTCCATAGTGCTGTTTTTGTTACTTACATTGCCAAGTTACTCTTTTCCACTGCAACTTTGTCCACCGCTTTTGTACTCCTTGGTGTACTAGCTTGCAATGTGTCTTTTTGCAGTCATTTCTGTCTTCGTTGGTGCACTTTGTACCCACGTTTGCTGTGCATGTAGTTTTTAAGCCATTTTGTTGTACACTTGGCAGATTCAGGATTCTATTTTATGCACCAACTCACATGAGTCATTTCCCGCTATGGCTCCCAAATAGATAATTATAATATTATTGACAGCGGTGGATAATGATACAATGTTGACTTCTCATACAGCCACGTATGGATGGTCTATGAAACTGTAGATTTGTATCCAGAATTAACAGGCCTAATCCTCTTGGCCATCTTCCCTCCACCATGCAGGAAATCAGGACATTGCTCACATTAGGACGACTGTTGTCATTTTTTTGTTTGCTAGGAAAAACAGATGCTCACTAAATACAGCAAAAACTAATCGCAGACACACGTTCTAGCGCTTTCTTGCTACCTCGCTTGAACCAAAGGTCACATGTGTGCAGATAAAATAAAAGCACAGCTTTAAAAATAAAATCACAGCTTATTTTCTGTTTTATTATGACTTCATGGTCACTGTGATGGCCAGTCATAGACGGAATGTATGTGGCACCCGAGCCGGACTTTGCCCAGGTCTGATAGATACCAAAATTCTCCGGCCCGGGAACATTTTTCTACATGATCTTCCAGGGAGTATTGGAGCAAGACACTTTTCCACCAGCAAAAGCAACATAGTGTAATAATATCTCACGACATTTTTTTTTTTTTAAAGCAAAGGATTTACTAAACCATCTTTGTGCTGCTCAAGACACCAAGCTTGATTAGAAGTATGGACCCTACATCCTTTAAAACTTAAAAGTACACTTTATATCGGCTGTTATAAATTGAATTTGAAATTAATGAAATTCATTATTGAAATTCACGGAAACATACATCAAATCGATCTGAAGAAAAAAATCCCACGCTTGTGCTTAATATATACTCTTTGTAAACACGATGTCATTTTGTACCTCAAATAAGTACTTATTTGTTTTTCAAACTTGTCCATTTCGAGTCCTCCTCTCGGGATGCGGAACTTGTGTGAAGGTTATCCAGCTGACTATGTGGCTAAAGGAACTGAGATGTTGAGCGATCATTGTCTTTGTCTTTCAAGGCTGCACGCTGTGTCCGTATCGCTGTTGCAGCGTAATTGATACGGTCTCATGCTGTTGAGCTTAACAGAGCCTCGCTGTGGCCTAACGCTCAGATCTCGCACAGCTGTTGGGCTCGGAGCTCTCATAAAATCGCACAAGCATGTGTAGACACACACACACACACACACAACACATCCACCCAGCCGACTTGTGGTGAGATCACAGCCAAGGAGAGCCAGAGCGGGGCTGGTTAGGCGGACATTAATGGAGATGAGCTGCCTGGTTAGCTCAATGGAAAATTGAGCAGAGTTGATGCTCATTTCATCCCAGCAGCAGTCCGCTCCCCTGGGAATACAACTGATTTTAGAGCTCTTGAAAGGAAGAGGAAAGTGGGGGAAAAATGCGGTGTGTGTCGAGGCTGGTTGGTGCACTACAGAGAAAGCTTTATCATGTAAGGTTTTATATGAAACTGGATGTGATAGATGATTGTCTCCGAAGAAACATGCTCAAAGCACACATTTGTAAGGGCATGCTGTGTTCAATCAGTGCTCCTTCACTGACAAGACGCTCTTATCGTTCGCCTGCTTAGTAGCGAGTGCATTAAATCATGTCACTAGTGAGAAAATGTGTGCGACACCTGAGCGCATGTGTCCTGGCCAGCAGCACTGTCGCGTAGTAAAAACCACAGAGGTTCAGCGGCGAGCAAGAGGTGGTCCTCTACTTTTATCCCGCCGCATGACATTCTGTGACATTTAAGAAGTCGTTAAAGGTGTCAGCAATGTAGAGGAGAGTTCCTCAGGCGGAGAAACGCCCTCACAGCTTTCACCAAATAAAACCTTGTTGGAGGAACTGATTATGGTGTCAGAAAAAAAAAAATCTATTACACCATTGACATAGTCTGTGTTTACCGCATTTACACATGATGTTTGCTTTTGTGATCCTTAGATGTGACTGGAGGTGTACGAATTGGAAATAAACAATGTTGGACACGAAACAGAGGCTGTACTGCTAACATGGCCTGTAGTCCATCTCTGGTCTATGACGGTTCACCAATGGTCAGCAGTGGCTGTGACACAAACACACAGGGTCTACAAAAGATAAGAGTCTCCACTTTTATGAGACTCTTCCTCCGGACCAACAAACAGCTATTAAACTGCATCCAGATCTGGCTCCTGCTGATGCCGCTGACCGCTAATGTCCTACTATTTGTCCATCTCTGGCCTCAGTCTTCATAAAGGGCCTTGCTGTAAAGAGCCCAGCTGACCTACATCGTTAGGGCCCGACCTTGTCTTTACTGCAGGAAATGTTTGTTTAGGGGAAGCCCCCTCCCCACCCCCACCCCCTCGATCTGAAGTGGTGCTTAGCCTCTGGTGGAGAGAGTAACCCACAGGTTCAAAGCTCTTCCTCTACTGAGAGGCCATCACCTCCAATGCTAACAGACGTCACAGATACAGAGGGGACGTAACTAAGCTCATTTCTAATCTGCTCAGGTATGTTTCCTCTCAAACAAAACACCTCTTTACAGTAGACAGAATACTAACGTTATATGTGGTTGTCTATATGAATACTCTTTGTAAACACGATGTCATTTTGTACCTCAAATAAGTACTCCAAAAATAAAAAAAACCCAAACAAAAAAATTCCACTTTTTTTTAAAGCTATGAGAGATTCTTCCATTGTTCTGGAAAGATTTTCTACAAGCTTTTGGAGTGGGTCCTTTGGAATAATTATTCATTCAAACTGAAAGAATGAGGTTGTGAGGTCAGAGGTCACTGATATTGGACTTGTGAGACAATTTATCGCAAGGAGCCAATGCCATGGATTAAGCGGCATATCCCACATTTGTAATATTCATATGGGTTGGGGATGCATCAATGTGTTATGAGCCAAACTATTCAAATGCCATTGTGTCCATAATTATTCACATGGGATACATTTTCTCCAGTTCATCCGTCGCAAATTGTATTCATCTACAATTCAAACAAAACAAATTTTAACATGCACCACTCAAACATGACATACTTCCATTGTCTATTGCAAAATATAAAGCATGTATCGTAAATATAGATCAACATGTACAATCTAATGAAAAATATTGGGGTACAATTCTCCTCAGATTGTGCAATTTGGAATCCAGACTCCTTTTTGGAGAGGTAAGATAAGATAAGAGAAGAAAACCTTTATTAGTCTCGCAATGGAGAAATTCCCAATTCACAGCAGCAAAGTTATGAAAGGAAGAAGTAGAACAACAAAATATAGGAGCTGCTGGAAAGGCAGCCACTCTCGCGGCGCCATTTTGAAGTCAAAATAACAAAAATAACAACATACCCGTAATGTTATATTCATTTGTGCAATTTATTTCTGAACTGTACCGTTTCCATCAGTGATGTCAGGGTGTGTAACAATTGTCCTTCTGAGTTTACATTTACACATTAAACTATGCTGTTCATTTAGAAATCTCATATTTTTAAATCACGAATGTTCAACCTCCTTCTGTTGCATCATGAACTCAGGCAGACTTGACACAAAGCGACGTGTGCCCCCTTATTTAAATTTTCCTAGGTGACAGGAGTCAAAGTCAGCCAGGTCGCACTCAGACCTTTGTCCATCAATCAGATGTGACGCCTGAAGTTGCGCTCTCCACTCGGGGAGGCCCTGACATTCCCACCGTGCACGCAGAACTAATGGAGTCCCTCATGTGCATGAGGGCACCGACAGAGCAGTGAAAAGAGATGGTGACTGAGTGTATTGTACCCCATTGACTCATGCCCTAAGTACATGAGTTCCTGCCTCAAATCCTTGGAAATATCCAGCTCCGGGTCAGGTCCACCCTTAGCCACATCACATGGGAGGGACCAGGTGGCTTTTTCTGATGGATGTTAAAAAGCTGATGTCTTGAGGTTTGGGAGTTCTCTCTGGGACCACTTCTGCGCTGTCTTTTTGTGGTACCCCAGCTGCTATTGCGCTCATAAGAAATGTTTCCCCCAATCATTTGTGAGTCTAGAGGATGACAACCACTGGCCTGCACAGTTTCCAAATAGCTACAGATTCAACTATACAAATAATACAGCATGTAAGAGAAATGGCAGATGATATTCTTTCAGTGCGTCAGGAACTCAGCATTTCTATATCTTGGACACCCATTTGGAAATATCAATATAACAAACCAATACAACAATGTCTTTTTCATAAAGATTTGAGTATACTGTAGTGGATTTTAAAAAATAAGGGGGAACTGGCACGGCTTCATAGCTACTGACAGTGACATCCCTTACTGAACACTTTAATGAGCAGTTGTGTGTTAAGAAATGTATTTGATAAAATTCAGCACTGTTTTTCTTTTAGTGAACACTGTGAATCTGGCGTACTTTTTTTTTCTCCCCACAGCATAAACATACAGTATACAGTAAGGCCCGATGGACCTGAACCCGTCTGAGCTAAAGCCCAAACTAAACACACAGACATCTGGTCGATGTAATCCTCTTACAACTGCCCACACACATTGTTGTTGATGGTAAGTCGGTGGTGACTCTGACATTGTACCATGGAAATTAACTTTAACTTATGTCCATTAACTATCCAAAAGCAGCTTACACCAGCAAGGGTCAAGGACCAGACTTAAGTTTAAGGCATTGAACAAAACTGGGAAAGAGAGGTCAAAGGGGCAATCACATCCATAAGGCTATGCGATGCAAAATATTACTGCCTCTGACAAAATGTGTGAACACATACCATAATAATTCAAAAGCCGGTAACGTTCACAGTTGCCAAGGGCAGCTACGGTACATTTTGACTTTCAACATCATGGTCCTTGTCTTTAGATTTGTCATTTAATTTGTCTTACTCCTGTCTTGCAAACTAAAATATGTGACCTTCTCCTCTGCAATGCGGTCTTCAAGCTTTGCATTTTCATTCAAGTTGCTCACTTAACGCGCGCACACACACACACATACAGTATATATACACAACACACATACGGCTCTCCAAAATTATATGTATCTGTTGATTACATTCGGTTTGGCCTTTGTAGTGTGTGTAACCTTTGCATTGTCCCTGAAGTTACCTGTCCCGGCCGGCTACACTTTATGACCATGTTGTCATCGTTCATAGTGACGTCCTTGCTTGCTTCACTTAATTTGTAAATGATTCCATGTGCCATGGATTAAGCGTGCGGACCTCGTGTGTAATTTTCACTGAACCAAATGATCAAGAAATCTTTGTTTCTCTCATGGCAGAGCGCTTAGGACTCACCATAAATGTGTTTTAAAAGAAACAGACTGGAACAATGGTGGAGACTGCGTGGGAAATGGCTTCCTGTTGTGCTAAGTCTAAGACCAAGCTCAAACGAACCTAACATGACAAGTGAATTTCAAAACATGGGAAAATTACACTTGACACAGGCAATGTACACTTAAATGAAAAGGAAGCATACACTTTAGGCCTTTAATATTTGTAGAGATATGGAATAATAATTATAATTAAATGGTCTAAGACATCCGGGATGTCTTATGAGAATCGAAATTAGCTTTCAAGATGAATTAAGATGCAAGAAAAAAACAACTGTACGCTTCCTTGATGTGATTTAGCCAGACATTTGCAGACTTGCGTCACAAAGGAAAAAAAAAACTGCTTATACGGTGGTGATGTACCACACATCTGGTTAAGGTTGTTTAAGTATGTGTACTCGGACACAAAAATGAGACAGTTGTTGAAGTTTAAATCATAGCCATGCCTTTAAAAAAAACTTCTGAAATATATCAAAGTTAATCTGAACCAGTGTCGTCCCACCAGGAGCCATTTTACTTGCTATTTTTCATCAAAATGCTGGCCACCACTTCTCCCATCTCTGCGTGCACCTAAATAGTTAATGGACCGGCCGCCCACTTGGCTACTGTATGTTGAACGGCTGAATGAGGCAGTCTGGACCACTTCAAAAAGTTTCTGCCATAGATCAGAAAAATATCCAAAACTTTTCAGTTTTGTAATATGCATGGTGTGCTTTTGGAACGATATACTCTTCCCTGGTTTTGAAGTTCAAGTACTACCAGATTTATATGTCTCTCAAAAATCCCCAGTCCATCGATGGTAACTGGGCACTGGTTATGAATACACATTTACTGCCCCCCCCCCCCCCACAACCCTTCTTCAACTTAAACACGTCTTCATATATGCATGAAAAGCCATTTTGCATCTCAGTGTAATCATCATGCACATTTTACGATGGTTCCTCACACACCGAATGCGGTGGAATACGTTGGACCAGAACCATTATGCCTGTAAATGTGCTGGTTAATTGTCAGATTATCCCTTAACTCTTATGCTAAATCTCATGCTAAATTGTTGCCAACTATAATTCACAGTATATACATACTGTAGTTTGAAGATCAGTTGGAAGTAGCAAATAAAAACAAACAAACAAAAATGTTTTCAACAAGCTATGCATCTTCTAACCAAGCTAAAAAAAAATGTATGGGAGTTTGATACTCTGCCTTGCCTTATGTGTCCCGGTTCATTGTGTAGTCACTGTTCCAGGGAGATAAACTGTGCTAGAAAATAGATCAGTGCAGCAGTGAAGCATACCACTGCACAGCTCCGAGATACCAGGAAGTCAAAATCTTAAACCCACACTGAGATTTGAGTCGGTGCAGCAGGACCTCTTTGAAGAAAATGATAAAATATTAAGGGGAAGTGGAAACTTCACCCGGCTCAACGTCGACATGGGTCAAGCCACACACGGAGCTCCTAAAATAAATCCTCTTTTTCTCTTATCGCTACCTGCATCTGATTTTTTTTCCCCCATTGCTTTTTTTCCCAACCAAGAGGTGTCATAGAGATTTCAAGAGTGTACAATATACCACATTGAAAATTGACATGTTTTTTATATTTGACACTTTTCGATGACATAATGCTGTATGCAAATTGGGGGAAATGCACTTTGAAGAAGTATTTCGAATCCTTATTGAAATTGGCCTCAGTTATTGACAGACAGCAACTGAGTTGACATTGCCAATACTCGAGAGAAACATCCATCCACCCATATCTGAGCCGCTTATCCTCCCGGGTGTGTTGGAGCCTATCCCAGCCGTCTTCGGGCAGTAGGCGGGGGACACCCTGAACTGGTTGCCAGCCAAACACAGGGCACACATAGACGAACAACCATTTGTATTCGCAATCACACCTAGGGGGCGATCTAAAGTGGGTCCAAAGTGGGTCCACCTTCTACTTGCAGGACGACTCGAAGTCAATATGTATGTTTTGCGGGGTAGTCAGCTTGACAGTTGAAGCATGCACCACTTAGGTTAAACACTGACCAAATCCCTGTTATTAAACTTAACCGTCAACATGAAACAAGGGGTGGCGTATTTAAAGGTAGTTTCAGACAAATACAATTTTCACAAGTCCTGAATAGAGTCAGTCTTGAGTCTCCAGAAGCTGCGTCGCTGATGAAGGGTGACCCACAGCTTTAATTAAAGAGTTTGAATTGATAAATGATCAGGAAAATTGGAAATAGATGGATGGACTATTATATGAATTTTGTATTTTATAGATGATACAAAATTGATAAACTTTGTTATCACGACATCCAAGTTAAAGCTACCTCGGTGTAGTTGGCTGTAGCAAGGACACCACAGAAGTCAGGGCTGTCAAGTCCCTGTGACGACATGAGTCACTCCCTGGCTCCACCTGAGCACTGGGGTGTGGCCGGAATGATCGCTCTGTGTGAATGATCCACCCTGATTCGACCCAGACTGTCAGCATAGACCAGATGTTCACCTCTGCCTGTTATCTGGAATGAAGCCGGCCGGCCGGCCTCGGTCATGGCGGCGATCGCAACTTTCCCGAGCTCATCATCTTAAATCACAACCTACTGTTGCCGAGATGAATCAGCGTTGACTCCCAGCCAAGTTCTTCTTTAAAGTCAGGTGTAACTTTGGTGAAAATTAAGAGCAAAGGGATGTCGGTTGGCTTATATTGTATTAATAGGTTAAATCTATGGTGACCTTATTTTTGGTGGAGCAGTCTGATAATTGGAAGTCCTGCACAGCGTTAGGGATTACCGTGTTTATCCTCCTATAATCCCCATAAACATTAAGACACAGCAAGCTACATGCTGATTAGCTTTAGGCAAAAGCAGTCAATCAGAGAGTGATAAATAGCCCCTTCCTCCCCGACTTTCCATCCCCATGAATGAATACCAACCTTTTACCTTGGATTTCTCATGACCACCTTTGGCACCTTGTGAAATACATTCCAACCTCTTTTAATGAGAGCTGAATCACATGTGTGGTGTTCACTCCAAATGCACACTTAAATTGTTGCATTTTCATCCATAATTGGGAGGACGTTTGTAACTTTAAATTGATGTGTATTTCCTGTGAAAGTCATTCAAATCAGGGTCCAGTTCTTTCCGTAACTCCCAAGTTGACAATCAGAAGTGTAAACATTTATCACAGGCCTCAGGCCTGTAGTCGGGGATTGCTCCTTTGGCACACAGGAGTCCATTCTGCCATGTTGCATATTTGCCCATTCAGAAAGGGGAATGGCCCAAATTCCTCAAGCAGAACACATTTAGGGAGGCCCGTTGTGAGGACTTCATGTTTGCAAATGACTTGCAACTATGCACATAAAACCTGCTACATGTCCCTGATAAAGTGACTTGTTGAAACCCAGACAAGCACCACTGCTCGAACTCCTCCTGCCAGAAGCAGGATGGAGAGACGAGCTTTGCGCGAAATGCAAGATGGGAGAGGCGGAGGAGGCGGGGAGGGTGGTTGAGCTTGAGGACTTGTGCATTTTCCACGTACATGCGACGCCACGATAAGGAGACACTAGAGCTTGTTTACATGCAGCAATGGGAAAACAAATTGAAAATTCCTGGCAGGCCGCAGATGCATATCAAAGCAGGATTATTTTAGAAATAATCATCCATGCCACAAACTGTCACCCGCTAATCTCCATTTTGTTAGAATTCAAATTACTTTCCCATGTTTACATTGCCATTACTGCAAGGGCAGGGGCTAGACGCTCTATTGGGGCCTTATTTGCACAAGCGTAGCAATAAAATACTGATAAAAATAAACTTCCCATAAATATTCCAAAACATAAAGAATGCTAAGGTTCTGTTGGCCCAACAGGAATTTTGAATAGCGGTAGCTTGAGCAATAATCGAAGCCGAAAGCAGCTATGAAGGAGAGACGGCAACGATTGCAGATTTAAGTTGTGATGGAAGTGTGATTGACGGCAAACGCAAAAGTCGGTCGGCCATGAAGTCATCGAATGCCACACTCGGAGTGAGCGGTTCAGTTCGTCTCAATTAGACAGCAGTGTTGAACTATAGCATACACGAGCATACCGAACTGTTCACTACAATCTGGAGCTCGAGCCGATCAAGAATTTCCTAAGAAGAATAGAAGCGCATTGAGTTTGAACTCCATCAGAGTCAAGAAGTGCCACTGGTCTCCGGATCAGGTTGCTGGTGTTCATCATCACTTCGAGCTGTGCTGGCACTGTGGTCCGATACACTATCCCTTATCCAGCACTATCAGTGACTGAATAATGCTCTAAAACACGGATGCATACTTAAGCATGGGAGGAGCTATGGTAAAACACGTCTGTTCCTTTTTTTATTTTTATTTTTTTAATATACACCAAATATTTGTCCAAAAAAACACTGATAAATATTCTACATACTTTTTCCATGGAAAATTGGGAAAAATCCAAAACGTAAAAAATATTTTTGAAAGAGAGGAAAAAAAGAAAATCCACAAATAGACAAATTCAATACGCAGGGGTTGACTGTAGTTTTGAAGTTGTAATATCACTGATCACCCCTAGATGGCAGATGTGCCTTAGTTGCACTTAAAATGGTCTTACGCTGCCCTATACCACAATGTGAGTCAGATACTTTTTTGGCGGATTTGTAATGACGTGTAGGAAAAACATAGTACCCCAATCATTTTAACATTTTGAGTTGATTTTTTGTGCGGAAAAATTTACAAAGTTAGTTCTTACACTTAAGATCGGTTTCATGTTCAGCAGTTTTGTGGTGTCTTTGAATGGTACTTTTTATGCAAGACAGACCTTTGCACTGGGAAAAAAACATAACAAAACAGTATGCGCTTATTTTGTTTGGTTCAACCCCTTTGTTGTTGGCTTCGAATAATTAATATTTTACACATGCATTGAAAAATGTATTATTATGATTAGTTATGAAATATATTTTATTAAGAGCACCTAGTTTCCATGTGTGCACATATTTTGCCCATAATTTGTCATACATCTGTTTAGGAAGTGAGTGGTCCTATATGGGTCCCCAGTGGTAGAAAAAAATGTTGGCCCATCCGGCATTTAGGTTGCCACTCCTTGTTGTAAATGTTGATGTTTAGATGCAACCAAATGGAAGATACTGTAGCTCCTTGCTTGGACCGTCTTGCATTCACACTGACAGTCAAAATCGTTAGTGTAGGTAGAGCATGGAAGTGGCCCTTCACGAAACGGCAGCGCTGATACCATTAGTATGTACTGTAGGTTCTTCCTCAAACTCCTTAGTTGCGGTCAGACTCTATTTGTTGCTCGGCCGTACAGCCTTGGAGGCTGTCCTTATGGTTCCCTGAAGAATAGAGGATGTGTCTTGTGGTGAAAACCACACTGTGGACAGACACAGAGGAGACACGAAGAAGGCCGCTGTCATCCATGTTCACTCCAGCACTGCTCACCTCAAATTGCTTTCTTTTCTCAATTTGACTGTGGTCGCTTTCTTTCTTCACAAGAAAAGAAGTATAACTGATGGGTGACCATACACTAATGAGAGAAGTTATTTGGGTCACATTGAGGGACCCTCCGTGTGATGCAAATAATGTAGTCTGCATAGAAACAATGGTGGCGTCTCTGCTGTGACTTTGCTCCTATGTTCCCCAGCCCTTGCCTGAGGCTGTAAACGGCTTTGCTCACTTGGGGAAGGTGGCGCGGGGGCCCATGGTGGCACAGAAGGGGGCAGACAGAGGTAGGTTAGATTAACTTTGACAAGGTAAGGCTTTGAACTGGAGGAGGTTAGATGATTTATTCTCCAAATACCTCACCTTAATGGACTTAACAGTGCTTTTGTTCAATCAGATGACAATAGTGCACAGACACGATGGTCTGCTTTTTTTCTCCTTTATCTCCTCCACATGCTTAAACTTGATCGCTTCTTTTTTTTTTTTTTTTTTTTTTTTTTACATTTTTGACAATATACACCCCTGTGGAGATCCAGACATGCAAGTTATTGGCATCCTGTATCGGTTCTTTATTGTTCTTATAATTACCGGTACATGGCCTAGCTGTCTCTCACTATAACTACCGGTACTGTAAACTAAAATGAGATAATTTAAGCAGTGGCAGCAGTCGCACAAACTAAACAGGAAGCTTTGTTTTAGGCATTTGAGTGTGGCAGATATGAGTTTTGAGAACTACGATGGGGTTATATTACGATAGGGATGCCATCCTTTTTGGAATGCTGGGAAGGTGCAGCTCCTATCGTACGAGGCCATACAATTGTAAGACATATCCCAAGTGGAGGGCAAAAGCTATGATCTCACCGAGTTATCCAAAGAATTTTGAGGCAAAAAAAAACAACATACAGTATATGTTTTCTTTTGATCTCATTTTCTTTCCCTTTGCAGCCTAGTATATAATGACACCAGCTAAGACGGAACACATTACAGACCATCTGTTGTCATGTGAAACACGGCGACAGAGAAGGGAAAGATCCGAGTCAGATTTGTTTTCTCTGAGTTTTCTTTTGCCGCTACTTTATCAAAACACACTTTTCTTATGGTGGACCTAACTGCACTTGTTTTAGTATTATTTTCTTTTTTGCAGAGAGGGATGACTTGCTCTTTCTCTTGTAGCATGACAGCGTCGGTGTGGATGCTTCTCATCTATCAACATTTCTTTATGGGTCTAAGATCAGCACATTCGGTGGCAATTCAATCCACCCCAATTTATTGAAAGGTTTATGCTAACAAAGACCACAATGAAAAAAATGCCTTCTGACTACATACACAATTTCACACAACTACACAGGTATGACACTTAGTAAGAACAGCCCAGCATATTGAGATGTAATACTATAATAAACCCACTGAATACATTTTCTGGAGAATTTTCTCCGTTGCTTTTCAGTTTCCTTCAGTTTGACTTCGTGACTTTGTGGTGACAGAAACTGAACAAACGACCACGCGTGTGATCTTATGTCCTCGCTAAAAGTTGCACAAGGTATGACCAAACACTCTCAACACATTCTAGCCCACAGTCGCTCATAACTGTGAACCTCAGTGCGACCACCTCAACCACATGTTTTCGTTGGAACGCGGCGGTAACAGTGGAAGTGCGATTCGTGCACTTATCTTTCCCTAATTGTACTTTTGATACAGATCCTCAAATCCTATTACTTAGAAAAAACATTCCCTATAAGCTTGTTATTAATGTATTATTACCAGGCAATGTGAAGCAGCTGCGAAGAGGGCGGTGGTTTACAAAAACGAGGCCAAATAACGAATTGCTCACACCTTACTAGAAAACAGGGCCGGAGCGGTCACAGCCCCATGCTGTGAAGGAGGCAGAGTGTGATGATGATGAAATGCCGGATGATTCACATTTTACTGTCAGAAGTTGTAAAGGGAACACTTGCTCACGCCTCGAAGAAAATAGCACGCAGCTCAAACACTCGGGCTCGTATTGACTCACGTCTCCTCCTCTGTGTCGCTTTGGCAGTCGGCTTTTAGTCATGACAGCAGGGAAACACACCATGTTATTATGCCTATAGCCACGAGTTTCAGACCCTGACAATGTTGTTTCAGAAATTGTATATTGATGCTGTACTTTTCCGTCTTTGCCAAGCTTGCGTATTGATTATTATAGCCAGGTTTCCATTAAACAGCGACGGGTGTGGTACAGTCAATTCTCTAAAGTTGAGCATCTTTCCTGAATTCATCCCTTATCATTTTTTGGGGGGGTGGGGGGGATTACATTATTGGTGTATATGGAACTGTTTTGTGAGAGCAGATTTAATTCTTTCTCAAGTCAAATCCAATTTATTTATATATCTCCCAATCACATAAAAGTCTCAAAGGGTATTATATGCCCACAGTTGACAAATATTAATGATATCCCCTGATCCTAACCCCCAGGGGACCAAGGAAAACCTCATCTGGGGAAAAAAAAATTGAAACCTTGAGAAGGGGCAGCAGATGGGGGAATCTGCTTTCCCGGATGACCAGGCTGCAATGGGTGCAACATTTAACACATAATATAATGCTGTGCAATATAATATTAATAATTTACTGTGGAAGTCCCTTCAATCAGATGCAGGAAGACACCTTCGGTGAAGTGCCTCCCGACCTAGTTGGTCAATGCGGAAATTTCATGTACCCGTGTGAGCGAGTTGGGAAGGTAAACAATGAGAAAACAACGTGTGCAAAACATCCACAAACACACACTATGGCACACGCATTCTGTTCCACTTTATATACCCCAAGGCGAAAACATACACTACCAATGTTTACTGGGGTTGACTGGGTTGACTTAAACGATACCATTTGGTGGAAACTTGGGGATTAAATTTAATTAAGTGGTTAATTGATTGCTGAGGATTCTGAACTGGTTGTTGTGCTTATTGTTAAACATAAATGGAGTCGTGGATCTGTCAATTCGGCCTCAAACCATTTGTGGCCTGAAGAAGAAACTGTTGTCAGCTATGGACTTCGTCCACTCAGGACTCCATCATGGCAAAAGTATGTCCATACGCATGTTATGCTCAGACTTGTCAACAATAACCAGTAAACGGTGTGGAAATGTTGTCAAATGCTGATTTCTAGTGGAAACTTTACTCGAGCGTATCCTGTATGCATGCATGTCTGAGTTTATCGGTGCCACGCAGATGGTGAAGTCGGGGTCCGTGATCAGTGCATTTCAGTAAAAACAGGTTTGCAAGCGTTACCATTGTGTCTAAACCTGCCTGCGCTGCTCACCTTGGCTCAGTCTTCCAAACCCGGTCTCATTAACTCCTTAAAGCAAGGGAGTACAATATCCCTTTGGTGCTTTCTTAAAATGTCTTGCCAATTGGGCCATTTCACTGACGATGAAAACAAGATCACACAGAGACACACACACACACACACACACGCACAAAAAAAAAAACCCTCAGCCATTTAAAGAAAGCCTCTTCATAAAACATTTAGCAGATCATTTCATTTTTGAATTCTGATTCCTAGAGAGTATCTGACTTGTCTTTGTAATTGCCGAGGGAATATCCTTGTCCCTTTGACTTGGCAAATGCATGTGTATTTTTTAAGGCCAAACGATATCTGTCTAAACACTGATACAGTGATTCGGGAGTTTCCTTCTGCCAAGACATCACTGCTAAAACAAACGCTGACCCATCCATCTGTCAGTGACATGCCACAGGTACGTGCACACCAGGAAGTAATCCATTCCTCAAGTCTACCTCGACCACTACATAGCTGTTTGCATTAAAAAAAAAA
This sequence comes from Hippocampus guttulatus, assembly GCF_054856545.1. Lineage (NCBI taxonomy): Eukaryota > Metazoa > Chordata > Actinopteri > Syngnathiformes > Syngnathidae > Hippocampus > Hippocampus guttulatus. Next base: position 16,471,189 of record NC_141263.1, read on the forward strand.
GTGTTTGCACAGGTCCTGTTTAAAATGTCCTGTCACTGTATGTCAGTATACAGTCGTTCAGTTTCCTTAGTTAGTAGTTGGCTAACCCTTTTTTTGCATGGGAAGGCACATCTTAGATAAGAATGAGTTCAGAACAAACAGGCATCCTGTCACTGTCTCCTATGCTTTTCTAACCTGAACTCTGGGAGCAGCCGAGGGCCTGGAAGCCAGTATCTTAATGGTCCCCCAGGGCACATAAAGCTGCCAGGCCCATGATGCAGGACACGCTTACTCCGCTGACCATGTCACCGGGGGCTCTTCCTCACCCTCCTTTTGAGGATTCTCGTGTGAAGTGAGGATGCTGAATGTTTGATGCTTGTCTCTTGCGGCTGTGTGTTAAGATAACAAAAAAAAAAGGGGGGGGGGGGGACCCGGACCTGGAACTTTAACTTTGGAAATGCGAGACAGCAGTTGAAGGCATCATAATGGCCAGTGTACCATATACAATTGCTGTGATCCCATAAATCCCAATTAGTCCGTGACTTGCCATTAGAATGTAAACTATGACCTCCAATGCATTTACACTGTTCACAATGGCCACAGCAGATTTGTTTCCCCCCAAATCTCTGTCCTGTTTTCTCACAGTCTATCATGGAATCTTTGACGGGCTGCAGGCTGAAGGGGGAGCTGAGCCCTGGAGGCTAAAAGGCACCACTCGGTACAGCCAAAGATGCCAATATGTTCCCTCCTGGCTTGTCCTGTTCAGATGGGGTCCCTCATGTTTCTCATATTGGGCCCATAATCATGGCGGGACATAATGTGATCGAACCAGACCAAATTGCTTCCATACATTGTAGCTTGCCGTGAGAACCGTGACCAAAATAGGACAAAATGCACAGCAAATGACCAAATTTTGATCGGCCAGGTACACAGATTAAGTCAATCAGGCTATTTTTGTCGCTGTTTAACCAACCTTTCACAGTGCATCCCACAAGTAAGCGTTTGCTCTGTGAATCAGATCCAACTAATAATGATTCAAATCAAACACATCTGGAGATCAAGTTCAGTAGCAGCATCCTCCCCAGGCGCTGAGCAAAAATGATTCAGGCGGGAGTCGTCCACGCTCGGGGAAATGTGCGCATCATCGTGGTGTATGTGCTGGCTGTGCGTGCGATTGAGTAGCTCTCTCATTTTCTCTCCTTAGCTTATGTTTCTTTTCCACTGACCTTTCTGGCATATGATTTGCAATGTTTTCAGTTGCCCTTGCCGATCCAAATGAGTGTGGACATCATCGATTGCGCAATCGTGCTACAAGTGTCTCAGTGTAGGGGTCACTGAACTGCTTTGCCATACTTGCCTCCTGCACCTGTCTTTTCACTCAGTAAAATTATAATGTTACATCCAATTGCATTTGCCAAGACTCTTTGCTAATGGAGCAAGGAAGGCACTTGTTACTTACAAGAGGTATTGACAGTTCATTCGAATTGGGCTCTTTGCATGACGCATTTGAGTCGTTTGTTCATTGAAGTGAACTAATTTATCACCAGAATAGTGACTGTGCAATTAGTTTTTTTAATTGGCTTTGTGTGGCTCAGCAATAAATGTTAAAACACTGGATGCCAGAGAAGCATTGTATGAATGTTAAAATGTAAAAAAAAATAGTACTACTACTAAAATAATAATCATAATAATGATGTGTTATGATGGTGACAGTACAACCTCGACCAACATCACGAATGAGTTTTCAACCTCACTCTAATTCTATAAATGTTATAAATGTGGAGAAGCTGAGTGGTGTATCAACCACAAAGATTTGCTGGTCTTCCTTGAAAGAGAACATAAAAGGAATAAAGATCCATGCTGCCGGAGCTTTGGTGATCAATACAAACAAAGAGAACTGATCGAATGATCCTACAACATAAATCTGCAAAATAAAGGCTTTGATTTATTTATTTTTTAATGCAAAAGCAGAGCAAGAAATGCAGTAACACCACTCAATGTGTTGTAAATCTTAGAACGGTCACACACACTATTGATTGCTGATTGGCAGGAAATTAAGGAATATCAACACTAACAAAAGAATAAAAAAAAAGAAAGTTTTTTTTTTTAAATGGAGCTCTGTAAATTCTTCCTGCATGCACAGAAACACACACACAAACACACACACACACACACACACACACCCTGCTGTTTAGCTGCCCTTCAACAATAGTTGAAGTAATGTTTATTGCTCTGTTTGGGAGACGGCCGGATTCATGAGAAATCTGCACATCAGCAGTATTTCAGGTGCGCTCAACATGGGGACAGAGAGTGCTCACTGGAGGAGGGATACAATGAAGTGCCTGTGCATATACTGCCCCTAGTGGTCAAATGCAGCAAAACAATGATTTCTTTTTGCCTCATTTTGTTTTCATTTTAATTGTCTTTTCTTCCCCAACTGTTTAAGCCTGTTCATTGCAAGTAAGTCAAAAGACAGAGTTCCGTTGATTATGAAAAATCAACGGGGCAAAGATTCAAGATGGGGGCTGGGGGGGAAGAGGTCCAAATTGTTGGAAAAGAAAAGTGCTGTGCTTGTAGTTTATTAACACAAAGACATGCACCACGTCATCCGATGGGTGCACCTTGAGCGAATTTGCCTCAATATCTTTCTGTGGGGCAGTGCGAAAAGAGTGCTGAATATGTATCCATACGTGGAATATCACACAGACTGGCTAATGAGCATTAACATGATAGCAAAGAGATGCTCAGGTGAAAAGACCGAAGAAGGAACCTCCTGAGGATATTTTCCCCAAATGCCTCCCTTTTTTTCCCTTGCTCTCCCCTACAGACTATTAGCCCCACCTCCCCTCCTTTCTTTCCGTCTGTGAGGTGCAATTAGTGCTCTCAATGAATATTGAAGGTATGGAGAAGAATGAGGCTTTTTAGCTGTTTCTCTTCCGCTTAGACCACTGCTCCACTGAGGGATGGCTGAGGGCTTTGACTAAATCAGGATGCTGCGCTACAGAAACGCCACTTAGAGCTGAACAATCACTGATCATTTATTTAAACAGACTTATTTATTCATCGCCGTTTGCTGTTGCTTAGAGCTGTGATTTTCTCACCAAGGATTATTCTCGAGTGATTTTGCTACCTTGAGGAGAAGAACTGCTCTGAGTTCCTCAAATTAATACAAATCCTTCAGCTTAGTTTGCCAGGATAGATGGTTTTGTCAATTGGACTTTTCCAGGTTGGGGGGGGGGGGATTAAAAAAACTGTTTAGTTTACTCCAAATTAAAGTGCCGCTGAAATTTGGAATTCGACCAAATGTTTCAATAAAAATATACAGTTACCCTTGTCCTTTTGTAATATCAGTGGAGAATAAATGACCTTAGAATTGAGACTGGAACCTATCACAGTCGTGTAGCGACAGAATCAGAACGTGCTGATCTGTCCTGTGTGCTCGGAGGAATATGCCAACATCAAGAATCAAAGAATTGAATAAACAGCCAATTCAGCTGTAGTTTGCCTTTCAGTTTCCACTAGACACTGACCTTCAGAGATCCCCTCTCTCCCTTTCCATGCATCACCATAGGCTAATTGAATTTCATTTTAACGTATATATTGTTTTCATCATCAACGACAATCACCCCACTTCGATGGTCCCTCATCAAATGAGCAGTAGTTTTGCAGCTGTGCGCCGGATTCACCTCGTTTCACATTCATACTATCGTTTAAGAGATGACGAGAAATGATCTACCTGAGAGATTTCAAGTGTGTAAGGCCTTATATATTCTGCTCCATTTCTTAGCACAAATTTGATCTACTGCACATAAATAAGCAAACGGATGCATACGAAACAACAACGTAATGTTTATTATTTACACACACACACACAGACAATAATATATGACCCTCGATTCACACATGTGCATGATCCCACACAGCTCCCATATCCCACTATAAATACACACGCATTGCTCTGATGTACAGCCGTAACAGGACGCTGTACATCCAAGCTAATATTTCTGCTCACCCTCAACTTGATTAAAAAAAAAAAGTCAATGTTGGGTAGAAAGAAAATGACCCCCCCCCCCCCAAAAGAAAATCTCTCAACCTTTTAGGGTGATAACAATAATTTAGTAGCAACTTAGATCACTCAACATGTAAATACTAATTGTCTTGGAAAAAGAAACCTGAACCCTACTCCCTAAATATGTTGAAGCTATATTTAAACCACATTTTGATTGCGTATATTTAAAAAATGCAACTCTCTCTCTCTCTCTTTATATATATATACCGTATATGTATATACATATAAATAAAAACTTTTACAAATCATTTCTTTTGATTCCTGACAAGCTTGAGCTTATTGGACATGTGACACTTTGCGAAATACCAAACTGAAAGAAAACATTTTTACTCAGAAACATCTCTTATCCGTTGTGACTCACACACTGGTACAGGTTTCAGTGTTTCGAGATTTTGAAGCAAGAGGCCCGCCGTGGCGTGACGATCATGCTCGGCTGTTACGCAGTCAGGCTGGAACATACACGCACACACTTACACACCAGCATACACGCTGATAAAGGAAGGAAAGTATTGGTGTCTCCTACCACTTCCTTTCATACAGCCGAGCCGTGTGGTAAGAGTCATAATGCAGAACATAAATGCACCTCACATCGGCAGTGATGCAAATACAGGAATCGAACACATCGAGAGTCGTTTCCAGGAAGCCACGTCTAACTGCTGTGAAATGGGCCGCAGGCAGCAACGGCAGACTCTAATCGCTCCCGTTTTTGTACATTTGATCTGTCTCAATGAACACTGAAAACGTATGCAGCTGCAGGCAGCTTCTTATTGGCCATGTGTAAATAACTGCGACAGTTGGACAGGGCATATTCATCTCCGCAAGAGAATTCATTAAAAAAATAATAATAGTGATCACTTGCAACCAGAGAAGAAACTTGGCTACTGCGGGCTGTAGGCAGACAACAGTGCGAGACAGGCTCCAGCCTTCGCTTTAAGGTCCATCAATGTTTAATGTAGTGGGGCAGCCAAGGGGGCCAAGCCTGAGCTGTCATCCTCATAAAGGAGGTCAGCAGTGGAGTCGTCAGGTTGGAGTGTGAGCGCAAGTCTTGTTAAGGATTGGCAGAGGACACATGAAGCTCCCTGTGCAAACACGTTTGAGGTCACAATCTTTTGTCAGGTTTGACTCGGTTAAGTGTAATCTCTTTTCACGAGTGATATGTCGGTCATTAAAGATCCGGTTCTTAGTGGTCGTCTCTCTGAGTGAACGATGGGAATCGGTAGCCGATTTGTTGCTTTTTCTCACTTTTTTTTCCTGTTTAAGCCACATGTGATTTCATCAAGATGTGTGGTGTTGTCTGTGTGTCCGCCCTTTGCAGAAGGGTCAAAGTAGAAGTTAGAGATATGCGCGGCACACACCTATTTAGTGAGAAACTGCACACAGCTAAAGTGAAAATGTGAGTGCAAAAATAACAGGAACATTTGGTTGCATTTTAAAACTGATAGTTCAAGGACAGTTTAGACTTGGCAAATTAAAACAATTATATCAAACAGGCCAGACAAAGTGCATACAATTTACCCATTATTTCAGTTCGAGTATGTTCAACGTCACGTATTGTGAGTGCATCAGAAGTCTACATAGGAGAATCACCACACCCTTTAATTGCACAAGCCAGGTATGTGAAAAAAAAAGACAAAAGGGGAGAATATGGCCGTAAATGTTATTTTATTTTATTTTTTTAATGTAGAATTGTAGAAACAATGGGCCATTTCCATCTACTTTATTCGGGATGTGTTGTCTATGACACAACCTAAAAATGATCAGAAGAGTTTGCTGATTGCCCCGAAGTCACCGAACCAAATTAAAAAACAAACAAAAAAAAACCACCTCAAGTATAAATAAAGCAATGGCCACTCTGACCTTCCTTCAAGGCTCTTTAAAACGTTTTGTGAGGTAAACTTAAGTCGTGATGCTGCAGGGATCCTTGACCACGATAAATTGTGCTGAATCAAATGTTCATTCGGATTGTTCACAAATCACCCCGGCATCCTAAACCGTCAAGAAAATACAGCCCAGCCATGTGTCTTCTGTCAAAGCCAAGAGAGTGTTGATAAAGTTTATGGGGGAGCTCAAGCCTCATAAATTTGAGGCTGTTTGTGAAAGGACATCCTGCCATGATAAACACGCAACGGCAGCCTGCGGTCTGACAGACGTCTGCTTTGTGATGGGAGCAGGAAAAGTCTGCTCTCTTCAGGTCCACTCTTGTCACAGTGGGATACACTTCACATTCTCTGATTCCATCGTTGAAAAAGACAAACGCTAACGGGAATAGGCGAGTATAGTACAGTCAGCTGCACATGTATTACCCTCACAACCTGTGATTACTAGCAACGGTCTACCTTTACTGTCTTTGTGGTCATGAGGTCATGAGGTGGTGTGTATTTGAAGGGGTGGGCCAATTTAGCCACCCTTTTGCAGTGACCTTCATGTGCAGTACCGGTGCTATAGACTTTTGTTCGAGGGTTCAGACGGTACAAATGACCGAGTGCTGTTGTGATAGTGGGAATGTTGAAAAAAAGTGTAGCGAAACCTCTATAAGGTTGAATGCCCTTGAGGTCCGATATGAGGTCTCATATGAATCAGACTTTGTGAAAAATCTTCAAGAAAAACATGTCTCTGAAAGTACACAACAATTTGAAGCGCTGTCAAAAAATTTCAAAATCTGCTCCAACTTCCCGGACCAGATTGGGTTCGACCTTGGAGCTCATAGTGCTCTTTGTCAACACGTACAGTTGCAGCGATGAACATATGAGCTTGGGTCGTGCGTCATGAAAGGATGTCAGACGTAAAGCATCTGTGGTTGGCAGCGGAGGTGGGAAGACTGAGAGGGAAAAGGAAAGAGAGGGAAAGTGCTGACTCTGACACCATCCCTGTGTTGCTAACACAGGAACCAATTAGCTGGAAGCCAGCTTCCGTTTCCCGTGCTGTTACAGGACCTCATCTGGGAGTCCCCAGGCCTTGACTGCAACTTTGGTGGCACATACTGTACAGCAAAGGCACTCTGCAAATGTGCTACGAAATTAGGAGCGCATGCTAAATTGATTCAGCAAGTGATACATTTTTGACACTTGATCAGTACAATGTTGATATCAGTGGAGTCATAGACTGGGAGCAGTTGAGGCATATAAAATAAATTGCATCGACTGACAGAATGTGGAATCAATTCAATGTTTTCCCCGTCTGAATAAAAACAAAAGGATACAATTATTTTGGTGATTTTGAAACACAAGTTTGAACTTTTCACTGTTGACGGACAGGTAGAAATGCATTGGTCGCTGAGGGTGAAAACAGTTGGCACATAGGATAGCTTCGAGGTAATTTCGTTCCAGTTTAATTCACTAAATATTACTTAAACTGACCTTGAAGATCCCGTAAGGTAAATTCAAGCCAATGGGGGTGCTTTTAAAAATACACTATATTAAATATGATAAGATTAATAATGTGTTCAATGAATTATTTTTATACAATGATTCCGAACTTTTGATGACTGAAATACGATGACATCCACCACAGATCAGCAGAGCGCATACTCTCTCAACCTGTGCTTTGATCAAATCCAGCAAAATCGCATTACACCACCTTTGGCAAAACCTAGACCTGCACCGAGCTGGTCTAAATTCTCGTCTACTTTCTGTAGCGCGTTCTGCAAAATTGAAAATGAAAATGAAGCATCCGTTTTTATGCCGAGCGCACATGTGCCCTTCTGGAGCCTTAAATGTTTTGACACGTCTCAAATCACCTCAAATTACGCACTGTGACTCATTTCCTTTCATGTCAAAGACCTTTCATATATTCCAAAAAATTAACCCCATGTATCTGCATCTGATCTGTAACGTTATGCCGTCATGTTAACATACCTGTATATGCACTGTCAGTACTTAGACAAAGGTCCCTGCTCTACTATGCCTGTGTGCACTTATTTATGCATGCAAGCAGTCAGAAATGCACACACGTGCACACCTCCTGACCCCCCCCCCCCCCCACACACACACACACACAAACATTGTCCTGCATAGAGAGGGCGATGGGTGACGCAGTCTTTTTATGACACATATTGATCCTCTGGAGCGCAGTAAAAACTATCCCCAGACGTACAACAGAAATAACTGTAACCATATAACAGCTTCCTGCCAGGGGAAGAGATCCCACTGAGCAGCCATGTGACTCAACTATTTCTGGACCCGCAGCACCGTAGACTGTCCAAGACTCGCACCATCCTATATAGGAGGAGAGAAAAGAGGGTTATTGAGCCGTATAGACGTGGGCCTGATTTCAATTATCCAAAGCGTACTATCCAGTGAAACGTAAATGATGCATAAAATAGGCGCAGTTATTTTGGTGGGGGCTTTGGAAACATCTCAATCATGTCTTTTAAAGCAATATTCCAGAGGATCAACCTTTAACTCTTGGCCCTGCCGGAGAGTTTCCTCTGTCCTTTTCAAAGTTGACAGCAGAATATAAGGTACCATTCGATCTTAATCTGGTCAATGTGTTCGGAAATGTAAATGAGCAACGGAGTTGACAGCATTTGGACAAAAGATTCAAACGTGAATGCAAGAGACTCATAGATGATGAGTGCAGCGGGGCTTTTTAAGGTGACGCGCGCATGGTGTGTGGAATAATAATGCTTAACATTGGTTAACAGCGCACCAAGATTAATTCCAAGATGCTATTTTCCTGTCGCTGGTCGCAGGGCACATTTCAGTTCCGACCATGGAACTCCAAGAGCAACAGTAAAGCATCCCACCACATATTTCAATACGAACATGCCCATGCTTGCCATCCAAACAAGCAACCACCCAGCAATGACACCTGCGCTGAGCTAATTCAAGGCATATGATCAAGGCCTCACACTTGTCGCGGTTGAAAAATGAGGGTTTCATGTACTTGTGTTCACTGAGAGGCTTTCAGTTTGATTGTTTATGAGCGCTTCCTCTCCCTCGCCATATGGTGCTGTTCACTTTTAATTATGATAATATCAACGTCTTTGTCTTGTATAGTCCATTTGTGTAATAACATTTTCTCAGTGCAACACTCAACCACACTCACTCCCTCAAGCACACACACATTCCGTCGAAACATAGCTTGTCAAACCCCCTAGCTTTGGAATGTCACATTTAACATGTGGAACGTAATTTATTTATTTTATTTCATTTCTAAATGATTCAAACATATGCTCTTTTGATCTTTCTCTCTCTCTCTCTCTCTCTATCTATCTATCTATCTATCTATCTACAGTATATATATATACAGGTATATATATAATTTTTTTTCTAATGATGTGAGATTCACATAAAAACAACAATAACAAATGACACTTTCTGGTTTCACAAGCCAGGCGCTTGAGCCCTCCTGCCCCTTCTGAATGAAATTTCGCCTTTTTCGATTGCAACACTCTGCTGATTGTGGGTTTTGTTTTTTTTGTTTTTTGTTGGGGGTTTTTTATGTGATGCTGAACACCCATCACTTTGGTTTTGTGGCCAGGGGTAAGTCAAGCCCACCAAGCATTTAAAACACATGTGAATGCGTCGCATGTACCAATCAGTGGTCACAATTTGTTTGGAGTTTGGAAGAAAAGTGATGCACTGTATTTAGAAGATATCAACATGATGATTATACTGTAACATTTCAGAATATATTCCAGTATTTGATTAAATGTTGGGCTTCCATGTTTATGAGTGAGAAAAATAAAAAATAATTCATGGGGGATCTTGCTACTCGAATTTCATGTAGCTTCTCTTCGATGTACTTGCATTTCCAAAATACGTAACAACTTGTCATGGGAAAAAAAAGCAATTTTGCTTCAGTTACCAAACACTGCTCGTGCATGCTATCACACACCAACAACAGCACAAAAGCAACAACTCCAAAATTATGTTAAATCACGAATTTAACATGCTAAAAATTGCTCTGTGCCAGTTGTGGACATGTAAATTTGTCAGTCGTATACCGTCATTATTTCGGCATTTGTCGGCGACAACAAGTCGGCAGACGATTTGGATAGATTGGGCCGGGCTGAAATAATGATGCCATGATGACTGATGGTGGCCCAGTGTTCGACTGGTTTGCGCGTTGGCCTCACAGTGCAGAGGCCGTGGGTTCGATCCCGGTGTGGAGTTTGCATGTTCTCCCCGTGCCTGCGTGGGTTTTCTCCGGTTTCCTCCCACATTCCAAAAACATGCATGGCAGGCTGATTGAACACTCTAAAGTGTCCCTAGGTGTGAGTGTGAGCGTGGATGGTTGTTCATCTTTGTGTGCCCTGCGATTGGCTGGCAACCGGTTTAGGGTGTCCCCCGCCTACTGCCTGAAGACAGCTGGGATGATCTCCAGCATGCCCGCGACCCTTGTGAGAATAAGCGGATCAAAAAATGGATGGATGGAATGGTTTGCTTGACAGAACAAATAAATATGTATGTATAGTAGATATATACATACATACACACGGATATCCAGACAGTATATGTTAAAAAATCAGTTGTCTAAAAAATAATGACGAAGCAGTCACACAAATAAAATTAGACAGTGCAGAAGTGTGGTAAACTGCAAAAAAGGCAGAGTGAAATTGAAAACACATCCGTTCCTTGTTCTAGATCCTATTTCTGTATGCCAAGCCTTGTGCATCTGTATGTGAAATAGATTCCTTTGCCATTCACAGTCCTTCACGCTGTTTGGTAACAACGTCCCCAAATATAAGGATGAAGCAGGGAAGAATTCATGCAGATTAGGTCGAGCACGCAAGGGATGCACCTTCTCCTCCGGAGTTGTTTAACCGGAGGAAAGTATTTTGAGCTAGTTGGAAGCGAAGCACTGCAGGGTAATCCTATTCTGCACTGTCTGCAAAAAAAAAAAAAAAATAGTGATAATTTCTGGAGGAGTTCCCTATCTTTTTTTTTTCTTTTTGTTGTTTTTGAAAGACGGAGGCAAAGACTGGGAGGCAAAGACTAGGAGACAAGAAAAGGAATTGGTTCGGGGGATGCTGGGGGGCCTCTTGTAGCTGATTACCTGTTTAAATAAATCCCTGCAGAACTGTGTGTTGTTGAATGAAAACAAACATGCATTTGGAATTTAGTAAACATATTTTTTCAAGAGGTTAAAACAGAGAATGGTAAATGGGCTTTCACTTGAAAAGCACTTTTCAAACTTTAAGATGCTCGGAGAGCTTCAAGACTGTCTCATTTATTGACGGATGATAGAGCAGCATCCCCAGAGTGAAGTATTAAATATTAGACTGAGGTTGTTGTCAAAATAAATGAATAAATAGTACTTGATAGGTAACAATTTGCCAACATGCAAAAGCACTAATGGTCAATGTTTGAGTCTTGATCCTTGGCCCAAATGGCCATTTAAGAAGTTTGCTTCTATTAGAAAATAGAAAAGTGCAATGCATGAATAGACTGTGTGTAGACAATACATTTGGCCTTCATAGATTTGGCCATAATGCCCGGTCCTCTCAAAACAAAAGGTGCCATTCTGCAAAAGTGCCAGCTCATCAAAACATGTGCAACAAAAGGTATCAGCCGTGGCGTGACAAAGTATGTCACTGACCCTAAAAGACCTAAAGGTCTCTTTTTGTTTCCTTTTATAGGCTTCCCAATTAAAAACAAACACCCCCCTCCCAACCCAAACAAAAAAAAAACACCTGAAAAATTTTGCAATTATGCACAATACTTTCACATTTTACTCCTACAGGGATAAACGACAGCATCGGTGTCTAAAAGCTGAAGCTCCTCGGTCACAATGTCACCTGTTGTGCTCAAAAAGTACTCTGGCCATTGTGACATTTCTGCCGACTGTCTACCCGCTCCCACCCCTTGCATAACTTTTATTTTTCTCCTTGTAAGGTGTTACAGGATTAAGCTGTCAGAATCATACAAGCTACACCGGTTCGAACTCACTATCGAGTTTATGAAACATTTCAACTGGAGCCAATTTCTCGTTTAGTGTCATTACAGTGTTTCTGCACACTCGTGTAAAGTGTCACAATTAATTGGAGTTCATTTCCAGGATATCATTTCCGACTGTTAGGCAGGCTGTAAAAGCACATCGCCACTCACATAATTACACAGGGAAGCAGAGGAAGCCTGCGACATTTATCTTCCAGCTCAAATATGAGAAGCTGCTGAAGAGGTGTTTGAAGCAGTGTTCGGCTTTATGCTTAAATGAGCCTGCTTGTGCAGCTTCACTTAATTTGACCAAAATGTTTAGCAGGTTAATGAATAATCGACCCACACCCAAAAATACAGACCAGTAAAGAAACAATAATTCAATTAGATCCAAATGAACTGTCAATTCAGCACGAGCCCTCCAGCTGTCCCGAGCAGCGAAAAGCAGAAATCAGCGTTGTGAGTAATTGAGCTCTCTGCTCAAGTAAACCTTTGCTTACCTTTTGCTTACTGTGCAGATGCTTTTGACACAAATAGTATGTTTCTTTTTAGCTGTCGAGGATGTAAAATCACCCTGGCACTGCAGGGTTTTTTGGATGAAGAAAACGACGTGGGGGGTGGGGGGGTGTGGTGGACATTGAGTGGCACTGCGGGATGCTTGTCTATCCCGTGAATGTTTGTGGGATAACGAAGTAGAACTGCGACACTAGCGAAGATGCACCAAAATAAATGATCCCTGGAAGTCTGCTAGTCGAACGATGCGCTGGAAAGTTAATAAATGGCACCATATATGAAAAATAGCAGCCGTTTGTGTGACTGCGTGTATGTATGCACGTGTGACAGAAGGTTCCGGGGCTGCTGTGTGCAATACCGGTTGGCAGGGTGACTGTCAGGATGGCCGTGTTTCCTGTGTCAGCTCTAAAATAGGTCCAAACACAGCAGAGATGCTCTGCGCTCTCTGGCTATTTACAGCACACGCAGTGCATGTGCAAGATGCTGCCAAGGTGTGTCATCTCTGTGAGGCTCTGTGATTGGTATAGCATGAACTGACTTAAGTACGGAATTTGGAAAAGGAAAGGACTGATTGCATTTTTTTTCCCCCAGACATTCTTTAAAAGATAAAATAGTGGAATAAAAATGTATTTTCTGCCAATTAAACATGTGTAGGCTATGTGAGTTTGCGTGAGTGTTTGCGCCTACGACCTTGACCGCTCCATATGTGACAGTGTTGTCCCGAGTAAAGGCACTGTGTCCTTCTCGTGTCGTGACGTAGACCTTCTGTTTACTGGAAAGTTGCCCTCCCTTTGGTGTCGGTTGCAAGTAGCAAACCTCACACTTGATGCATAGAGTATAAGATGCCATAATTGATTGTTCGCACCCGGATATGACCGTTATACTTTGCATCACAGGCAAAAGAAACAACTGTGACATACTGGCTGAGAAAGACTTTAATGGGGTTTTACATGGGAAATGAATGTGGATCCGGAAGATTTCCTTGAATTAAATATACAAGTGATTTCACATGAATGTGGGGGCCAAAATTTCATGTGCACACAGATACCTCAAACAACTGTAATATACGTTCAAATGGGTGTGGGTATGGGAGTGCATGTACGCGGGCATGCGTGCATGTGCGCGCGCTTGTGCTTCATGAACCGTAGTGCTCAGGTCAGTTACATCTAACGTAGAGCTTGCAGCTGCTTTGAATGGGCCATAATGTGCTCATCTTGTGTGTGTGTGTGTGTGTGTGTGTGTGTGTGTGTGTGTGTGTATATATATATATATATATATATATGTGTGTGTGTGTGTGTGTATGTGTGTGTGTATCCAGTGTCTTTTCATCCTCCTGTGACCACTGTGCCTGTGAGACAGCAGCAGCCGTGGGAATGGAGAAGGATCCGGGTAGCGCTGCCCCTGACCTCCCTCCACTCCGACACAAGGGTAGAGATAAACAGGGGCCATGAGGATCGCTAACATCTCTCTCAAGCAGGCAAACAGAGTCTCGCGCACACACACACACACACACACACACACACACACATTCAAACACGCACACACTGCACAGACATCTCATTAAAGCCATCGAAGTTGAGTGTTTGCAACTGCGGCGTGCCACTGGGAAGGAGTTCTATTAGGTTTACTATCAAGAGACATGGGAGGGAAATGAGAGTTTGTATGCCGGTACTGTGTGCATCAAATCTTGGAATTGTATTTGTGTTTGATGTCTATCTCATGATCACTCAAGGGATCAAGTCAGGGCACCAGTATGAGTACTTATTGGAGAACACATCATGATAGCATCGAGACCAAGTCATTCATTAATTCTCAAGTTACATTTGCCATGGAATCTTTTTTTTTTATCTGTTTGGTTTTGTTCTTGGATTGCACATATTTGATTCCTGTTTCCATTTTTTTTCAAACATTTATTATATGGTCACTTTGGTGTTGTTAAAGGATATAATGTGACAACGGATCATACATATAATCAGAAGCAAATAAGTCAAAGAAAAGTTCCATCCAGATCACACATTGAAACAATTTCTATGCAATTTTGACCACTTCAAAAAATCTCTGAACTCAATTTGATGTGCTGCATATTTGGTTATAATCATTGATGTCAAAATGAATTGAATCTTGTTGGATTAGATTAGCTGCAATTTTTGATGTTTGTCTGGATATATATCTATTTTTATATCTTGCATCCTGACGAAATTTTCAATATGGATGAGACTGTTATCTCCTTTTAACAACAGAGCTGCCTTGACTGTTTGTTGTTTTTTTGTATGTGTTAAATATAACGCAAATAATGTAACAGTTTTTCCCACACTTTTGCTTCAGTTCAATGGACCTTGTGGTGTTACTTTGAGTGTGTGGGCCTTGTCCAATTGTGGCCAATACAGTTGAGATGCAGAGACACATGAAGAAGAGGTTCACACTTAACTCACAAAACTGCAGTAATATCGGTCATTATTTTCTTGCAAATGATAAGAAATAATATACTGTATATCTTTGACAATTGTTGTGTGTGTCCGCATGTGTTGCTCCACCATATGTATTAATATACCCATTGCTTCAAGGTTTATAATGCCGCAACATCAATACTATTCATGAGCTCATCTCTGGTGTTTTGCAATGTTTCTTATGATTTGGTTGAACGGACTGGACTATTGTGAGGCAAAGCTATACATTTGTTTGAAATATAAAACATGCAAAGGTCAACCTTTGATCATGTTTCAAAACGATTGGTTCCATAGGAGATACAGCGAATAGAACTTCATTGAAGGTTTGCATCAAACTACATCAAGGGCAAGCAAATGAAAAACATATTCTCAGGCTTTGCCTTCCCTAGACAAACAAACAAAAAAAAACTGTGTTTTACTGTTCTGCCTAATGTCATTGATGTAATGCGTGCAACAGGGAGGAAGTTCATTTTGAGTAAAGTATGCATTGTGTTTGTTTCTTTTTTTTTCCCCTATTTGGCATCATCAATATGCAGTTGCTTCCGATCATGTCATCCTACACTGTACTCCGCTACTTGCAACCAGAGACCATCAGCTGGGAACTCGTTGCTCCCGACACCCTCCTTTTATCATGACCACATCACACGTGCACTGAGAAAAAGAAATTTAGGCTGGTGCAGAAAACTTTTTTTTTGTAACATACAAAAAAATAAATAAATAGGTGAGCAAAGCCAAACTATCCATTCTCGTGAGCGCAATATTGTCTCCCAAAAGACCTCAAAGTGTAATGTCGCTTCAGGGAGTAAACCTCACATGACACGGGAGCGTGGCTCCCATACGTCCTCCCAACCTATACGCCCTCCTCATTAGGCTTGTAAAGACATTTTATCTTCAGGCGGCTGCCACTGTCCAGCCTGTACTGATAAAACCACAATGTGAACATTCCCTGCCTGGTTAACCAGAAGCATGAGAGAAATTGAGCGATACAACTATTTACTCTCCTCTTCCGCTTTCCTTGATTTGTACTCATCCGACTCAGCTCCGGGATTACAAGTTAACAATAAGAGCAGCGCGGCCTTGTAAATACAATAGTTGTGTTGACACTCGCAGAGCCTTGCAACAGACTTGCAGGCTCCGCTGCAATACAAGCTCGCCTCGACTCCCTTTTTTCATTTCCTCATTCCTGTCCATTACTCCACTTTTCTCTCCTCACCGCTCCTTTTCTTTCCTTTCCACTCTTCTGCTTCTTCCTCCTTTTTTTTATTCCTTTCCACGCCTCCTTCCTCTCCTCCCCTCTTCCCATTTTCTTTTCTCTCCATTCTGTCTTCCTCGTTGGCCTCCGCCCATTTAATATTTATGTTCTGTTCCTCTCTTCCGAAGAATTCTCTGTTTATTATTAGGATTGTTTCATCTTGCCTGGGGAATAATAAACCGTGATGATATGTATTAATATGTGCTCAAGACTCTGTTTATTAACTGGGCACTCAACAGACCGGTTTATCGTTTTTCTTTTCTAATATTTGAGGTTTTAGTACCTGGGCCGACTCTGCTTATTGAGACGCGCTTCAAGGTTTCATTTAAATACGTACATTAAAAAGTGCAACATTCTTTCCATCAGCAAGAAAGATAATGCAATGTCTCTGAGGCAATTACTGTTTATTTGTAGCCATGTGACGAATAACTTACAACTGCATGGGTGACAATGAATGTAGTTTAACATGCATTTTCATATCATTATTTGGCTGCTGTTGCCATGTTTCTGTGCATCCCCCCATTGCCATCATTTCTGCATTTAGACATTTATTAACACAAACCCCTCTGAACTGTTTCTATTGTTTCATTTGGTCCAGAAACATTTATAGTCTGCAGTAACAGCAAAATATGTTTTTTTTTTTTAAATGTTTGGGATATGTACTGTAGTGTTGCGAAGATCTGAACCCTCCAAATGCAGGCCTGGCATCTGCAGAGGGTGAGTGACTGTGAACGCTATGGCATGGCAGGATGAAGTGTGTTCATTTCCTTATTTATCGACTCGCTTGCTTTTCTCTGAGTGTTTGAAATTAATAACAGCCAGCAGAAATCAGACAGAGGGATGAAAATCAGCACTTTCCCTGCAGTGAAGCCATTCATCAAGCTAACGAGGGGGAGAATGGAAGTGGAGTGTGTGGGTGTAGTGGGAGAGGGAGCAACGGCAAGCAGGTGCAACGTAGTGAGCACAGGTCAGAAGTGAGGTACACTTGATTTTGGGATGGAAAGAATAAGTACGACATTTGTTTAAGAGGAGTAACAGGACATGCTTGAGAGGACGATCAGTCATAATACGATTTGTGTATTAGTAGGATGAGTTTAGAACACGCACGTCCTGCCTGTTTTCCATCTCTCTCGGCTGCAACACACCTGATTCAGATGATCATCCAGCTCTGAAGCAGCATTAGAACATTCCTGATTATTTGAATCAGGTGCGTGTCTCCTGGGAGAGCTGGAAAACAGGCAGGACAGCGGCCCTTGAGGACCGACTTTGGACACCCCTGGTTGAGAAGGATGAGAGGCCTCACTTTTAATTCAGTGCAGTGTGGGAAAGAACATGTATATTTTTATTAATATATCAAAAATTGTTTCGTTTCATTATTCTTTCACAGTGGTGCCTTGAGATAATCTTTCCAGCTCATAAACACACAATTGAATTGAATGGAAATGCCATTTATCCATTGGAACACCAATTTGTTTTTTTAAATAAGGGGAGTAGCACTCCATAATATTGTAGTTTATTTTATAATACACTCACACAAACAAAAACTAAGAAAAGTTCCACAACTAATATCACTCAGTACACTGAGTATTATTAGCTTTTGTTTTTACAGGGGGGAAATACATATATTATGCCTTGAAATATTGTTAGTGTCTGACTACATGTGTTGCTGCATTGTTTGTGTTTAAATATTTAAATCATGATAGACCTGCCACAACGTTGCATTTCGGAAGCCTGTCTGCGGCATTTTCATTTTTTGTTAGCATTAACCTACCGGACTTTAAGCCAAAGTTATGTGATTGTTTACAATACGCAATGTATAATTCTCTTTTTTGTTTTTTTATTTTTGTTTGACAGTAAACTTCAACTGGGAGTGGGATTAAGCTTTGAAGCCCTTTTGGGTTTTTTTAAGAATGATTCACAATTTGCCAAACTGCTGCTTGTTGTGAAATGAATTGGATTCACTGTCACCATACAGTACTCTTCATATGCAAGTGGAGGCAAAAAAAAAAAAATCAGTCAAATGCTCAAGTCTCTGGGCCAGTCGTATCTCATTGAACAACTGTTTTAATTGCATTTTCAAAAGCTAAGTGCTTCTGTTTTTTGTTTTTTTCCCCCATGGAATGACAGCATGTTCTTCGAATCTTCTCCAATAGGAAGCAACCAATTCAGGCCAGAACAGACAAAAATGTCCCCAACTGCAACATTTTACTCCCTTTCCTTTCACTGATGGGTGATGATGCCCTTTTCCCAAAGTCTCAAGCTGCTCCGCCTCCCTGACAGTCCACCAGAGACCCAACGGTATCTTAAACCTAGAGTTGGCTGACGAAGCGGTTACTGCCGAGCCTCCCTTGTCTGAGCGAGTGAGGCGCTCGTCGCTGAGAACTCGGAAAATAATTAGCAGAGTGGAGCGCTGCCCAAGCACGCTACACTAAATCTAGCACCACTTCACATACAAATGAAGCCCCGCGTCCCCCCTTTCGGCTCCTTTAAAGCTCAAACTGATACGTGTGCCTGATACGTGGTAGTGACGCAAACCGCTCACATCTCACTATACGTGCTTGTCTTTATTTTTAACTTTCAAGTGGTTTTTGGTCATCGGGCCTAAAAATAATGAACTCCTCTTGGGAAGTGTTCAGTTTCTCCCTCCCACCTGGAGAAGTAGGTTGAAAGAGGTAAAAAGGGATCACACCCAATCTTGGATTAATCATCCAGAGCGTTGTTTATGTATTTCTGCGTGCCGGCCTTCTGTCTCTCTCTTAGGCCTCTGCACCTTCTTCTATCTCATTAATTTTCCCCTCAACACAAGAGGTCAATCTGGATCGATGTCACCTGCCCTCCATAGCGGAGAGCAACATCCTGGGACCTAGAAATAGACCTCGCTGTGATAGAAGAGCCCGTCTGTAACGACATGCAGCTCTGAGCATATGTGACTGACATGGACCAACTGTGATGGTTAGCAAAACACTGACCTCAGGACACAAATATAGTTTTGAAAAAGGAAATGTGATCATTTTGTCGAAATGTGACCAGCAGCCGTGTAACCTTGCCTGCATGTTGAGTTCCCAAAACTCCATCTTGTCCTGAGCCCGCTGCTTTGCACCACAAAGCAACAATGTGTTTGGGGGCAAGATATGTGGCTGTGACGAAAACATTTGCCGGTTGACAATCGGCTTGATTCAAAAATAATATGTCAGGTTATTTAATAAAACGACAAGTATCACTCAACACGACGATGCTGTCTGTGCCACTCATAGACGTAACAGGACTCCTCTTATCACAACATGGCGCATGCCGGTGACAACATTTTCACCCGTTGCCGGAGTTGGTCAAAACAAAAGTTTGGTATGCGTGCACAAGTTGCTGCGTCGCTCAATCAGCATGAAGTATTGTAATGAATATCCCATCGTTCTTAAGCAGATCACACTGGAGCCGAACTAAATTGATACTGAGTCAAACTCCTTTGAGTGATTCACGTATCAATCAGTTTCTTGGCAGGTTAGCAGCCGGGTGCATTTGAGTGAAACGTGGGCAAGACGTGCACTGTGCAGACAATGGGCCGAGGGTAGGCCATTGTTCATCGATCAGTGGTCTGAGTGTTGTGCTTTTCCAGCTGATTGGGCCTGTTGATTTGGTCGCCGAGGTAATCGGCTGGTCAGCTTCACTCAAACGACAGCAAAATAATTTTAGTCGGAGAAAGAAAGAGTGATAGCTATTGGTCTATTTGAATGTTTATCTGTCTTGTGAGTCACCAGCCTATCTAGCAAGACTTCATCAAAACATGTGAATTCGAAAAGAAGAAAAATGGAATGTCAACGAGATAATCAAATCCAACAAATTTGCATGACTCCATTTACGCCACAACTTAGACATGCTTTTATCTGAGTTAAAGTTGAGTCGACTCTCTGTCACCAAATTGTCAGATGTGCCGGGGGCGTGTCAGAGAAAACACTGTTGGTCCATGCACCTATTTATTTAAAACAGGGCCCTTTGTCTAAATGTGAAGAGACTCTCCCCTCAGGCACATGCACGCCACCTCCCATTTTCATTTGATCACATTATTTCACTATTTTACCAGACAGTAACATTATTTAGTTACCAGCAAGTCCATAATTGATTGGTTTAGCATATAGCATTCTTCTACTTTTTAAAACATTATTTACACTTGTCTATGAATGAAAGATGCTAAAAAGCATGGTGCATGAATTCAACTTCTTTTTAATTTTTTAAGCATTTGACACGTCATCCATTGTAATCAATTTTATTTTGTTGGATTAAACAGTGATTTATTTCATTTTACACTTGTGTGGCAGTTCAAAAGTTTAAGTTTAAAATGTTACTGTAAAACTCCGAAACTTTTTTTTTTTTTTTTTTTTGGCAAGAGTTTGACCCAGTGAAATTGTATTATTTGGATGGCAAAAAATTGTTTTGAAATGTTCTGATGTTCAGCGTTCTGGAACAGTTTTGATAGGGAGCTCTTTTCGACATCAGACTTCACCTGGACATTGGAAGCACAGAATTATCCAACAGTTTTTGAAGGAAGTCAGGGTTTCTATCTAGATTCATTCAATATTTGCATCCAGTAAATGCTGCGCCTCAATCATCATTACCAGTTGATATTTACTGGCTTTTGCGGTGTGTTGAAGTGCAACACAGATGATATGAGATGAAGCAGCAATCG
The DNA here is from genome assembly GCF_054856545.1 of Hippocampus guttulatus. Taxonomy (NCBI): domain Eukaryota; kingdom Metazoa; phylum Chordata; class Actinopteri; order Syngnathiformes; family Syngnathidae; genus Hippocampus; species Hippocampus guttulatus. The sequence continues at coordinate 16,492,007 of NC_141263.1, forward strand.
GACCCATGCAGCTATTTCGTTGACGTCACTTGGGGTTGGATTTGCCCCTTACAGAATGCTGTAATGTGATGTGACCACACTCCAGCCGGTTGGAATCTATATTTGCACACATTCATCTCACCTTTTTTCACACACACACACACACACACACACACACACACACACACACACACACACACACATATATATATATCCACGTGTATATATCCACTTCATCCGTACAAGATTTGTCCCTATATATATATATATATATATATCCACGTGTGTGTGTGTGCAAGCACACACCTGGTGTTTTATCTATGTCAGCATATGCTGAGTTCCGAACTCTCCTCACACTATGAACTCTAGCATTTCTTTGTCTACTGTATCTACTTTCACAACAGATACTGGCCAGTTGGTAGGGTTATCTGAGGTTATTCCCCCAAAATCTAACTGACTCATGGTCCTACATAGGATGCAGTGATTTTGGTGACACCCATGTGATCCTGGCCAGAGTCAGACACACTTCCCGCAGGCAAGGACGCCAAGACCTGGCTCTCCATCTCCATCACTCAGCTTGTCCCCCCGGAGCTACGTGGTGAGACTGCTCATAGGCCCTCTCTCTTCTCATATACTTGGATTTGCATAAAAAAAAGATGTACCTCCTGTATGGTTTAGACTGTGAAGAAGAGAACACACCGAACGCTGCGCTTCTCTGGCAGGCTGTAAGAGCGCCGCATCGGCCACGAGCGGCTGCAGCCACGGAGCAGAGATTTACGAGGCCGCTTGAGATAGACGTCCTCATAGTTTTCCACTTTAATTTGTTTAACATCCGTTCCTTTGGCATTGTTTATATTCCCCAGCCCTCATCTGCAAGCAGAGGGCGCCTAATTCACAGTGATGACGTGTGGAAGGGGGGGTGGGGGGGCATCACTTAAAACACTTCATCCGTACAAGATTTGTCCTTGTCTCTCCTGATGGCTTTTGTCCTACCTCCCTTTTGAAGTAAAGTAGAGCTGGAGAAAGGCCAGCTACTGATCGTACACCACACAGCCCACATAGACACAATCGAGTAAATAACCCTACACCCTACATATATAATAACAAATAGCACATCCATATGTGAAGCCAGTACGAACAATGAAACACAAAGCTTTTTCCATCCTTTTTGTGGTATGAGGAGGCACATTCTGAATTTTAAGCAATTCTATAAGTTTACTTTCGATGCTTTTTTTAGTTCTTATGTCCCTGTGAATTGATCTTAGGAAGTCACACTACCTTGATTTCCAACAGTAGCTCCTATTTTGTGTGCTGTGGGTCAGTTCCATTTTAATGACTGAATGTTGCGTCATATCAGTGCTTGTTTGTTTCAACCAGATTGAAATTAGGGGAGACATTGATATTAGCATAAAATTGTAGAGAATGTTAAGAACCGCAGTGGACCGTTAAAGGGAACATTTTGGAAGATGTACTTTTTAATTGCTTGCATACAAATTGTTGAGTTTGTGGAGTGCCTGCATGCTCGGTTAGTGTGAATTGACACAGCCAAGTAAATATTTTGTGCGTGGCCTTCATCCTATTTTCCGAGCCATTCTAAATGTTGCCAAATTGTCATCACAGTTTGTCTTATTTACCTAATCCCGCTCCCACAGAGTTTCTCTGCCCACGGCCTGGAACCTTGGCTGCAATGTTAAAGCCACGTTCAGACTATGTTGTCTGAGACACAAAAGTCAAAGCCAAAATGTGAGCAGCGCTGATATAATAGTTTTTGCGAAGCAGCAACAACTTGATTGGTGAGCAAAGTTGTCGATGAGGCAGAGGGGTATTCGAGTTTGTCCCCTGCACGTGCCACATAAACGGATCCACACACTCACTTGACAAGTGTAATTTGGCGTCTTGGTGATGAAGTGCTGACTCCTTAAACGGCACCTCTGACGATTTTGAAGAATGGATGGGGAGATGGGACACTATTTTAAAGTTTCATACATATGTGCTAATCTTATTTTCGTTCTAGTCTTGTATTTACAACAGCAAACCCCCAGGTTAATTTCAGTGCAAGGCGCCAAGGTAGGAACGAATTTAACGTCACATTGTTTACTGGGCCTTCCCCTGCACCTACCAGTTGCTATTGAGTGACACTGTCAGATGGCAGAACCCAGGGTGTTCTTCCATCCATCCATTTTCTGAAGCACTTATCCTTTTGGACTCATTTTACATCCATCCGCTTGTCGTACAAGCTGCTAGCTAGCGCTAAGCTAAACTCCCTTCATTTGCTGCTCTGACGGCGTGAGGCAAGCGGTGAAGTAACAAAGACAAAGATAAACTGTCTGGCTGGACTTTAGTGACTGCTCAACTGTTGAATTTAATTCTCATGATAGCCGGCTAAATATTACATCCATGCGCAAATGGTTCCGTGTTTTGTTCTTGAATGTAGCGAGTTGTCACACGGCACATTCACTCCTCCCACATACATATGTCACACGTAGACGTGAGGTGTGTGTGTGTGTGTGTGTGTGTGTGTGTGTGTGTGTGTGTGTGTGTGTGTGTGTGTGTGTGATGTAACTCAACTCAAATCTAACACTCATTCGGCATTCATTCTTAACGGTTAATTTGCCACTCAATTCGAGTCACCACCTATTCGTGTATAGCCCTAGTGCTTCTCACCCTTGTTTATTCACTTGTTATTGAGACATCAGTACGCTTTGCATTTCGCCGTTTTCATAGAACAGAATCCTGTGCAAGCAGCCACTGCCAGCGGCAGCCTATATTGATCCAGAATAGCCTTTCAACAAAGGTACTCCATGGCTTTGCTTCCTGCAGACCAAGAAGGAGCATGTTTGTCTGCGTGCGTTATCTGCCATGGCATTTCAGGCAGATTATTATTACAAGCTTGCTTCCATACAACCAGTGTGACCAAAACACGTTTGGATGCAATTTTTCCGAATAAAACATTTTTCTTTTTTTCAAGTACCCTGTCAATGAGAATCATGAGGACAATCAGACAACCTTTGCTTTGCACAAGCACGATTGGGCTCGCAGTGATGAACGTCTCCAGCACCAGCTGCAGCTGGGAGGCAGTCTCGGGACCCTCTAAACATCACCGCTAACAGCAGATAAATTTGTCTGACATTTTGCCTGTTGCTTTTTGGAAGAAGATGAACTAGAGAGGTCTGAATAGTCGATAAATCAAATTTTCATATTTGTGGACATAAATTGCAAAATAAATAAATGAATAAAGTAGTAAAATGTATGTTTTGGTAGATATACATACACACCCAAAACTCCTTGGTAACCCCTCCTCATGCCGGTCACAAAAGATCAGGAGTGGCATCTCATTATTCTGCCAGCATATGTCGCAAGTCAACCAACATGGTTGTGTTTGGACAGTCTGGCCGGTGCAGATTACCAAATCTTGATCCTGCAAGAGTTTCACGGGGTGTAGGTTAGGACTGCTGGTAGGCCATTCCATTCTTTCCACTCCCAAATTGTAGCGGTGGTTTCTGATCAAGGCCGCTTTGTGTGGGAATGTTGTCATCTTGGAGGTTATTCAGTCGCAGACTATGGAGGTACAGGATTGCAACTGGTTCATTCTTCAACCTCATCTCCAAATCTCTCTGAATTGAAATTACCGGTACATCCAACTAAGCCTTGTTTATTTCGGTGATGGAGACATTATTACACCCCAAGAGTACTCAATCGATGCAGGAACCAGCACAGCACACCCCGTGATCCAAGTGACAGGTGGAATCTAAACTGCCCACTGAACATAACTTTGCTCCACATGTTCAGGTTCCAATGCAAGTCTTGCAAGCAACAGTGCAAACAGATTGTGAAAGGCGAATATCGCAAATCTCTTGGCTGCATCGTGACACTGAAGATTGGCGGTGTGCAATCCCAATTTTCTGGGCGAAAACCCATTGGGCATATTGTCCTGCAACACCTGACTGCAAATCTATAGAAGACAGCCTAAGTCCTGCCAGTGTGGGCAAGCATCTTCTTGGGATGCCTACTTCACAGCCTATCTCTGACATTCCCTGCCATGTGAAACTCTGCCCTCAGTTTGGAGATGGTAACAGGGCTCAACAAACCTGGTTGAATGTCCCCTATTGCATGGGCCCTGTCCAAATGAGTCAAATGGGACATGCCAGCTTTTGGAGCAAACACCTTCTACCCACTGTAGCCATGTCCATGTTGATCGTACCAGTAGCTAAAACTAAAGTCACTAACAACAGAAAAATAAGTTGGTTGGCAGTGGCAGAAGGATTGCAAAAAGAGTCATGGGCATAACTCACATTTGCAGCTGTCCTGCTCCTCCCACAAATGCGTATTCCATACAAATCTAAAACCAGTAAAAAGGGACACAAACAACCTTTCGAACCGTTTAAGATTTATTGCCAAAAAGCACTGTTGCAACAAAGAAATAATCTACCAAACAGAAACGTCCTTACTTTTCTGTGATGTATTTATACTGCAAATTCCGAGGCTTATTTCTCCAGGAATGTTGCTGGTTGTTTTGAATTGTGCATTTTTTTTCTTTTTTGCATTCACACATTGAGAGTGCCCACTGAATGCAATTGAGACTTGATCGATTGGATTTGTGTATGCTTGACTCAGTGTGCACAGACAAACCAAAACAACAATGGCAATGGTATACTCAATGCTTAACACATTTCTTGAAAGGACCGACCACCTGCATCACAATGTGCATTCATGTGGACACTTTAAATGCAAGTGAACCATCAACGTCTTTAGCATTTTGAGCAGGAGTGAGGAATTTCTACAGGAATTCAAAATCTTACAAAAAAAAACAACAACACATGAATAATGTGCTTTACATTATTTTTCTGTTTAAAAAAATGGTTGCTTATTTCTTTTCACATAGAGTGCATCCGTGTGCGTATTCAATCTTAAAATCTCCTGACTCAGAATTGAAAATATCACAAACAAGGATGGAATTTCAGTCGGAACAAGCACTGTTGTGCATCAGGTTCAAAATACTCTAGCAACAGTTTATTACATGCAAGACTATATTACGATATTACTGAGCATGACCAGGATTGTCAGACAACTTTTGGTTGACTTTTTAAGGACTCTACATTCTGTTTGTATAGAAGAATAAGAACCCCCCCAAAAAAGGTGAATGAAACTTTTTTTGGTTTGTTTTTTTACCTCAGGTAACCAAGGGCGAGGAGGAATGGGGCTTGAAATCACAGATGGAGGAATTTTCTGGATGACCTAGAGAGGCAGATAAGATTGGAGAAAAACACAGGAGAGGATAAATGACTATCAAGGTAAATACACACTGTGCCATTTGCGCTCATTCCTCTGTTTCCCCCAGCATGTGTCATTCTCTGCCACCTTGTCAAACACACACACAAATAAATGCCCCGCACAATCACAAAGAAACAAATAGTTCCACTCTGAGCAGGATTCTCCCTCGCCTTGTCTGTCTGGTTGCATACAGTACATGGATCACAGTAAGTGTTTGATGCAGAGGGAAATGTAAAAATTTGCATGCAAATAGACTTTACAGGCACAGCCTCATGCATCAAAACATTGTAACCACCAGAGACGAAATATGGTATCTAAGCGTGCAGTGTGTCACTGCACGGAGAAGACAAAATACTTTTTTTTTTTTTTACCTGCTCAGCTCATGAAATTACACAATTAACTGTTCAAAAAGGGACTGGATTCATCACGCAGAGAAATGTACTGTGACGCTTGGCATTTCTGGACTTTGTCGTTGATACTTCATGAGAGACGCTTTCCTTTTCAAGTGGTAGAGTAGGTGTGTGTCGTTAGGGGCTCAATAAATGTTGTGTGGAAATGTTAGCTTAGATTGTGGCGACGCGCCCTGTGCTGGGATGCCAAACAGGCCCGGTGGGGAGGATAGTCTACACTAAAAGAAAAAAGAACATTTCAAATCAGTGATGCATAAATCACTTTTACAGATCCTGTACAAAGACATTAGTTTTGTTTTTGTTTTGAAAAATTCTCAACAGATATTTCAATTACAATCTGAATAACCGTTGTGAGGAAAAAATACGGGATTGTTACAAGTGTGTGATTTTTTTTTTCTCTCCATATTTTTAACAAAGTCTTCAACATTACGTGCAAAGACGTTGCCGGGGAATGATGTTGCATTTATTTAAAAGTCACTGTCTCTTGGTCTGGGTCCATTTACAGATACCGTTATATAAAATTACCACAGCAGGTCCCGAGCACCTCATTACCAACATAACCTGCAGCCAGTCTTTCAAGGACAACTCTCCAATGACTCCGCATGTATCCGCTTAATGTCTATTTGAAGCAACAGTCACTTCCCTCTTCTAAAAAAAACAAAAGGCAGGGATTTATAGAAATAGCAAAAGCATTCTCGGATTGAATAAGCACCTTAATGGCTCCCTGATGTCAGTTTAATTCTGAAGGAGTTTAGTGTTTCCACCGTATCTCACTCATATAGAATGACAGGCGACCGGATTTTCATTATCTTCTTCTCCTGCTGGAAATCTGTATCAGGTGTGAAAGCCATTCGAGAAACTATGTAAAATATAAAATGACATGAAACAAGTTTCTATCACAAAAAAAGCTGTATTTGGGAGATGTGGAATTGATCATTGAAAAAAAAATCTGACAACATTAATTATTCAAGTGGTTATAAAAAGTCGTCACATCCTTGTTCACGTGCCACATTTTTGTGATATAAAAAAAAAAGAGACCAAAATAAATTCTAAACTTTATTTATTCTAAACTGTACTTTATTGAAACAATCAATAATTTTGAGAGGTGAGGTCAATTTATTAAAAATGCGGTGGCACAAGTGTGCACACCAAATTATAACTAAAATGGGGCTGTATTGAGAATTAACCACTCACATTCAAACTCATGCTAAATGTGAGTCAGCACAGACCTGCCAACGATAGTTCCTCTGATTGACCCGATAATAAAGTTCACATGTTCCAGTGAGCTTTTCCTGTCGTCACATCTTACAGCAAAAGCCATCGTCCGCAGAGGGCATTCACAGCATCAGAATGATCTCATTGTTCTGTGCATATCGTCGGGAGAAGGGTACAAAAGAATTTCTCAGGCATTAAATATAGCGGGGAACACAGTGAAGACAGTCATCATCATGTGCATAAAACATGACACAAGTGACATTACCCAAAACTCACAGTCCTCTGAAATTGATGAAAAGATGAAAACCGGCCAGAGAGGCTGCCAAGACACCATTAGCAACATTGAAGGAGCTGCATGAATTTCTGGCATACACTGGCAGTTTAGGACACGTGACCGCATTCTCCTATTTTTATATGTCCGAGGGTGGCAGGATGAACGTTTTATAAAGAAAATCATCCAAGCGCAGCTACATTTTACAAAAACAAACTTGAAATATTCCAAACAAGTTTGGTAAAATGTGTTATCGTCCAATGAAACCAAAGTTGAACTTTTTGGTTATAATTCCAAAAATTTGTTTGGTGCAAACACTGCTCCATCACCAAAACAATATCATACCAACATGCAAGTATGGTGGTGGCAGCATCAGCCGGACTTTTTATTTTTATTTTTTCCGGGGTTTGGGACTGGGGTTGTAGGCAACCTGGACGGATTTATGAAGAGTTCAAATTAATACTCAGTGTTAGCACAAAACCTTTGCGCCTCTGTTATAAAGTAAAATCTGTCAGGAAAAAGCCTACTAGAACATCTTCACCTCATTTGTGGTTAGTCAGAGGCATTCTAAATAGTTGCAGGTGCATTCTGACTCCCATTTAACATGAGTGTGAATGGGATTGGTGAGTTTGAAATACAGCCGCATTCCTTGTTCTACCACAAGTGGGTGTGCAAACTTCTGCAACCACGTTTTCTCAGTCACTCATTTTTACTCCCTCTCTTGAAAATACTGTAAACATTTCAATTGAGTTGCACAGTTTATAGGTCACATTAATGGTGGGAAAAAGTTATTTTTTCATTGTTTGTCTTTTTTATACTGTATATCACAAATTGCTGGCATTTCAACAAGGGTGTGTAGACTTTTTTTTTCTTTTTTCCCCCACTGCACATGCACTGAGGCAATTTTTACTCAAGGAATAGGCCGGGGGTTTTAGTTTAAAGAATTTGTGGAAGACAATGGCAAAACAGATTTTTCTTTAAAAAATAATTAATAAATAAATAACCATTTAGAATCGACTGAGTTGTGTTGTACGTCGGATGTGCTCGTCCATCTCATTTGGTGGGTTCTGGGCAGAGGAAATGAGTGTGGGCTCCCCAGAGTAGAGAGATTACACTAATGACTTTGAAAGCAGCCTCGTGCGCTGTCCCTTTTGACCTCAACTCATCCTCGGCCCTAGAAGATGACAAGGTGATATTATACATGCACACGTACATGGGTAGACAAACGCTCATGTGTTCACGCCTGCTGTACACTCCTGATCGTGCACGTTGAGAAAAAAAAACATGATTACACAGAAGCAGCAAGATAATGGAGCCTTCCCCAGCTCCTCCAGTTTCTTCTGAAGCTTTGCAAGACGTAATATTTTCGCTTTGCCCATATTTTGACTGCAAGCTATAATATCACGCCACAGATTCAACTCTGCATGGGTGCTTTTTTTTACAACAAGATCAGTTTTCAAGAACTTAAACGCCACAATGACATAAGAAGTATTGGGCTTAATGTTTGTGAGTATGTTTTCAGTTCCAAAAAGTGTGCAAGTTTTTTTTGTTAATTGACCTCAAATCAATGTGTGCCAACGAGGAAACCATCAAAATGAGAATGCAAAAAGAGTTGAAAGGGGACATCCACAGCACTTGGCTATGAAATAAATGAAAGAAAGCCCAACTATTTGAAAGATTCCTTTGAGTTTGCAAATTCGCTCTCTGAATGGAAACAAAAGCAAACAAATTTCCATTCATTCTAAAGCCTTTCAATACATCGTTGTTATAACTAAACATGAAAATAGCAGCGCTGCGTCTCTGATCAAATAGATGTAATGAGATACAGTGAGGAAAAAGGAGAGCGGCTTGGCCGTGACTCGTCTAGCATGTGCACGCATGCAAAAAACCCGACAGCGGCACAGCTGCACGGAGCTACGCTCTCGATTTATCATCCCTACATTGCAGGAGCTAGTGGGCCACACGACTATTAATCATCAGCAAAACCATTTAATTCAGCACAAGCCCAACTATTGTCTCAGTCTCTCCCCCTCTGTCGGCTGCGCAAAGCAGCATACACCTCGCTGGCATAAAAGCAGACATGCAAGTGTTGGTTAGCGCAAACGTGTGATTGCGAGTGATGCATTTTTTATGCTCAAATGTGGACTAATGGTGCCTCATTTGCAGCTTTATAGAGGAGTATGTCTTAGTTTTCATGAAAAAAAAGTGCAGGACCCAAAGCGGTCACAAAGTTTGCACAATAATGTTAAAAATCAAGGGTTGGTTTATCCAACTAATTGTCCTGAAACAATGGAGAAAAACATTGCCCATCAGACTTTCTTTGTTGCATAACTTGTTCTCGCATGTGAGAACAAGTCCCTGTTGAGAATTCATGTTGGGTGACTTTTATGGGACCCCCACCAAAAAAAAAAAAAAGAAAATCTTAAAGTAGGTGTCCAAAAATTGACCAAAATACAGGATAGGGTTTCTTCTGCTTGCTGTTATTGGCACCTTTTGCAGCGCCTCCTCACATGACATGTCCATCCCCTCCCTACAGCCAACAATCCCCCCTCCCCCACACGCTCGGACTCTGCCCCGAGCCAACCTTCAGGAACCTCTGACAAACAGGATGAAGTGGAGTGGAATTGAAAGATCCCCAAATAACAAAATATGGAGCACACACATTGTCCCCAAAAAATCTGACAACGGATCAAGCAGCAAGCAACATGACATGAGAGGGAATAAGATAGGTGTGCAAATGACATTTCTCTAAAACACAGTACATGTACTTATATACATGCTTGCTGAGACACACACACACACACACACACACACATACACAACCATATTGATAGGAGCATGCAATTAAAAGAATGTAGATGCCCGATATGAGAAAAAAAATATTCCAAATATATAAAATATACTTAGATACAACTATCTATACTTTTTCTTAGTTATATTTTGATTTATGGACCATTGCTGTGAACCAAATTCCAAATTGACTTGCTCTTATAGAAAGAGTTTTCCAGAGTTAATATAGAAGAGGAAACGTCTGGATCAAACCGCCACCTGTATCATTAAACAACAATAAAAGCCACTGCATAAATTAATCATCGCGGTCTGTGGTTCTGCTGCATGTGTATTGAAATGCTTACATGCAGGGATATCTCTGCTTCTAATCATTTCAACATGTACTGTGTTCCCATTGTTTTTTTTGTGAATAATTTGGGGTAAATGCCAGCTGGTAAAACCATATTCTTGGGTGAGCAGTGGGGGAAAACAATACATGAACAAAAGAACTGTCTTTGATTGTGCTGCATTCATGGTGGATTTTTTTTTTTTTTTGGTATCACAGTGAAAATTCGAGGACCAGTTTAAAAAAAAAGTGAGAAACGTATTGAAGGCAATTATACATTTATTGCATATCATTTAATTGTATGAAATGACAAAACGAGCACATATGAACATCACATATGGTTAGTTGAGTGAAATCATTTTGCACAGCAAAATATTTATATTTATATGTATGTATGATGTAAGATTAAATCACATATTTTCAAAAAGAGCTCCCTCTTATTTATTTATATTTTTATTTCCATGTGCAGGGTATCAATCCCTGACCATTTAACAATGTCCAGACATTATCAATTCGAAGAATTATTGCTTTGCAAATATTGAGTTTGGTGAATTCAGCACATCAAAGTATTGCATGTCACAAAATACCTCTTCTGGGCCAAATAACAGTGGAAAACCGTTGTTCTTAACTCCCTACATCATGATGACAGGCCAGAGTGTTTTAGTGCACTGCACTCACAATACTTTAGCTTCTTCACAAAACTCTTTTGAATGCATTACAAGCTCAAATGCTGAACAACTTTGCTTTTTGAACGTTGTGGCCAAAATTTCTCGCTCATATGCTGCAAATGTACGATACAATTCTGCTCACGGCATCCGTTCAACCCGAGCCGGTCACATTTAACCAAGTCCAAATGTTTTTTTGCTTGTCAACTGTATATTAGTCATCTGCACGCTTCAAACGGTGTCACTTTGTTTTTGTCTATTCAAATTCAATTTATAAAACGTTGTACTTTATATTACAGTTTTATCTTTTGTCAAATGCAGAGGAATATTTAAATAATAGTTTAAAAAAAAAAGGTTTTTCCTACACCCGTGAACCATGAAGGATCTCCGCTGATCCACTTCCGTCATATACATTGCACCCTAAAGACGTTGGGTGGTGGTGCACTTCAACACAGCTGAAACGCCATCGCACTGTACACAGGTGGGAAGTCCTGTCACTTTTTGGTATAGCTGTCCCAAAAAAGTGAGGAGGCATAAATGAAAAATGTGAATGCCATGCTGGAGTCATCTCCTAAAATAATACCAATTTGAAGAAAAGAAAAAAAAGACATAGCACAAAGAAATAAAACAGTATTTAAAAAAAAAAAGAACATACATGTCCAGCATGCAGAATAGTTCAATAACTCTTTGAAAAAACAATGAATACATAAAGTCTCTGAAGAAGCAAATGCATGAAATGGCTGGCGATCCTCCAAGTTTGGCAAACAAAACAAAACACATGAATGCACTTGAACAAATATCTGCACACTGTTTTCAAACTTAAAATAAAAAAAAACATGTTAAAGGGCAAGGTAAGTGCATGCATGCAGTTGCTGAACTAAGCTGGATCCAAATCAGACACTGCAAATCTAATGAGGGTTGAGAACTAGTGACAAATGGGGTCATTTATAATAGAAAAGTAGACTTGATGAGAGTTCTGTCAACTCACACACATCGCTCCATGTATAAACCAACAACCTGTTTAAAGTGTGGAAGATGGGGTGTGGGGGGGGGGCAAAATAGTTCTTATTGGGCATTTGCGCCAAAGTGGAGAAAGGGGGAAAAAAAGTTCAAACAGAACGTTTTAAAGCGGGGCTGAGTAACTCGTCAATTCTTTCTTTTTTTCACTCGGTTTTCTTTTTTTGCGCGCGGATATGTGCAGACTCACATGAAAAACTCCGGAGATGACGGGTTGTTGTCGCTGCTCGAGCCACTTTCTCTGAAGCCGTTGCCGATGAGCTTCTCATACTTTTCTTTGTACGCGTCCCTCTCCCGGACCAGCCTGGAGATCTCCTGCTTGAGGTGCTCCACTTGCTGCACCAGTTGCGTCTTCTCGCCCTCCAGGACGTGCCGCTGCTGGACGCGCTTGAAGCGACACGACTGCGCGTAGCCTCGGTTCTTGAGGGTCCTCCTCTTCTGCTTGAGCCGGATTACTTCTTCCTTGCTGACCCCCCGCAGCTGCCGGTTGAGCTCCCGCACGGACATGGTGACCAGCTGCTCGTCTGAGAAGCGGTCGTCCAGGCGCATGTGCGGGTGGTGATTTGTCCCGGAGACGCCGTTGGACTGGATGCCCGGCGCCTGGTGGTGGTGGTGGTGGTGGCCGCCACCTCCACCTCCGCCGCCCCCTCCTCCACCTCCCCCGGCCCCGCTGTGGTTGTGGTGGTGATGGTGGTGGTGGTGCTGAGCCCCGTTCTGAGCGGCGGCCGCAGCGATGACCGCCGACACTACCGCCGCGGCGGAGCCCATCTCCTCCCCGGCCATGGCGCCCCCCGGGCCGGCTGCGCCCGCGAACTGCTGGCCTCTGGCGTAGCCATCGAACGACTGGAGCTGGTGGCTGCTGTTGATGAGCGCCTCGACCGCGTCCTCGGGGCTGAACCCCAGCGCCTCTGGATTGAGCTGCTGTTGGTAACCGGACATCCAGTAGAAGTCCTCTATGTGTGTCTTCTGCTCGCTCCCCGAGCCCGGACTGGGCGCCGAGAAGCTCGGGGAGGGGGGCACAGAGCTGCAGGGCGTGCTCATCGGCGTGGAAGACAAGGATCCCCCGGCGATGAGGCGGCTGCACTGGCTGATGGTGCGATCGGGCTCGACCGGCTCCTTTTTCACTTCAAACTTCATCAGATCGAAGTCATTAACATATTCCATGGCCAGGGGACTGGTGGGCAGGTCGGAGTTGCTCATTGCCAGCTCTGATGCCATCCTCTTGCTGCTGCTGCTGCTCACAGTCCTCCAGACGGGCTGAAGAGCGACCGGCTGGCTGGCGAGAACGTGAGCCACCTTGAGAGAGTTTGTCGAAAAAGCGTCACAAACAAGAGTTTCTAATGCGTCCCGGCTCGGACTACTTTGGCCGTCGCTCGGCGGAGGCTTTCGCGCACACACACACCGGCCTGGGTGTCGCGCACACGAGGAGCGGAGTCCCTTCTCGGCGCGCGCCTCGTATTTGAAACATTTAACACAACTTTTCACGCGCTTTTTCTCACGGAGACATCGCCACCCGACGCAGCCGGCTGCAAGCGAGCGAGCGGAGGCAGAACACGGGAGCGATTTTTTGAGGCAGGCATCACACAGCAGTTGAGTTTAAGAGCTTTGGAGCTCACATGACGTCAGGCTGCAAGTGGGAAATTGTCTCGGACGTGGAGCCAATGGGGTCGCACACTCCGATAGCTAATTAGCATATTAGTCGACTACAGAAACCAAACTTTCCCCCCCCCCCCCCCTCCCGTGTCAACTGTCAAATGCCGTCAGCTGGCACTCAGCTGGGATGTTGAATCCCCCAACTCTTTTCTCCACTCGTGTTTGCACGAATACATGACAGTTGTTTCATTTATCTCTGTGGAAAGACGTGCTGTGGATTCATTCACATTCCTGAACCGATGGATCACTTTTAATTGTTTTCCATTCGAATGTAGGACGACTGTGTCATATTTTATTGTTCACGTTTAGTAACTTATAAACTACAGTACATACATACGTTTATACATACTGTATGTTTTACAATGTTGCCGTTTTTAAACACAATGAACTACTTGACCTAGATGCACGGGGATTGTATTGTTCATATTGCAGAAAAAAGATTTTTAAAAGCAAACAACGTTCAATTCAAGAGCGCGCTGCACGCGCGCGTGTATCAGAATAAAATTCAACACTGCCACCTTTTGGACATATCGGGGATTAAAATCTCATCATCAAATTCCCTCACATACTCAACAATTAAAAAGAAAGAAAGAGAAAATTAGGAGAAAACTTTTATATTACAGTTTGTCTTTCTTCAAAGCGAAAGCCAGTTTTACGTGTTGGCATTATTGGACAGTCAAAACTGAAATTGTTGTGCATGAACCCGGTGTTCCATCCAAACTGATTTCATGTCCCGTGGCCATAAAATGGCTTTATCTAAGCACTGGCTTGTCGTGTTGCCGAGCGGTCGTATAATCTGCTCACTTTCATTGCACTTTATCTCAGTTCAGAGGTCTCCTACTTTGACTTGACTTGTGTGTAACACAGCCATATGACTTCTGTCTTGTTTGTGCCCCTGGTTACGTTCTCACCCCTATGTCCTCGGTCGGCCATGAAGTGATCATTCTACACACGAGAACAAAGTTGTTGGCAACTATCTGTGAATGAAAGAAAAACCCCACAATGATCACTTCAAATATCTTAAAACTGATGAGACTGGAATTTGTTGAATTGCATACTGACAAGCCACAATTCTTCAGGGATAATATGCAAAAAAAAAAAAAAATCTTGAACAAAAAAGTACCAAGAGTTTGCCAGTTTCATATTTGTAGGCGTGAAATAACGCTATCCTCCCTGTGGTACGCTTGGTTATGTTCCTGGTCTGCTTTGCTAAATCATGCATAGGGTGTCTTGAACCTGTGCTTGGGTGCAAATAAGTCTCAAGACGATTAAGAAATTCTCAAGTGAAAGGTGTCGGTCATGAGTCTTCCATCAGAACAGAGACAAACGCAGCCAATAAGTAACAAAGAATGGCTAAGTATAAAACCCTCGACTATTCCGGAGAGTCCGAAATTAAATACTGAACATATGTGAAAGAATCCGAAAGAACTCAACACAACTTAGAAGGTTAAAGAGCTCACTGATTAATGTGCTAAAGTACCCGCCAAGACATGCTGAAAACCTCACTCAGAATTACAGAAATTGTTTGATTGAACCCCCCCCCCCCCCACACACACACACACACACACATGTCGTGGAATGAAATATTAAGGGAATCATTTCTTTCAAGAGTTAAATATGATTCTGTTGCACCACAAAAATAAAACAATGCCTTATTTTCAGTTCCAGTAATTTTTATTTCCTACTTTGGTGTTTGTTGTGGGTTTTTCTTTCATTCAAAGCCGGGTACTTTACCAACAATTTTGCCCAGATGTTGCAAAATAAGCTTTTTATACTGTCAAAAGTTATTTTTTGAAGTGAATCGCTTGGGAGGTACAGCAACCTCTAACGGGCTTTATCTAATTAATATTGTCCACGTATTTCAGTGGAGCAAACAATTTAGTTGGCCGGCGTTAAACATACTGGCGCGGTGCTCGAGATTGTGCAAAGCATTTTTTTTTTTCAATACAAAAGTTCCTCCTCCATTCTGCTCATTCTCACGCAGTAACAGGACCAGGAAGGCATTACATTCATGTGGAATTTAGTGCCGTTTGCATGAGTTCCCTATTGTGTGCGCCATAATGGCAAAAATGTAATAAACGGCCGGCACAAGGTGCATTCAGTAAGAATGCTGCAGGAGAGGGGAACTGACTGACATACAATGCTTTCAAATTGCTATTTCTTTACGATGGAAGAGAAGCCTTATTCATCACCCTCTCACGATTGTGGCCGTTTGTCTGTTAGCTTGTTTCGTGAGGTAGTTAGCGAGCTACATCATCCTACTTCGATATTAGGAAATAGTTTCACCCCGTCCACTTACATGATATGAAAACATTTCTCAGGCGCTTTATTTTTCCATGCATAGGGTGTGTTTCTTCATGTAAAAATCCAGTCATTATCAGGAGATTGCTCTTAATTTCAAAATACAACTTGGTGTGAATCCAAATGAGTATCGTTTGGCCTTAATCGGCCAAGTTCTGCACTCTATTAAATGCTAATCGAATTTACTCTTGTCTCGTATATTGGGCTGAATCTTCTACATCCCTGCAAACCAATAACTGTTTAAAAAGATGTAAGTTTATTTATTAGCCCCTTAAATTGTATTTATTTCCTTCCCAAGTCTGACATAATAGTACATGTTCTATTACTGTCTACGTTATCCCGTTTCAATGTTTTTCATCAAATGTCCATTTATTCCTAATTTTATGGTCAATCTTCTGCATACCTCATACATAACTAAAATAACCGTCATTTTGTATGGACCAAAAATGAATGTTGCAATGTTGCAAGGTATCCAAGTAAATTGTATACCACACAATGCACAATATACAGAAAGTTTATGACTAATAGTAGTTCAGCTTGAACGTATCGTTTATTCTGCATGCTGTACAATCTTATCAACAGACGCTCTCCGTCATCTCACCAGTGTCATATTGATCATAGAAGAAAAAAAATGGAAATATGGCCTTCTAATCAACTCTTTTTTAATCTCGTAAAAGTCTGATCTAACAGATCCCATTTTTGCCCTCATGATTATGATTTTATCTCTAATAGTCTTGGACTCTTTCATATGTAAAGTTTGGCACGTTGCTTTTGAGTAGCAGGTCAGCGCCAAAGTTAATCAACAATGGGTGAAGATGTAACTGGTGTTTTTGCATTGGCTCGTCAATACGGCGCCCCGAGTTTTGGATTAGAACACAATCTCCGATAGAAGCCCATTGTTTCTATTTCCACTCGGTCGCCCTGTCATCTGTTTGGGCTTACCTGCGCAGCAGTGGCCCCGATCCCTGGGGTACGGCCACAGCGGAGCGAGACTAATACACAAACGAAGGGAGAGCTCATTAGTCATGACAGTAGAAAGTGGCGGGCCTAAATTAGCTGCTTTTGTGTGGCTGAAGTTATTGATGATGATGCCGGGCGAGAGAGATGTGCATGGAAAGGAGAGGGATGGTATCAAAGCACCAAATTCATACAATGTGAAAGAAAAAGAAATGTAACATTGTCGTAGTCTGTACCGTATCAGAAATGTCTCATATTTTAGCCATCTGTGAAATTCAAGTACCTCTGAAACTATAGCAACCACATTAAATAGAAGAATATTATTGAATCACTTCACATTTTCCCCTCCCTCCATTAATGTACTCTGTCGTTGTTTCCATAACCATTTATCAAGCACTCCAGAAGGGAAACATGCTAAATACTAAAACATCTGCAAAGTAAAATAAATAAATAAATACATACATACATAAAACTAAAACCAAAAAAATGTCAAAACATGACTTCTAAAGCCCGTGAACTCTTTCAGCATTGTTTCTTTTTTTTTTTTTTTGATGGAAAAAAAAATGAAAAGATGTAAAGGTTGAAGCATTCTGCTTTGTTTTCATGATGACGGTCGTCATGTCATATGATGAAAATGACATCATCTCAATTTTAGCGGGATGGGCACAAAAGTGCACATGCAGTGAATCATTCAGAATTTATCTTGTGTGGATTTGAAGTCAATGGAGAGCACTTGATGGAGGACAGTAGTGATTCAATCTGAACTATTTAGGAAGTCCAACATGACGTCAATTATGGAAAGACTTCTGCTATCTCCTCCAAGGCACAACGTTCGTGTATTCATCCCTGGCTGCAGCAATGCAAATTATGAAACCAAGGTTTTTTTTTAACCCTTATGTGTGAATAATGTTTGCAGCGAATACAAAACTCATGGAATCACTATGACTGTGAAGACTGTCACTGAAATGCGAGTTTGAGGCCCCCCACTCCTCCACAGTATTCGATGATAGACGTGAGTGAGTGAAGAGAGCAGAGGTCACCGAGTTGTTTGTTGTACGGCTGGTAGTCAGTCTCGATGCGTGCATGCGCGTGTGTCTCCAAACGGCTATCTAATCAGCTCCTTTGCATTCCATCACTTTTGCATTCAAGCCTTAACACGAGCCCATTACAATATCAGTTCTGAAGACAACCTGTGAGCTGATAATACCACTGCAAATATAAGATTAAACGTCACCCAACTTTTGAAGAGAACACAACTCCCGTTGTGTAGTTGTGCATATCCCAAGAAAGACACGACTTGTATTTGTGCCTGCAAAGCATTGCTCCCTGCCTGGACGATTTCATCAGCAGTCGAGTGAGAACAACAAAGCTGCAATATTAATTTTCACCCTAGCAACAGAATGTGGGCACAGCCATGTCATAATGACCCTGATCCATTAGTATGAGGCAGGGTGAGGTTGTGGAGGGTGCAACAAAGGGTAGAGCGGAAAAGGCCACAAGGAAAACAGATTCTGGACTCTGAAGTGGATTTTTGGATGGCCTATTTTGGTCGGTGTCTGGCCTCTGTGTGACAGAAGGATTTTTGTTCCAAGATCCTCATGTTAAGGGAGCAGACCTGCGGAAACAAATTACACCCCCCCCCCCCTTACCCACCAAGCAAATGTGGACTAAGTTGCAAATTTATTTGCTTGCTAACAAACGTGGGCTGCCCAGTCTGATCACCTGTTGAATAATCAAAGACAAGGAGTCCATACTGCTCAAATGAGCCATAATTACGCTCAAATAAACATAAAACATTGGTTTACTGTCATGTGTAAGTTAATGTGTTTCGAACGTCGTGATATATGAACCCTTGGATAGATTTCCAAGGTTATCACCTCAGGTCCTGTGTGCATTCACGTGACTTAGACTTAACAACAGAAGTTTTGTGTGTGTGTGTGTGTGTGTGTGTGTGTGTGTGTGTGTGTGTGTGTGTGTGTGTGTGTGTGTGTGTGTGTGTGTGTGTGTGTGTGTGTGTGTGTGTGTCAATGTTTAAACAATCCCAAAGAGTGCTCGTCCCCTTTGGGTCGCAAATGCAATAAAATGATCACTCACTTGTAATAGCGGAAATAGAAATTTATTTGACTTCCATTGAAGTTGTAGGAAATAACCAGCCGCAATATTTTTGTAAGTACATAGTAGAACAAAGGTGAAGAAAGTGTTCGGCCCAACAATACGCAATTCACATCGTACAACAGGAACAACAACTAAGAGAAATATATATGTATACCCATTTGTGTGTATATATATATATATATATATATATACATATACATATATATATACTGTATATGTTTTGAACCCGGCAGCTTTTCAAATAACATGGTTTATTGATGATTTTTTTCTAAAAAGCTTCCAGCCGGCCATAGATTTACTCATAGTCTCGTCACATCTGACCAATAAAAACCAAACACGTCATAGTCGACCAATAAAACTGTCCGAATCTGCCATCATTCTAAATATTCAGCCATTTGCAGTGGGAGTGAGCACGCGTGGGGTAAGGGCGTGCCGTCTGAGAGAGAAGTTTTTGGCAAGAGAGTGTTTGGCAAAGCGCTACATGGCTGCGTAAGGAGCAACTGATATTTAATTAATTATCGTCTCCAAAGCACAAGCAATAATCTCCCCTTTACAGGCCTCAATGTATAGAGGTGAAATATATAATAATTGAGCCTTATTTTTTTTGTCTCTGAGGGAACACTGATAAATCTGCCCGATTCGGAGGTTGACTATTATCTCATTGTGGTCAACCTTAGATTCCTCTGTGCTATCATCTGCTGAACGATTAACTCACAGACATGGTATTATCTTTGGTTTTCATTCCCTAAATGCATTAATCACCGCTTACAGTCATGACACTGAATGGAACCACCTCTTCATTGTGTTCAACACAGTGTTTGTAGATACCAATACAGGTGATTGACTTGGGAAAGCTATACAGAACAGTTGCCACCATTGGACAGGCGTGACTGCCAAGCATCTTTTACAACTTGGCTCTAAAAATTCACCGCCGCTGATTCCAATTTGTGAATTGGAAACCTGCAGGTCACTTATGCTTGTGGATATCCACGTCACAGATGCGCCAAGAAACGACAATCCCAACCCAAATGACGCAAATGTGCGGCCGATCGTATCCAAGCTGACATAAACGCTCATTCGGAGATGCAGATGAGCATGCCCGTAGCCTAATGAGAGATTTTCTGACCTTTCTCCACGCACCCCAGGAGAATATTGATGAATCCTCTTTTAAAAATAACTCTCGCCTTGTAGGGTCATTAAATGATTTACAGTTATATCACAAACACATAATTATTGCATTTATTATGCTGGGAGTGTACAGGGTCAGGACTGGACCTAGTAGTGCACAAAAGCGTGATTAAAAGTTGATTTACCCAATCGGAGCACAGTTTCGCATGACCACTATGAACCCTAAAATGTATAGTATATTATGCAGTTATTGTTGCCTTAATAACAGAGAAGCCTTAGCGTTCAGGTCTAGTCAACCCCCCCCCCCCCCCCGGTAATATTTTGCAACTATAAAAATCCATTTCTAATTGTAGTTCTCGCAATGACATTTGAGACTTACATTGTTGTAGATTTTTTTAGTTTTAGGAGGTAAACCTTTGGCCTGATGAAACGTGAGTAGATTGATTTTGTCCATTCTCAGATCATCACTATTATCTTTGTCTAATCACACTTAATCTCAAACTGTGATTTAAAGTCATTACAACTAATGTCATATTTGGTCCAGTGGCATACGGCGTAAAGTCCACAACGAAATAGAAGAGTTATGGAATTAACTTATTCAGAGACATCTGACCCATAAATGTGCAGCACCTCCATCTCTGTGCCGCCTCGATAATTAGCATTATAAAGGCCTTTGTCTGTTTCAGTGCTGCAGTCTGTATCTTTCCCTGTTAATGATGTCATTTCAATTGTTACATTGGCTAAACTGCTAAAATGTCAACTGATCATAAGTGTGAGTATGGCCCTTTTAAACCTTCCCGTGGGTAAAATACTGAGTGCCACATTGAGCATTAAAACCAGACCCAATTTACAAAGATGATTTTAATTAACTTGTTTGGAAAACATTTAATACCACTCTGAGCATAATTGAAGACATCTCTCAAGTGTTGAGTGACTCTTAATGGAAGTTGAAGAGGTAGGGAGATTCAACAACAGACACAAACTCAACGCCCCTCCTCCCCCAAGCCCCACTACATGAGCAATCTAGTATCAATCACATGCTAATACTATTACCTTCATCCCAACTCAATGCAACTCTGCTTACTTATTTTTCATGGGCAAAGAAACACAGTGTGGCTGCATTATCTAGATTACCCAAATGGCAAATTTTGAATTTGGCAAAATTTAGTGTTTCTTGTTGACAGACACATTTTGGGAAATGAGCAGGCAAAAGATTTCCTTGGTTGTATACAGTGGAACTTTCAGTTATGATTATTAAAAAAAAAAGGGTTATGCACAACATTTGAATAGAAAAACGACTTCTATGAATGTACTATTTTCAATATACAAATGGACTCCAAATGGAAGAGCTCAAGTCCTCCTCCCATCATATTCCATACTATAACAGTCCAGATGGTTCTTTTCCTCTTTGGCCCAGAGGGCACGACATCCCACTTCCGGCAGTGCTCTGTCCTTAATTTATTTTTATTTATTTATTTTTTTGTAACGTTCACCTCAATCGGCAGCAAAACGGGAGTCCGCCAGTGTTGCAGTCCACTGTAATAGGTGCTCAGGCTCATGCTGGCAAGAGCAAAGATGATTTTCTCTCTATTACAAAATTCTATATCCGAAACAGTCCTGTGATAGTATTTAAAACTCAAACCGCAACAAACTGTCAACTTCAATATCTTTAAAACCTGGACACTATTCAATTGGGAATGCAGACTTGTTCATTTTCCACATACTTCAACCAATGCATTAAGTGGTGATGATATGAATTATCAATCGTAAAACTAGTGGGTTGAGGCAATAATTACAGGGCAAGTGCTCATGCCGAGACAGTAAAAAAAAATACCTTCCTTTCAAACCGTCTTGTTTAAGGTGGGCCAAATGTTCCTACCACCTCAACCCTGCAGTACTAGCAATAATGGGAGTCTTGTATTCTCACCTTTGCACCCCAGCTGTGTGTTGGAGACAAAGTCAGACTGGAGGATAAACCTATGTCAGTGTATGAGTAAAAGAGACAGCAGCTGTATCCCTGTAGTCATCTCACTTCCTGGAAAACGATTGGCCTTGAGGCAGAAGAGGATAGAATTTTGCACAATATAGCTTGTTGGCTTGGGGCAAGAGTGTCAAAACAAAAATACACAATGTTTCTTTTAAACTCTCCAAATGTTACGTTCGCTTGGAGCGACAGATGAGTCTAGCCTTCTACCAACCTTGAGCTATTCTATTTTGTGTTGGTAACGGCTTCAATGTAAAGCAAACGGATGTTGTATGGTTAAATACTGTGACGCCATTGGTTAAATCTAGAGTACACAAACCTACAGTTTGTATGGTGAGAGCGTTTCCTGCAGAACAATGAGTCTCCAAGCTTCTCTGACACAACCAGGGATACTGTGTGAATGTGCGTGTGTGCTATGAGTATGTGTGTTCACAGATTATTTGGAAACATAAATTTTTAAATGCCATTGTGTTCAAATTTCAAATATAGTTTGATAATAATGTGTTATGATAACCTCGATAAGAATGTCATAGTTTCATCGCGGTTAGTTGTCGGGATTTTAAAAAAATGTGGACAAAAATTGTTGAAGCGTGCCGTATGGATGGAATTAATAAATGATTACTTGATTACACTGATTGTTGAGAAGTCTGACGATTGAGTGGAATTTATTGTTGATTAATCATGTCTTAAACAATGGAGATCAAATGTCGCCCACATGCTAGCTATGTTAGCATAACCGCAACCTTGTTCACATTTGTTGAACTGACTATCGATGTGTTGCTTTGTTGTTTGCGTGCTTATTTTTAGATATTTATCAACAAGTATCACTAAGATGGAGTTAGGCTATTTAAATTTTTATTTAAATGTGGCACGTACAATTAATGTTAGCAGTTCAAATTGGGCCTCACAGTTGACTGTTGTTACATGCACCATTCTGTTTTTTTTGAATGAGGAATGGTCACCAGTATGGGAACAAGCCTTGTAAAGGGAACACTTTATGGCACTGTGGCAAAACGTCCTTGATAGCATATCTCCCTGCATGGAAAATTGTCCGTTTGCGAAATTAGATGCCCAACGACTAAATAACAAATGGATGTCACCTGCTGACAAGCCCTGAGAATCACATTCTTTCTCCACACATCACATGTTTTCCAATGAATTTACAATGAAATTGGCTAATAAATCCTCATCATCCGAATTATGATCTGTGACTCCAGAGCTGTGGCATCAGAGTTCACATGGACAATGACACCCAGTAGTCAGAGCACATCCTTGGACCCATCTGACATTCCAGCCAGCAATTACAGCGCTAGGCTGACCAATACACCTCCTCACCATGACAATAGGCACCATTGTTTGCGTACAAGGGAAACGTGCTACATTGTTGTTCTGCTCCCGTCTTGATAACAAACTTAACTGGATCATTAGAGCAATTGTCAGTCATTGCACACTCTCACGTTAATGTAAAAGCAATGACAATAGGTCAAGCAGTATGTTTGTTGTCTGGAACAAGGAAGTGTTTGGCAATTCATTTGAGGGTACACTATCTTAAAGTTAGTGGTCAGATCTGGAGTCTATCTGTACACGACTGGAGAGTGCAAGTGCGTGTGTATGTGTCTTTGTCATATTTCCCTTGCCATGCGCTTGGCCACTGCCCACCTTTAATAACCTGATAACTGACCTGACATATTCCCTTCTTTTGTTTCTTCAAGTCCCTTTTAAAAAGTAGAAACAGTCCAACACTTCTCGTGTACTGCATATCATACAACTATTATTCACACTACATATGTGTTAATGGCCCGAGAAGGAATTTTGTGAGTGAAATGGGGTTTGTAATTTGGTGTGAAATGAAATATTCAATACTGAATGGAAATAGCATCAATCCTGCTAAAGTCTCCTTGGACTTATACAGTATTTACCCTGAGAAAATGCTCCATCCAGAAGACGACTGAAGTTAACTTGATTTTTTTCTCATCCAGGCAACATTAACATGGGGTACATGCACTCACAGTCACTTAATTCGGTATGGTTAACAGTGGATAACAGCAATATTAAAAAGATTTTATACAATTTAAAAATCTGTCAATTGTTAATATTCAACTACAGAGAGATTAAACTCCTCCTCAGGGCCTATGGTGAAGAATGAAAAAATAACTATTCTGAAATCATAAGGCTGAATCTAGTAACAACCCATGTTAGGGTCAATACTGAAACGTTTTGGAAAGTGTTTTGCCACGAAGGTTAAAAATACAATCAACCAAATGTGCCACCTTTTTCAGTTGCATGACGTTGCATACTGTACTGCACAGATGGAAGAAGTCTCAGTGCCGCTATTTGAGCTGTCTGCGGCAAAGGTTTGCTCACCACTACTGCTGCTGTTCAGCAACCATGTCTTGTGCAATTTTCCCTCAAAATAATATTTGTCCACCATCTGTCTACAACTCCCACTCCATACCGAACTGAAGCCAAGACACAGGGCAACTCACTTTCTTCTCATGCAGAATAGGTTGCTCCGACATGAGGCCATCCTCTCCCAAGCCACTCTGAAATACAAACTATAAATCAAAAAAGAATTACAGCATACATTGAACTCTTTTGCAATCACCAAGAACTCTGGCTGGTGTCGTTAGGATGACAACAACAGCATGCGTTTCCTGTTCTATTCCTTTCAGGCTACAACTGGCTGAGGTATTATCCCAGACTGGAAACATTACAAGGATGCCAGATTAGTCCCACAAGTCAGTGCATAAACCAATGCATTTTATTTCATTACGTTTCATGATTTAAGGTTCTATATTACATCAGGCAGAAGGTGCAGTACAGGTGTCTTTGCTAGTTTCTGTCTCGCAAGTTATTATTTTCACCACCATCACAATGTTGAAGTTGAATATGCAAATTTGATATGATCAGCAGAACAACAGAAAATGTGAAAAGTTGCCTTAATGCAGGGTGGTATGATGTCATGGCTGTGTAAATGCACTTAAGCATGCATGAGTGCAGCTCAGTGTGAGTAGGGGTCAGTGGGGGACAGGGGAGGCCAAGGCACAAAACCGTCCCAGTGTGAGTACGACCTTAGTCTAAAGTTTAAAAGGGTCTATTATTGATATAAAAAATAAATAAATAAATGTACAGCCACACACAATTATTTATACAAGCCTCCCACTTTCAGTTGCCTAAAAAGCACCCTAAAAATTGATTTATTTGTGATATTATCTTAACTTATAAGAGCAGTAAATACAAAAGACATGGGAGCTTTTACCTCAGTATCCATTTTATTTTCCACTATACAACCTCATGTAAAATGCTGCAGCCGACACTAGCGATGCAAATCAACATGCGCATTGTGGTACAGTGTTGCAGCCAAAGCACGACATAAGTAAAAGAAAGTTGTTCTATTTTACGACTGTGATTAGTGATGTTATTGTAGCATGGATACAAAGAGCTAACACGCTGCCTCGTTCTTTTAGCAGACTCACACATGTCCAGTTGACGCTATGTCATTGTCCCGTGCTGTGGGAGCTGTCAGTTGGTCTGTGGCTTTCCACTTTTGTTTGTTCAAGCAGGGGCCCATGTTTGGCTTTGTTCGTGAGGTTGTATTTTTCTTTTTTTTGAGGGGGGGGGGGGGGGGGATTCTGACCAGTTTAATGAAATGACTACGGTCCACCAAACAGAAGCTGTAACTTGTCAAGGGCCTGGAATCACAAAGCGAGCAAACAAGCCATGATACTGGATCAATCGTCTGACGAGAAAACAGAGAGAGGAATCTATTTGTCTGGATTGTATACCGAGTGATGTTTTTATTTCAAAAGTCATATCAGTGAGGTAAGCTGATACGTGAATAAGCTAAGCAAACATCCAAAGGTCAGCCATTCTCCAGTATATTGATTATTTGATTATTAGACCGTCTAAAACAGGGGTGTCCAAACTCGGTCCTCAAGGGCCGCTGTCCTGCCTGTTTTCCCAAACGGCATTCAATTCCACATGAATGTAATGCAGTTGTGGCTGGTTGCAAGCTATGTCGCATTAACAAGAGCATCATCCATCATTCTTCGATAAATTCATGGTAACATTAGTATATTAATAGAATGCTATCGTGAAAAGAACGTTTACAACCAGCTGCAAAAGTTAGCGTGTCTCTCGTTTGTGAAATACATACTATAGACTTGCTTGATGGTCTATAGTATGTAACGTAAGCTCGTTTCCACTGTGACGTGACTTCGCAAAGCCGCGAAAAGCAGAAAAGTAGCTCCACTTTGACTTTTACTGTTGTACTAAATTTAGATTTTATTTTTAAAAAATTGTAATTAATATTTTACTGATGTACCAAAAATTGAACACTTTGTTTAAAAAACAAATAGATTGCATTCTGTAGAAAAAGGGTGATACTAACCCAGATAATTAAAAACAATCATTTTAGAGCTGCAAGGCCAAGATACCATCCATCCATCCAACCTATCCCAGCAGTCTTCGGTCATTAGGCCATTGTACCGTGAAAGCAAAATATTTTTGCCAGTGACCAGAGTCTGATACAGGTCCATGCCTAGTGACAGTCAAAGGGAGCAAACGATTAATTTGTCTGGAGGATCAGCGTGGGCAGGAAAGGTACTTTAATGAGAGGTCAAAGGTCACGTGTCAAAACCCACTCTGCGGACGACATGTTAAACATGCTGCCCCAGGGGCAAAAGGGGACATTAAAGTGTTTGACAAGATCAACAACAACGGCCTAATTAGAACAAAGCGAGCCACAATAAACCGACTAAACCTCTTTCAAAGGTGGATTTCTTCTGTGGTGCTACCTCAATAACTTATTTCCAATAATCATTGCTGTCCCAATTCCAGTTTGTGCAGTTGTCTTAACAGCCAACGAGGATTTACCGTCTGCAGGGTAATTTGGAGGAAACAGCCTCATCAGGGGGAAAGACAATTAGTCCTTCAGCAAACAGCATGGATCAGTTGCTTTAATTAAACACCCTCCCCCTTCACTGCCTCTTCCCTGCCGCTCCTTGCCCTCTCTGTCATCTGTTTTTCCATCTCGTTTCTTTATCACCGTTGAGTGCGTTTTAAAAAAAAATATATATACTGTATATTGTTCGCCGGACAGATGACACCCTAATAATTTGTTGTGGGGCTTGGTGAGCCTCTAACCAGTGGATTAGATGGATATCAGTCAGTGGGATAGTTTGTGGAGTTAGCGCTAACAGGATTTACCATCTACCGAGTATATCAAAGGCAGAGTCTTGTCCTAAGCACTAAGCACTTAACCAAATTAAAAAGTGACCCACAGGTGGGCTCGCTGCACTTTTTGTGCCGATGGGCCATGACGCTAATTGCTTTCTAACTCTGTTACCAGTGCCATCAAATTACACTTGTCAATTAGAGTGAAGAGAAGTGTATGGAGGGTCTGAGAGCTTACCCCGCTGCTGTGCGTTTTACTTTTGTCTTTATTGCACAGTGGGCACTGAGTCAGAGACTTGCAAAACCGTTCTCTGTCCAACGTTACCATTATCTTAAATTCCTTACTTAATTCAGCAATATTAAATTAAGGCATGCGATGATGGACCGAACCAGAAAAGCTCCACACGACCCATAATTCTATCAGATGAATTCTTATACAGGTCAGAGCCAATTAATACAATTGGTTGACCTGCAAGTAGATGGCCAAAAAAGATAATGTTTTAAATTTAGAGCAAATTTATTTGTGTCAAAAGAAACCAATCTGATTTAAAAATTCACTAAAATTGATGCTAAAACTTCATTAAATAGAGAAAAAGCTGGAAACGAGAAGAAAAAGCTGTGTGTGTGTGTGTGTGTGTGTGTGCGTGAGTGCGTGCGCGCGTATTAGTGCGCGTATGCGTATGCGAGAGTAAATTTGAGTGTGTATGTTTTCATCAGAAATGTACACATGGTAAATCTGCATTGGCTTCAAAAAAAGTTCCAACCTTTGTATTTTTATTAATCTTTCTTGCTGTGCACTGTCAAGTCTTTATGCATTTTTTTTCTCAGCGTTTGCATAATCTAGATTGGAGGAGTGTCATAGCCAGTGTAGATGGTTGGCAGTGGCACCCCTTTTTGGTTTGTTACTGGAATCGTAGGGCGTACCTTTCCAGCAAGAGTCACCACATAATGGGGAGTCAGAAGAATGAATAAAAGTGACAGACAGCTGTAGAAGACGAGCGAGGCAAGTGTAACTGTCAGGGTAGTAATTCCACCTGTAAACTACCGCCTGCAGGTAGTAGCAGGGAGAGGCAATGTGTTAGACGTTGAGTATATCATAGGAGGAAGATTTTTATTGGCTACCAATCTGTCTTCTGTGGTGTTTTCAATTGTGTTGTCGGACGGGGGGGTGCCTCTCTCATTTTTTGCTTCAGGGGAATGCATTTTTGCGCTGTGGTGTACCACACATCTGACATGGCAGGCCTCACATAACCAAAAGAATCCTCTCGTATGGTTTCCCATCTACCTCACATGGAGGAGCCAAAACATTTTGCGCAACAGTGTCGAACACTTATGATGCGGTGCTTGCGACAAGACTACACTAGACCTGGCAGATTATTATTATTATTATTTTTTATTTTTTTTACAGATGTTTTATATTCTTTGGGGTAATCGTAAATATAATCATTTTAAAAGTGTGTTTCACACTATATACTCCTGATAATTTAGTATGTTAGAGGAGAATATGTTGCATTTATTGTCGTTGCGTTTACATCACTTAACTGTACAGTGCAATGAAATGGGATAGCTACAAGCTTGCATTCATAAAAAATGAGATTGTATAAAGTATATACTATCGGCTTTGAATAATTAAAATGAAATAAGACATTAATATATAGCTCATTTTAAAAAGGGGGAGGGTTGCAGTAGTATTTATGTGACGGATGGGCTTGTTCTTTTGCTGGACTTAGACGTGTTGTCTCAGCATTTAGCCTCTTGTGACTTGACAGGTCGAACAACTTAAAATAGGAGATCATGCAAAAACAAGGAGGATTAATGGTGATGTTTTTGCTCATGATCCATTGTCACAGTTCATGTATAGGTGCAGGTATGTGTATGTACTCACTGTCTGCACCTCTTATTGCAGAGGCTTGTCCTAGTCCGGGACTGCTGCCAAGATGGGACGTCACTTTAACCCTTTGTGTTGTGGAGTGAAGAGTAGAGTCAATAACTTTTATATTGCAACATGATCAGGCAACCGAGTAAGAGGAAGTGTTGAGTTAAATGTGCATTAAGTGATTGGTTCATTTTAAACATCACGAAACAGAGCATTTTGTATTTTGTCATGCTAGTTTGCTGAGGCTAGCTATTATTCGACCTATGCTGACTTTTCACCAGATCAAATGTGTTTTTCCATGGCTGATAATATTGCCCAAAATTACTTCTGAACAACAACACCGAACAAAGATTTTTGGAACAGGGCTCTTGCAAAATATACCAGACAGACACTGAGCCATTGCCAATAGTAACAGATTGCCTCAAAGCATGGCATGACCTTGAGTAGACGTCCGCATTCGATGAGGAGTTCGAGGAGCATTGCCTCATATCCCCAACATATTTCTACCTCCTCCCGCCTCGCTACTCTGACAATATATGACAACATGACCCCATACATGGTGGACCATATTTACTTCTGTAGCAGTTTACTCAAAGCACACAGCTACTTTAATGCAACAACTTGTTTTAAAAGCTACCAGACTTTAGACAATGATATGGCGATTAACGTTTGTAAAAGACTGATATAACCGTCATCCAGATATGACTGCGCCTTGTCGGCCTCCTGCTTGGTTGAGCATCATGTGTAACCCAACAAGAGAGACGTGTGTCTAATTGAAGAAGACACAATGTTTGTCTTCACAATTTGGGCCCAAGCCAAATGCTTAGCATCAGGGGGCAGGGTCCCTCCGGGCCATGGAGGCTCTAAGATTACCTCCCCGTGCTAGCTAGCATCTTTGCTCACTTTTCAACCTCCCCCCTGCCTCCTCTCGTTTCTCTTTCTCCACATGAGGCCAATTTGTTGTGGCAGGCGTGCGTCTCAAGGTCTAGATCTTGTTACACAAATTTGGCTTTGCTTGAGCATTTTGAACCCAGTCCAGACCTGATAGATGAGGCTGTTGGCGACTCCGATGAGTGCCAGACTGAGGTGACATGAGGTGGGCTGTTAATGTTTGATGCGATTTAACATGGTACAGCATACACAAAGCCTAATTTGTGGTGTAGAATGTAACAAATTACTCAGTATACTGTGTGTATAGATAGAGAGAAAGATAGTTGTGCATATGATTCCATTTAACTGACAATCCAAATTACTTGTGATCCAAGCTGTCAGTACATCTTCCATTAATATTAGCTCTTTGTGTGACAGTCTCATAGTGGTGTTAGACACACAGTCAGGCTAATCCCACCAAGACCGCAGAAGTAGGATTAGCTAAGCGAATACTCATCCTTTCCTGGATGAAATCCTGTTGCCATCTCTGCAACGGGAAGTGGTGGCCAATGTTTTTTTGTGCTTTGGAGGAAGAGGGGCTGTTGCGGTTTACACAGTTTTGTTTTTATCTCCCCTTCTGTTGTTTTGGGGATTGGTTAGTTGATGAGGCTGAGCTCTAGGGTCAGAGTGATGAGCAGAGATGCCTTGTAGTGATAAGCATGACAAGTCTGAGGACATTATAGATGGGATAGCATTTCTGTCATCATTCAGTCGCTGTTGCTCTTAACATTACTTTGGTTTGATTTGATCTCTCTAGCAATGATGGACGTTTACACGTGTTAGTTTTCGACTTTATTTGATGTTGATATACAGTTCATGATACATGTCATTGTAGATCGGTATATTATTGAGACACTGTTCTGATGATGAATGACTAAGACAATCAGTCGAATGGTCTGGTCCAACTATTTGACACAGGGGTGTAGAGTTTGGCTATCTTTAATTAACTTGCAGTTGAACACATGCACTTTCAAAACTAAGTTCTATTTTCATTTTAGAATACCTTTGGATGATTCCCATTACAGTTATTCTGGTTGAATTCAAGGGTTTGGTGGCCGTGTTGGTCAACTTGGTTCATTGTATGGTTTTGTGATACTCTGGGGCTCTAACAAAAGTGTTCATTTGAGTCACTTGAGCCAGTCACGTTTCTCCCACTAATCTTACATGTGACACTTGACTCTGACAGGAGCATGTTCTAAAATGTACACTGTGCCCTACTTTTAGCAATGCATCATCATCAAGTTTCATATGTTTACATGCAATTTCTTTAGCAGCAGTTAACATGTATAATCCTGTATGATAGATGTGACTTTAATATTTCATTTGCAATTATTAAAAGACATGAAAAAGATGATCATTTTGACCCTGGATTAGATTAATTCAGTATCCATCTTTCAAGGGGATGCCATATAGCCACGTCACGAATCCGTATAGCTCTGGTTAATAAAATGCAGCATTTTATTTGATATTCTAAAATATATGACACCATCATTTTCGCAACCTCCAGATACACTGTATTGGTCAAGACTCCTTTTAACCACGGGAGATTAAAAATCCAAGGATTCCTAGGGGATGCACAAAAAAAAAAAATCCTCTGTTTTGTGTTCATTGACAAAACATTAAACCCACAAATATCATTGTTCCCAGAATCATGCATTTTGGGATCCAATATATCGCAGACTTTTTCATCAAGTCATATTAGTCACTTCATGCATGCTACATGCCACCACCTGAAAAAACAGGGTCATTCAGGACATTCACATATTTGTGAAAGTATTAGTCTCAATTCCTCTCCTACAGAGCAGTGGGAAGTGAGGCTGAGAACAGAGGGCAGAAAAAAAATCTCTTTCGAAAGTAAACAGTCACAGAATTGAAGTAACGAGGAAGAGGGAGGCATCTGAAACATGTGGGAATGATGCGAACGTCACATTGGATGGACAAAGGGCAACTGTGATGGCTGCAAACTGAAATGGTCCGTCCTTGTTTGAGAACACTTACAAGACTGACATAAGCCATTTTCTCACAGACTTTAGGTAAGGCATTGTGAGGGCATTTCCATGGAAGCTGTCTCTGTGTGCATGCTTAGCGGGAAGAGAATGTTGAAAAATGGGCGTGCACTGTTTATAATGTCTGTCTGAATAGTTATGAATTCGCAGTCATAAAAGTTTTTATTTGATGGGCCTTGTGCCCCCCGTTTTTTTTCCAGCAAGTCTACCCATTTACCAGTCGAACATTATGCACGGCTTCATGTATTAAAGTGGTGAAAGTCTCATGAAAATGTTACATACTGTATTGTATGCAGTATGCTCTGAACAATTTTATCACAGTAGACTGTAATGCTATTAAAACACTGTCTGCCAAGCAGAGGATTTAAAGAGAGCTGTATACATCTGCCAGATTCTTCTACATCTCCTTTTCCATTAACATGAGACCGAGAGCAGCATGCGTCACGGACGGACATAAATCTCCTGTTTCTCTTTCCCCTCCCTGGCCCCCACACAGTAGCCTCTGGGGGAAGAGAATGCGCTGCAACAGAAGCCTTTACTTAAGACCACAGTATATGAAGACTTTATCCACAATCAACGTGTTTGAATGTAGCCACATTCAATTTAGTACACCAAATCATACATGGAAAAATCTGTGGCTCAAGAGAAAGTCATCCTTCACCTTAGAGCTCTATCGCTAAACTGTCATTAACCTCTCATCCCCTTGCAGAAGGGTTTCAAAAAAAGCAGTGATGGATGACTTGGTTGTTTTTCCTCTGGCATTCTGCTGTCCCGTGGATCCTACCGCTTGTATTCTAATACACCCAAAGGATAACATGAGGGTCGGGAAAAAAATCCTCTTAAAAGGGCGATCATTTACTTTTAAACATGCAAGGAAGACGGACAGATGCTCCTCCTTAGTTGTTTCCCAGGGCAGCTGTGTAATGTAAAATGTCATCGAAGAATGTTGCACTGTCATGTTAAGATAACATATCTTACTTCAAATCATAATTGGCATTTTCCAAAAACTCGTTCACTGCCTATCAGTGGCATGAACATTTGGCATTAAACATGCCTGTTAGAAGTTAGGATTTTGAGTAAGGTAAGCCGTTCATATAGCATCAAATGCAAAAAGTGTTTTAGTTAAGAGAATGTTTGGGTTGTATATGTTAAATTGCTCCATGTACAGCACTTTGTATGCAGCGATGGCTGTTCGAAAGTGCTCTATAAATACAATTGAATTGAATTGAATTGTATTACCCCAAGTAATTAAACATGCCATTTTGAGAAACAAGATCACAAAAAGTACGATACATTTTTTATAACATGAAGCATATAAACGTAAAACATAACCATCCATGGAATTCTGCTGCTTTGAAGAATCTGATGGCTGGATTGTCGGACTGCAATAGATGTATCCCTTTTTTAAACGAAAGTACTTTGTACATTTTATATATTTATTTGGTTATTTATTTATTCAATTCTAATTATTATTTGCACTAGTTTATCAATGTTCTCTATCTTATATTGATGCATTGACCTACAAATCCAAACAGACACGTACACAATACTTGACCACTAAGCGTATTCTCATTAGTGGTAAATAGGTCTTGATTAGGAGCAAGTTCACGCAATCCATCTGATGGCTATCTACTTGGACTGTAGGTGGATGGAAGCAGGACCGCACCAGCCAGTCTATTAGATAGTCTTTAGAGAAGGTTCTGCTGAGGGGATCACATTTGGACACTTTTGTCTCCCATTGCAGATTTCATTCCCTCCCACAGACACCGATCTTTCACTCACTATCACCTACACTTCAACAATAATATGCTCAGTGGCAAAAGAAACCTAATTTACCCGAGGATTGCGTCACTTTTACGTGGTGCTAACTGGTAAAAATTGAGCAAACAGCGCAGAATCTACAAAGCACGTGTGTGTGAAACGCGTCACTAACCGAGATACCAACCAGAATGCATCTTGGTGCGCCGGTGGTATTTGCGCGTATTTGAAATCACTCACGCCAGTGCTGATAGCCATGTGCAATTTGAGTGATGCAAAAAATGCCAAGAAAAAGCTGGTGTCATTTTGGCGCTCCTCTGTGGAAGCCTCTCTTTTGATGAGGGCGCATTACAACCTGTGACAATGTGAGGGAATGCGTCAGATGTTCAAGACAGGTCATCCTAAATGACGACATAAAACAAGTTCTTCATCTTTTCATTCATGAAATAGGACACCCAGTTCAATATTTTTGGCTCAGAATACCATCATAACGGATTTGAAATTAAATGTGTGAGATCTGCTTTGAGCTTTAATTTGATGCTATTTACATCCTAATCAGATAACGTGGTAGGTTTGTGTATATGTCTCCCAGTTCTTAACGATGGGGCTAGCTAGCTACATGTTAGCATCACATATCCTTGGGTTAAGCCAAGTTTCTGTCATAATCTAAACGCTTCGGTCACGAAGATAACGAATTCCAACAAGTTGTAACTCCAAGTCATTTGTTTCATGTACCAGAGCGTTGAAATATAAAGACTCGGCTGCGGTGGCTTACAATGTTGACACTAGCATCATTATGCCTCTGACTGGAGAGGCCTAC
Source organism: Hippocampus guttulatus (assembly GCF_054856545.1). Taxonomy (NCBI): domain Eukaryota; kingdom Metazoa; phylum Chordata; class Actinopteri; order Syngnathiformes; family Syngnathidae; genus Hippocampus; species Hippocampus guttulatus. The sequence goes on from NC_141263.1 coordinate 16,526,653, forward strand.
GTGGCAAGATACACCCTGCTACAATATGACTGGCTCCAGTGCTTCGCATTGCTGAGGGGGGGGAAAAAAAGTAAAAGAATTTTGCGAACGGACCGACCAACGGAACACAGATGAACTGAACTGAAACTGTCAAAGCAAACAGTTTGCACAATTTTTCTAAACCGTTCCAAACCCTAGTTTGGACAGTACCTGTGAAGAAGCAACACAAACCCTTTTTTGTTATCTGTATTTCAAATGTCATCACAGTTTTTTTCCACTATGCGCTGAAACAGCTCCATCCAGTTAATTCAATTACCATTTTGAGATAATGTATAGAGTTTTGTATACTCTCCATTCATAACATTCCATTGTGGAATAGAAATTACTTTTCGATATCAACCGATCAACAGACGGCAGTGTGTCTGACTCCACTTTCAACCATATTTAAGCGTCCCACTGTGACATGCACCCGATTTGACGGGTACTGAAAAGTGAGGAGATTTGACTCAAATCTTGAACTTTTACAACTAAAACGTAACCTTTCAATGAGAGTAATCGTGCCCGGGTGTGTCCTGTTTACCAAAAACACTTTTTGTTTGTGCCGTGTATCAACCAGCCATCTCCTCAGGGAATTTTTGTGATTGAAAGTCCACCAAATGAAAACAGCAAATCTATTTTGATGTGACTGGCCTTAGCCAGAGACACTTCAGTTCTCAGTTCTGTTGAAGTGTTCTTGTGAAAGATACTGAAACCTTAGTTGATCATCAGGAAGTCAGAGTGCGTGGGTGAAATGGGTAGCATTTTAGGAACCGTTCGAGTATGGCAAAGGTAAAAACGATTGCATTGTTTGCCAGTGCTATATAGCTGACTTGACTGACCTTTAACTGATGTACAGTAATTTTCAATTGTTTGATAATTTTTAAATATTGTTATTGTTGAAATTGTGAAATGGATTTGAAAGAATTTGGCCAACTCATTTTTCCAAACTATTTCTACAGTCTCATGAGCTGACCTTTTGCTAGTATGCTGCTCCATTTAAACCTCACTAAGGTTCGGTAGTATTGTACTCTTTGGAGGCTGATCAATTTCAAGCTTGTGATTTGGTTCATTTCCTACCTGGCCTCATCACATCAAAATATTCAATATACTACCTATTATAAAACCATTTTCAAGACTTGTAGGTGGTAAAAACGACTATGGTCTTGGAAATACAGACAGTAAAATCAATTGTGCGTGGAAGCCAGGTCCCAACTTATATGAGGTGTGAACGGAAACAAGACAGCCTCATAGTAATGCAGTTAAAAAGCTGAAAAGGAAGGAAAGAAAGAAAAGTTTGGAAAATGTGCAGCTGACTCCAGCTCAGCCTGACGTAACACCAGACTTACACGGTATTCTCAAATATCTTGATTGTACAGTACGTGAGTCTTGGTGTACAGCCAATATCCATCATCGAACACTTAAACACTATTCTGAATTAAGAACCACTGCACATGTGGCAGTAACCAGACTAGTGGTTGTGAGTTTCTGGCAACTATCATGTCAAAAAGAATGGAACTGAATGAATGAAGGAGTTAAAATGGAGCAGAAAGGTATGTACTTTCAGGTGGGCGTAAGAGCCAGCGCAATGCAATGTAGAAGTCACACTCAGGGCTGATGGTTGAGTCGTATTATAACTAAAATATTCAAATGTTACAAAATGCATTGAGTGGCATGACAAGCATCAGAACAGATGCACCATAGACGAGCAATATGCTGAATAATTGACTTTGTGGAAATCAAGAGACACAGAATTTCACTGCAAAGCTGAGGTTGAGAATCCTCCAAACCGCTATGTCTCTTGAGGAAAATGTCTTTGCCATCCCCTGAGTGGCCATTAACTGTCTATTTCCATTTAAGCCACATGTTGCGCCGTGCTCGACAGTGTGGTAAGTGTGGCTGGAGCCAAAACGTTTTTATGTTGCATTTCCTTCCATGGGCGGCTCGGTGGGCGGCTGGTTAGCGCGTCGGCCTGACAGGGTTCGATTTCGGCTCCGGCCTTCCTGTGTAGACTTTGCATGTACTCCCTGTGGCTACGTGGGTATTTTCCGGGTACTCCAGTTTCCTCCCACTTTCCAAAAACATGCATGGCAGGTTAATAAAACACTCTGAAGTGTCCCGAGGTGTGATTGTGAGCGCGAGTGGTTGTACGTCTATGTGTGCCCTGCGATTGCCTGGCAACCAGTTCAGGGTATTCCCCGCCTACTGCCCGAAGACAGCTGGGATAGGCTCCAGCATGCCTCGCGACTCTTGAGAGAACAAGCGGGTCAGAAAATGGATTTCCTTCTGTTTCGGTCATATTTTGCAACGTTTCTCAAACTCCAGTTAGGTATCGCTAATTAATAACTATTACATATTACTCAAGCAAGAAGTCCACAATCAGACCCCTGTGAAACATTTAACAAATTAAACTGCTGTAGTCTTGAGTGTAAATAAACATAAAACAGGACTACACAAAGCAATTAAGATGTGATACCGTGCAACGATCCTTCGCTGAAGCTGATGCACTTCTCTTCATTCTTTTTGCACCCATCTATCTATTTTCTATACCGGTGATCCTGCACAAGGCCCCGGGGTGAGCTGCAGCCTGTTTTAGCTGGCTTGAGGCGACAGGCAGACTACACCCCGCATTGGTCGCCAGTCAATTGAAGAAAGACAACCATTGCCACTACATTCACACTGTTGTTGAATGGTAACTGAACCCACACTGCCTGCTCGAGAGTCAGGCGAGTGAAACACAACACCATCATGCTTCACAACAAACCGTGTCCTTGCCTTTTGCACAGAAAAGCACTTGTAAATGTAGAACTTCTTCCAACTCTCCACGATAGATCGGATCGTGAAATGCAAATGCTGCTCGAGTGGAGGACATGAGTAAGGACTTGTCACGTTATTAATGGAGAATATGCAGTACTGGTTCTAAGAATAATCCGCAGAGAAGACACCACAAGTGGAAACAGGAAAAGCTGCTGCAAATGCTCCAATCGCATGCATTCATTGAAGTACTCACTGTGCCATCACAAAGCCACAAATATGAAGGAAAATGTCGTGTCATTCTATTTATGAGAACAATCTTAAACCATCAAAGTTATGTTTCATTCATGGCAAGGATAATTTTATTTGACATCACGTATAGCATATCTTAAAGTTCAAGTTTTCTGATAATTGTGTGGTATATTATTTCCTCCTGGTGTCCTATATACTACAGTCTATTACTTTAATCTGTCATTAACACAATCATTCCAAGTTGTTTAACATTCCTGGTCGATTATAGAAACAAACAACAAGTTGCCTATGCAGGAAAGATAATTTTAGTTTGATTTTGTTTATTTATTTTTTGAAGAATGATGCTTTCCTAAAGTCTTATTCTATACACTTTTAACCTTGTTGTGATCATTTCAATTGCCATTGATAGAAGTGGAAAATAATCATGCCACACTATAGATAGCAGCACGGAATAGAGTATTTCAGCTCATTTTTGATGGGCAATAAATCTGTGTGCGTACGTGTACGTGTATGCTGATTCCTGCCTCTTACTGTTTGTATCTAATGAGTAGTTTACGTGACGCCCCAGGTGGAACTCTATGAAAAGGAGCATTGTGTTGAGGGAGTGTTTCCCCGGTGGGCAATGCTTGTAAGCCGTTCTTCACGGCATGGGGTTACATTGGCGGTTCACAACGGTGGTCAGGCTGTCCTGTAGAACTGTTGCTTCTGAAAAAATGTAGCAGGTTATGAGGCTCCACATCCATGATACAGTACTCTATTATTTCTTATTGAACCACAAAAACATGGTGTGATTCTCAAGGACGAAGCAGATGACCACATTGAAGAAGAAACATGCATAAGAAGTAGAGCATGTGGCTGTTTTGCGAGGTTGTTGACAATGCCTGATCGCCTCATTCATTAACGGCGATGGTAAATTTCAGTAACAATGACACCAAACAATTTGATATCTGAAATTATGCAGTTACAGGAAGTAAAACAAGATTGCATTGGTATGGCCTTGGCAGTGGTCACTGGCCAGACAGCCTACAATACGCTTTAAACCTGGGAATGTATGTTTTTATTTTATGAAAGCTCATGTGTACTTTTGATTGGCTGTTGCATCATGCAAAGGCGATTATTATTATTATTTTTTTTAATTGCAGCAAGAAGGTGTGTGTCAGTGTGGAATTCTGCCCACTGCATGGTTGATGTCAAGGGCAGGCTTTAAAGTTTACTTTAATATTAGGTCGAGAATGTTTCATTTGTAAAAGAAGCATAACAATCTTCAATGAAATTAGTTTCTTTTCATTTTTCCTGTATTGCAATGTGAAACTTTGATATGTGTTTCATCATCTGTTTTTGAACCCAGTCTTCTCTTATGTCATATGTCATCCTCTTATCGACAATACAAATTGTATCCTTTTGGATGTCGAGATTGCGTTGGTGAAGGTAAAACACTGACTGGATCTTCGCCGAGGGCATAATTACATTGTATGCATGGAAGAGAATGCGTTTGTGTTCAAGTTTATTTTACACGCTGCTTGCTTAGCGTTGCTGCGCCTGCGGCTCGTATGATGATAAATTCAGTGCAGGTGACACCCTGGTTACGGTAGGTGAGGATTGATGGTCTGCAGAGACTGGCAATCTATCACCATTGCATCGGGATTTCACGAATCTGTTCCTGATCACGGCACGCAGTGGGGGCCACGTGATAACGACCCCTTCCAGTGTGACACCACAGGAAATCGATAACATGCACTCAAGGTCAATGTACTGTTGGAAAACTACTTAAGCCCTGATGGATGGAGGGCTTTTCTGGAGACGAGACAAGCCCCTGACATTGCAGAGAAAAAAAAAAACATTGAAAATTGAATGTAAATGCAAACGTTTAACTTAAAATTGGAGTCAAACCATGTACGCGTATTGGTTAGCAAGCATTGTGCGAAATGAATGCATGATCCTGCTTGATAGCAAGTTGTGTGGCATTTGTTACTCCACAAGTGTCCTTCCGTATAATTCGCATGAAGTATTCTTATTCTTCAAATTTGATGCACAGTATCGTTTATCATGACGTAGTCTCTAATACTTGTTTATTTTTACTTTAAATCGACTTTCATTCCTTTTTGAGCTAATCTGGTTCTAAAATGGTGGCTCTTAAATGAGATATTACATCTTGCTTTTGTAATGTTTGTTTATGCTTTGGGTTGTTGTTTTTTCCCCCCTCATATCAATGAAAGCAATTTCACACCAAATACACACTTGTCGAGATTTATTGAGTGTGTTCCTTTTGAGGTTTGCACAGCCATAAAACATTCATGCAGGGCATTTAATAAATTAATAGTGAACTAATCTGTTTCTTGGTTGACCAGTCCGAACACTGTTTTTTCCATCTTTTCCATCTCTTGCAGTAAATGCCTGTGTGAGTTTCTTTCAGCCCGCTTATGTGTGTTACAACAATCTGTTATAGATACCGTGAATTAACAGACTAAAATGTGGGTGAATTACTGTGTTTGTCTCTGGGTTGGCAGCTACCAAGAAGCCACAAACCCAGAAGTACAGTGACTATCCTTTCTTTTTCCAACCCCCTCTTTAAGTTGCCCTCTTTTGCGTCACATTTGCATTAGATTTCCAGCCGCTGGCATAAACATGACTCTATTACTGGGTCTCCATGCACAAGTATTGCCAACGAGAAACCTGTTCTTCCCATAGTCCAGCCACATATATCCATCTGCACTTCCAGCATTCTGCATAGATTTTCCTGAAAACCGTGTATCGGAACAATTCCACCCATCTATCTGATCTATGCTATTCCTTCTTTCTGAATCAACCTGGTTGCCTTATTTAGTGCTTTACAGTTGCTCTTCTGATATTATTACTTCCATTGGCCTGAGAGAAAACCACAAAAAAAAAACAACCACCAATGACTGCAAATCAAATGGCAAGCGCAGGCAAAGGAGCCTCTAAGGTCGAATACAGTCCGGCAAGGTGGTTTATGTTCACTTTGTTCGGATTTTGATAGGTGGTTTCCCTATCAAACGTCATTCAAGTGTATAGAAATGTGCAATGGCAATAAAGAGCAAGTCTATGACATAGGAAAGAAACAATTTAAACTATGACTATCCTAAATCCTCGTACTGGCAGTCTAGTAACATTTGTGCTGGAATCACATAACCAGGCCATTACTTAGAAATATATATTTTCACATCACATTATAACGCAGTGTGAGAAATGTACAAGGGAAGGAGCTGTTAAAGAAATGCTTTCATACAAAAGTCACTCAGCAGTTAATAACTAAAGATGGTCGGCTCATCTTTCCACTGATTAGTGGAAATCATCCGCAGTTCTTACATGTTTTCAAAATGATGCGAGCACCTGGCTTGGTCATGTGCGAGACAGGCCGTGATGGGAAACGGGCTGAGATCCAGAAGCTTTTTAGTAATTTGCTCGTAAATAACAAAACGACCGAGACTTCTTTGTATTTGTCTGTCAACTTAGGCGCCACATGTTCCCAAATCTTATGGCTGCAGTTAGACATTTTGTTGGCACCTCCATGTAAATTATGCTTGTTATTCACCCTCAGACATCTGTATTCTCCCACTTCCAATCCTGCCGCATGATAGAAATGTCATCAACACATTTACTCAGTGTTAGAGTTGAATTCCATTGATCTTCAAAACATAATCTGTGGTTTTCTTTGACACAGTCATATAAGATTTTTCTTTCTTCTATTTAAGGAAGTAATTTTGCAACTTGTTTGTACATTCAATCCAAAAGATATTTTTTTCCCCCCATGGGAGATTAATATAACGTACCAGCAGTACCTTTACCATATGTAAGGTTCACACACAGAGGCAGACGTAGATAGTCGTATTGCTTTCATTTGCATAATGGATTATGTGGGTCAGCGCATAGATGGTCTATTTTTCTTACTCTTCCTCATCTGTGTGCCTTATTCTTTATGTACCTCCAAATAATTAGTGCATCTAGACAGCAACAACACATCTGTGCTAGCTACACATTTCCTGCTAACCTACTTTATCCCTGATGTTACAAAGACTTTCTGGAGAAAACTTTTTTATTGTAAAAATGGGGTTGCACAGCCTTCCCAAACCGATGTTTCCCCTCTCTTTTGATACCACCCCGCATTTAAACGGATGCAACTTTATTCTGTACTCATACTATTTGTGGTGGTGTTGTCGAAAGCAGCACACAATGAAGTCATGATGCTGGAAGAAGAAATGGGAAATGACAAAGACCTCAATGGACAGAAGTCCAGTGTGATCTTTGGGTTTGTGGTAGGATCTAAATAGTTTTTTTGTTTCTTTTTCTGAGGGGCACATGGTATGATCAAGAGCAAAACACTAGAAAAACTGCCGTGGGGTGTGGGAGGGAAAGGGTGGTTGGGGGCGGGAGTGGGGGCATAATACCTGGAATACAGAGAAAAAAAACCAACACCCTCCAACGATATCATAACTCAGTTCATTTTCGGTGTTAACATGACAATTGCGTGCTCTTTGTTTTAGCAATCAAATATGTGCGGACTACGTTTTCAAATCTGTCACACACATCTTGGTATGGACTGTGTTAAGCGATCAGCTGCTCGCTGCGCCATGTTTTATAAGCCCTTTAGGGCACAGCAACCCATATATTAGCCTCTGTCTGGGCCAAGGAGTCAGTCGCCTGTTTGAACATGAAAAATTAGCCAGGCCCTCAGACACCAGTCATTATGTGGTTGCCACTCGGCTTTTCCGCCATAGCCATGCCAAATGGGACGTGGTGACAGCCCAGGGAGCTAACCTTGGAGGCTGGCTATTCATGGGAAGAACCTCCCCAAGGAATGGTAACGGCACTTTGAGAACCGTGCAATTAATGGAAGATGAGGAAGGGTGGTGAAAGCAAGATGACTGAGAATAGAGATAACTTCATTCAAGAGAAATAGAACATATGGGGCCTAAGAACCCCAAATTCTAAATTCCGTGTTCATTTTTACTGATTGCACGTGCTTGGAAACAGGTTTAGAAGTGGTAAAGTCCACTGTTTTTAATAGCAGGTTTAGCGCTTTTGGTAGCTCTGATGGCTTTCACCATTGAACATTCCAGACAACACCACAAGCACGAAACTAAATTTGAAGTGTGGAATTGGAAGAGAAACGAACAGAGAATAAATCAATCGTTCCGATAATTTTGGGAAAGCCAGAAACTGCATAAAAGCCACATTTTGTTTGATTTAAGTCATCCCGAATGCCTGTAAAAGGCATGTATGTCCCCATCCTGCGTACCATATGGTTTAAAACTTGGGACAGCACGCCCAGATAAATGATCTTGGCAAGGCCATCGTCAACTGTTACTGTGCGCTGAGATGACCCAGATATAAGGACACTGGCTTTTGAAAGCAGTTTTGTCAAAGGTGATATGGCATTACTCCTTCTTGTGACTGCCTCCAAGTCAGTCGTCAGATCATTTAGAAGTTTCCAAATTGATAAACAGTACAACATTTTTGTAACATTATATGTTTTCATATGGTAATCCAGTAAATCAATTATCATTGACAGATGTGATTTGCCGGCAAAACAACACACTTGAGTAAGCCTGGTGCAGTAACAACTGATCAGTTGGAACGGCAACTGTTTCAGACTGTCAGTTTGTTTGTTGTCATTGACGTCTTTTAAAAATGCCTTTGAAAAGTAATCCTGACAGCTCTTGCTTGAAACGAGTGCTGCTAGCTGCTAAAGCTGTTAACCACTAACTACAGGGCCGCCGCCAAACGCTGGCAGCAGGCGCCGTACAATACGTTGTCAGTGTAATGAAGTCATTTTTTTTAGTTCTCTTAATTAGCGATTGAATGTTATTTTGGGACAATGCTGCATTGTTGACATAGGTAGCAACACCTATGTGAGAGGTTCTCAGAGTACTCTAGCTTCCTCGCACATTCCAAAAACATTGCACGGTAGGTTAATTGATCACCTCGAATTGTCCTTAGGTGTGATTGTGAGTGTGAGTTTGTTCGTCTATGTGTGCCCTGGCAGCCAGTTCTGGGTGTACCCTACCTTCACCTGCAACCCTTGTGAAGATGAAGCGGTTCAGATAACGGATGGATGAATGGATGTTCCGAGAGCTAGGGGCTACTCCATTTGGTACTTGAGGAGGATATTCATACTTTTTGATGTATGTACTGTTTGCATAAGCGTGTCTGTAAGTTTGCCAACACTGGTCCTTCGAGACATGCACATATAAAAACACACACGTAAACCCAAGATTTGTAATACCCCACTTTAACATACTTTTGCGTCACTCTGATGGAATCAGTGCATACACTGAGGTTATCTAGGGGGAGCTGACCTGCTTTTAAACACAGAAGTATAGATGTATAGTTTTCTGTAGAGTTCATTTCAAAATTAATGCCAGTGCAACAACGTAGACTTGTGTTAGATTTCACATGCAATACTAACCACAATAAATCCTTTTTAAAGCAGTTTAATATTTGTCGTTCAGTTTATAATTTTAGTTAAAACGCATCATGCAAAGGCAAAATGAAGAGTTGGTTGTAAATCAGTAAATGTTGTTTTAAAAAACATGATCAAGCACCTGGCTATTTATGCTTCCCTATCATGAGGCCATAGAGGTACTTCACTCCACAAAGTCCATGCCAGGCTTAGGCCCACACAGTGAGAATAACACGACCCACACGCAAACACCATGAATGAGTGCATTAAAATAACCACACCGAGGCATTTACTGGCATAAGCATTTGTCTCCCTTGTATTTATGAAATACTGTGTTAAAAGTATGTTGACTTTAAAAACAGTTTTACGAAAATTGGCGGGTTCGTATTTGTAATATGTAATGATGGATAATATACTGCAAATAATTCGGCACCTAAATGTTCTTAAATCCCACCAACACACACAAATGCACTCATACTGTGTGTGGCTTGGGGCATTGAGGGCTGCTTGTTGACCACAACACAGAAGCAACTACTTAGCCCACAGTTTGACACACGAGGGCAAATTTTCTATCATTACCTCAAGCCTTTTAAAGTATTCTTTACAACACCATGTGACTCCAGTGAATGAAGGCTCTCCTTTGTGTCTGTGTGTAATAACAGGCTCCTAAAATGTTTTATACTAGACAGTTAAGTATCGATAACTGATATCACCTGGAGTTTGGGCTGATTAGTTGGCAGACAATAGGAGCCCCCCCCCCCCCCCCCCCTTGTAGACTGCATCTGCCTTGACTGGCACATGTCTGTGAGCAAGCAGCTGTTTCTAGGGTCCAGATATTGTGCTCCAAAATGAAACAATAAGAAACCATAGATCAGGATATGAGATGAAAAGCAAAATAAGGATGGAAAATAATTATATTGCGCCTTTAGGGTGTTTGTTACCTCATATACCTTAGAGGCACCCAAGAAGAAAGTATGTGCCACTCCAATAGCATTCTCAATCCTCCTCCTTTCTAATTTTTTGGACAATATTTGGTTTTAAACCCTTGTGGTTCAAGCAAAGACCTAAAAAACAAGTCATGGATGAGAAGATCCATCAGTTTCATTGAACAGTCGGCGCGTGTCATAGTGTTTTGTTCCCATAAAAGTCCACTGCAGCATTAAAGAACAGTATATATTCTTTCAACCATTCAGATGTGTGTGTAGTGCCACTCTACAGAAGTGTATCAAAGCAGACCACTTGGAATGGCACCCCAAGGAAGCTGGGTGGCACTGTTGTGGGTCATTGTTTTGGGACCATCCATCCATTATCTGAACCGCTTATCCTCACAAAGGTTGCAGTTGCATTTAGATTAACAATACCAATACATGCGTGGCACATTAGCACTTCCTCACGGTTCTGAAATAGCGGGGTTCTTAATTGTCCAAAGGGGTCAATGAATGGTTCTGTAATTGTATTTGTGCATGACATGGCTCAGGTGGTAGGGTGCTCGTCTTCCAATCTGAAGTCTGTGAGTTTGAGCCTGAGCCCTTGTGACTATGTTGAGGTGTCCTTGAGCAAGATACTGAACTCCCCCAGTTGCTTCTGATGCTCTGTCCTGTTAAAACGACTCAGAGTTCAAGCCCATACAGCCCACTGTACATATGCCCTCCAAAGATTTGTTAACCAGCTCATGGTGTGCCTTGGTGGGGCAGCTGCCACTCAACCAAATCAGCCGGGATAGGCTCCAGCATACCCTTGTGATATAGAAAATGGATGTATGGATATCGAAACAGAAGTGCTCAACCATACTGAGCTGCCTGATGGAAACAGTGACCGGACGCATAGGCCAAGGAGAAACTCATAAAAATGGGATGCTTTGCAAGATAACGTTGAGGGTCTTTGTTTTCAAAACAATGATCGGACATTTTTCAACGTTATCTGGATGTTTTCACGGAGTGAACCTTTGACAGCATTCAGGCATATGCCAGAGGAAGGTTTCAGTGAAGGTACAGGATATCGTACTTATCTAAATTATGATCCGTTGGGCTTTTGGAAAGCACTGGGCTGGACTGAGTACCATAAACCATAGGAGGTTTTTTTTTTAATGTACAGTACATGTTCTGGTTTTCTTCACTGACAGGTGAGGTAAATAGTCCAATTCAGTCGTTGACTTCCTGCCATGCAAGGTCACTTACCTTGACTGCGTAACTCTGCTGATTGTTGCAGCCCTGTGGCGGCCTCCATCTCCAGACAATGTTGTATTTTGGCATGACAAGCACACGCAGCATTTTGCTCCGAGCCCAACGGCACCCAAACACAGGTCACTTCTCACTTAGCATCAGAATCATCAAGCCATGATTGAATAATTTATGACATAACAATGACAACGAATAAGTAAAAAACTGTTGAGTCAATATTTATCTCGAACTTTTTGCAGTGTGCAAGAAAAACTGGTCGCGGAAGATCAGAGTTGAACAATCCCGACGACTTCAGCAACATGTTGGGATGAGAAAATGGTTGCTTGTTGAACTATTTCAAACTGGAGAGAGCACGTACGGTGAAAAGATAAAAAGACTATGTTTACGCTCTTTGTAGAATCCAGGGAGATCTCTCATTTATCTCTCCCCTTAAACAGTGGTTCACCCTGCTGCTAAAAGCCAACCTCAGCAGTTTCTCTCCCTCTCCTTACCCTTTAATATTGATGATTCTCACAGGATAAAATAAGTTAAGTGGAGATATGGTAATCCCTCCTCTGCTTGCTGAACTCATTTGTTTACTCTGGGGTGACTCCGGTGATGTAGCTACGCCTTTCTAGTCGCATATAATTTCACGTTTAGCAAATGCTCCCCTCTTTAATGTGCCCACTATCAAGGTCATGAATAGCTAAATTTTCTTTGCTTCTAGAATTAATTATTCACAGATAAAAAGAAATGGAACACCTCGGCCCCTCCAAACCTGACTATCCTCTCTGGAATGAGCCACACTTATGCCTTTGTCCGCAATATATTTGACCACTTACACATGCAAAAGTATGGAATTAAATCTTCTTTAATTATTAATTTGGTTGTTTACTGTGACTATTTTATTACCTTTTTTATTTTATATCAGCAGCAGAGTATGCACACTTAACTAACGGCGTATAAGTTGGAAATCCAATCTTCCTCAGTTAACTGTTGAAGAAAAAGTCTGAGTGAAGAACAAACTAATTAAACTTTACCTAGGAAACGTCTTTACGTGATCATAAAATAAGTGGCTAGTGGATTTATGTTTCACAAATACGAGTGGCTAGTCTGGAAGTAATAATCGCTCTCCTACTCAAGGTTATTGCAGAGATCGAGGCGGACACCCCTGTGGATCCTCTTTGACCAAACATTGGAAATGCTCTTTGAATTCTTATGCAGTCTGTTTGATAAAGGATTAAACTCGTGAAATCCGTCACTTCATGGGCTTTGAGTTATCACTACATTTTACCATTTTTCAGGAGAGCACTGGTGAATATATACGGTATATTGTTTTATAAACACACAATATTCTGATTATAGCACTCAAAATACTTTATAAATCATATTTGAATCCGAGACAACTTGAAATAGCATGCTCAGACATACAAGTGGGCTATTATAGAATCCTCTAACCAGTGCCTTGTGCTACAAAATATCTTTACTTGCTGTTGGTAATTGTTGAGCCATTAGCTTTTTACGATGGTGTCTTCGAGCTACTGGCTGCAAGGCTGTGATTCCCTGTTTGAAAACAAACAAACAAAAAAAAGGTAGTCAAGAGATAGTTAACTATATAGGCTCAAGGTTCAGTACCTCTCAAATTGCACAAGGTTCGGCTATGTTATTAAGGCATTAAGTAGTGCATCGTTCCCATACAAAACATCGTTTTAGGATGTCAACCTATGTCTTACAATAGTGATATAATGAGAAGAATAGCATCACATCGTTAGCCCCAGCACTGTACACAACACATCATGCCTTTGTGAATGTTCAGATTGGTGTGCACGGATCATGCAAACTTTTCCTTATACTAAGAATAGGAATGTTTATTAAGACTTAGTTAAGGTAGTTATTTTAGTAAGTAATTTTGCTATTTGTGTTCCAGCCTGGCTGGCCAGCGCAGGGACTGGGTTCCTTCATAGAAGTTCTACTTTAAATTAAATTTCACGAGAGGGACATCCGAGAAGTCAAAAACCCCATTATACTTTATAGTTTATTTAAACATAAAGGATTGTATGTGCTTCTAGTTACAGCAAATGTAATCAGTATCCATATCAAGTTCCAGAAGTCAAATGTATTTTCTGTATTCGCTCAAGTAAATACACAGATAGTTATGGTCTCACAGATTGCTTCTTGGTATGATTTATTTCAACAAGCATTCTTAATGAAGTCTCATCTTTTCTGCGATGGTGTCACTTTATTTATTTATTTATTTTATTTTTTGCTATCTTGTATTTGAACGAATCACCTGCACACTTTAATTACCAAGTATTTTCCCCAAGCCAGCTCAGCACTAACCAGCGTGCCTACATTGCCTCTCGCAGGCTTCATCATCTAACTAAGGTAGTCGATGCCCATCGCAAATGCACGGTAGCGTTAAGCAAGACTGATGACGGCTGATGAAAGTGTTTGAGTGAAACGCTATAAATGATATGAAACTATTCAGAATATGTGAACGATAAAGCACGGATGAACTTACAATGTCTTAAAGAGATTGGCTTGTGTTGGATTAAACTCTGGGTGCTGAATCAGCCTGAATATAGAGTCGGATCCTCCTTTGAAAGCTGTGATATGACTGTGATACATTAGACATGTCGCAGTATGACTAAATACTACGTATATCTACAGGTTGGCCTAATCATTTAAAATGTGTCTTTTTTTCTCTCTCTCTGGAAATATGTGACAGGTCTGGGCAGGTGACATGTTTCATTCTGACTGATGCGTTCAGTGTAATGAGGCTTGGACAGTTTCACGCAGTATGAATTTGAGACGAGCCGAGCCCGAACTGTACAGTAGTAAAATTGCAAAGTATGACGGGGATTAATGTATTTCAAAATACAATGGGAAGATATGGAAAGCAGTCTTGATGTTTGTTGCACTCCCCTCTGCAGCGTTCGGTGGAATTGTATGACAAGCGGAATATTTGAAATGGTAATATAGGTATTACGTAACAATAAGATCAAGTTCCTGAACAGTTCCGCTATTTGGTCTTCATTCTTGTCCATCCTACGTGGGCGTGTTCCTTAAAACTGTGGTCATGGACTGAAGAGGAACACTTTTGCCCCATAGCTCTGTGCTCACCACAATGTCATTGCAGTCTTCAGCTGTGCCCATTGGCAAGGCTCGACCGTGCTCAGTCTGGATTATATAGAAGTCATCTAGAGAGCCGATCTCACCGGTACCTTTGTCATATGTTGTCTCACTTACTTCATGTGGAGTCTGTGGGGATCCATCTCACTTTTAAGCTGCATGTCCTGGTTCTGCAGGCCAAATCTTTGGTGGGTAGCCATAAGTCACGTCTGGGTTTAGCACATTGCTGAGGCTGGCTGAGGTTTGCTGCGGAACCACAGCTTAATTCACCCGGCACAGTGAGGAGACGGCCCGTCTACAGCCCAGAGCCATGACCAAGCAGTGGCTTTATTGTGGGGCTACACGCCAGAGATATTATCACCCTTTTCCTCTTTTTTGTCTTTGTCTCTCAATAGTTGTGTGTTTGAGGATTCTTCTAACGCATGTTCAGGTACATGTCCTTTTTTTGGGGGGGGGGAGGGTTATTCACCAACACATTTTTTTTCATCAGAACCTCACTTGCCACATTTACACTTTCAATGGTGTACTTTATCTCCTGCAAAAATAAACAAGGTTCCCCTAGCATATGTCAAGAGAGATAAATTCGCATGGGACATTTTAGTTAAGTGCTTTACCATACATGAAATGATAGTACTTGTTCAATTAGAGAAGAGGTGCAGTGTCAGAGAGTTTAGGGTTTCAGCGTAGCAATCCCGACATGGGCACACTCGCTCCCCACCACTTACTGGAGATATGTGGATGCGATAACGGGGAGTAAATATACCTAGGCAGCATGTTCCGCACATATACACGTGCCTCTTTCAAATCATTCCCTGGTGCCACCGCAGCTACTTTACAAATAATAGCCCCCATGTGTGTTCCGGGCTCCAAGGCTGTGTGAGGCAGGGCGACTGGGCGCTGTGCCCAGTCTGAGACCCTGTCAGAATCACTATAAATTTCTCCTCGTTTTCAGCAGCTGTAATTTAACGGCCAGATGTACGAGAGACTTGAGGACCTGCTGAGATATACAGCTTACTACAGTCTTGTTTTTTCGCTCTACTCTTTTACATGGAAAGCCATTTGCTTTATTTTGCTGTCAGCAAATTATTTAGAATGTGCAGATGATGCCAACAATACAGAACATAATATTGAGCGTCGGGTTATGTTATAATTACAATGCAAATGCAATTTACTGAACATTAATGACTCAGTCATGATACACATTTGATTAGAATGATCAATATTTGTGTTGCCGCAACCTGTGTTTGTGCTGTAAGTAAAACATATAGTGGCTGAAAATGGATTTGATAGTTGAGAAATCCTGACTCTGTCTCTCCATTTTCTATACCACTTATCCTCATGAGGGTTGCAGGTGAGTTGGGGCCTATCACAGCTGACTTTGAGCTCGAGTCAGCGTACGCCCTGGACAGCTATATCAATGTTTAAAAACAGTAAACGTGCTATTATTGATGGGCATAAGAAATTATTAATAATTAATCATTCTTTTTGGGGGGCAGAGGGGGATGAAGAGAATAACTCGTACCTGGCTGACCGTTTTGGCTGTCGCTTTAGCCTTCATCAGAGCTCCAATGAGGGTTGAAGACACCTTAAAGAGAAAAAAATAATAAACCTTAAACCTATGTTAAAAATGGAGTTCACTTCTTGGCTGCAACCTAAAGAAGCGCTGTTGTTCAGTCTTGTCGTTAAAGAAGAATATCACGATAACCATGTGAAGTTGAGCTTCATCTTTGTCATTGCAACTGCTCAGTATGTATGGCATTGGCATCAAAAGAGGCATTTAACCTCCCTCCCACCCAAAAGATGAAAATGTTAGAAAAAAATGCATAGTTTATCAAGGAACTGTTATTTCCACTAGAATGTAGTAAAAATGTATGCAAAAGTATTTCCTTTTAAGCAAAAACACTTAATTAAGGAAGGCCCAAACTGATGAGAATTCTTTGGACTATGCCGCTGCATTGTGACACTCTCATTGATAAAAACATGCTTTTTTTTTCCCAACCATACTTCTTGTCAGTATCACACCGCCCAACGTAGACTTAATACAATCACGGTGGTAAACTAAACATAATGCAGTATAAGACAAAATGATTTTAATGCTGACGACCGCACTAATTGGGAATATAATGGCGGGTGAAGGCGTGCTGCTGGACTTAGTGGGAGGCCTGATGAATGTGTGTGGACTGGAAATGTTGAGGAGTCTAACTGTCTATTAACCCAGACGGACAGCATCGCCGCTCAGGTCTTCTGTGAAAAGTCACTTTGTATCAACTATGCTTGAAGGTGGCATGCAGTTTTCAAGCCATGGTGTGAATGCATTTAGGGCATGTGAAAATCTCATTCACCTCAATTTCTCTTTAATTAATTGTATTCAAATGAAAGAATCAGCATATTAGAAAGCCAAAAGGTTGTTTGTTGAACAACCAGAATACTTCAAAGTTTAGAGAAAAAGAAAAATACCTTTCAGGAGGTTGGTTGGAACCAAGAACAATGTTTGCCAAAGAAAATCGTAAATACGGTCTGACTAATCTGTTCAATGGACAAACTGACATTTGAAGAGAATTAGAGTATATAAGAGTAATACAACAAAATGGCTCAACTTCCAATGGTTTGTACATTTGTGATACTGCCAGATAAAATCTCTTGGATTTCATATGACACATTAACCTTCCCCCTCTCCCCCCTCATGTGATCACGCTGTGCATGGTAGGCATTAATTGTCTGTGTGTATATATCCCATGAAAATGCTTACTGCGTTGGCCATGGGCACGCACAGCCGTTGGCCACACATAGAGAAGCAGTAGGAGGTTGACACCCCCTGTTTTACAACCCTTTGAGGAAGTACAATCATTCTGGCCCTCCTCTTCATTTTCCTGCGTACGTACAAGCACTAATATTAGATCAGCCACGGCCACCGCTCGATAGAAAGCGCTTTCTTCGAGATAGAATAATTGCTCTCGGATTCCTTACTCATAAAACGGTCCTTGTAATTGGACGGAAAATGTATCTTCTGAGACACTCAGGCCAAAGTGACGGCGGCAGTTTTAATTAGACGCATGGAACTTCCATGGAAGTGAATTCTGCCGCCTGCAAAGAGCTGTAATTGGACGCGTGATGTTCTGATCATGAATTGTGCTCGAGTTCAGACGATACAACACGGCACCCTCTTCACCGGCATTTTTAACATTCCAGTTCGACGGAGGTAATTCACTCCATATATGGATAATCATTTTTGTACGCTTGCAGGTGAGCCAATATGAACACATACCCTTAGATGCTCACCTGCTGGGTTGATTACAAAGGCCGTGGCTATATTAGCCCCCGTAAGAATTCCGCACAGGATTCCGCTGTGCCACGGGGATGCTGTAGCTGTATGCTGGGTGCTAGCGAGGGCTTTCACAGGCAGGACCCTACTGGTATAATCCCTTAATCCCCCTGCACAGGGGTCCCACAACTGGGTTGGAAAGTAGCCTTGGGTAGTGTGCTTTAATTAAGGTCTGAAAAGGGGGCAAGAATGTTGTCGAACAGATGAATGAAAGTCGTGTAAGAAGTTGTTTGGCAGAGAATGGACCGTAAACTTTGTGTAGGGCTAACAACAACGTGTAATTGTGTTACAAGATGATTTTAATCATACTGTGTATCTAATAACCAAGTTCAAGTGTACAGTAATCTTCACAAAATGTTGCAGAGGAAAACGCACAAGCTTACTTAAGAGCTAGCTCTTTTATCCAAATTGTTTGTCGGATTTAATTTATGTTATTGCGTCTAAAGTGTTAGGATTGATTTTAGTGTTTGTGGTTATTGGGGCATAAAAACAGTGAGACTCCTATTATTTGAATTTTTTTTTAAATCCTGTGAAAAAGAAACATCTCCCTTTGTAGATGAGAGCGATGTCACCAAAGAGAATAATGGGATTGTCTTAAGTGAGTCATTTCACTTTTAGACCATGCTATTTCGGTTTGAGCATGTATTTGGTATCTTTTTTTATTTTTATATATAATGTAAGGCCATGAAACATATTGTCATGAAAAAAAATCATGATGTGAAAGACTTGCGTTTGTCAGTCTTAAACCCATGTCAAGCGTTTGGAACTTTGGAAAACTGTCAAAAGTCCTCCAAGCAACAGGAAACAACCAGATTTCCCTTGCTTGGTTGTTAGCGCTCTAATCCAATTCAGGTAGGCCAGCGGGGTAGCCTTAGCCACTCTTGATGAATATTGCTTCTCCACTCTTGTTTTTGACTGTTTCATTTGCTGTTCTGTTGGCCACATTATTTCTCAATCAGCCTTCAAGCTGTCAAAAAAAAGTCAAAAATGAAAACTGTGACAGGACAACGATTGTGATACTTTATGACGCCATCTCTGAGTTGTCTTTAATTCAATGTGGTGTGCTGCAGTGGATTAGAAATGGGAACAGTGTGCAGTGAAGCCAGCGATGGGGCTTGAGAATCTGTGTTTTTCGGACGGCATGCCACCAGGCAGGGTGGTGGCCTCCGTTGTCACCTGAGCGGAGTTTAACATCAATATATCAATTTACAGAGCATAATATAGAGTGGGTCATATCAGTTTGTGCAGTTTTGCAAGCCCCGGTCTAAGTATAGACATACAATATTGGCTACCACTGTTGGTATTTGTACTTCCCTCCTTTAAAATCTTGATCATTTACACAAAATCAATCAGCAAACAGGCCACTGCAAAGTGTTTTACATATTCCATCTCCAGCATTCACTAGCGTGGTGCAAAAGAGATTATCTCTTCTTTTGCAAATGCTCTCAGATTGATGCTTTAAAGGCCTCCGTAGCCTGACAGTTTGACATTCAAAGTCACTGACCCGTCGTCACTTTTTTTTTTTAAGCCAGGAGTTAGGGTGGATTGAAGAGGACAGAAGGTCAAAGGCCGCGTGTTCATCCTGAAATACCTCCCTTATCAGAATATAATGCCGTAATCACATGACATATACAGTTGACCCCGACACAAGGCTTTTTTTTCTTGTTTTTTTTTTACTGACTGATAAAATCTAATTACATTCCAAAGGTTCCTAAAGCAGGCCCAACAAAGGGAAACACCCTTGTTACCAACATGATAGTAAAACACGTGTAACTGTCTTCCTCTATTGATGGTACAAGGATTAGGAGAGCCCTCTGTTGCAATGATCTCCTGCAGCAGGGGTTCCATACGCACTCTTTCCATTCATATATATGAATATATATATATATATATATATATATATATATATATATATATATATATATTCCAAACTACTTATGCTCACAGGTTAAATGTGCATACACATTGTAAATTTTATCAAACTTTAATTGGCAAATGCAGAGGAAAAGAGTGTTATGGTTTACCTCAGCTGGCAGTGGATAAATTGCAAGTCAGTAGCCCCAAAACCTGGTAACTTTTCATTTTAACTGCACCCAGAGACAAGATGGATGAAGTGAAAGGTCAAGACTATATTTTCAAGGATATATAACAAAAGCTGACCCCTAAAATGGTTTGACACGATGTTATAACATCAACAGACTTTGTTAGTACGCATGCATTTAATTGTGCAGCTTATATCTATTGATTGAATGCATACTACTTCAAAACAACAGGGGGGGGGCAACTAGAGGGAAAGCAAAGCATCCTCTTTTTTTGTTCTCCAGCTTTTAAATGGTGTCATTTAAAACACACACAAATATATGAATCCTTACATAATCTAACCTGCCTGAAGCCCTCTGTGTGGGTTGGAGCCCAAAAGAAATAAAAGATGACATGAACATAACCTTCGATTTGTCAAATGAAAATGTAACACAACTTCTTTGACCTGTGGTTCTCGAAAGCTGCTTGCGGTTAAAAAAAAAAAAGAAAGAAAGAAAGAAAAAACAGAGAGAGAAGAACCACCCTTTGACTTTGTAATGACGCACACTGCTGCAGAGGCCTATTGTAATACAAAACTACAAGACCACTTCTCCTAAAGTCTTTGCAAACCCACAGCTAAACGGATAATAGCTCGGCCTTAGACTGAAACATAGCTGAGCCTCGGAATAAAAGATATTTAGTCCGATTGCTCCGCTGAATACAGAAAACGAAGTCACATTGCTGTAAATTAAGAGACTGCTTAATTACACCGACTGCGAGCGCAAACCGGTTAATAAGTGCAATTTGAAGAGTGGATGATTCCCCGATAAGCAGGCTGGATTACCTCTGTAAGCTCTTCTGTCACATACAGTGATGCCCCAAATCTCCCTTTGCTCTGAGCGTTCGAGCCGTCAAATGAAATGAAAGAGACCTTAATGAACACCTCGCTCCCACTCGTGGAGTCGCTGTTTAAGATGGGCTGCAGCCCCTCTCAATGGCTGTATGCTAAAGCTGGGAGATCAGAGCCCGCTGACGTGCAGGCTGGCCTTGATTCCCATATTCCTTTAGAGGGAAGGAAACTTGAACTCTTTTTGGCGATCTTACATGGCTCTCATTCCACTTGCGAGATCGGCCAGCATCAACAGCATCGTATTCTGTGATGTCAAATGGTCATTAGAACTCATTTATTAGAGCTAATACAATCATGTAGATTTGTATTACAAAGTGCATTTAAGTCAAGTTTACTCAGATCCACCAAAATATAACAGTAGTGATATGTTAATATTCCAATTCCCAGTTGGAGTTATGGGCCCTGTTCTCTTTTGCATTATCATAAATCATAGCAGTCCTATTTAGACATTCAATACCACACTGTCCCCCAGGACCGTAATCTGTTTACAGGAGCACTGCAGCTTTGCATAGTACTCTCAAATCCATACCAAATGCATTTTTAATTGGTAAATAAATGCAAAACGCATGCTAACAGGCAATCGCGGCAACGCTCCTGAATACTTAAATATGGTTCCGAGCATGATGTTCGCATTATGGATTTCGCATCGGCGTGTGTTTCCAAGGTGATTTATAATCAGCCAAGCGTCCAGTCTCTGTTGTGGCATAATGGAAGGTCCCGAACTTAGCTGGTCCTGAACTTAGCTATGACTTCATCACATTTCAACATGAATATTGAAGAAATTTCACGGGAAGCCTTCACAAAGAGAGGGCTTGGCTAATTCTTATTTCCATCAGCAATCACCATAGGTCAACACCATGCTTTTTCACACCATATGGCAAGAACGAAAAACACGAGTAGCCAGTTCACCTGTTGTAACTAATCAGTCTCTTTTGTCTGGAAAAGGCATGGCCGTCATTGTAAACTGGCATATTGTGTGTGTTGCAGCAAAATCACTGAGTTCAAACAAGTCTAAAAATTAAGTTGAAACCTTTTGGATAAAACGAAATCTCATAAAATTGGTTGACCAAAACAGTTAATCCTTGCAATTCTCTCTGAGATGATACCTCATGATTGGTGACCTCTACATATTCATGCATGACAGGGGTTTGAGGTTTAGAAGCATATTGTTCTCATAAAGTTGGTCAAACTCCAAATGTTATGACTACCGAGACATTCAACTACAATGATGCCTTGAGATATCAGTTTAGTTTGTTCTATGACAACTGCTAACACTTGTATCCCAAATCCTCTTTCTCCAATGAAAGAATAGAAATGTCAACAATCCATTACAACCTCCCTCAAAAAACAAATGTCCTCGTGTTTTTGAGCATAATTAAGAATTCTTCTGTTTGTGCGTCATGATTAATTTATTGCGGCTCCTTCTGGTATGTGCAACTTGGCCACTGGGTACCAGTATAATTCAGTCATGCAGAAAAGAGTTTCACTTCTCCACTATAAGCGACTTAATAATCTGCAGTAGTATTTGTCATATTTCACAGAGGATAAAAAAAATAGATGCCTGTGAGAACTATTATTTTTTCAGTCTAGATGTGCTGCTGTGCTGTTTGTGTTCAAATATACCTTGCTAAACGCATTCATAGATGCTATTTGTGTGCCCGTCTATCCTGTTTCTCATTACATGTCTGCATTCAATTAGTGGAATTGAACATAAAGTTTTGTGGTCAGTTAAATAATATATCGTAAACCAAACACATTTCAAATTATGAAAAAATATATACTCTTGCAATGGCAAAATAACTGTCACAGTGAGATTTTTGAAGATATCTAACTTTACCATTGTAGGTAAGGTCAAAGTGAGTTGGTTAATTGTTTTCCCGCACATCCACGAGCATGCTGTGAAATGTGACTGCTGTTACTGAGTCACCCAGCGATCAAAGGCCAAGGCACACCACCATGTGTGGAAACACATGATTCTGTCGGTTAAGGGCGTCAAGAACATCTGTTTGATTGCACAACACTTTGCTATCACAACCACTGCAACGCTGTTGGTGTTTTTGGAAGGAGAAGGAAAACAGCACGGATAGGACACCTGCTCAGGTTTCAGTTTGAAGGCATTAACTATATGAAAATGAGGTGCATACATTGTATTTCAAGTGAAATAAATATGAATGTATTTAATTAGCAAATGAGCAACTACAATAATTGGCACCATGCAGTCCCAAAAATCCTTATAGGGGAAGGATACACTTATTTCAATTGGGTCCAAAGTTAAAGTATTGTCATTTATGAGTTTAATAAGGTGCAAAAGATGATAGACATTTGTTGCAATACACATTCCAAAGATAAAAGTAAGGAAGTCATTACAGATGATCAGATCTATTTTCAACTTGCATGAATGGAATTGACAGGTTTTTAGAACTTGAAATGTTCCCATTCTTAATTTGTATGTATTCTCTTTTATTTTCTTACATAATTAAGCGAATTCAACCTTGGTTTCATCACACCGTCAGACATTTTTCCACATGTGTGGGAGGTTTTGTTCTGGTCCACTGAAACCAACCTTGAGCTGTTTGGCCATAATTCCAAATTGTTTGATGCAAACATAGCACTGCTCATCACCAAACTAACACCATACCTAGAGTAAACCATGGTGATGGCAGTATCATGCTTTGGGGGCTGGTTTTCCTTCAGCTGCATCTCAAGCCTTGGACAAGGTGGAAGCATTCACAAATTGTTTGAAAGTGCTGTCAGTGTTGGCATAAGACCTTCACGCTTCTGCTAGAATAACCCAAAAATTATGTTTGTCATATTAAAATGAAAATAAGTCAGGAAAAGCCTACTCGAACATCTTAGCTTCATTGGGGGCTATTCAGGTTTGTGATGACTCCCATTTGTTGAGTTTGAATCTGATTGGTGAACACAGCCACATTGCATTCATAAGAGGGTGTGGACACTTATGCAAACACATTATTTCAGTTTTTACTTCCCTCCTCAAAAAGATAGTATCTATCCATCCATCCATTCTCTCCCGCTTATCTGGGATCGGGTCGCAACAGCTTTAGCTGGGAATCCCAGAGTTCCCTCTCCTTAGCCACTTCTTCCAGCTCTGACCATGGGTGACCCTCTCAGGGGCATAAAGCTCCAGACAATGTAGCTCCTCAGATCATTGGGACAGGCAAACCCCTCTGCCATGGTACGGTGACGGCTCACGAAGGAGGCAAAGAAAAAAAAAATACACAATTAAAAATCACTTTCGATGTTGTAGCTTGTCGGGTACAAAATAAATAATGTGTCAGAATAACAGCAGCATAATGATCTCACCCAAATTGGGCCCACAATCTTTTGTGCAACACCTAGCAGACGTGAGTGCTGATTTCAAAAATACTTAAAGGATGCTTGGTCTTTTTCACATAAATATATATATAATATAAAAAAATATATAATAAATCTAAAATAAATATATTGAGAAACGAAGGTGTCAGACTGCACAACCATTTTTGCTTTTCAAGGTTTCTGATTGGCTAAGTGACACTTCCCAAACCACCAAAGGCGCTTTCCCACGCAATATTTATTTTGTGAAAGTACCAATGTGTGTTGGCATAGATCTTTCTGAGCCAGCAGTGGTGAAGATAGGATTTTTCAAAAATACCCCATCATGTATTGAGTGAAAGGTGAGAGTGGTCGTGGTGGTGCTCGCCAATTTTTACTCACAAGCAGTAAATCAATATTTGCAAAGATTTCAGATAGTGCCCTTATCATGTTTCATTGCATCCTTATCAAAATACGAGCTCCTACACCTCCTCTGGGTGAGCGGACATTCTTACTGCTACTGAACCAAACACAAGGACATCCTGTGTTTTGAGGCATCTTTATCAAAACAAATTATCACCTGGCCATAATCCATTAGTTCATCAGTGGTCAGAATCGTCTTCAAATGTCTTCCATAAGAAGCCTCATCACCTCAAAATGCTTGCTAAATCAAATAGGAGGAAAGTGTCGAAGACAATTCGTTTAAAAAAAAAAAAAAAAAAAAAGGAAGTGCCAAGTCTGGTTTTCATTGTAGGTTTGTAAATTGCCAGGGTCACTCCTCGAGCGTGAAACATGACCGAACTTGATGACATTCTTATCTATTGTTGTTATCTCTGGCAGTGTAAAACTGGTGTCAAACATCAGGCGCAGGTAAATGATTAACATCAAGGATGTGACACCATGATTATTATTCTAAATACCCGAAAAAAAAGTGTGCTTTTATGATATGTATATGTATTTAATTTTCACCGCGAGAAATATCTCTTGACAAAGGACATGCCAGTAATCTCAAAAGCTACGTTGAATCATCTGACTTTTACTGATATATTTACAGTTCACTTTCAAAAATATTTTTTATAATTCAAATGAGGTTGTATTGATAACAGACCCATCGAAGTATTCCGAGACAATTTATTCAAAAGATTAACCATTATTACCATTTCACCCCATGCCGTTAATTCTGAGGTAAAAGGTACTTTCATATTTTCTATTTTACCCACCTACAATCTATTGTATGAGTTTTATAGAGCTAACCAATATGAGATTTTTGTGGCCGATGTTGAAATTGGAGGAAACAAATAAAACCAATATTATAGCTGCCAATATCCGATACATAGGCCGATAACCGACATATTGGAAAATACATGAAATAAGATCTATACAGAATCTAAACTGCACATGCGCTGTCAACAACCCAAAATATAATAAAAGGAGAACACCACCAATTCACCAAAAATCAGCTTAACATAAAAGTTCCACCTGTAAACACGACTACTTTAAAAAAAAAACCTGTGTAATATTCTTAATTTCTGATATTACATAATGGGGGAAGTGGAAATGTTAGTTTATCTCACGAAGATGCAATTTGCGCAATGTTAAAACGTGATAAGCTCTCTAAAACTTGCATGAATTAAAACTAGATTGCTCTCATTGACGGTGCATTTATGCCACAATATTATTGTCCTGGGGCACTAAGGTGTAGTGTTATATTGTTTTACAAAGTCATAGCTTACCAGAGAGTTTAAAAAAAAACTGCTCTACCTTTTTCTCTCTGCCAAGTTGGGGTGGAGAAATCTGCTGCACTCGGGCAGCTTGACCAGAATCTTGGCACACCCTAAAAAAACAAACAAACATATGTTGGTTAAATATTGACCGATTTTGATTGATCAATGATAAGAATATAATTGGCTTGAATGAAAACATGCACTGAAAATCTATTGGGGGGGGGGGGGTTCTACACCAGAAGTAATGAGAAGCTGACATCATTTGCTGTGTGTATGAAGTTTTATGGATCCCCTCTCCTCACTTTGTTTGACAGGCTTATGTTTTGTTACATGCTATCAAAATTGGTTTAAAGTATCGTTAATTTTGTCTTATTATGCAGTGGTTACTTTCGCTTTTCACTTGTACACCTGTACAGTTAAAGGGGTGAATGTAATGTAAAAAAAAAAAAAAAAAAACTTTTTGTGATATTTGTGAAAACACACCCGAGGAAAAACAATAAATCACGGACAGAAGACATGACTTATAAAGTATCAATCACTGTGGGAACGCTCATAGCAGGCACACCCCCATGGCCTCGCAAAAAAACAACAACCTTCAAACTGATAAAGTTTCACATTATATTTACGATGTAATTGGAATAAGGTTTTTGAAAATTGCAACCCTTTAAGAAAGGGTGCGTGATCACGACAGTTTGACTTTGGAATTGCTTATTGACTGTATTTTTAAATGATTTTCATATGGGAATAATTTATTCAAAATATAAACAAATTGCAGTCGATCTACGTCTCTAAACGGATTGTTGAGTAGTGGAGTGTAGAATCACACTTTTTTTTTTGGCTTATTTTGTTTTGTAAATCTATTGCTGCAGTACGTACAATAAATTTGATATTTGCAAATGACCATTCGATTTGAGCTTATTCCAAATATCCACGAGCAACCACAGTAGCCACAGTGTACGCATGTACTTTCTCTTACACACGCATGTGTGTCTGTGTCTGAAAGGGTGCTAGAGCCAACAGCATATCACCACATCTGTCAATCAAAGAACAGGGAAGGTGAAGGGTAAGGAGGAGACGGGCACGCTGGCTAATCATTTTGTAATCAGGCGTCAAAACAAAACAAAAACTGTTTATCTGATCAGAACAGGCGGCTGCCAGAGCTGACATGGATGTTACTTTCCTCCTGTGTCATTGTGTCAGGCCTAATGGACAGTGGTAAGAAGGAGAGTTAATTACTTTTGACCACCTTCCCCGCTAATTTCCTATTTATATGGAGTCCTTTTTCTCCTCACACATACGCCAAGTATACCTTCCAAAATAATGGAAATAATGGAACTATAAATAAACTCTTCCAGAGTCATACTGTCACTACACAATCAAGTCATTTTACGAAATTAAATGTACTTAAGTATACAAAGGGAATGTTTAGGAATTTGAGTGTATTATATTTCGTTCTCTTCAGTGGTGTAGTTATAAAAGGGTTTGTTGACTAAAGACCCAAGTTAGCCAGGCCATCACTTGACTTTGTGATGACCTGCATCTCATTCTCATGACCCCCCCCCCCCCCCCCCCCCCAGTGATATCCTCCTGCATTAGTACTGGGGGGACAGGTTTTTTTTCTTTGTGCTTCGCAGTACAGCCATAATATGCATTCATCCATCCATTTTCTGATCAGCTCATCCTCACAAGGGCCGCGGGGCATGCTCGAGCATATCCCAGCCGTCTTCGGGCAGTAGGTGGGGAACACCCTGAACCGGTTGCCAGCCAATAGCACTGCACAAATAGACGAACAATCTTCCACGCTCACACGCACATCTACGGACAATTTAGAGTGTTCGATTAACCTGGCATGCATCTTTTTGGAATGTGGGAGGAAACCGGAGTACCCGTAGAAATCCCACACAGGCAAGGGGAGAACATGCAAACTAATCAGTCAATGAATTTCTTCGGTTAAGGTAAAACTATATTTTATATTTAATTGAGAAAAATGTGAAGTAAAACTAAAAGTTGCTACACATAAAAAAAATGTACAGATAGGTCAACATGTGACTTGAGTTCAGTAACAGAGTATTTTTACTCCACTGCATTACAAGAGTGACAAAATGGCACGATGTAGTGTTTAAAAGTAATTTTGTTTTTATCCCTTCTGCTTCCCTTCACTAAGCCTCCAGTAATTCGACATCTCTACCTCCATGAATGTCTCCTAAACTCTTTTACATTCTTATACATGTTATCCTTGAGGTAGCAATCAACATACTCAATACAGGAATTGGGCCCGTTGGACAGTGGCTTTTCTGGCGACTGATATATGTGGAAGGAGCAAAAGTAAAATGGGTCGTTTTAATTTAGCCCATCAATCTGACTGGAATCCGTGGACATGGGGGAAGAAGGTCATAATTCATTTTAAAAGAGGCTCGGCTGGCTACGCGAACCCTTAGGGGTGGTGATGGGTCTTCACCCTGTGATTGAGATCCTAAATGTGAAGCTCTTTTATGGGCCTCTTAATTTAGAGAGGCAGATTCCGCCATAGAAGACATGTCAGGGGGCTGACCTCCAAGGGCGACAATGATTGACCACAGGTTGAACACTGTCAACCCTCTGTGCATGGGCATGTGAAATAATGGCTGAAATATTTACGCCAGAACATTCAAGACAGTGGGAGATGATCCGGTACTAACGTATGAGACAGCGAGCCATATAGACTGTATTTGTGGTCTCGAATTGTCCATTGTGATGATCTAGCTGCGATTGGGTGAGATTATGTGTAGGTCATATATACGGCATATAAAGACAGGCGCGTTTCGAGGGATTCTGTTCAAATCAATCACTTGACAAAAGACTTTGAAAACGTGCACTTTTGTTGAAGGAACATGAATTTAACAGGACGACAATGCCACTTCCCTCGGTGTGTCCACTAGGGCTTGATTATTTTACGACCACCCCCGAAAATCGGAAGATTGATAAGCGTTTAAGCATGAGGCCGGTCAATCAGGAAGACAAATCCTCCACGTCGCTGTAAGCTCGTTCGCCATTCTGTGTGAGACAGCCATTCTCCCTGCATGCCAACGAGCTTCCCAATTTGTCAGCCACACAATAGCGCCCCATTTGCATGACTGTGCGAACAACAAATGCGATTGATCAAATTATTGATTATTGTTTGTTGAAGGAAAGGGATGTCTCCGGAGAGCAGTTGAACAATCAGATGATACACGTATCTTCTGACCTTTCTAAACCACCACTTTGGGATAATAAATTATACTGAAAAGAAGTACTTGAAAAATGAGAGAGAAGAAATAGCACATCACAAGAGTTTCCGATTTGTGTTCTATAACCTCTCGTTAAATACACTTGGGAGCTGGTCAACATCAAATTTGTTTGGATTTTGAAAAAATAATTCTCATTGGAATCAATAAAAACTGAAGGACATAAGATATTAGTACAGTGAAAAACTCGTTTGTCTTAATATGATCATTTTAAGAATTTCAGAAATCAATAGGAATGACAATTCCCACGCCGGCTGTTATTTTTACAAATGAGTAGCCATTCTAACTCCAAAAAAAGCTTGATTACAAACATGCTTACTCTCTTGGACACTGGCCGAGAAGTGTGGTGTGTAATGCCAACTCTTCTTGACTCTGCGGCATTATATATTGCCTCAGTATTGAAGTTCTGTTTGCTTTTAGACAAAGGTTTGATACATTTTAAATGGCCCGCTCGTTAAATATTGATGGCTCTAATTCTCCATTGCAGAAAGAAGCACATCAGCCACAAACTTAATTATTTTATTTTATTTTTTTAATTTTATTTCACTCTTGGCCCTATCCTTTAAAATTGAGTTCAGGAAGATGGCGTTACTACACTCGGTATCTTATATTAAGTATTAAAGCCTTTTCTCTTGTCGAGGGCTCAGTGCGAGACTTTGATAGACATGACTGACTGTAACCTTCGACTCAATGGGAGCTTAATAAACTGGTGATTTATTTTGCAAATGAAATCATTCGCAATTGAACATGATTATGGGAACAGGATTATGCGGTGTTCAGTTGCTCAGGAAATGATTGCACCCAACGACTTGTCTTGTGGTACTAAATTTCTTCATAAAGTACTGACTTTATTGTCCTCTCATAATTATGAATACAGCCTCATCACGTCATCATATCCTGTTTTTTTTAAATTATTATTCAAAATTCTGTTTTTCACATTAGAACTTTTGTTTCCATAAATGGGCTTTTATGGTTACATTTCTTCTTACTTATTCGACTAGTGCAGAAAATGAACACGGCACCCGTTCCGATGTCCTCATCACAATAATACATGCCCACCATCTTTTATCTTATCATGCCAGCCGTAAAACAACAAGGAAACATTTGCGTGATGTAATATTATTACTCGCAATGATGACGAGCTGTGCATGGACACTACAAAAAGTTTAATTCAGTACAAAAAGATGACCACAGCTTCGGGATTTTAATGTGTTTGATTGCGGCTAAAGTAGGGGGAACACAGTCATTGGAGATGCACGTCTCACTGCAACAGTTGCCTATTATTAACGTACAAAACCAGGGCCGATGGATCATTAGCGCATCAATATGTAGTTTGCATAAAATTATATCGTTTAAATGGTCTGCGTTTGAGGTGACACAGGGTTGGCTCATCAATAATGTAAATGAGCCACTAAGGCCTTTAAGAGGCTGTCTGTGAGAATGACAGACCACCCAGTGTCAGTGAGTTAATATCCAATACAGCCATCATCACCACACCCCCAATGGCTACTGGCAGGAACATTACTGTAATATTAATATGGCCCGTTTTAATATTTTAGGCCAACATATCTTTTTTTTTTTCTCTTTTAAAAAATTCACAATAAGCATTTGCCCTCTTTGTATGCAATTAGCCAATTCCAACATATCCCATTGTGCGCTCTGGTGCCTGGGATAGTGTCCCAAGTAAAAGTGATTAGCAATGTTTTTAAATGCCACATACCCCTAAAGAGAATTCCCGATGATGCATTTGCTGCTCATCTCAGATTCTGCCCTTTGCCTCAATCCATAAGTGCTCCTGGCTAACACCTGCAACCTTCAGATCTTGCCCTGTCTTGCCCGCGTCTTCCCTCTCGTCTCGGGTCCGCCGATAGCAAGAAGTCCGATTAAGTGGCAGCAAGAGGAAATGTTCAACATGGTTGTCTCCTCTTTGTTTTATGTCGAGCGCTGGTTTATCGGTGTTTCGATCGCTGCGGGATAAAAGATGCAAATTGACCACCTGAAGGTTATTTTCAGTCAGTTGTGTGCAGCACATTGCATTTCTCATCATGCAGTAGATGGCTACACATTGGGTAGGATTTTTGTTCAGATTTCTTTTTTTTTGGAGGGGTGGGGCAGAGTAATCCATTGTGCAAAAATTACAACATGTCGATGTAGGTTCTGTATAAGTCATGGTAAAAAAAAATGATTATTTATATGACTTGGTCTTATCTTTGCCTGCCATGCTTCCCAGATGCCTGCTCTTCCATCTTCCCTGAATGCCAGCGCATAAGAAGGATGGCAGCTCACCAGTGTAAAGGTGACAGGCACATGATAATAGCCCAATTATCCCAAAATGCCAAATTTTACTCGAAAGGAAAAGGAGTGTGTGGTGATTAATGGTGAACACTTAAGGGGAAGAGTTAGACAACGCCGTTGGAGAGGAGAAAATATGTATCAGACTGCCGACGCTACAGATGCTTCCTCCCTCCTGACAAGTGCAATTCATTTGAGAAGCTATTAACATGCATAATTATGGTAATCAAGCAGTAATTAAGTGCCTATTCATTAGAGACCATTTTTTGTCTGTTAATTTCATCAAGCATCGCTGCTGGGGTTTGTTTTCCCGCATATTTCTTGATGCAATATTTGCCAGATAAGGCACTCCCGTATCACCAAACAGCCCCTTTGCTGGATGTTTGTCTGGTTCTCAAACGTATACACACACACACACACACACACTGTACATAGCACTCTATTGTATTGCTCCTGTACTTCAAGTGCCATCAAACAAGGGTTGATAGCAGAAAGGAAGAACTGGCCCCCAAAACACAAGAGTAGGATACCATAGTGTGCAATGACAACTGCCCAAACCGTGGAAATTCTGTCGCTGAATTCCCTGACGTTGTACACAATTGGACGATTTTCAAGGAACACACACCTCTAATGTCAGAGTAACTTTGCATCATTAACAATGTTGCTGAAAGATCATCCACAAAAGGGTGATGCACACAGTTCTCCCCAATTTGAGGTCCACCCACTTTATAAGGTCGGAAGTCGTTTATGACACTATTGTCCAAACTTGTAACTCTGACAAGAGCCAAAATGATTTTAAAAAATGGCTGCAATCCAACTTGTTTTGGTTTGTAATCCAAGTGTTGCTTTCCGCATGATTTGTGAAGGTTCGGTGTGGGACTCGCCGACTCCCCTCAAGCAGAAATCAGCGGTTTGGGGACTAACATGGATTATGTCTGTGTTTACATACTGGGATCTTTGCCCACAAAGAAAGAACACATACGTTTCGTACTTACCTCTGATTATGTGTTCACTTTCATGATTTTATTTTATTTAAAATAATGGCCGAATTCGTGCATGGGTGTTTTTTGTGTTAGTATGAAATCCATGCAAGTCTTTTGGACATGAGAGCTCAGGAGAATATATATGATGTTCTCCCAGAACCTAGCTAAGGTCTACTGTCACTGGCATGGCAGCTGGACTGAAACAGACTGACCTAAGACTCAGACAGAGCAATACTGGAAGTATATCATGAACATGTTAATGCCCAATGGCTAACAGACTAACAGATATTCTAAATATGATTCAGCATTTTTGTCGCACTTTTTATTTTATATACGGTATTTTTATGACGGGCCAGTGGGCGGCTCCTCTAAAATCGGGAAATCGGAGTAGTTCCTTGTTGCACCGGTGTCGGTCAACCAGATGACAGTGACAACACAGCCCTGCTTGACCCCTTTCGACCCCGCTCGGCCCCAGACGGCCAGTGCTTCAGAGCCACCTTAGGGATGTTCTAAAAAGTGGTTCCACTGGGCCCTAAAACGTCTGATGGACATCCTCGGGCCAAGGGAAGCCGTTTTAGTGTGGAGCGGGGCTAATTGAAAAACGCCTTGTATATATTCACCTGGCAGAGACACAAGGAGCTACTCGGCGATGGAATTGATCAGCTCATTCCTAACTTCACGAAAGTAAACATGCAGTGGTCACTTTAATCAGTGAACATTTTTTGTGTATCAAATTAAAATTGAAATTTCATTTCTTCAGACAAGTGTCTTTTCCCTCCATCACACAGGGAAATAGTGACAGCTCTGATGAAAGCTGAAATGATAGCCAAAACTGTCAGGTAAGAGATTTTTCTCTTCACCGGAAAAACAATTTTCGGAAGAAAAGAAACTTAGAACCTATTTTGACCACCCATTTTTTCAATGGCTTAATTCATTTCCATTGAAAAACAACCGCCTTTTAAAGATTGTCTGCATTTTTACAACGGTTTAATCTGCACTCCTACTGTGTCCAGTAAGGCTTTGCAGTGCATGTGAAATGTTATTTGCAATGGCATGCCTCTGTCCACTTTCAGAGAGTCAGACAGGTGCTCTCATTGGACATGAAAGCCTCTGGTGATGCATGTCAGTCTTGATCAACCGTGATGATGCCTCCAGGAAACCAAATAGCTTCCTTTCATTTGACATCGGAACTGTTTTGTGTTTCAGCACTTTTCTGATAGTTTTGGCAGCTGGAACAACCATTTGACACTTCAGCCGTGCATCTTTTATATCCCCCAAACATTCTAAACCCTCCTTTTTGGCTGTATTTTCAGTTTCATCTGGAGTAGAGTGAAAACTTGACGACGGTGTCCAAAGTGGAAATCATAAATACATTACTTTGAGAAGAATGTCAAAATAAGATAATACAGTACTATCGTGGTAACATTATAAGAATAAACCCAAAATGTTGAATCATTAAAATATATTACCCCTCATATTTTAACAACTCAGTTTTTTTCTTCTTAATACTCCTTTGTAAAGTGTGGTGAAGAGGCCTGACTTTCCTCTTGGGAGTCGAAAGACATCCCTATAAAAGGTCTTTAAATATATATAAAATTAACATTCTGTGTTTAGTCTCATCTTCCAACACATTAACAAAAGTGTCAGCCTCATCCTCAATCTTTGTAAGGTTGTGGGGCTCTTCAAATGTGTGAATCAACCCTCATTACTCAGCATGACAGCAGGGGCATTGGTTCAGGCTAAAATCATATATTTCAATCACATGTATAAGTCCCTTAATTATTGATCTATTGCAAAACAACATCCAATCTATACACTTCAGAACATTAAGGGTGGCCGGCCTGAAGTTCAACGGGGCAGAAAAAGACCCATGCTGACGTCCGGCTGCTCGTTTTGACGGCGCGTCAGGGTCGGCTCGCATGCTGCTAGGCCTCATCAGGGTGATGGCCGTCATCATTGTGGCGGGCCTGTCAGAACAAACTGGTGTGCTGGGGAAGAGATCCAGCTTTAGTGTCTGGATGGGGAGTATGTAACACATACACCGCCCTTCCATGGAATATGTTCCTCAAAGTGGCAAGCTGGTGCCAAATTAATGACAAGAACAAGCGATGACATCATAGAAAAGCATGATTAGGCCCCACTTAAGACATGTGAGTAAGTCCATACATCATGCTGGTGGTGGTGGGGGGCGGGGGGGGGGGGGGCACGTTCATCACAGTCATAACTGACGCTTTGATATTACTGTTTATTTCTACCTTCATTTTAACATCGCACCAAAGTGATACAGCATAAATAAAGACTTGGCTCAAACATGACAGAGGGACTTTTATTTTTGATTTATTCCCATAGATTGACAGTCACAACGGAGGCTAATGTGTAATCATTAGCAAATGCTTTGCAAAATATATATGTATTGTAAACCGTGATGATTTACTTGCCACTTTCCCCCCCACCCCACACTCCCATTAGCGAGTGACTTAGAAAACAATAAATGCCACAATCGCTTTCACTTAATTAAGACAATAGATATCATACTGCAAGGTAAAATGTCACTCATAGCGCTGTCCCGTGCGCGCAGCAATTTATTGCTAAGTGTTATGAGAGAGGGTGACACAAATAATAGCTGTTAAGATGTCAGATAGTGGGGGCTGAGTCACATTAGTGAAATTAGCCAAGATACACTATTATAAACAATGCCAGCCTCTCAACACATACCTCGGTGCAAATAAACACACAAGGGAGTAGATGCAGCAATAATATAAGACATTAGCAATATAGATTTATGCGGATGTAAAAAGCAGGCAACCATTAGTACAATTTAGTCTAATACAACAGCCTCGTGGAAAAAAATGGCCTCAGCGATTGAACATTTTCTCTTGCTAAAACAATATTGACATTGTCTTTATTCGTTGTAATACACACTAAACAAACAAACAAAAAAAGAGGGTTCCAACATATGTACTATGATAACCGTTGCATGAGTGACACCATGTTTCAACTTAAATGGAAACATCATTTGTGACTTTTGTCAGCACTGTTCATTGCTTGGACTGAAGGCTGATTCACAGTCAACACTGACATCTGGTGGTTATAGAATGGACACACAAACGTATCAATGCACACTGCATTACTGTATTGGCTAAAATCAAGATAGTAGGAAACTTCAGAGGCAGTAAAATTGTTTCACTCAATGAAGTACTGAAGGAAATCGCAATTCAAATAGCCAGACAATGTCAGTGGGAGAGCACAGGTTGCCCGTCAGTCATTTTCTCCTCCAATCCATCCATTTTCTGATCCGCTTATCCTTTCGGAGGGTTCGCGAGGTGTGCTGGAGCCTATCACAGCTGACTTCGGGCAGTAGACGGGGAAGACCCTGCACTGGTTGCCAGCCAGTCGCATGGCACACATCGACAAACAACCATCACACTCACACCTTGGGACAATTTTAGGATGCCCACTCAACCTACCATGTATGTTTTTAGAATGTGGGAGGAAATCGCATTACCCGAAGAAAACACAGGCAGGCGTGGGGAGAACATGCAGCTGCACACAGGAAGGCCAGGGCCTGGATTCTAACCCTGGAACTCTGTACTCGTGAGGAGGATGTGCTAACCAGTTCCTCTCCTCCAATCCAGCTTCAACAAAATATTGGCCTCCAAGATACTTCAACTGAGACTCGCATCACATGCTAATTTGCAATAGTTTCTGTGACACTGCCTCAAACTTATATTACTGTGAATTATTTTGGAATACCACTTTTGGCAATCTGTCCATTCATTAGTTCTGTCGTCATCACGATCATCATCATAATGAACATGTCAGAGTCAGCGTCTTTTTGCAACTTGACATGTCACTCTGTCAATTTACAAACACACATAATGCTAATGTAAGGAGGAAAAAAAATGCCCCGACTCTACCCTGGAGACCTCACAGCTGTCTTTACCTTTGACTGAAAAGGACTCTTAGAGAGGTAGCGGTTGTGGGAGCAATGCAGACTATGTCAACTTGTCCTCTGCAATTCTGATGCGATGATTTATGACCGCTACTTCCATTCGTACTACTTGATATGGTTTTCTTTGGTGCAACAGCACCCTTTGATGGGCTAATTTTTCGTCCTGTTTGCGTAATGGCCCGCGTGTGCGAATACCTTGACCAGATCTTTTAATAATAAAGAAATAATAAAAATAAATAATAATAAAGGCTCCAGCTCGCCCGCGACCCTTGTGAGGACAATAGGATTAGAAAATGGATGAATGGATGAATATTAACAACAATAATATTAATAATAATAGTAACACCTCTGAATCCTTACAACACTGTTGGCTTGTGCTGTATTGACCGTAACTGTAATCAAGAATCACAGTCACAAAAAAATACTACTTAGAACCAGTAAAACAACTGAGTAATAATTTATTATTTACAACGGTACATGGATGAAGTCTTGTTACATTAAAAAATATATCAGTTCTGGGGCAAATACTCTCTAAGGCGTTTGGCAGGACCTTTAAAGGCTTTAGTGATATGTAAATATAAGCAAATAAACACTTGGAGGGTTAAAGTTAGCATGCTTGATAACACAGACAAACACTGCGTGTTTGTTATCATGAAAAAGTTATGTTCACAAATGTCCGATGCAAAAGTGCTCAGTGAAACCAGCGGTAGAATATGAATAAAGCATCTATATGTATAACTAGAGATACACATTCAACACACCCTCAAAAATGCCCGATTGGAATATTTGGACCAACTGTCAAAGGAATGCGGAGAGCAGCTTTCACTTAACATCACACACATTCATTTCATATAGAAAACATGTTCAAGCATGATGTGATGAATAAATACATGATGTGCACTACAGCTGATCCAGCAATGCACAGTTTTGGATTTCTTGAGCTCAAAGTGAGAAGCTGACCACTGTGATCTACTTAGCAGTTGTTTGTGTTTGTCCGCCATAACTTGCCGTTGCCGTGCTCGTGCTTCTTGGGCTGCGTGTCCAAATTGGGGCTCATACCCCTGAGTGCTGCGGAGGGCGTCCTTGAAATCCCGTTCACAGTCAGCAGTCCGCCTTCGATGGGGCAGATGTAGTCTGCAGTTTCGTCAGGTTTCCTCTTCCGAAGGTGACTAAACTGAGTGAAGCCGAGTTTCTTGGGCTGTAACACGCACACACACACACACACACACACACGAACCAAACACATTTCATATTGATTTCATCAGTGTACAGTATATGTACGGCATTCTTTGGATTCTCTGAGTTACAATTGAGTATTACGGTCACACTGTAAAGACACAAATCTGAAGAAATAATTATGAAATAAGAAATAGAACGTGGTAACATGAGATCGCTATCATTTAAGAACTTAATTTTGACGATGTAAATGTGTTTTTCTTTTTTCCTTTGACCCTTTGTAGAGTAGATTACCTTCACTTTCGATGTGGTTGTGAGGGGCACATGGCCTGTAGCATTGCCATACTCTCTCTTCTCCTGCGTGGCCTGAGTCCCCACAAGGGCAGAGAAGGCTGTGGCCAAATGACGACGGAGCAACGTTTTCTGGGGTGGGATATTAAGGAGCAGGGCCAAAGTCTCTGCGCTGAAACGAGGCTCCAGGATCTACAGAAATGCATATTGACCCTTTGTGGTTACGACACTACATTACATTAAGTTGCCTGTGTCGTAAGCATTCGCGAAAATGGGAATGACTCACAATTAGTCCACCGTGGACACCACTGCCGCGTAGATTAGGTGCGTACTCTGCAAGATCAACTGCTCGAAGCCACTCCATCACACGGTGGTTTGACCACTGCACGACCTCAGAGGGCGAAGGCTGTTTCTGAAGTAAAAAAAACCCCAAAAACAGATATGCCCACTCGAGGTTTGATACAAAACACTTATTTATCATCATATGCTGTGAAGGCAAAATGAAAGGACACCTTGCAATTATAGCTAAAGGAAGTAAAAATTAAGACAACCCCACCCCTTTATAACAGCTGCGACTCTCTCTAAAAGATTTTCAAGTTGTTGGACCATGTTTGTGTGTTTTATCCTTTGCGTGGTCAAAGGTTACAGATCCTAGCTCATCATTTCTGTTGTATTTCATCCCACGGATTGAGGTCAGGGCTAGCTTTCTGGGTCTTCCGCACAAAAGTCATCACCAGCAATCCGTTTATGGACTTTTCTTTGTTCACTGGAAATGGACAACTTCTCCCAACAGCTCCCACAAAGATGGAGGCATCGAATTGTCCTTGTTAAATAATGAATTCAAATTAATTTGTGACTAAAGGCAACTCATGATTGCTTCACCGAATAAGCACGACAGAGCTCTTTTACTGATCCAAATGTTCTGCATGACTGCAGTCAGAAGTAGCAGTAATATAAATGTATTTGTCTCCCTCTTGTGGACTCGTACTGTAATGTCCACTAAGATGAAGGAAAAGATGAGAAATGTGGAGAGTTCAGTCAATATGTTGAGATGTACGGACACAAATGCGACGACACGGTCCACAGTATAAACGCGTTTGTTTACCTCTTCTCCAGGCCTGCGTCTGAGGCAGTGGGGGTTGAACTTGTTGGCATGAAGGACGTGGATGGCGCATTTAATGCTGAGATGATGAAGTTGACTGGTCACTTTTAGGCTCAAGAGGTCATTCTAGGAAATTTGAAAAAAAAATAAAACTTCGTGAGCTTCATGTAAAATGTGTAAATGTGGATTAGCACATTCACCTCGACTTACTACGGTGAGGTATTGTATCATGCGGCCGTCCACACGGGCTTCGTGGAACTGGTCTTTATACTGAGGCAGGCCAATATCATCCAGCCATCCTAGAGAGTCCGGTGTTTATAATATAGGGAACATAAATGTCACTTGTTGGATTTGAGCTGATTCAAATAAGAGCAAGACT
This sequence comes from Hippocampus guttulatus, assembly GCF_054856545.1. Classification (NCBI taxonomy): domain Eukaryota; kingdom Metazoa; phylum Chordata; class Actinopteri; order Syngnathiformes; family Syngnathidae; genus Hippocampus; species Hippocampus guttulatus. The sequence goes on from NC_141263.1 coordinate 16,566,111, forward strand.
CTTACGGGTGACCCAGATGTGGTCCAGCTCCGCTGACTTCTCTGTCATTTTATTGGTGAATGCCTTCAGTGCCAACTGTAGCTTCTTTCGGTGCAGAGGGTGCTTTATACCCATCTCCTGTGGTTGCAAAGCACACTTGCTCTCAATATTTCTACATTTTTGTTAATAATAGATCATCTTTAGCAACCAATGACATCAATAATCGCAGTCCCCACAAGGTATAGTCAGACACATCCGTGTGTTTGTTGCCACAGGTTTTCGCTGCCAAATTTTCCAAACTGATGGAAATTATTTATTCTCTGAACCAGCAAGAACCCAATTATTTTCAGGTTGATGTAAAATACCAATATAGATTATGGTAAAAGTTAAAACCAGTCCAACTAAGAAAACCGTTGATTTGGGTGAAACTACCTCAAGATGATTCTGGTAGCTGGTGTCTATTTTGACTTTCAGCTTTTTACCAGTTATTTCAGTCATCGAACGGTGTTCGATTCTCCAACCTTTTCAAGATCCTGAGGTGTGGCAGAAAGTAGTGTCTGGCCACATTCAACCCACTGCCTAGTGAGGTTGACATAGTGCCCCAGACCATAATCCTCCAACCAGCCACACACCTGCTCCTTGGTCCACTGACTGAACGGGAGATTCATGTCACTGGAAGAAAAAAAAGAGAAAATGGGCATATCAGTTTAAATAACATGTAATGCAAAGGGCTTAATTAAAAAAAAAAACACAATGTTTAAGTTAATATTTTATGTGTTATATTGTAGTATTTGTTAATGTTTTATGTTATGTGTTTGGTAAAGTGTTTTGTTACAGCTGCAGCTGTTGTGACAGTGCGACATATATAAAGAGTGTAGCACATCCACGATGTTATGGACTCTTACCGTACAGAATCAGGAGATTCTGGGTTACGGGTCAGTCGGGGTCCTGCTGTTGCACGGAAACCCCCTCTTCGAAAAGGACCAGTGTCTGGATCACCTGCATTGATTCCTCCAGAATTTGTCCTTCGAAGTCTGGGTTGAGGAGAGTGATAAAGAGCTAGGTTAGAGTGATATGAGCTTCTTCTTCGTTTCAAAGTTGGATGATTCAATAAGTACATGAAATTACGATGCAAAAGGGACTTGCGACGTTGTGAAAAATTTAATCTCATTGGTACAAATGAAAAAAGAATATTTCGTAGTACCCCTCTCAGTCTTGGGGCCTCCCTAGTATCATTATTACATGATGAATCATGATTTCCTTAATGTTTCATTTTCATTTTGCAATCATTGCCTTATTAAGTATTGAGTAAAACAGTTACTGAAGAAAATTGTTTCTAGGCAGGGCAAGGTGAAAGTAGTATCTTCTTCACTGGTCACATCATATCAACCTGATGCATCATTCATTCACATATGCAAGGCATTTCTCACACCCACTTTCCCCAAAGTCTCTTAAGGCTCCGGTTTGTCTTCATGTATTCTGGCGAGCCCACATTTCTCTGGCCTGGTGGGCTGGTTTTCCCAGTACAGTTGTTCACTTTGTCCAACTTCGCTGAGAAAGGGAAATAAAAACAAAACATACGCACAAATGATGATGAATGCACTGAAGAACAACTGTTGTAATACAATACAGCATTGCCACTTGAGTGCTAATAATGGCTACGGTTTCGTACTACAGCACATCTATATACTGTACTATGCCTAAAAAGCAAATATCTTCAACTTGAAAAGCTATTAGCTGTAGTCATGTGATGGCTGTGATCATGACACATCATTTCTTTACCTCGAACTGTGTATGTGTGCGCATCTGCATATGTCGGGCTAAAGTCTATGTTTTATTTCTGTAGGCAGCAATATCAATTGGGGTGAGTTATAATGGTGAGTGGTGTGTGGCGCTGGGCTATGTGCGGTCATCAAAGAGGAGGAAAGGGTGTGTTTGCTTCGCAGGAAAAAAACCCCAAAAAACTTCCATCCCCTGATCCTTCCCAGTCTGAAGTCCCTGCAATTACTCGTGATCAAAAGTAAAGTAGTCCCTCTGGTTAGAGGGAAGCGGCTTTCACCGAATATAAGTTGTCTGGATATTGTTATTATCTGTGTATTTACTTTGGCTGCAGTCTCCATCTTCACTGTCATCTGGAGATTGCTCACTTTGGAGCTCGGCGCTGCTCTCCGTGGGGGATGAACGAACAGGCAGCGTCGGACTCCTTGTGTCCCTCTGTTTGAAGACCCCACAGACACAAACAGATGGTTAACTGACCTATCATCTCCATTAGAAGCAATTTGGAAAGCATCAGGAATGAAAATGATTATGTTTCTATGTAGAACCTGTCATATGTCTACAAAGCCTGTCCTATGACTAAATGGGAAACTAGTAATTGGTGTCAAGGAAATCGGGTGATGTACCTGTACATCTCAACTGGAGGGCAAGCTTCGTGTGTCAGGGAGGAGCTAAGTTCTGCCTAGGTTGGTCGTAGAAGATTAAGAAAGTCTTCACTGCGCAGGCACACATTGGTGCACGTTTTTTTAAAAAATTGAATCATCTGTAAGTCATTTCTTTTCAAGGATTGTGGTTTTTGAAATTAAACTGATATGGGATAACACTGTGGTATGCTTACAGTTTAAGCTAAAAAAAACTGGAGGACCATCAGTTGTGTTTTTTTTCCTCTGTCCTCAGAAGGACTAGATCCCTATCTTCTGCAAATACCAGCGGTTTACTGGATATGGTTCTATGAAAGTATGTCCACTATTGCTACAGGAAGTGAAAATCCCCCCCAAAATAAGAAGAAAATCAAGAGCGCCTAACCACTAGCGCAGCCTCCCCTCTTCTGAGAAGACTTTCAACAAGATGCTGAAATGCGTTTGTGGAAATATTCGTCCAGCCAAAACACAAATTTATGAGGTTAAAGGTCACAAAGGGTCTTGCTCGCAGTGCTGAATATGTTTAATGATGTCATAGTCTTACACTAGATCAGAACAGCAGATGCTTTAGGACTTAGCTGAGTCTGATTAGCAAGATTAGCATGGCCCTCCAACAGAATGGTGTTGAACCGTAGGGACCATGCTGATCTTCTCTGTATCGTTCCAATAATAATAAAATTGGAACGATACAGAGAAGATTAGCATGGTCCCTCTCCCCCTCTCTGGCTACATTCCTGGGTGGGTGGGGGAAAGCAAGAAGGCGAGGCCATTTTGGCTGGTCCAATGGCGCTGGTCTGGCTACAAATGTTTTTGCCTAATCTGCCAGACAACCAATCAGATTTATGCGTATGGCTTGGCCGTCATTTCCTGTTTTTGCAGTTAGTTTTCTGTGAATTTCTGCTTATTCACTGAACTTCTGCATATACCAGCGCAATGCTATCCCTCACCTTTTTTTTGGAGGGGCCATGCTCATCTTCATTTTAAATTGCAGGATGATTCTGTGTGGCACCTGAACTGTATGATATGGTGCCAGGGCTGCCCTTCATATACGACACTATTTTCTTGACTTATTGCGTAGCTTCGGCTTCGCATATACTAAAATTGGATACAGAGAAGATTAGCATGGCCCCTGGCGCAAGGATGACATGCAAATTCGTGAAGCGTTCCTCCTTTTTCTCTTAATTTCAAAAAATAGAACTGAAAAAAACTGTCAGTCTGGCACTTAGCCATGGAAATGGTACAAACCATCTCCGTGGAGTCTAATGCTAATCATCACATTTGGCTACATCTGTGTATTCAGTAATGTAAATTTAGCAGCAGAAATGGACTCATGCTGGAACAGAAAAGTGCATCGCTTAGACTGTTCCCAAATGGCCAATCTGCCTTGGCAAAATGAAGGATTTAGGAAACCAAAAGGGTGGAATCATTACTGGTGTTGCATTTCACCTAACCTGACCGACCTTGAATACGCTGATGACACCACCCTGTTCAGCAACTCCTTCCAACACCTCAGCAGTGCTCTCCCCATATACCAAACAGAAGCAGCAAAGCTGGGCCTCCAGGTCAGCTGGCAGAAAACCAAACTTATGTATATCGGTGACGGACCCCAACCCTCCCCCCTGTTCTTTGGCACAGACGAAGTGCAATTCGTCAATTCCATCATCTACTTGGGCTCCACTATTACTAGCAGCGGTGATCTCAAGCCAGAGATTGACCGCAGACGCGCCCTCGCGGCCGCGGCAATGCAGTCACTGTGGCGGCCCCTCTGGCGCCACCACTCAGTGTCCCAAAAGACCAAGATGCGCATTTATAACTCAGCAGTTCTTCCCATCCTCCTGTATGGTGCAGAATCCTGGCCTTTAAACAAGACCCTGGCCAAGAGTCAAGTCAACAGTATTTATAGAGCACTTTCAAACAGCCATTGCTGCATACAAAGTGCTGTACATGGAGCAATTTAACATGCACAATAAACAGTAAGACAAATCGGTAGTAAAGGCGGTAGAAAGCACCAAACAGTAAAACCAAGAACAAATCTAAGTCATGCTGAGTCGAATGCCAAAGAATACAAGTGAGTTTTGAGGAGGGTTTTGAAGATGGGCAGCGAGGAGGCTTGCCGAATGTTCAGTGGGATGTCATTCCAGAGAGAGGGACCAGCAACAGAAAAGGCTTGATCCCCTCTGAGCCTCAGTTTAGTTCTTGGTACTTCTAATAATGTCTGGTCCACAGACCTGAGGCGCCGGGCAGGTGTGTAGGGGCGGATGAGCTCAGAGAGGTAAGGTGGCGCGAGATTATTCAGAGATTTGAAAACAAATAAGAGGATCTTGAAAATAACTCTAAAATGAATGGGGAGCCAGTGAAGGGATGCCAGAGTAGGAGTTATGTGCTCCCTCTTACGAGTACCAGTCAAGAGGCGAGCAGCGGCATTCTGGACCAGCTGAAGGCGCTTAATGGAGGACTGGCTGACTCCAAAGTAAAGGGCATTGCAGTAATGGAGCCAGGATGTGACAAAGGCATGAATTACTGTCTCAAAGTGTTCATGTGAGAGGAGAGGTTTTATTTTGGCCAGCTGTCTAAGGTGAAAGAAGCTGGATTTAACAACGGCACCAAGTTTAAGGCCCAAGTTTGAGACTGTTGACTTAAGATAAGGAGACAGGGGGCCCAAGTCTACAGGATGGAATGTACAAGGGCCACTGGGACCAAACAATATCACCTCTGTCTTCTTTTCATTGAATTTCAAGAAATTTTGTGCCATCCAGGTTTTGATTTCTTCCAGACAGGATAGGAGTGGCCTTAATGAGAAGGTGTCTTTCTTGCTCAGTGGGACATAGATCTGGCAGTCATCTGCATAGCAGTGGAAGGGAATACCATGTTTCCTTAAGATGGAACCCAATGGGAGCAGATACAACGAGAACAGCAGAGGCCCCAGAATTGAGCCCTGTGGAACACCACATGACAGGGGAGCAGTGCGTGACTCAGAGCAGCCAAGGCTGACACAAAAGGTTCTGTCAGCTAAATAGGACCTAAACCACTCAAGAGCACTGCCGCCGATGCCCACCAAGTGCTGCAAACGAGTCAGCAGAATACTGTGATCCACTGTATCAAATGCTGCAGTTAAGTCCAATAAAACTAGACACACGTGGTCTCCAGAGTCATTTGCCAGGAGGATGTCATTAGAAACGCGTAACAGGGCTGACTCCGTGCTATGCATCGTCTTGAAACCTGACTGGAAGACCTCCAAGATGTTATGTTCATCCAAGAAAAATTTCAAATTTCAAGAGGATCGACGGCTTTGACAGTAGGTTACTCAGAACCATCTTGAACATCAGCTGGCACCTCCATGTTTCCAACTCAGACCTCCGAAAACGTACTCTTCAGCCCCCTGCATCCCGACTGGCCGCTCAGAGGCGCATCCGTTGGCTTGGACATCTCCTCCGATTACCCCCGGAACACCCAACTCGTGCCATCTTCTCATTTGATCCAGCGACAGCCGGCTGGAAAAGGCCACGCGGCAGACCCCACACCAGATGGCGTGATGTCATCAGAGAGGATCTCAAACACCAGGGCCTTACCCTAGAGGATGCAGCGGACCTGGCCCATGACCGTGGTCATTGGCAGGCCCTGGTGAAGCTGATCGGCTCTACGCACTGCGACGACCCAGCCGAATGAGACTGGGCCTCCGCGTCGCAAGGGCATTTATTATTATTATTATTATTTATTTCACCTAGCTGACAGTTGTCGAATTCATTCAGTGCATCTTACAATTAGTCTGTCGTCGCAGTCAGTCCAAAGTGTACAACTTGGAACGCAACTGATTGACCAGGCTTTTGAGTGATTGTGTCCCAAGCTTGTGTATGTGTATGAGAAGTCAAAAACCCAATACCTTTTGTGTCTGGCCAGGTGTTAAGTCAGTCATGCTACTGGATGATGTCTGTGTCTCTGTCCTGAAAGGACATGAGCATCATTACTGGTAGAAAAAGAATCATGCCACAGCTTTACTGTCATTTGGCTGATACGGCTTGAAATACCTGCAATCACTATCCTTCTGAGACAAAATTGATGTTTGATGAGAGGAGGCACTGTTTGTGGAAACCTGAATCATGAAAAAAAAAAAACAGGTATGAGCATTGCAAATAGTTTGGTGTCTTACAAGAGAAAAAAATAAACAAGACAGTTTAATTTTCAACCCACATCAGACTTGAGATCCTCAGACTTGGCACTGGCAGAATCGGCATTCTTCCTCAGACCGTGCTCCTCTTCCTCACTGCTACTGGAATTTGTCCTACCGTTGGACAGTGAAGGGCCAGCAGGTGGAGCTGCAGTCACAAAGGGACACAGGGAACTATTTGGTTGGTGTTGATGTTTTCTTATCGCCAATGGTTGCCTTTGATTAGAAAAGTGATAGATGGTGAAGAGGAGGATGCAAGAGAGAAAAGCTTGATTACCTTGCCTGGCGTTGTGTGTCAGATCTCGGAATTGCTTGCACTGGTTTAAGAGCAGAGTGAGCTCTTCAATGCGCCGGTCCTCCAGAAATAGGAATGAGAGGGTGTTTCAAGGTCAACAAAAGCCATTAAGATTTTTATCAAAGCTTAAGTAACGCACAGAGGCCGCTTCCTGACGCTCCTGACCACGAGGCCACACCAAGGTCCTTTTCACCATATGGGCTACATGAAAAGAGCATCTGGGGAGGGGATTGAAATCCGCTCGACTTGAATACTCAGTCGTGGTGACCAGCTGCAACAAATGTGTCTTTTTTTTTGAAGTGGTGCCCAAGCTTGCTTCATCGTGGCTCTCTTACTGCAGCTCTCTCCCAAATTAGGCTTGGCAGATCGAGGCCTACTTAAGTGTGGCTTTGCCTGAAATGGTTGGCCTTGGGGCGTCTATGTGTGTGTTCACCGGCCCCGCCACATGTAGACCCACGCCTGCAAGCCAATATTCCCCATGAGGGAGAATACAAAAGCCGTGCTGTACTATAATCGGATGGAGGGTGGCGCATGCGAGCGATGACAATATTTAGAAAGTGCAAGTCTGCATGTTTTCCGGTGGTGCCTCATCAATTGGCAAACTGACCGCATTCTCTTTATTTTCATGAAATATAGATGGATAAAGAAGAGAGACTTACTTTTTCATCATTGGCAACTTCCAAGGTTTTAATGTCACTTCTAAGTCTTTGCAACTCCTGGTCTATGGTGAAGAGAAAAACATTTGACATAAAACATTGCTTTGTCATCTTTAAATTAAGATAGTGAAAGGTGATGGTTCAACTACCAAGATTTTATTTGATTCTTCAGGCATACCTTCCGCACATATTTTGGTGAGATTCCAAAATGTTTGATCATTGGGCATTTGGACACCCTGATTGAACTCCACATTTCATTGTAAACGTGCACTCTTTCAAGTCACCTGAGCCATTTTTCACTTGCTCAAATAAGACTTGTAGGTGAGCAGCGAACACTGGCTTGTGTATGAAACATTCCAGACATGAATGACCGCTTAAATTAACTTTAAATCAAAAGCAGATTGTGATTTAGGTGCCATCTTGTCTTGATGTTACCAGAGTGAATTTTACTTAATACTATCCTGTACTGAAAAGCGGTGCTAATATCTTCATAAATATATTGTTTCACTTTCCAGAAATTTAGAGTGTCTCCAAAACTGTCGAAAGAAATTGAATGCATATTGCTCTTATTTACTCAAGCCATCAGTTGATTGGTTGTTGGTAGGCTGGATGATCTGCTTACCTCTCTCAGAGCTCTCAGTGGCTAGTGAAGGTCTGGCCAGAAGCTGAGTGTGCAAGCTCTCAATCTCAACATTCTTACTCAGTAGAAGCTCCTGAAGGTTGCTGATCTCCACCTGTCAGTATAGACCCACAATTGAGATTTTTAAGATGACCAGGAGAGTCGAATTTCTATAGTTCAGTATGTGCCTATACTGATGAATGCTTCACACACGTCTTCAATATAGTCCATATTTATCCATATCAAATCAATAATCGATCATCGCTGATTCAGCCTGCTGAGAATAGGCTTTCTTGTGTTTTAGGCTATGAAACGCATACGGTATGAATAGAAAATACAGCATTACTGAGGAAACGATAATACTTTGAGGGGGAAAAAAATAGGAAACTGGACTAAGAGTGAGAGAAGAAAATGCAGCAGTAAAGTAGAATGTAGCTGTTACACGTTACGGAAAGTCATAAAATCTTGTTCCCCCCTCCTGCCCTCCCAATTTTGACATTATATTTAGTTCCTTAGAAAACATAATTAACCGTGTGCACATAAAATGAGAGTGACTCACTGAACTGCCTGGCCAATCAGATTGGTTGGATAGCTTTGAGGAAGGTTAAGTAGACAGCAGTGTAATTTGGACACTGATACTGTATATGCTAGACCAGGGGTGCCCATTACGTCGATCCTGATCTACCGGTAGATCTAAGACAGGTCCCAAGTAGATCCGAGGAGTGTCGAGGAGGAAAAAAAACAAACAACCATTTGTGTGTCTTGGTACATGTTGGTAATATATATTTTTTGTGTTAATGTACGCTGCACCCTAATCATCCTATCAGTCTCATTTTCACAAAAAATATTTAAAAAATAAAATAAAGCAGGTAAATCTTGAATTTACGATGGCGCGTGATTGTCACCGGAAGTTGTTAGCGCTCAGCAGTCTGCAATTGCAGCTTGTGATCAGAGCTGTTGCGCTCTATCTTTTATCGTCATTATTCTCATTCAGAGTTTGCTTCGTGTACAATTCACCGAGGGCATGGGAAAAGAATAGGAATCTAGGAGGGCCCAGGGAAGCACTTTAAAACGGTACGTGTGAGCTGCGATAGTTAACAGGCTGCAAAAGTGCATCGCATGCCTCAGTTTCAGGCTGTTTCTCATCATGGTGTGTGTTTGTGTGTGTGTGTGCGCGTGCGCGTGCCGGTAAGTGTAGATCCCGGGAGGTTAGTTGATCGAAAAGTACTGTAGATCTTCGGTCCAAAAAGTTTGGGCACCCCTGTGCTAGACCAATGGGTCTCAAATGCTGTCACCATGGGACTCCCATTGTCTTCTCGGAAAAAGGGACGCTCATAACTCGAGATGCCACTCTACATGAATATCAAACTTCATCACATATTCATCAAATGAAAAAGAGTAAGTAGTAGCCTATATTGGCACCGATATAAACCAAGTATCACCCATACTTGTTTTTCCTGCAACCAATGAATGTGCCTGGGTCCCGACAAACCAGTTGACAATCACTGGTGTAAACTCTACCTTCATGCAAGTTTTACCTTGTTTGCTTTGAGTCTTTTCTCATACTCCATCTTCTCATCTTCCAGGTGTTGCATTTTGTCTTTGAGAGTCTTGAGCTCCCGCACCAAACCCTGCAACATATTGTAAATGCGTTCATTCAAGAGCTGCCATCGGCCGCAGCTGGAACCAAGCCACTGCACACGCCTGTCTGCCTCCCTATTCAAGTTCATATGTTCCTTCTGCCTTGTCATCTAAAATGTTCTTTTGTTCCATTGTTTCCATGTAAGAGAAACAAATGAAAAAACAAAAAAAAAAGAGGAAAAAAAGGATACAATTGAAAATGCTTGAAAAAAAACTGAAACAATCTTACATTTAAAGAACTAACTGGAATTATTGTGAGAGTGTCCTTCGTTGTTTTTTTTGTTTCAATTAATATCAAAATAAACTTTGGGGGTTTGTTTTAAACAGATTTCTTTTTTCATTGTTGTTGTAACTAAACTAAAAAAAGCATTCTCGAAAAAAAAACCCTAATAAAATACTAACAAACCTGCTCTAAACGAAATATGACTAACTGAATAAAAAGAAAAAAGTCAAAACTAAATAAAAACTAACATTGACGTTAACAAGGAATCCAAAATCATCATAACCCTGCTCCTCCTCAAAAATGTCAAAGCCACACTCATTTCAAAGCAAATAAGGAACAATATTTTATCCTTGTCTACCACATCCGTTTACAAAGAGTGCTGCAAAGCATGTTGGGAAGTGTGCGGCCTCAGCATTGCCTCTGCAGATTAGTGAATAAAGTCCCCAAAGTCCCTGTTTGGTGCGTGAACGCTTCATTCAGTCTGATCGCATGGATAGTAAACACACTCCAAAGTAAGACAAAGCATGCCGCCGTGCACAATGTCACAAGTCATGCATAAGCCTGTGCGTACGCTCTCTCCTCCGTGTGGCAGCTGCTCCGCGTCAGAGCTACTCTCATCAACCCCGTCTGTAGCCTCCTCCTCTAGTTTGGGCTTCACCTCTGCAGCCGTGTAACATGAGGGGTTAGCATCTTCGGGGGACGTGGAGGGGGCGGAGCATGGCGCTGGTGAGCGGCTGTCAGCTGGGTTCTCAGAGGCTTTTTTCTCCTGGATCTTGCTATTGATCTCCTTCTGAAACCTACACATCTGCTCCTGCAGCTCACTAATGAAATTCACAACACTCTGCCGGATGCAGTGTGGGAAAGAGAAACATTAAAAGAACGTTTTAGAGGGCATGGAAGGGATGCATTTATCTGTATTTCTTTTCATCTCTCTCTGAATGACGCATTGTTTCAAGGGAAGACATGTTCAGATGCAGAAAAAAACATCTCTCTGCTCTAGAAGACAACAAACACTATGTTGCATTTTCCCTTTAAACCACTTCTTTCTACCATCATGCTTTGTCATTTAGTTCAGTCCATGCGCACTCTGGCTTCAACCCATTTGCCAATGTACAACTTTGTTCATATTCAGCATATGTTACGATCTCAGTGTTAAAAAAGGAGTTCCTCTTCCACTTCCTTCCAAATCTAAAACAAATGAAACATCCGCTCTACCTTAATTTGAAAGATCCGTCACATAAAAGTTGCTTTTTGGGAGGTGAGTCGCTTCACATAAACACACCTCACTTTTAGAATTTTGGGCTGAGCAGCTTTGACTATGGCACAAAACGTTTCATTCTGGCGTCAACACATTTTTCCACATTGACAACAACTTTCTCTGGTGGCATCACAACAAAAGCCCACGAAGCTTATAAACAACCAAAACATGCTCGTGCCTCCTTCAGTTGCTCGCTAAGTCTCAGAGATGGAGAATTATTGCATGACAAGACACATCAGAGTAGTTTGGATCTGGGTTTTGATTTAAACATCAAACTGTGTTTCGTCCAAAACGTTGACCAAATCAATTAATCGACTAGTGAACCAGCTCAAGAAGTTCAGTTTCAACAGGAGTGACTCGTTTCTACATGTTGTCAAAGAAATTGGTGCCGGTGTTTCGGTTGTAAACAGCACCCAAGTTATGCCGGGACTGTTGACAGAGGAAGTCTCTCATGGGGTCCAGTGTAGAGGATTTGACAGATGATATGACGCCGCTCCGTGGCTAAATTTAACTCTCAGCTTACTCGTTCAAAAGTGGGGTGGGGGCCGCTTCAACATTATGTGTGTGTTTGTGTTGTAAAAAGCGCATGGGAGGTCTTCTAAATGTTCAAAGAAAGTTTTTTTCCCCTCCCCCTCCCTGTTCTTGATTCCAAACATATGTTGCAAGGAAACATGCAGACGATGAAAGTGCATCGACAAGAAGTGCGTCCCTCTGCTATTTTATCAACTATGCGCTTTTTTTTCTGCTTCAATGTCAAACACACTTTTGTTCACGTGCATTTGAACATATCGAGCTCCCCGTTCACTCCCCAAGCGCTTGCTCTCTTCAGAATGACTCTATGACTCTTTGCCAACCAAGAACAAAATCTTCTGGGCTGTGAAGCCTCACGTGTTCCTCCATCCACCGTGCCAGCTCTACTATGCCTGAACTCTTTTCACCTGAGGACACAAAGGCTCTTTGACTGGCTATATTTTGACAGTAATGTTACAGCATTCTGTCTGGTTCTAATTGTACTTCTTCTCAGTTTCACGGCAGAGACCAAATGTGCAAGTTCATCCACTGGTAATCTGACACAATTTAGTCTGAAGCGCAATTAGGTGAGAAATAAGAAGAAAAATTAAGCCTCTCGGATACTTGTATTCCCTCTACTAAGCATCAACCCGTGCCAGGGTTTTTGTCAATGTTCCCTCCCATGTGTGCGGAGCGTGTTTATGGACTTCCATAAAATCAGCAGCTGACTTCAAATCCACAATATGCAACAGGTTTCCGTATGTTGCGTTGTCATTCTTGGCAGACTTGTATTAAATTTCCAAAGGTTCTCCAAACAGAAGTGTCCCAGGAGATTGAAGCGAAACTCAGTCTTTCTTGAAAATACGTCTCAGTGGAAATAAGGTACAAAGTTCTTTGTCCGTGAGGCTCACTCTCACTTTGACTTGCAAAAAAAAAGTCTCCAGTTCAGAAATTCCCCAAATCCAATGACCTCTTTAAGACTGGAAAAACCGGAATACCGGAAAAATCAGTGGGTATTTTATTGTCTTTCTTACCTCTGCTTTGTGTTGCCTCTCTCCTCCATGGCCCGGTTTCTCCTCCATGTCTTTCAGCTTCAGCTTCAGGTAGGACACCTCCCCCTTGAGACTCAGCTTCTGCTTCTCCAATGTCGTCCTATGCAGGAGCTCCTGTCATATAGCAAAAGACGCACGCTTGGCTCATGCGAGCGCAGTATGCCTCACAGTGCTATGCGACACTTAACAAAGGCGACATTAGGTACCAGGCACAGTCAGCTACTAGGTCTGTAATAACAGTCTCCTTGGACAAACCCACTGCTTTCAGCGGGGCTAAATATACACATAACGCATGACCACTATTTATAATGCCTATTTCACAGCTCACTCTAAGTCCACAGCAGGACTAGTGGGGACAAAACAGGGAAGAGGGGCGGGCGTTAACATGCAAAACATTTTGGAAATAAAAACAACAGTCAAATAACTTTGACGGGTAATTAGCCTGCCAGTTTAAACTGCTGCCAATCAAAGCCAAGCTCCAGCTCTGGGTGATTCTCAACCCTGAGGGATCCGCAAAACCATGTGGGCAGATGTGGTGCTAATTTTGTTCTTTCCAAGCAGGTGCTAAATCATTCAAAGACCAGAAATGAGCATCTGAAGCAGGCCCACGTGGACAAGAGTATTTGAAACATTGACTTTGGAAAATATCCGCCCTTTCTTTTTCAAGGCCAGATGGAAAATATTAGAGCTTTGTCACCAGGAAGAGATTTACGGCTCAGGTCCAAAGCCTCATAATGACCACTTCCCAAGAAAACCGGTCTTGGCTGCCCTTTCGTACACTGTACCCATACAGCTCTGCACAGTGCATTTAACCACTAACAATGAGACTCATCCTAGGAAATTGTATTATTAGGTAAGATCATAGGTTTATGCAACGCGTTACCTTGCCGTCTGCTTGCGGCAGAGCAAAGTGTGCTTCCCACATCGTAGAGAATCCTTCCCAGGCTCATGACGCTTTCGATGTCATTTATCCTTTTGCACGGCATAATAAATGGAGTTTCGCAAGTTGCGGAGTTCAAGTCAAGAGCAAATAACTGCAAGTGGAAGATTCTTTCGCTTCAGGAAGCACAACCCCTACCCGGTCTCCCACCCATCTCGCCACCTTTTTTCAGCTTTTCCTCCCTTCTTAAGCCATGAGTCAGTCTTGCCTTTCCTTTCTCTTTTCCCTCTTCTCTTGATCGCAGTGAGAAAGCAGGCACTGACTATGCTGTTGGGAACGGTTGGGGGTGTGGCTGTTCAAAGTCTAATCACCTGTCCAGACAGACCAGTCGAGCCCAGCATAAACCAGGCAAAGTCTCTGCGACATCGCCCCGGAATGAGTCTGGGCATCCTAAATATTTTTGGGTCTCCAAGGTAATCTGAGGCTCCATAGAGTGGAATTTCAAACAGGAATTTCTTCCCAGGGAGCAAAATATATTAGCCGAGACTGAATCTGCAGGAGGGATCTGTTGTGAATGACTGATCGGGATTATCTTGAAGCTCACTCGTTAGGGGGAGAATGTTGATTTAAAAGCTTCCCCTTGGTTAAAAGTTTCCAGTAAATCCAAACGAGTGGATGGTGATCTCAGTCGTACCTGCTGAAGCATCTCTTCGGTGGCGTTGAGTTTGAGACGATGCTCCACCACCGAACTCTGCAGGTCACTGATTTTGACCTCCTGAGCTTCCACCTGGTCCGTCAGCACACCCACCTGTGTGTGTGTACGTATGGATATGAGAAAACACAACAAGTTGTGAACACTGCAACAGGACAACTCAGTGGAACATCTTCAGTGCATTGACCGAGAAGTTGTTTGATTTACAATTGAACAATGTTTTCTGAAGAAACACCTGACATTTTACCCGGTGAGGGACATCAGACCTCACACGACTTTCATTTAGTGAAAATTAACTCTGGAGAAGAGTGTTTCGTTTTGTTTTGTTTTTTTCCTGGCTAATTGCTGTATTACAAAATAAGGAACACTCAACAAAGAAAAACTTGGTTAAAGACTACACCAGTCATCACTTGTTGTCATTGTTTTCGCAACTCTTATTTTGAATTGTACTTTGAACAAGGGTAAACTTCTTTTCAACGACAAATCTTAAAATGCTTCAAACACATCTACAGCAGATTGAGAATTTTATTTCCTTTACATGTGAATCTATTTTTACACTTATATGACACGAAAGATTGCTTGGATTTGAACTAGATGGGAATTGAAGAACCAATTTTTCTCCATTAAATCCTGTTTAAAAATCCAAATGAATATCCCTGGAACAAATACCTCAGCCAAAGAGTTTCTACTTTACGATGCATTTTTGTCCTTGTAATTCTTCTTTTTTTATGAAAAATATTTATAACTTAAACTCAAAAGTTTTCAGATGATTGCCACTCATATTTTCCCATGACATGCTCGTCACCTACTAGGTATATTCAATGTTCATTTGAGCTGGAACGTCAACCTCTATACTTCATTTCATGACACATAGTGTGTCGGTGCAAACTTGCAAGAGTTCAGTGACCTGAGCATTGTTAGAATTGTTTATCCAAGTTGAGTATAAAACATTGACCTTGAGTCTATAAAGGTGCAATTTTGTTGGATTGAATCATGCAAGCTCGAACACATGCTGCAATGTTCTACTGATTTCTCAGAGAAAGGGTGTACATGAGGTCTAAATAAACAAATGGGCCAACTGTTCCAATAGTATATATACCGTACATCCACAGTACAGAGGTGGCATACTAGCCTTAACCTGTTTGAGGTATGCACTTTTTCAGCGGTTACCGAAACTCCATCTTACTATCTTTGCACAACACTCGAGTGCTGTAATAGCACGAAACCTAGACTATAGAGTTTTGTTCCTGCTGCTGGAAGGGAAACACAGCAGTTACGCAACATTTATAGCCTAACACTGAGACCTGCCTCTCCCCTTTGGCCTGCTTTGACTCAACTATTTGTCAAAAGTGGTTTCAGTCTTACTATGCGGGGGCAGGAAGTATGGTCATTCTTAAATAAGATGCAATCTAAAATGGAAACTAGAAATAATCATGAGCGCAGTTGTAGTAATCTCACCTGCAATATGAGAGATTCTTTGTCCCCTTCCAGACGTGATAAACGCTCCTGGTAGGACTCACTGTTGTCAGATGACTGGTGGTTTACCTTCGGCATAAAAAGATTAACCTTAGTTACTGTAGTGCTGAAACACAACTGTTCCCCAGGAGGTCAGATGTGGGTTCCTTCACATGAGGCTGCAGCAACGTGCAGTAAAATATACTTGAAGGGCTTCTCACTGCCTCTGCCTGTAAGAGGTTTACTGCTCCTAATCCTCTATTCAAATTCCCAAATATATTTCATACCATCTGATTCGCGAGGACTTGGATGAAGCGGGGCTTGCTGTGTATTGAGGGAAGTTTTAGTGGGATCAATGGTAAGGGATGTGTGATTGCAGCCTAACGAGCTACATTTACGAGCTACGTTTACTCAGAAATCAAAACCACACTGGTGGAAACATGATGGAGTTCAGCGAGGAGCCGGCGCCAAGAATCCCAAGTGTTTTGCAATAGTTTTGTTTCAAACCAAAAAAGGGTCTTCAACAGATTCCTTTCCAAGAGGCATTACTGTACAACAAAATGTATGTTGTTTTTTTTCATCATCAGTTTAGTTGGTACTCTTTGCAAAGTGTTTTGTAGTCTTTGTAAGCACCAAATGCAAACATGTTGTGTATGATAGTTGCTAGTTTTATTATATGCTTCCATACTTTGAAGTCTGCCACACTCCTTATCACCTTGTGTAGTAATTCAATTCAGAATGCTGTTCAGCCGGAAAAATAAAGAACCACCTTATACAGTCAATACTGCCCAATACAGCACGCTAAAATCTCCAAGCTTGAATGCCCCTTAAGATGTGCAATTATGACAAATGTTCAACAACAAAAAAAGCCAAAGTGATGCCTAAAAGTGTCACTACACGAATGTATTTTGCTTTTGGCTTTTTTGTTTTTCTTGACGCTAATTTCCTCTTTTATCTATACTTTTCCGTTTTTCTTTAATCATTTAGTATTCTTTTTTTTGTATGTTGGCCTTCAACAGACACACCAACGACTGTTGGAAAACTGCAGTTGTTTGTTTACATTCAAAATTCATCTTGCAGCAAACGTGAGTGACGTCATGCACCCGCTGTGCGCCAGATTACAATTTCGCATCCCGCCACCTTCATACTGGTCGGTGGAGACTTCGATCATGTTCCTCACTCTTATGATGGCAGCAGTTTGACCCTGGAACAGACTATTCTCAGCTTCCATCATTTTCAAACAATGGGTAAACCAGTGTCTCAGAATGGTTTTTCAGTCTCAGTATATCATGAGCAAACGTGCAAAAAGTCACATATATGTTTTGCATATTATCGTGAAAGGTTTCCATTGCAATTATAAATAGATGTAAACAGACTGTCTAAGTGGAAGTTTGTCTTCAGGGCCTCCTACAGGCTTTTTTATAATTACAACAAATGTTCTGCTGGATGACTACTGACTCCCTAATGACATCATGATGGTTCCATGTTGACTTTGTAACTTTATAGTGGCAGGAAACGACTTGAAACCCACATGCGCATACATTCATCTTTGAGTGTGCGTGCGTGACAAGCATAGCAACAAAGGAGACACATAAGTGAGTTTGCGTGCAAGAGTAGCACGGAAAGAAGACATGCACATGGAGAATATTTTACCTTCCTGAGCCAAGCAAAGTGTTTGTAGAAGTCAAACTCATACTCCATTCTACAGGCCCATTGTAGTAGCCCTCGCTCTCAGTGTTGGATACCACTAAGAATTAAGTTTGCGTGCTGCATGGAGTCAGGAAGGAAAGCAGAGTCCTGTGTCATAAGTGAGTCCCAGTGATAAATCCTCACACGTGTGGACTTGTGTGCTCCGCTTGCAGACTGTCCACGGTGTTGATAGCAACGAGAGGCCCTCGGTGGTTTTTGAGTCTGGACAGTTTTTTTTTTTTTTTTTTTAGCTGAGCTGAATAACTCAATTGATGCCAATTGGCTCAACTCCCTTTTCTTTTCCTCTCTTTGCTACCTCCTCCTTTGAGTTTTTTTCATCTTTCTCTCGTCTTTCTCAAAATGACTCCAACTGCCTCTTTATGCACAACGCCACTTTTCTCGCTCTCATCTTCTCCAGTCCTTCCTGTGGTTCTTCACTGCGTGTCACGCCGGCCGACCTCCTGGTCTTAAACTAGAAGGGCTCGAGGGGGGGAGTTCTTTGCACCACATGCTATTCAGATGTGGTGTCGAACGAAGCGCTTCATAAAGAAAGAGGAGGAGGAAGGAGGACGCTTTGCGAGTTGACTTCATAGGAGTTCAGGGCAGAAAAAAAATGGATATAACTGTGAAGTGAGGCCAATTCTGGAGACACGGCGATTGCTGCAGGGAATTAAGGCAAGAAAATGCATGTATTAAGATGAAGAGATGTAAGGAAGAGTGGGAGAAAAATGAAGTTGCTTCTATTTCAATGGGAGTTCTGGTTCACATTAGGGCCTTCGTTCAGCTAACTCCCTCAGGACACACCGGTCCAGAGGTTTAAGATCAAAATATGAGACATCAGGACGACAATTGTAGTAGCGTGGGGTTTTCATGATTTCATTTGCCAGATTTGTACTAGATGATATACTGTATGTGTGGGCGTGTGTGTGTGTGTGTGTGTGTGTGTGTGTGTGTGTGTGTGTGTGTGTGTGTGTGTGTGTGTGTGTGTGTGTGTGTGTGTGTGTGTGTGTGTGTGTGCGTGCGTGTGTGTGTGTGTGAATACTCACTTTACCTCTATGCGGCCGTGTTAGTACAGCAAAGTGTAACTTGATAGTGCCTTTTCCCTACATCAATACTGAGTGGGTAAGTACAGCATTATACTCACTGGACACTTCATTAGGCATTCCTACACAATCGAATAGCATCCTCTTTCTGATGCGTTGATTTATCTGAGGGGGTTTTGCAGGTGTACTTAATGCTGTGGCCTGCGTTCAGAGCAGTTCCTAAGATTGCCTGTGGGGAGCAACATTGCACAACGGCGTGGCTTTTACCAAAGCTATCAAATGAATGGCATCACATGGTTTGGAGTGTAGTTCACTTCCACCTAAAGCACTCTGCAATTACAGGTTTAATTTGTGGGGCGCTATAATAACAGTGTCGGAGCAGAAAGTACTTTTGCCGCTCCTTAAATTAAATCAAGCAATCAGGAAAGAAGATGAGACTTTCGCCATCATAACCCTTTGTATCGAAAACCGAGAACCTGTTTTCAGGCATGTTAGGGTCTCAGCAGTTTGCAAATGACTGGGCTGCTGCTTCTATTATTTGGAGCTTGTCTCCTGCCCCTCTGCAATATGAAGAAATTTAAGATAACAGTCTGTAATCCCAAAAATCCATCACCTCTTTGAGAAAGCAGGTTGAGGGGGACCAACCAACAGTGCATGTTCATGGACAGTGAGAAATGAATGGTCAGACGATTAGGTACACTAGTACATTCTAATGAGATCAATACAAGAGCTGGATCAACAATTCTGCCATTATAAAAATATAATGTGAATATTGTATCGGCTATCAGAGAAGTATTGATTGAACAATGTGTTCACTATGGTGGTTGTAGTAGCTGCGAGTTGTTTGTAATATTTTGGTTGCCTCATTCATGTAGACACCAAACTAGAAATATCACCAGCTCAGAGTACAGGAAAAGACAACAAAAATAATATATTTTAATTAATCTCAACACAGCTTTTCTGTTGTATGTCATTTGACTGACACACTTAAGTAAAACACTCTATAAAACTTGAAAACTTTTACAGGTACTTAAAAAAAAAAGTTCGAATAAAACCCATCAGCCACAACTTCACAAAATAGTTGAGATGTGCCAAAGTAAAATCAAGTGGACGTGTGAGATTAGAATACATAATAAAATAGAAATTCTTACCTGTAATAATGTGCTTGAAGGCAGCCTCCAACATATTGTCGGCATCTGACGCCATGGCAACCTGCTGTCAGTGAAAGTGGCACGTCGAGATGCTCATTTAGTGGCTTTAAGTGGTCACTTTGCGCTTGAGAAAGCCCTTCTCCTCAGACAACTGCACTCTGAGTTCTGAACGCTGTCAAGGCATCTGATTAACTTCCCACTTGAAATAACACCCTGACTCTCACTTTGGCTATGAACACTCCTCTCATTTTGTGGTCCAAACCCTAAACCCTTTGTCAAGGCTCTTATTAAAATGGCAAGCCAATTATCATATTTTGAATTCTTTGCTTTTGTATTTCCTTTAACCTTGTTTTGATTCATAGTCATGTGACTTCATTGCATAAATGGCATCCAATGAACTTGGAAACAAAAACAGCATCTGGCTCAATAGTTTCAACAAAAGATCACACCGTCATAAATCTGTCCACATTTTGGATGACGAATATGTTTGTACAAATACCATAATATCTCAGTTGGTAGAGATAATTTTTTTAATAAAACATGGGCAAAAAAAAACTGTATATATTTGTCATGATTTATCGAGTGGTTCTTTGAGACATTAGTTTATAGGTTCTACGACCATGCTCATAACGCAAAACACTCGCATATCAACTCATCTTTCCCGAGTGAAACAAACTTAAATGCTATCAGTCCATTCCACCCTCCCCCCAAAAACTACCAAAATGTTTGCAATGTGGTTTTTTTTCATGATAATAATAGAAATCTATAAGATTGTACTTTGTAAAAACATGTTGAATGTAGAGAAATGAAACCGCAAACTTTCGACAAAATTCGACTACTCCTTTGGTGTGTGTGTGTGTGTGTGTGTGTTGGCCAGTTGGAACTAGTGTATTACAGACAAAGCGGTATGTATACCTGTACTGGACATGGAGCCGGTCTCAGCGCCACAGTAAGCCGCGGTTGTATTTATCGTTCTTCGCAGAGGATATAGAATACATGGCTTTGAGTATTGTTATATTATCTGTAATATTATCGGTACTATGTTCAATACAATGCTATCATTTTAGTGAGGTTAGTACGCAGTCAGAACCATTAGCGCAATTGTATAATTTTACAATTGTTGTTCATCTATTTCCCCTGCAATTGGCTGGCGACCAGTTCAGGGTGTACTCCGCCTACCGCCTGAACACAGCTGGGATCGCCTCCAGCACGCAGAGCATTCCCGCAACCCTAATGAGGATAAGGGAATGGAAATTCAGACAAATTGTTCTGGAAGTGAATTCCAATAGGTTGGAGTGCTTTATAATCTTAAGGATAAGATCCTTAAGATTATAAAGCACTCCAACCACATGTGTAAGGGGAAACGTAATAGACACAAAACTGTCAGCAATTTCGTGTAATGCCTTTTGTGGCTATGACAACACTGCAGCAAAATGCTCTGTGGGGCCCACATTGGTCTTCTATAATATCCATCCATTTTCCGAACCGCTTAATCCTCACTAGGGTCGCGGGGGGTGCTGGAGCCTATCCCAGCCGTCTTCGGGCAGTAGGCGGGGGACACCCTGAACCAGTTGCCAGCCAATCGCAGGGCACACAGAGACGAACAACCATGCACGCTCACACACACACCTAGGGACAATTTAGAGTGTTCAATCAGCCTGCCATGCATGTTTTTGGAACGTGGGAGGAAACCGGAGCACCCGGAGAAAACCCACGCAGGCCCGGGGAGAACATGCAAACTCCACACAGGGAGGCCGGAGCTGGAATTGAACCCGGTACCTCTGCACTGTGAAGCCGACGTGCTAACCACTGGACTACCGGGCCGCCCCTTCTATAATATCAAAATTCAAATAAAATCATTAGTAGCGGAATAGGACCACCATGTGATTGTGTGTAGCTAAGGGATCAAAGCAGCCAGCCATTCTTCACACAAACCGTTTTGCATTCACACAAGATTTGCTTTACATGTACAACGGTGCTCCTGATGGATATGTACTTGGAATCTTACAAAGTGCACATGCTGAATTTACTCAAGATACGAGTTCCAGAAATATTATGACAGCATTGCTGTTAAAGCAACATAACAGAGCACACCATTCGAAGCTGAGTGAAGCAAGACCCTCAAATATCCATCATAATGGAACAGGGTGAGTGGCGGTCGATCACCTTGGCCTGTCGTCATGTCATTATTTATGTCATTAAACGTGTTAATGTGACGAACCAACCGTGCCACATTACGTTCAATACGAAATTGTTGGTTGCGATCGGATAAAAGCATTTATCTGAAACATTTTCAAATTCATTCTTGTTCAGGCTTCCCCCTTATATGTCCGGGCAATTATGCCATGCAGTTTTCCCAACAATGTTTTTAATCCATATCTCCTGGATGTGGGCTAGATAGCTATTAAACATTTTTTGACAAAATATATCTCTGAAGTCCCATCAGGAATTTTCTGAGGGAAGCAAATCTTGCTACACTTCAGCCCAGTGAACATCTAAAGGAGTAACTCCACAAGTGCACTAGAGAAGTAATTCTTAACTTTGGCTGAGATGGACGAGGTCATGATAAACCACTGCGATGTGAATGGCACGTTTTGTTTGTTTTCTTCAATCAACCTCCTTTTTGGCTTTGTTTGTGTGACACCAAAGACAGGCACCTCTGATGGTTGAGATGGAAATGTAGTTACCACAGAACCGGAAATGAAACGTATGCAGGAATAAGAGGTCAGCGACAAAAACAAGCAGGCACGTTGCAAATGTATGAATAGTTTTTCACATTGGAGAGGTCATGCTGACTTCTCCGTCGCTGTACTGTCTTTGACGATACAGAGTAAATGTCAGACAGATAATTATAACACCAAGAAAGATGTTCTGTGTAGAAACACTCTCACCTCTGTTCGCTTCGCCCTGTTAAAGCAGACGGGCGTCCTATGGAGCACTCACTAATGAGATGTTCACAAACTCTCGCGGTTGAACAAGAAATACAAAAACATCCACTTTATTTCTTTGCGCTTGTCTTTTGCATGTTACTCCCATTTTAGTTTGTGGATGCATAAATGTATGAGGAGACTCTTGACTTTCATATGAGGGATGTACTGTAAGGATCTTTTTTGTCTTGATATTTGTTTTGATTTAGAATTTAGCTTCATCCTTTCTTTGAGTTCCTTTCCCTATGTCTGTCCATTCTCGCTAATTTCAATTAGTAAGTGTCATGTATGATATCGGAGGAGTTGTCTGTGAATAAATATGAATGAAAGTCATCTGATTCCAATTACCACTCTTTATTGTAACCGCTTTCCGTTAAACAGGTAAAACAGAACAGCACGAGCCTTAAAACATCCACATAGGCACAGTAGAGAGACGTGGCAATCGCAAAACATTTCAAGTCAATGAAAGAACATTTGTGAGGCCACATGACTCGGAACTGGAAGAAAAAAAAAGAATCTTTTGATGTTTAATCAAATGGAGTCACCCTTGAAGTGATTACAGTGTGTGAAGTGATTATTTTCCAGACCAAAAACAGGATCACCTTCAACCATTTCATGTTAGCAGGCAAAAGAGAACCACACACGTCTTTCAAAAGCAAGTAATTCTAGAATTGGACAACATCTTGACAAATTATGAATAACACATTTGATTGCGCCCATCTTGCCAGGACTGAAATCCATCTGATGGCGCGTTGTCAGGGATAGCTTTATGAGTGTGTTTGTGTGGTGTGTTTTCACATTTTAGGTTTTCAATAAAGCTTTGAATCTTCACAAAGCTCCATCCATCCATCCATTTTATAATGGGCTTATCCTCACAAGGGCCGCAGGCATGCTGGAGCCTATCCCAGCCATCTTCAGGCAGTAGGTGGGGGACACCCTGAACTGGTTGCCAGCCAATTGCAGGGCACAAACAACCATTCGCACTTACAATCACAACCTTGGGTTGTGATTCAGAGTGTTCCATTGACCTGCCATGCATGTTTTTGGAATCTGGGAGGAAACTGGAATACCCGGAGAAAACCCACACAGGCACGGGGAGAACATGCAAACTCCACACAGGGAGGCAGGAGCTGGAATTGAACCCAGTATCTCTGCACTGTGAGGTTGACGTGCTAACCACTGGACGACCATATATATATGTATGGGCAGCCCATATATACACACACACACACACTTACACCGTGAAACAAAGGTTTTATTAAATATTAAGAATATGAAAATATAATGTGTGAAAATGTGTTTTTCTTTTTTTATATAACCAAGTTTTTATGTCTTGAATTCATATTGCATATAACAGCAAAACAGGCAACTCCTCCCGGCTCACGTATGGCGCAATGTACCGTAATTCATTTCTCGTTCTAGTTTTGTTAGCTATTTTCCCCGGAGTCCAGACACTAATTATTTTGCCTGCTATTTTGCTGTTCAAAGTTGAAGGTTTTTTGCTTTAGCATAATTTCAGCCAGCCGTCTGAGAAAAATGTCACCAAAGCATTTAATTCCAGTGTTTAACGTGCTAGCCGGGTCAGTCTTCGGTTAAATTAGCAATTAGCATGGCTTCTCTATTTTTCCTCACCGTCTTTTGTGAGAAAATTACTTGTCTGAACCAAAGTTTAGCTTAATCCAGTGAATCCCAACCAGCGTGCTGTGCGGCACATTAGTGTGCCGTGACGGATCAAGTGTGCCACGGAAAATTATTCAATTTCAATGATCTTTCTAACCAACCACACATAGTGACAGGCAGAACAAAAAATGCTCTTCCAGTAGAAAGCAAAAGATACATCATTAACCAACCCATTTACCCACTTTTTGTGAATTGTTTTGCTAAGCGGTGTCCTGTAAGATTATTTCCGATGAGAAATATGTGCCTTTGGTAAACAAAGGTAGGGAAACACCGGCTTATTTGCCGTCACAGAGGTCATGATTTCTGACCGAGGAGCGACTCCGCAACATGTTTAGCCACAGCAATAGCCAGCCGAAGCGCATTACTACTTGTAGCTAACTGGTACGGCATTCCAGCACCACGTTTAACACCCAGCAAAGCTTTTACACATTCTCACTTTTGCAATCCAATGTGTTTTGATCAGGCGCGAAATCGGCATTTTGCAATGCAAATTGTCTGAGACCAGCACCATCTCCCACTCGAGCCTTTATCGGTTGTATCTGTTGTTAGTATGCAACAAGACTACAACCTTAAACGACCCTCTAAATCTTTTGTAATTTTGTCCCTTTTTTTTCCCCGCAAAATAATAACTTCATGGTCAAATATTGACTTGTTCACCTTGTATCATTACTTTTCTTTTAGAGTGGGCCTAATATGCCCCTGTATGTTTGAAGGGTTCTGAAATCTGCTGTGAAAGTAAACTCGGGTTTTAAACGTGTCAAGGAATGAGAAAACAAATATGTATCGATGTTAACGAGACCAATTCTGCAGGTAATCTTGGATTGACAATGGCGAAATTGAATTTCATCATATTGATTGACAATATTTAGTCTTGTTTTTCTGCACTGACAAACACTTCCTTGAGAAATCGACTTTCACTACATGTCAACAAACACATAATAGGCCCAAAGTAGAAGGGAAACGAACAAACAAACAAGGGGAGATATCCCAACAAGCAAGACTTCATGCACCAATCACCACCAAATGAATGAGGGGAAAGGTTGTTTGAGCGGTTGTAAAGAACATTGTGCAATCACAGACTCACCTCTGATAGACAAATAACAAGACAATGGAAAAACAGTGACTCATGTAAACCCTTTGAAGACAGACGTCAAATGTCTTGGTGTGCCTGTCGGGTTTTTTTTTTTGTTTTGTTTTTTTCTCATGGAGCATTATAAAAAAGAAAACATCCATCAATGTGATCATTCAACATGCAACTGGTCCAGTTGTGTCCTCTCCATCCTGAAATATCTTGGATGGCTGCACCATTCTTTTCATTGTGCGTGTGCAGTAATCCACATCAGCACAAGGCTGAGCCGAGGGCCTGTCGAGATGTTACGTAAAGTGTTATTCTGGGTTATGGGGAGGGAGGTGCCTTCAGAGAGTTACAGGATCCTCCCTGGCTACTACCTGTGGTCCCCTGGTACTGCAAAACAACAATAAAAAAAGCATAGTATGAAAAAAATTGATAGCATCAGTGATGTGGTATTCACAGGCAAACATAGGAACTCCCCAAAGATAACTAAAGAGAACACTTTCATTTAAATAAAACAGCAGCAAATAGAGCAGACCCTTAAGTTAGGAAACTCCCAACCAAGGGGGTAAAACTCAGTTGTCAGCTCACCCAAAAGTTTTTTGTTTGTTTGGTTAGTTGGTTGGTTTTCTAAATGCAGAGCACAGATCACTGCGCCCATTTGGATTGTTTTCAAATATTGTGTTTGTAACAGGAGTTTAGGTCTTGAACATGGGCCATATTTTTCATAATGCTGGAGTTCTGACATTTTCTTTTAAGTTGATTCACTTTTATTCAAAACACAGTTCACACTTTCACGTGAGCAGCTTATGTTGTTATTTAGCAGAAAAGCGTTAGATATTTGAGCTATCACAAATGCAAAAATAATAAGAATAATAATACTATCAAAGTGAAAGTTCTGCTTGAAATGCATCTTTTCACAAAAAGCTCTTTGTCTCAGAATGTTTCTTGGAAACGAGTATTTTCAAGAAACTCACCAATGTTCAACTGCTGTTTACTAAAGAATAGTAAAAGGTAGAATTTTTTTTTATGAATGAAAGAAGAGGGTTAAAGCTTTATTTTGGTATGCTTATATAGCTAGAGAACTCAATTTTCTGCAGGCCTTCAAAAATTTGTCAAAATAGTCAAAAAATGGCCGAGACCGGCTCCCAATTTGAGAAAAAAAATAGCTGGTATTGCTCATCAATATTCGACCTTTTTGAGGCTGATATAACAGACTTAATCAAATGTTGTGTTGTTTTGTGTCGCCCCTTACTCTTGTGCGAGCCATGTTCCCTAATGTGATGTTGCATGCAAAGTAAACATTTTGATTATACATACTGCATGTAAAAGTGTGAATTAATAGTGAGGAATCTGATTGTTCTTCTTATCGAACTATGTTAATTACAGCTGACTCCAATGACTCAACGTAGCTCGTTAATATCAGCATCATTGAACGTTTGCTTGGCCACTTCTGAGGTCAAAGAAATTGAATTCAAAGAATACTTACTGCTCCCTGGTGGTTGTTTACTGTATTACCGCAAACCTGCCCTGCATCCACTTGGATGGGGAGCTGATATACGGTATTTCCATTTTTGCGACTCTTCATGGTTAATTCACACAAAGCGAGACTATTGCAGAAAACGCGCATCGTCTTCTTCCTCTATTAACAGCGTTGCGACCTGACCAGAGAAAGTTGATGTATTTCCAGTGGAAGAAAATCCATCTCTTCTCGCCACAGGCCAAAATGATGACAAGATTTGTCTTCCCCTTCTCATCTTTTTCCCACTGCGCTATTTAAAATAAGAATGCTGATAACGACTTAAAATGACGTAACTGGTACAAGCCAGGAGGAAAGCGGGCCGCCTTTTGATAAGGCCAAAACAGGGGAAGCTATTAATGATGTTGAGAGCATGGTCTCAACGAGTATCACTGAACTCACTTCATTAGCTCAATTGCCTTTTTACCCGTCTCCTTCCCTTTTTGTCTCACCATGTTTGCTTGCTCGCACAGCTTTTTTGTAAGCTGGCTGAGTTGTTTGTTTCAAGTTCAACTATTTTAATTCTTTTTTTTTCTTGCATTACTGGTAGGAGACAAGCATTCATATTCATGTTGTTATGTATAAGACACTTATTATTTATTTGAACTTTTTTTTTCTTATGATTTGACTGCTCATTTTGCGATACGGTTTCATGAAAGAACCACATTGCGGTGCCATCCCTCAAGGACTTAAGCTCAATTCAATATAATAAGTCTCTCTTTCACATGAGTGAAGTAGAACTTCTCTCAACCTTGATGTTTGCCAGTTCGGAAAATAGCAGACTATACTCGTGGACAAATATGTTGGTACCTCTCTGTTAATAAAAATCGAACTAATCCATCAATGCAGTATCTGAGCCGCTTATCCTTACAAATGTAGCGGGCGTGCTAGAGCGAATCCCAGCTGACACCGGGCAATAGGCGGGGCACACAGACATAGATAAACAACCAGTGGCATTCTCAGCCACACCTACAAACAATTTAGAATGATAAATTAACCGACCATGCATGTTTTGGGAATGTGGGAGGGAACCAGAGTACCCGGAGAAAAACCACGAGCCGGAGGTTGCTCAGGCATGTTTTCAAGTATTTCAGCATATCTTGTTCAAAATCCAACTGTGACTGAGTAGCGCACTTTTGTACTTTTGTCAGCTGTCTAAAATGTCTAGCTTCCATTTTTCTGAAATGCAGCAAAGGCATCCTTTCATATTTCTCGGGTGTCATCCCGTTGCACTCACAGCCCTGAAGGGGGTGTATTTGCATTGTAACTTTCTTCACAATGATAAGATAGGACATACCAGACATTGCTGATAGTCGTTGGGCCATAGTTTTTGGGGCATTTTCAGTTCATTATCTCTGAGCAATTTGTTGAGTTGAAAGTTCTAGCTGAGAAATAAAGTGCGTGACTGCTTTTTTTCTGTACTTGGGCCCACTTGCCACCATTCATAGTGACAATAGAATTTGACCAGCAGTGTACCCTTCCTCATTAAGGAAGTTAATGATGTGACGAATTCTATAAATGCCCTCTTTTCCTTCTGACAAAAGACTTTCTAGATTTTGCAGATAATTAATGCAAAGGCATGGGCTCTTGAATTAAAGCCAAGCCTGGCCGAGAAAGCTATTTCGCTTGCTCCACTTGAAGCTGTCTCCCCGGAGTCAAAACACTTGAACCCGCATTTCCCCGGGTTAGATTCTACAATACGTCTACCGAATCTGGGCTTCAATTTGTTTTATTTGGCAATTTTCTGCACATTGCCAATATGGACTTACCGGTCACTTCATTAGTTGCACCAACATGTTGGCGAATAAGTGCCAAAAATATACCTTTCCAAAGAATAAAAGACTGATCATCCCATACTCATTATCTAGTCTGCAATTTCCTGGCTAATGCATGAACCATATTTTCTGGACTATAAACGACTACTTTTTCCCTGACTTTTTAAACGTGATGTTTTTTTTTGTTGTTGTTTTTTTTTAAATGAATGTTTAGTAAAGAGCTTCAAGCTATCAATACATTTACCTTTTAGGTCCTTTTAATTGTTACGTTCCATTGTAGCATTTTTAAGTAATTTACAAATGGTAGACTGCGATTGGCTGGCAACCGGTTCAGGGTGTCCCCCGCCTACTGCCCAAAGACGGCTGGGATAGGCTGCAGCACCCCCCGCGCGACCCTGGTGAGGATTAAGCGGTTCGGAAAATGAATGAACAAATGGTAGAATATTGTAAATATCCATTTCCCCTTTACTTGTGTAGACATGCATAACAGACACATTATTAAAGTCATCACCTCCACAAGAGGATGCCAGTGGGCGACAGGTTTTCGGGGGTACGTAAGCATTTCACTCCAGTGGTCCCGACCGAGGTTGTCTGCATCGTTGCCAACCCGACACACACCGATGACCTCATTATGACCGACTCTGCGCACACAGGAGGAAAGATAAGACATATTGTACGGTCAACAACTGCATTGCAGTCCACAATGTTGAAAGGGACTAACAAAGATAGCAGGTTAACGTGTTGAGGGACAGCCACGGTTTGCAATCGTCGAAACCAGAGTCAGAATTGATGCAGAAATTTCTCACCGGTCATAATCCATCACTGCAATCAACAGGCTGATTTGCTCGATGTTCTCAGGGGGAACATCGAAAACAATGGCCTCGTTGTAGACTGGATTCAAAGTGTTCCTCTTTGTGGAGGTCTTCCGCTTCTTCAGTCTGCGACCGTCACACATCAGTGAAACCTTCACGTATGGATCTGGACGGTTGTGGTTAAAAAAACAAAAACAGAAAATGGTTCAATTAAACAGTCAGTGCTGGCGACTCAGCCACCTAAACAGATTTCGACTTGTAATTACCAGATGCGCCCGTAATGTCCATAGCCTTAAGATTGCGAGCCTTTATCATTGTGATGGTCAGTCTTCCAGCGGTTGGTAAGTAACACAAAGAAAACATGAGGTCACCCAGGTCCACGTTATCCTAAAAGATAACAAATCACATTTAATCACTCTTAGGATCAATATGAAATAAAGGCAAACGGTCATGACCTTTTCACTGCTGTTTATTTATGGCATGGGTTAAGTGTGTCGCGCAATGCCTAAGAATGTGCTTTTAATGAGAGCACGTTCATGTTTCCGCACAGATGGAAACTTAGAGTATGCTAGAATGGAGAAAGACGCTTATCACCTGCTCCCAAAATAACTCTGAGGATCGGTGAGAAGCAGCACACCAATGTGTGGTGAAAAACTCATGTCTAATTTGTTTCGCATCATCGTTGTTGTTCGATGTGATGAGGCAGAACATTTCAGAGGTGGAATTTCATCCTGTGCAAGTGGACATTTCGAGGAGCCGTACTGACACATGCAGACTCGGCAATTGAGCACGCCGGCTTAGTCAAGCATGGCCAGCTGTTTCAGTCTTAAGCAAAGCATTCCTGTGGTTAATCACGTGGGCACTCTACCTGCTTAAATGGAGGCAAAAAAAAAAATGGTGTACTGTATCTTCTTCATCAAGATAGAAAAAGAGGTGGGAAGAGAAGGCACTAGCACTATTGTGAGTGCTGACGCTGGCTGCAGGAGCAGTTATTTCATAACCGTTCATTATTTATGACCTTTTATGAAATAACGCCACATGATTATTGCGGCACATTAAAAGACCTGTTTAACCATTATTGTATGTCTAAAATCTACATCAGCATCTTTCATTGTCGTTGGTTATCTCTTTTTAAAACATCATCATTATGACCTTTATTCGAGGATTGCAAAGTTTTGAGTTGAAGTTACCGATGGCTTTTAGACGTTGAGCAGCAAGCCCCGTAGATGCTGGAATGACTGAAGATTATACTGTTAGGTAGAAAAGTCTATGTATGGCCAAATGTTGAGTTAGTGATTTTTATTTGTTAAAATGAGTGACTGGAAATAATAGTTATCTCCATTAATGCAGCAACAACAACAAAAACAGTTACTGAAAAATGCCATGGGCAGTGCAAAACAAAGCAGTTCATTTTCTTTGTATTTGTCTTTACTGGTTAATGTTTTTGGGAATATTCATCTATACTTTCTTATTTCATACTTGTGTTTTACAGAAACAGGCACCTGAAATGTCATTCTAAAATGGATACATAGGTGACACGAGTGTCTTGATCATGCGAATAAAACTGAGCTTGGGTGTGTGTATTCTCTAATCGTGTTGCAATAACAGATTGTAAAATCTGGCCAGGAGACACACAATATGGTCAGCGTCAGGAAATATTGAAGCAGCAATTACACCCTAATTTCTCACCAGTCAAAAACTGCCGGTGGCTGCGATGTATTGCTTGGCTGAGATGAAGTGTATTTCCAATGACTGTTGGCTTTCGTGGCAAGGCAAACTGTGCGCACTGTGCAACAATATGTGCTGCGCATGTCATTGACATGTGTTGGGAGCCATGCACTCAGCAAAGATAAAGAAAACACATCAACATATGATTCGAGAACACCAGTCATTTGTGATTGATGCGTGCCATTCGATTGTGGCCCACCCATAAGAAACTATCATTTCAGACTTTGCAATCAATCGTCAAAAATCGACAAACGTCGTGCTCGCTCTAAAATAATGAACAAAAAAAATGAACAAATGTACAAAATTGGTGAATTAGTGCTTATGTGTCATAATGCCATGATTACATTTGGAAATGCAGAAAATAGTGGGATGGGGGGGGGGGGGACACTGCTTATTGATATTGTTTTGGCCTAATTAAACAGGCAAAAATATTTGGCTGGCACTTCCGAACCAGACACAGCTCCCTGTGTGAATAGAAAATGCATTCAATGTCTTTTTGCGACATTATTCTAAGCCATCGCACAGTGCAGTGCGATTGCTTTCGTTAAAGGTTGTAATTTGAAGAAATGAGATCTTGTAATTACACGGGGCAGCTTTTACTCCTGTGAGGAAAAGCACAAGAAGGTGCGTTCAAGCAGTTACTAATGATTTCTTTGCACAGCCCCGTTGCTTCTTCTGATCTTCGTGAGGTAAGTCTCGTTGTTCAGGTATTTCATTTGATTTAATTGTTTGAAGAATTCATTTCTCTCAGTAATGGACAGTTCATTCTTATTGAAAAAGGAATGCATAAAAATGGGCCGTAACTGATTAAATGCTGGTGTATTTGGTGCTGTCCTTGATCACTATTATTGATTAATCATTGAATATATATATATGTATTTCTTTTAGAAAGCCTCGAGTAGTATTTTTTGGTACCTTGCAGTGGTTCAGAGATGCATTACAGAACATATTTTCACCCGCTCGTGTCCCTTAAGGTGACTAAAATATTAGAAACACCTCTCAGTATGATGTAGTGCATATCTATACCAATGGAAAAAATAAAAACAAGGAAAAAAAAATACAGACTCCTGGTGAGGAAGAAACAACATTACAAGTTAAAGTGCTTCTGCATCCATCTCAAGCCACCTATAAATTTCTCCTTTTAGTTTCCAGCTGAGAGCTGCAAAAATGGTCCATTTTTAATTTGAACATCTGTGCCTCATTGGTTGGGTATCTCCGACTGATTGTCTGCAGTCATCGATGAAGTCGGACTTACTTTTAAAGGTACTTTATCTTTTCTCCCAGTCCCTTTAATTGGCTGAAATAGAGATGATACAATGTTTCCGGTTTTACATTCACAATAGGTGCTTCCATGGCTGTCTGACGCTCAACATCTCAGTGTCATTCGGGTACATTAGTTTCCCCCACTCTTGCGAGTTCTAACTTGAGGTCTTGGATGCACACAGGGGTATGATTTCAAAATCTAGATCACAACAGTTTCACTTATATGAGATTATTTTTCATGTCTGCATTTATCGGTGCTTTTCCTGAGTAGCGTCAGCAAATAGAGCTGTATCTAAACGATTCATTTTGTGGCTGTGAAGATCATGAATTGTAGTTCTTCAGATCTCAATGAAGAGAAGAGTTAGAATTTCTCAAGCTGCCTCCTTTTTAAAGCGTTTAATTACTCACCGTGGAGACATATTTGATTTCCCGGCAGAGTTTTGTCTCCCGTGGGAAATCTGCCAGATCCAGGAAGTTGTCCACAACCACTTGACCGATGATGTCATGTCGTGAAAATCGGTCAAAGTCATAGACGCTGAAGTGCAGCTTGCGCGTGGGAAGCTCTGAGTAGGCCACAGGAAACAAGAAAACCTCATCAAACACAGGGTTTAGCGTCTTGCGGTGCACCTTGGTCTGATGCTTGGTCATCCGATCAGGCAGCAAGTAGATCTTAACGTAAGGGTCAGAAGTTCCGGAGAAATCCTTGGCTGGGAGGTCCTCTGCTTTGTGGATCTTAACAATCAACTGCTCCAGGTCGCAGTCAAACTTGAGGATGAAGTGGAGACACCCACATCCTCCGCCTCTGTGACTTCCATCGTCTCCTTCCAGAGAGCGTTGTTTGTAGAGCTCAGGTTTGAGGCGCCCGAGGCCAAGGCCCATACCAGTCAGTGAGTCCTGCCTTTGGAACTGGGCCACGTTGAAGTCGGGGTTTGACAGGTTCATATGACGGCGTATCGAATCCTGTCTGTGGACAAAGGATTTGCAACAGTAGACATTAAAGTAAGAATGGGACTCCTCTGCCGAGACTGAAAATTCCTAATCTAGATCCTCACCAGGTTGTACACCCTCATAAATACCCACCTCCTACTGAACATATGCCTGAATTTGGTCATTAAGACGCATGCTTTATTTCTTCATTTTGGTTTGTCCTGTATCCCATGATTTTGATGATAAAGCATAACTTCTTGAGAACCAGTGACACAACTAATGTCAAGTGTTTGAAAGTGAAATATATTTTTTTAAAAAAACCCAGTATCTGCAAAAATAACTGACCCAATTTCTGACGTGAAGTGCCCGGAGGGTGAGGGTTCTGTCGTCTGCCTCTGAATACGAGGGTTGGTATGAACCCCATTTTCCCGACTTTTTTCCTGCACGTCAAGTGGAATGTCTGGAGATGTGTGACTGATCTTCATGGCTGCCTCCGGTGGGGCGAGGGCGACGGGAGGGGGTGATACAGGAGTAACAGGAGCTTCCACAGACACGACCGATGCCATTGGCGTTGGCTCCTTGGCGATGGAACAGTGAGACGATTCACGGCGGTCGTGGGCCGGGGGGTCCACGGCCGTGTAAACTGGCTGCCTCGGAACAGGCTGTGAGGGCAAAGGGCTCATGGCTGGGTTGAGGTGCCCCCCGTGGGGCTCCTTGGTCGTGGGGGAGAGACCACGTTCCCTCCATGGTATCCAGCAGAGCTTCCAAGACACAAAGAGAGAGACCCCAAATAGAGCCAAGCCACAGGCTGTCACAACCAGTGACAGCAGACTCACTGACACATCTGTACAAGAAAAAGAACAATGACAGGAGTTTGAACAAAAGTCACCATTTCGTCATTTTTTTCAACACTCATGAAAAATGGCAATCCTGCATCAGGGGCTGGGGTGAGTGGAGGAGGCGGGGGGCAGTGCCCCACCTGTCCCTGTACTGTTCTTTTGGGGTAGTATCAGCAGTACATACATTTCTGACTTCCTTTCTTGTTTTTACTTTGGTCATTGGCCTCTGGAGAATTTTATGATTGAGCTTTGCCGAGACAGCCTTGCCACATTATGTGATATGAGGAATTTGGTTGCATGTGCCAGATTGCTAATAATATGTTGCACTCGATAACTTAATTGTTTGTGCACTGTAAAATATGAATTGAAAAAAAAAGCCAGGAAGTCACAAAGAGTGCTGCAGTTTTGCTGGAATGTAGCCCACCCGTGGTTAGTTCTCCAACCAGTTCTTTTCGAATAAAAAATTACGCTGCTCTTCTACAGGCATACATTTTTATAATCACCGTGAACTTTAATCCTCAATAAGATTAATAAGGATTAGCCGGTTACTCAATTATTCCCTGGAGTGTCAAACCTCTGCAAGCTGAAGTTATGTTCTATAACTCTCTATAGTTTGCCTAACAACAAATGACTTGTCATCTTCACAGCATGTATCGATATAAATGGAAAAAAGCTTATACAAAACATAAATATCAGTAAAACAGTATGCTTCGGATTTCTAGCAGTGTTTCGTCTTTGTTTATTTTAGATAGCATGGCATTGTGTAATGGTGGATTTTTTTTTTTTTTACACTAGTCCCTGTGCAGCACGGTGAAAAGCGAATCAATAGTCATCAAAGGTTCTCTGAATCATTTCTTCTCTTAAATTTCTCACGTGGAATGAATAAAATGTACCAAAAGAAATTGCTGTGACGTACTATAGTCTGAAACACAAGCTGTCACATACAATTAGTAAGTACCGGTATATATATTTTTCTCCATAAGCAAAAATTTCAAAAAAATAAATCTGTTCTCTATCAAGTTAAAGTGTTTCGGCTTATTCGCGCATAACACCGCATTTTTTGTAGCTTTACAAGAAAACGTCTAACTAGCATCTGACTTTAAAAAAAGAACTCATAATTATAGTCCCCATAGAATGATAGCCGCTATGTCTTAGCATCACCTCTTTCTGTTCACTGGCGGGCAAAATGAAAATAGCTCATAGCTACTTCATGTAATAAAATTAATGATGTGAATCCACCTTTAACACCGACACTATTGTAATATTTTTTGGATCTTGAGCTTCATTTCAAATCCATCATGGGAAACCCATACAAGAGCTCTGGATTTACAGTAATAAAATGTATAATCAGTAATAGGTTGCTAGCTTTCCACTGTGTGGTGTTTCTTGATTAATATTCTTTCTACGGCTGTTCAAAGACTATATCCCCCCCCCCTTCTCTCTCTCTCTCTCTCTCTCTCTGGGACTGCATTGTCATTTAATTATTCTTGTATGGAATAAATAAGGCTCTTAATATTGTTTTATTACAATTTTAATCTGCATGTGCAGGACTCAACTATTGCCCAGCAACAACTGTTGAGAAGCAGCAGGGAAAACCAGTTTGGGAATATGTTAAAATGGTTTCTATTTCTAATTATGGTAAAAAGCAGGTTGGCAATTGTTAGCTATTGAAATGAATTGGCAAGTGACCGTCCCATCTCCCTTGCAGTTAAGATCGTACTCCTACATATGCTCCTGTACGGTGTTGTCATAAAATCAGTCTGCTCATCATTCTGACAAGACCTATTATTGGCTCGTTTCGCCTCGTTCTGTGGGAGGGCAGTGAGGCAGACTTGAACTCGGGTCGTTTCTTGACTCTGCCGCATGCTATTTGTTAATAACACCAGTACATTTGATAGAGTTATAGTTTTGGAACCGATTTGTATGGGATTTTCAAGAGGCCACTCAATGGACAATTAATCATAATGACTGCAGTTCACCGAATCCTAGTGAACAAAGAGGTAAAATCCACTCTCACTGGTCAGATAATGATTCTTACCAACTTCTTTGTGTCAAAGTAACAGTAGCCTTTTGACCAGTCTTGCTGACATTTTTCTGTCATGGATACAAATGACTGTCAAGAGCAAACTATCCTAATTTGGACTCCTGGAAAAACTGTAAATCTTAGTGAAAATGTACCTGCTGCATCTGTCCGACTTTTATCCCTCATATTTATGCATGACGCGCAAAGAGATTTGGGATACTGTAATTAGGATGCTTAGAAACCCCTCTTCCGGACCAAAAACAGGGCCGTTTGTGTACATCCATCCATCCATTTTTCGATCCGCTTTATCCTCACAAGGGGTGCTGGAGCCTATCCCAGCTCTCTTCAGGCAGTAGGCGGGGGACACCCTGAACCGGTTGCCAGCCAATCGCAGGGCACACACGGACGAACAACCATCCACGCTCGCACTCACACCGTGGGACAATCTAGAGTGTTCAATCAGCCTGCAATGCATGTTTTTGGAATGTGGGAGGAAACTGGAGTACCCGGAGAAAACCCACGCAGGCCCGGGAAGAACATGCAAACTCCACACAGGGAGACCGGAGCCGGAATTGAACCCTGTACCTCTGCACTATGAGGTTGACGTGCTAACCACTGAACCACCGGGCCGCCCCGCTTGTGTACATTTGTGAGGAAATTGATACAAGGTATTTATGACATTTAAGTAGATACTATATTCTTTGGCATAATATATGTGGTGGTTTGCCAAAGTTCAACCTTGGTTTCAACAGACCATAACACATTTTCCTACACGCGTCTGTGAGATGTCAAGTATGTTTTTGCAAAATGTAACTGAGCTTGAACCAGTTCGGGGTGTCCCCCGACTACTGCTTGAAGACAGTCTGGATAGTCGCCAGCACCCCCGCGACCCTCGTGAGGATAAGCGGATTAGAAAATGGATGAATGGATGGTAACTGAGCTTGGATATGTTCCTTTGAAAGATAAGGCTTCAGTCTTGCCACCTTACCCAGTTTCTTTGCACCCGCCCTGACCAGTTTTCGACCTATCCAGTTCTTCCTAATGCCTCTGTGGTGCCATATTTTCTCCACTTGACTGACTTTGTGTTTCATGGTATATTTAATGCTTTGCAAATTCATTTTTTGGTCTTTTCAAATGATCTTTTTGAACAATAAAATGCCCCCTGCTGCTTTGGAAGCTCTCTGTGGACCAAAGCTTGCGCTGTAAGATATGACTACAAAAAATGCCCAGAAACGCCTCTTCGAATATCTGAAGTTGATTTGAGGTTAATCAGAGGTACTTTAAATGGTAGCATGTGTGGGCTGACTCATATTTAACATGAGTTTGAATGTTATTATTTCATTTTGAACACAGATACATCCCCTGTTATAAGGTGCGCGCACTTTTACGACCACTTTACCCCACTTTATTTTCGCCTTCCCTTTTGTGAATTGAGATTTACACGTTACTCTTGTTTTTCACTCCAGACAACTCTGGCATCTGAAAGGGGGTGTGTAGACCTTTCATATCTATGTTATGGTTTGGAGAGCTTGACGCCTTAAGATCATTTTTTCCGCATGCTGCCTCTCTCCATTCTGTGTAGTTTCATGCCATATTTTCTGTTGAAGTCATTTTGTTTGTTTTTACGTTTGATTCAACATGTAATGTGATATACTCTACACAATGTTGAATAATAGTCAGAATTAATCTGCTAATTTGTGGAAAAGTACAAATTAAAGTCCAGGTTTGTAAAATGTATTTGTCCAAATAATCCCACTTTCCAGCCTTACGCTTAATCGACTCGGAAATACAATACTGTGTTAGGTTAAATTATTAGCTTGTATATTAAATTAAAAGTATAGCATCATGCTTCAGCATGATAGCGCTTGACAAGGTAATTTGGGCCAACTAAATCACAGTGCCTAGTGAGAGAGCAAGACTTGTGTGTGGGCACCGTGAGAAGGCTTCACACACTAACTGACTTTCCGCGCTCAGAGATCCTGTGAATACCAGAGTTTGTCAGGTTTGGGAACGGAATGTAGACTAAATGGAGAGACCTGCCATGTGAAGACAACGTGATGTGGGCAGGCTGCCAGAGAGCAGCATGAGAAAAATCTATCGACATGTGGAAGGATTCAGAGACTGTAAAACAACAAAAAGACTGAAGCGATTTTAGAGCATGGGGCCTTCAAAGATGCAAGAGTGTAGGAGGAAACCGAGTGCTGAAAAAGCAATCTGAGAACGCCTCCCTCTTGAGAGCTTCTTGTTTGTCTGAAGATTCCCTCAGCGTGATACGTGTCCATGTTTGACTCTATAAACAGCCACAAAGAGCATAAAGCCGGACATGTGAGTTGTGGGTCACGGTATACAGTAATGCAGAGCTGCAGTTCAGATTCTTCATTCACCACAGGTGACATGATCCATGCTAAACCTATGAATCGAGCATCATACACCTGTTTGGCTTCCTTGGCATCAAGATTTGTCAGGCCGCTAGGTGGGTGAGAACCACTGAGATGTACTCTCACAAATCCATTTTATTAATCTTTGAAATATCACAGTTGACTGATAGGTATTATTTCATCATAATTCTTCCACTAGCAGTTGAAGTGCACTGTTAAAGAAATTGAACATCTAAACATCCAAAAAAAGAAAATAAAATAGCCACGCAACTTGCCTTACGCTCGCTTAATGCTGACACACAATTTAGAGCATTCTGACTTATCTTTCGAGGCTGACAGAATATTGGGTGTTATGACTATGCCAGCATCGAAAAGATCAAATGAACGACAAGCCATTCCTCTTTCATCACACAAAAAAGTTTTTTTCTACCTTTTTCCATTTTTTTGTAATCAACAGATAAACATTTCCCCCAAATCACCTATTTTGGAAAAAACAAATTGTGAAAAGCTATATTTTATGCACAACAGTTACTTTGACTCTATAAATGTTTTCTTTCGTGAAGCGTCAAGCATTTGAAGATCTTCTATAAAATAGCAACAACAACAACAGTGAAAATGTGCTTTCGGTAAAAATAGTTCTCGGCAATTCACGTCAACTGCACTCAAAGAGTCAAGCAACGCTTATTTAAATATAAAACATCAACACAAATAGGGAGAAAATACTCACCGGCATATTTTCTCTGCAAAAACTAACCAATACTAACTGCTATTAATTGTAGTTTGTGATGTCATCCACAGTAGTGGTGAAAATCTTTTTTCATTTGTCATTTCTTGACTGAATGTGGTCGCCCACAGCAAAAGTCGCAATGAATTAATCATTTTTTTCCAACAGCAACTGTTTAGTTCTTTCATCGTCCATCCATTCATTCATTTATCCAACCATCTATTTTCCAAACCACTTGTCCTCACTAAGTTCACGGGCGTCCTGGGGCTTATTCCAGCTGTCTTTGGGCGGTAGGCGAGGTTCATCTTGTACTGGTCACAAGCCAATCACAGTTAAATTCAATTTCATTGTGTAGTTACCGTATTTTTTTAGAAATCAAATATTTTGATGTGATCACAATTTTTCTTGTTGACATCACATTTTGAACATTTCTTTGAGACAAGAAAAACTGTTCAAGACAATTAAGACTGTTTGCGAATAACTAGCAAACTTCTTTCCAACTTTTTGCAATCTTGAACAAACCTTGATGAAAAAAACCTTCACTATGGTTGCGAACACAAGCAATCCTTCGTCGCTCGGTGAAATACAGAAAGCAACGGTCTGAAACTCATTTTTATCGTGGGCCACATGGCGTTATGTCTTCCCTCGGAGGGCTGTTGTGACAAATTAATTGTCTCATCGTATTGTTACTTGTACACCACAAATTGATGGACTACTGGTTTTGAAATCAGTCAACTATAATAGTTGGTTAAATTATTGTTCAAGTGAGTGTCAACAAGGTAACAAAATTCTTGCAAAATCTCAACGTTATTTAAGACACATGACTATTTGACATTATGGGACAGATTTCGTGGTGGGTCAGCTCTTGTTTTACTTCATCATTTCTTTTGGATCGTGAGCAGGTGGGGGATGTCCATGATGCAGATATTCACTCATGAGTTCATATATGGTGAACAATGCCCAAAAATTTAAAACCAAATGATAAGCAAAAAGACTTGAAATGGACACTTACACTGCATGCTGTCTGCCTTCACTCTTTTTCTCCATTGCAATACACGCGCGCGCGCACACACACACACGCACGCACACACACACTAGCATGGGTGCTCAAAACGTGCCATTCATTTTTGCACGTGACAGAATGTGTCGGCCTACGTTGAGAAAATTCGCACTTTTTCCCCCCTTTGCAACACGCTCTAGCAAGTTCAGGGAAGTTCAATGAAATACACATTTAGATTACACAAACACACACACAAATCCAAATCCAACTTTCATAGAATAAGTGAGGCTTTACTGCAAGCAGCATCATGCACTGTAATGTTAAAAGCCTGTTATCCTTCTGTGTGCGGTTGTCAGTAATACGCTGTGCTAACAAGATTATGATTATCCCATTATGGTAGAATGAAAATCCAGAGCAATGCTGAGAAATGACCCCATCGCACGTAACATGCAACAGAATACCGAATGCATTGAAATAACGCGTGGAGAAAGACTGCCGATGCAAATGGAAAACTCAAGTTAAAAAATGTGCACATTTAAAGAAGTCACGTTTTGTCTCAATTTATTTGATCGCGTTTAAATGAAGCTGATCCTCACCCGAGTCCGTGTAGCGTGGCCTGGCCAAATCACGGAAATAGTGAATGAAATCCAGGCAGTTTTCACTCTGCACTTCCCCTTTGGAACAAAGATCTGAAAGGAGTTCAAGTGCCTTTCGACAAATCTCGTCATCTCTGTCTCCAGGCATTTCCCAACAGCATCCTTAAATCATGGAGGCTTCTCTCAGGCACCACCACAGCGGACCGCGCTCGCCTCACACTCAGCTTTTCCACGCAGCCCAGTCGAGCACTCATCCGACGGCACGCCTACCCACGCGATGGAGGATCACAAACGTAACCCTCCCCTCGCCCCTCCCACCACCTAAAAAAACTAAAGTGAGCGATTGGCGTGTCCCCTTGTGTGCAATGACCGCATCTCGCGTGTGCCGTTCACTCATCTGCGGCCGTCAGTGGACGCCTCAAGCTGGCGAGCCACCGGTTGAATCCGCGCATAGACACTGCGGCGGGGCGCTCTGTCCAAGGTGCTGGAACGTGCGCGCTCCTCCGCGGAAAACGGTGCACGGCGAACCCGTGTGGTGCGTTCATATGTTCGGCAAAGTAGAGCAGTGTGTCAGTGTGCTACCACGAGGATATGCGATTTAGGGTTCTGAAGGATTTCTTGTTATGTTTGCGCACCGGTCCCTTCATTGGGCACACTTGCACAAGGCAGCGATTGTATCTCAAGAATCTGAGACTGTGAGAGACACCTGTCTGAAGGTAGACTGTACTAAATTGCAAATTGCAATAGCCTTCAATTCACACATCAGTCAATCGCATTTCTATACCTCCTGTTCTTACCAGTTGGGTTTGAGGGATCTGGAGGCTATCCAAGCTGACTTTATGTGAAAGGCGGACGACATTCTGAAGCTGAGCACTGTGATGTCAAGTGACAAAATGGCACCCCCCTGAGATGGATAAAACTGGATGGATTTTCCACAAACGCAATAGAACATATACTGTATATAGAAAATCTTTCACTTGATTGGTTCCCCTTTTTTCAATTCAACTGAATCCAGTGGCTAAATAGGGTCAGAAAATTACATTGTCAAACACAAGTCTGCATTATGATTATACTGTTTCTGAAGGGAGACTTGATTAATTGTTGCATCTCATTAGATTATGCAGGTGTATCTTATGTTGTGGCTGCTGAGTGCCTGTTTTTTTTTTTACATGAAAGAAATGCCACGCAATGTGATGCTTAATTTATTCTACAATATATAAATTATGAATTAACTTAGATTTAACTGAATGAGCTGAACTATGACGGCTTGATTCACTCATAAAACCGAGCTCGTGATAGAAGAGGGGGGGAGGTTGTTACCATGCCTTTTTTTTTTTTTTTTTTTGCTAACGCGATAAAATGTTGGGGGATCCACGCAAGCACGGGCAGCACATGCATAGACCAGACAAGGGCGGAGCCAACAGTCAAACCCCGATCATCAGAACTGTGAGGCAGATGTGCTCACCACTCTTTGACTTGAAACCGTGTATTTATCAAACACACAGAGCGCATTCTCATGAGAAGACGTTATCCTTGTTTTTGTAGTGCTGCGGAGCATGTGTGCATAAAGTTTTGATTTATTGATTGTTACAGGACATGTCATACTTGCATCTTTGCAAAGAAATGCAACACTCACAAAAGGTTTTATACCAGCTCCTGCCAAACTGCTGTGCTGGCAGATAAACGTACAGTGTAGTGCATCTGATCGCTAAAATAAATAAATAAATAAATAAAAAGCATTCGAGAGATTTTCTGCTGAAAATTTTTAATTGATCGTAGCTTTGGGATTTTATAAGTTTGAACTTCTAACAAGAAGAAGCAGAGAGAGTGCTCTGATTTTCATGCTTATTCCACCAAGAAAGAAAAAGCCATCTCTCATCAAATTTAAGCATGTTTAATGAGCTGTAAAAAAAAAAAAAAAAAGCAGCATGCTTTTTGTCTTGTTGCTCCTCTCTTATAGAAGTGCAATGTCGATCTTATCCGTCTTGTAATCATGACAGCACAGCCAATACCACACAAAATATGACATCTTTCTTTGACAATTATAATGTGAGCTTGGTGAGTGTTTAATCGCAGTTATGATAATTATAACGAGTTCCTGTTCATCTCCCCGAGTGTCTCATTTTCTTCATCCGCTCTCTAACTCTCAGTCTTGGTCATGAACTAATGCAGCAAGCTCGCCACACAGAGTTCATTCAGTTTTTTTTTTCATTCGGGCCATTGTGAAAGATGCCTTCAGATACTCTTGGCAGTGCTTGAGTTGCGTCTCTATAATTGTCTCTTTCCCAACTGGCTCTCACTGTTCAAAACAAGATTAGAAGAGTTTCATCGCAGTCTATTTTATCTCTAACTGGAGGCAAGTAATCGTGCTGTACAATCAGGGGCAGAACAATAGTCCTTTGGTGAGTTCTGTTTCCTAACATGAAGAGGGTTCTGATTTTGAGGGTCTGAGAGTTCTCTCAGGGTACTCAAGGGATTCTTACTGTCGTTCCAAAACAGGATGCACATTTGCAATGCAATGCCAGGCAAAATGTCAGTATGGATATGAAAAATAGACCTTTAGCAGGGCAACCCAAACATAACCTCTCCCCAGCCACTTCATCCAGCTCTTCGAGGGGAAACCCAAGGCATTCCCAGGCCCGCCTGGAGGAGATACATAGTCTCTCCAGCAGGTACTTGGTCATCCTTGGGGTCTCTTCCCGGTGGGGCGTCCCGGAACACCTCACTACAGAGGTCTGTCCAGAAGGTATTCTGATCAGACACCCGAGCCACCTCATCTGGCTCCTCTCAACGAGGAGGAGCAGCCAGTCTACTCTCAGCCGTTCCCTGAGAGTTTCATTCTTCTGATGAATGGGTTATTGCTTCATATGACAATCGTCTGATTGGTAAGTGACCTGGCCGCTCTCTACCCTCCCTCGCACCCTTGGTGAGCTGGGACAGACTCCGGCCCCTGTGGAGAGTAGCCTATAGAACACAGGTGTCGAACTGCGGTCCTGGAGGGCCGCTTTCCTGCATGTTTTCAAAGTCTCCCTGTTGCAACACACCTGATTCAAATGATCAGATCATCAGCAAGGTCTGCAGAAGCCTGACATTGAAGCTGTTCATTTGAATCAGGTGCGTTGCAACAGGGAGACTTGGAAAACATGCAGGACAGCAGC
This sequence comes from Hippocampus guttulatus, assembly GCF_054856545.1. Taxonomy (NCBI): domain Eukaryota; kingdom Metazoa; phylum Chordata; class Actinopteri; order Syngnathiformes; family Syngnathidae; genus Hippocampus; species Hippocampus guttulatus. The sequence goes on from NC_141263.1 coordinate 16,610,277, forward strand.
CCTCCAGGACCTGAGTTTGACACCCCTGCTGTAGAACATGAATGGAGCGATGGAATTAGTATAAGTCATCAATCCACTTTAGAGGAAATCCCTGGTAAGACGAAGAGAAAATAGGGACTCCGGCTTGTAGGCATTCTAACAAACCGTTTATAGTGTATCCATTCAAACTGGATGGGGTTCTTATCGTGTAGCTTGTCGCGAGCGTTTGAGTCATTCCCAATTTTTGCCAACGATGAGAGGGATGTAAATTGTTGGCAACAAGCTCATTCAGAACTAAGAACTCCACAATTTGTTTTTTCACAGACATTAGTGCTATTTTATCTTGTGAAATTGCCGTGTAACTACGTAGTTTGGATTTCCACACAAGAAGAGAAAACATAAATACACAGACACATGCTTGGGTATAGGTAAAGTAAGGGATGAAATTTGTCTTTAGTCCAGTTGACTTTTATAAGTCAAGTCAAGTCAAGTCAACAGTATTTATAGAGCACTTTCAAACAGCCATCGCTGCATACAAAGTGCTGTACATGGAGCAATTTAACATGCACAATAAACAGTAAGACAAATCGGTAATAAAGGCGGTAGAAAGCACCAAACAGTAAAACCAAGAACAAATCTAAGTCATGCTGAGTCGAATGCCAAAGAATACAAGTGAGTTTTGAGGAGGGTTTTGAAGATGGGCAGCGAGGAGGCTTGCCGAATGTTTAGTGGGAGGTCATTCCAGAGAGAGGGACCAGCAACAGAAAAGGCTCGATCCCCTCTGAGCCTCAGTTTAGTTCTTGGTACTTCTAATAAAGTCTGGTCCACAGACCTGAGGCGCCGGGCAGGTGTGTAGGGGCGGATGAGCTCAGAGAGGTAAGGTGGCGCGAGATTATTCAGAGATTTGAAAACAAATAAGAGGATCTTGAAAATAACTCTAAAATGAATGGGGAGCCAGTGAAGGGATGCCAGAGTAGGAGTTATGTGCTCCCTCTTACGAGTACCAGTCAAGAGGCGAGCGGCGGCATTCTGGACCAGCTGAAGGCGCTTAATGGAGGACTGGCTGACTCCAAAGTAAAGGGCATTGCAGTAATCGAGCCGGGATGTGACAAAGGCATGAATTACCATCTCAAAGTGTTCATGTGAGAGGAGAGGTTTTATTTTGGCCAGCTGTCTAAGGTGAAAGAAGCTGGATTTAACAACGGCACCAATTTGCCGATCGAGTTTGAAATCACTGTCCAGTTTAAGGCCCAAGTTTGAGACTGTTGACTTAAGATAAGGAGACAGGGGGCCCAAGTCTACAGGATGGAATGTACAAGGGCCACTGGGACCAAACAATATCACCTCTGTCTTCTTTTCATTGAATCTCAAGAAGTTTTGTGCCATCCAGGTTTTAAGGGCTTCTGGTATTCAATATTTTCAGTCGTTCTACTTTACTTTGGTCACAGAAATGACCACTGCGATGTTTCTGATCCTGCAGTGGGCCCAGAATGGAGACACATTAACTCATCTGTTTCTGGAGCTGATTGGCCAGAAAAAATCAATCAACTTTCTCTGGCATCTAGCCCTTCAAGCTTTTTTCATTTTCTATTCTTTGGAGGCTTTTTCATCAATATACAGTATTTGCTGCATTTCTTATCTTGTGCTGGCTTGCTCGCTCATTTAGGATAAGAAGCAGACCACATCCTCGACTATTTGCCAATTAGCTGCAAATCCAATCATTGATTGCGAATCGAGCCCATCTTCTTAAACATCCGGCATGAGAACCATGACAGTGTGAGCTATTATTTTCAGCGAAACCTAGCTGTCATGCTCATTCAGAACATGAATAAAAGGTATACACTCCGGTGATGAATGAAGACTTATCCAGGTATTTTTCACTGACATTTTTCCATTTCAGAAGCAAAAAGTAAAATTCCTTTGGGATCGATGGGCGACTGATTTGCCCACCCATCATCTCCGTCTGTATGATTGGCACTCGGGAATGAGATGTGTTGCTCTGCGAGACACTGTTGTGCCTCATGCAGGAGCATTCCAGAAAAAAGGTTAACACCTGCCAAACCTGTTGGAGCCCCAAGGGAAGATGCTCTGAAAGGGGATTTAGGCAGGGGCTAAGAAAGATAAACAGGAGGACAGAAGGATATTCACACACATATTCAGGGTGGCTTTATGATTCATTTGTACCAAGCCTCACTGCAAAACAGCCAAACAAACAAGAGTATCTATTTCATGACCTCCATCATGTACAGAGGCTTACGTGGACACTCGCATTTTGCTGTCTTGTTTGCTCATTTCTCCATCATTTTCAAAGCATTGTCATGATTATCTTAAATGTACAGCCGACACGGGCGACAAATTTTAAATTACATCTTGTATCTGGTTGTGGTTATGTCATTGATAACTTGATGACCTTGGGTTATAATTTTAATTCATTCCATGACCACGCACAACACAAAACGTTCGAATATCTAATCAACTTTTCCTATTGAAATGAATGGAAAAATATTTAATCCATTCAAACCTCATAGAAACAACAATTTCTGTAAGGTGTTTTGATGAGGAAAATAGCATGCTTTAATTTTGTACAACACATACACAAATAATGCACTTTATGTAAACAGAATGGAAATAATTAGACAGTTTGTGAATCCTTAATAATTTGTTGTGACTGCATGGTAGATTGATTGAACACTAAATTGTCCATAGGCGTGAGTGTGAATGGTTGTTTGTCGATTTGTGCCTTGCGGTTAATTAATTGGCAACCAGTTCAGGGTGTCCCCTGCCGAACACCCGAAGAAAGCTGAGATCGGATCTCGTACTCCCGCGCCCCTTGTGAGGATAAGCGGTTTGAAAAATGGATGGATGGATGGATGTGGACTCCTTCTGGTGTACAAGTCTTGGCCTTAAGAGGGCAGTACCATACAGATTTGTACATGTACATGGAGGAGATGGTCACACCTCCTCAGTACGCTGCAATAATACCAGTTGTTCTTCGCAGGGGACAAATAATATAGGCCTGTGAATATTGTCTCTCTACATGTGTTTCTCCAATGTTTGCTTTCAAATATCTGTTGCTCAAAGGATTATAACACGATGACACCGATGCTATTTGTTAGCATGTCTATGGCCATTTGAATTGTTTGTTAGCATTAACCTAAGCGGACTTCCCTAAGGCAAAGCTATGTGGTTGGTTTCAATACTCAACGTGTAATTCTTGTTGTTCTTCCGCTGATAGTGACAATAAACAGTTTGAAGCCTCTTTTCTTGAAGAACTGTTTACTATCTATCAAATGGAATGAAATAAAAACGCTGAGTCGGGTCACTCATATCTCTGAGCACCACTGTCAACAGAAGGAAACAAGTATTTATGTAAAAAGTCCATTTCTGCTTGAGACCAGCTTTTTTGCTGTCTTTCATAGAGCCGCAGTTGAGAAGTTTGTCAAGTCACCCATCATCATTTAAAACGGAGCATAATCCAAAACACATCATTGGTAATGCACACTCCTTTAGCTTACTACAACTCATAGCATTAACACGTTGAAAGGGAATTATGCAAATGTAATATTTATTGATCCACGCCAAACAAAGTGAAGATGTTTTCCTTTTATAAGACCTCTATTGATTGAGTAATGAGCAATAACCCAAATGAGGCTTGTTGTGGTCCGGTATGTGTACTGTATTGCATTTTCCATCTTCTCTTTGCAGAGCCTCAGCTGGCTTGCTGTATATCACAAAGAGAGGACTCAGAAAGTAGACTCGGGGGAATTCAGGGTTCGTCTGTGCTTCTCTCAGTGGTGTGTATACGCATGTGTCCACGCAAATGCAAAAAGTCATTTTTGCATTTTAGTGTGCGCTGTCTAGTTTATAAATACAGGTACTTTGAACATATTGGAAGTACCAGGGGACGCGAAGCAACACCATCTTATGTTTGAAACTTCGCTCCTATGTTCACAGTATTTCAATGAATGGATTCTGTCCTGATGTAGTCATTGCATGTGTGTCCTTCGGGTTTGGAAAGGTGGCAGGATAGGCAACGGGGCTGGCTTTGTCACGTTCCCTGCAGACCGTGGTGCAATAGGGGAGCACGCCACTATAGCCCAAAGTAATGGATTTATGAATATTTTAGTTGTGCGTCATCATGTTGAAGTCATAGCACAATTCTGTACTTGATTTGATATACATTTTTTATTATAGTTGTAATGAACCAGGTGACCTGGGATGTTTCACTCAATGTGTAATGTGTTATCTAACCATACGTGTTCCTTCTCAATCTCCAGTGGCTCGGTGTGACTAATCACCCCACCCCCCTGCCTTTTAGGTGTCTGGTCTTTCCTAACGCCATTGCAAAATTGCATCTCACAGTTGAAAATAACACACACGCACACACACACACACACACACACACGCACACACAAACACACACATCCCTGCATGGTTGGTTGCCACGGTAACAATGCAGCGAGTACCTCTTGTCTGGTTATGGCTGTCCAGATCCCTTCTTGGGTGCAAAGATTGATGACTGTTCCGCTCACCAAATGTCTAATCTGGGTTGGCACCGATGCAGAATACCTGGAAATGGCTGGCACTTTTAGAAGCTGATCAAACCTATTTCTCATTGCATTCTGCTCTTAACATGCTAAAATGGGATACTTGAAGAAGAACATTTTTTTGTCACACTGCAAAGGCAAGAATGTGTCTTATGTTCTCAGCTTGTCTGGGGTAATTACATACACAAGCTCAAAAGCCAGAGCGCTTCAGTTGATGGAACAGGAAGTGTGCATTTCTGAGGTGGACTTCGTGGTCACTTTATCTGCTGCAACGGTTAAGGCGACTTACTGCAAGCAACACAGAAGCTAATTAAGGAGCTGTGTGTTTGCACAATTGTACAGCTATGATAACAGTGTTTTGTCGCAGGGGTGGAGCAAATAATCACGCTGTTGTGATCATTCTGACACTTGTGTATGTGTGCAGTATGACGTCAGCCACCATAGCCCTCAAGTTATATACTGTTAAATGCAAGAAATCTGTGTGCTTACAAGGCTCTTAGACAGGCCTCCAGACTACCTCTAAATGGTCGCATTTTGCCCTGAAAATATGACACAGTGGAAGTCAATGTTTCATCCACCCGCGCAAGTGCGACCGGTAAAGCTATTGATTTTTTGCTGAAACGTTTCTGCTCCACACTTCGGTCCAAAGACTTTTATCACTGAAACAACACCAGCAGAAAGGGGATGTTGTGATGGCACAAGAAAAAAAATTGCAAACGGCACACGCTAGGGGGGCGAAAAACCCTGATTTCAAAGGGGCATGCGTCGGACTTCAATAGAAAATGGGCTTTCACTTGTATCATTTTTTTTTCTACCTTCAAGGTACTCAAAGCACTCCTCATTCACAGATTGATGATGCAGCATCAGGAGCAACTGGGAGGGTTAAATGTTTGTTTTTTTCGACGTGGTCGCAATGGCCGGGGATCGAATCCAAAACCTTCGGGTTGGTAGAGCAACACCCTACCACGTGAGGCTTGCCTTAACCTCATGTCGCTAGCCCGACCGAGCACGGAATGGAACAACAAGGGCAGCAAGGCAAAGTGACGCTTCGTCCTAAGATTATTATTTCCAATCATCCATGGACAACAACTACATGCTAAGATTAGTTTATTCATCTTAGAAGTTTCAGGACAATGCACACTAACACTTTATGGTACTATGTTGTTCCCTTCATAAACACGTCATTCAGCATACAACATATCCTGCAAACTTTGCCCTCACACAGTCAATGGCACAATTTCGGAAACGTTGCTCAACTGGATAATTTCTATGTACTTGGAGGCAAAATTTTCTTCTAGTGCTCCTAAAATTTTAAGTTAGAGGCTACTGTGCTCATATTTACAAATGTTCGTCAAGAGGACCATCCATGTCGCAATAATTCATCCTAATGAAACATTTGTGCTCCATAGCCATCATCTGTGACTACATTCAACTCTGCTCATGATTCCTTCACCCTCAGTATTGTGATAACACGGAACCCGTGAGGCTAAAGTCATTCAAGATACCACGTCTTTCAGAAAGCGATTCAGTTTATGAATTATGGAAACATTCCATCGTTCAATATTTTGTGTGCACAATCTCGTTTAGTTCTAGGCATCAACATGAAAAATGAAGTGCTGCGTGTGTTCGGTGAATCAGAGCTTGTATTCATGGGGCAGCTGCTTTTTTGAAATGTTTCCTATTCGGCATATGACATAAACGTACAGTGCGTGCAGTTGGCCCATCTAATAAGCTTATCCACCACTATCAGTTTGGATGGTTAAAATAGCTCAGAGCCATGCCGCTAAATAGGATACCACTATAGTCAGTTCAGTAGAAATTAACAGCCTTTGAGGTAGTGAGAGTAATAAAGCCCAATATAACGAATACCCCAAGGATTAAAATGGGAATGCTAGGTGGGGGTTGTGGGGGTTGGTGGTAGACAATGTTGGAAAGCACTAGTTGGAGCCATCACATGGTCGTGTGGGGGAGCCATTATCTTGCAGAAACAGGTCTTTCCTCCACTGAGCTCCATTGATTTACTGATCATCTGTCTTTGCTCTTTGGGCTAACATTACGATGAGCAAGGGGCGGTCACACTTTTGTTACCTACCCTACAAAAATTGATTTGAACACTGTAAGTCAGTACCATTTTTTGCAAGGGCAAAAGGGCACACACATCTTGTATGTGATCTGATGTTATTGATTTTGTTTCAGTCAATGCTATCGTGTCCATCCATCCATTTTCTATAGTGCTTGTCCGCGGGTGAGCTGGAGCCTATCCCAGCTGGCGAGGTGCACCTCAGGCTGGTCCCCAGCCAATATCAGCACTATAATCGTGCAGTGATCTAAAAACCTGCTGTTCCACTCTATTAAAAAAAATTGCTCGTAAAGCATTGATGTCATCAAACAAATTGACCGTACACACTAATAAAACCCACTGCTATGCAGTCGTTCTGGTTAACAAACGTACTGAGACAGAAATTAAAATCGGGAATATCTTAAGGGAATGTTCCTACAAACTGCAGTTTCCGTCTCTGCAGTGTTCAGTGAGGCGCGATATCACCATCATCATTAATTTCACAGGAAATATCACAGGGACCTTTGGTGCAGGCGCAACAGATGGACGTGTGATTTTCTGCTTTTTGCTACATCTTTCTCTGATTCATTGGGGTCCAAACCAATCTGAATGGAGAGGAGTGGACAAACCGAGAGAGAGTAAATCAGTGTTCCAAATGCAGCAACAATGAAAACAAAACAAAAACAAATATGCTTTAGGTGCATCTTTCTACAATGTATTGTCTTACATTTGATTTCACAGTACGGTGTCAGAACTGACATGCCTGATAATTTGGTCACCTTAACCCTGGAGAACTCAAGAACACCTTTCTTCTTTGGAAAATGATGAATTATATTTTAAATGACTGCTATATGTTCACTGAACACCAAAATATGTTTTTTTCCCAAATATTTAATGCTTTAATCCTATTTTAGGATTCGGGCCAAATTTGACCCTTTGGGATTTAAGGGTAGCATTTGAGTAGCAGAATGTATAGGGGCCAAATTAGACCCCGTGGGTTCTCCAGGGTTTAATCCTGATATGAAATATTAAGATCGTTTAATCTCTGATTCATATATACTGTACATCCATTTATTTTCTACCATTTGATTCTGAAATTAAATCAGCACATGTAGGCAATAACTAATAACAAGCGAGAGATGGCAATTGCCAATCAAGAAGAGTTTTAAAGTCTTTGTTATTTAGTTATTTTTTTATTTTCTGTGTGCAGATCTGCAGGTTTCCCTGGTGCTTACTTTTCAGTCAACTAGTCCCAAGGTAATTTGCCTACTGGCTTAAAAAGCCATCACAAGACAGTTCTGCTCCATGAGTCCAAAAAGTCATTTTACTCGCAACCAGACAACTTCGAATGAGCTACACCCAAATTCAATAGATCAAATCCAGCTAGTGAAAAGCCAGCGCGCATTTTTATGCTGCATTTGAGACTGCTGGGAATTAGGAGGAAAAAAAAAACCTGACGCTCAGAAGGCCACAGTGTTCCAGCCGAACGTAAATGACAATTATGGCTGATGGCAGCTGCAAGCACGTATTTGCTTTGTGAGTGAAAAGACAACATGATTCACAACAAATTCAGTTTTTGTTCTTTGCATAATAAGTGACATTTGTGATGTTTTCATTTCCAACTCAAAGCAAGTTAGAAACTCAGGCCATTGGTCGTCACGCTCTACAGATGTGTGGAAAAGAGTCAGCCACCACATTGATTTTCATTTTGAGATTTATTACTTTATGAAATTCAATATTTCCACTGCTTCTCTGGCCATGGCGAGGAAGTGCTCTCAAAGCCGAAAGCAGTGCGCTGTTATACAATACAGTTTTATTTCTCCTTGTTTTCAGTGTTTACAGTACTTGCCATCTTAACAGCTTAAAGCCTTTCATTGCCTCATGATCATAGAAAGAAGAAAATGTGGGCAGTAGGTAGTCATAAAAACGCATTTATGCATTTTTGACACGTACCAAAATAAAAGGCCACGATAATTAAAGCCTCTTTCTCATGTTCAGTAGGGGATAATGGAAAAATATTTTCTCCAAGATCAACCATTTTCAAAATGTGAAGTGTTACATTCATGCCGAGATTGTTTTACGCTGTTAATCACAATTGTACCATCAATCCACAGTTACTATTTTTATGAGCACAAGCTGTCATGTGGTTTCATTAGATTCATTGTGTGCTTTGCAGAGTCAGAAGTTGATATCGGTGGTGTGCGATTGATGAGCGGAGGAACGTCTTCATCAGCTTCATATTTGCAGGAAACTGAAACAGGGAGCGTAACCGAAATGTGGAGCTTGGATACAGCATAGCTAAATAATAATCATATCTATTCATCTTCAACACCACTCATCCTGAACAGTGTCGCGGGGGGTGCTTGAGCCCATCCTAGCTAACTTCTGGCGGAAGTCGGACGACAGTCAGTATAATAATAACAAGAACACTCTTGTGACTTGCGTGAATCTGTTCCCATTCGGTGACTGTGTGGATGTGAGTGGTTGTTTGTCTCTTGTTTGTCTATGCGACTGACTGCCGATCAAGTCTGGAAAACTGAAATGGTGAAAAACCATTCCGCATGTCTTCAACTATTTTCATCAAACGTATAATGTTTTGTATTTAGAAACAAATCACTGTTGAAAACCCCCCATAAAAGCAGTAAAACTTAACTTTGACAAGAAGTCAAGATTCAATTGTGATGCTGGATGTCTTATCTCGATTCCTCTTAAGGCTGATCATTTTTGAATGCGTGTTGCATAAAATTAACATAATCCTTCGATTTATAATTTTGTTGCCGGAGTCTTGTAATGCAATCATACTTAAAGGCTAAAATTATGTGTGGCTTTAGAGGCCCATTTTGCGCTAACCAAATATTGGATGACTACTGAATTGTTTGAGCACAGGAGCAATTTAAGGTTCCACTGTAAACACATCAAAAAGATGCAGTGGTAAAGCTTTATAATTGGTGTCCTTGCAGGGAGCTAATTATAATTGCACAGGGACTTTGTGTATTTTTTGCATGAAGTCATCCTGGAGATGATTCTAGTTTTTGGAGCTGCAAGAGTTTAAAAGGAATTTCCAAGACACACACACATACATACATACATAGTCAGGAAATGTATTCTTTTTGTTTCCTGTCAGTAGATTTGCTTCAATTTCTCCAGCAGTGTGTGTTTTCGTAGCTCAATCACGGCTGTAATAATTCCCCCTCCATGTTTCCAAATCCTGTGGAGTGTGGAGGCTTCACATGTGTGGTGTTGTTGGCATGGAAACAGGATCGGCATTGCGATGGATCGAATTTTTCACCCTCAGTCCCCAGTTGCACGTTGAAGAATGCATGACACCCCCAAGCCACCCTCGGCCCCTCCCCAGTTATTACGCCATGAGAAGGGGCCTGAAAGGGGGTGGGGGAGTTGGTTTGGAAGTGGCGACGTTGGTCTTTAGGGTTTCGGCGAGTGGAAGATGTGGAAGAAAGCCATTTTTAAGAAGGTACCTTTTGTCTCTCATCAGAGACACAAGAGGTTACGCAATTCATTTACATGTATAAGAAACATTTGAATGAAATTTTGTAATAACCTTCACAGTCGCTAACAAGATCACCTACAGTATCTATTGAGAATAGCCCAAAAGAAACAAATCCATGACAAAAAAAAAAAACAATTACTAATTGAATTCCATTTTTATCATCCAGCTACAGACAAATCGACTGTTAAAAGAATAAATTATATTTTAGTGACATCTAGTGGTTAAACAAGGGAAACACAGGTACCTTCATTCATGATGTCTCCATGAAAAAGCAGGTACAGTACTTTGCAGGCCTGTGTACAACCACAGACCTTTTTTCGGCCAAAAGATGAGAAAAAGAGGGGCACCCATGGCCAAAATCATCCAGAAAATGAAGAAAAAAAGATCACAGCAGGATGTTTAACTTTATTTGTATTGTTCAGGCTACAATCTTCCTGTGTGAAGTAGGCATGCGCTCCCCGTGCCTGCATGGGTTTCTCTCCGGGTACTCCACTTTCCATCCACATTCCAAAATCATACATGCGTGTGTGAGTGTATGCGCGAGCATGTTTGAACAATACAATTTGAACTTTTGGTGGGCATAAGAGAATTTAAAAAAAAAATACAGAGTGGGGTGCACATATTTGCAAATCTTTTGTGTGTCATAATAGTGAGATTAAGTAGCTTCAATATTATAAAGAATATAAAGAATAGAGAGACATATAAAGAATATTCTCAAGAACCCGGTTGTGCTTGGAGTAAGCGTTCTCATGTATGTGGGCAGTTTGATTCGTTTGGTCATAAACAAAATAACAAGATTGTTTTTTTGGCTCAAGTGATCACATGTAGGACAAGTCCTTCCCACCCAAATGAATACGTAATTACCCAGTCAGCAAAGGCATCTGGCCCGGGATTGGCATGAAGCTGGCACAGCTGGCCTTGAGTCGGCACTGGCATAATGCATGTGGGCCAAACACGGCCCAGGAGTGGCAAAGGAGGCACTGGCTTGACTCTGGCAAACCAGATGAGGGCCAGTTGTGGAGTGAAGTATCCGGCCCGTATATGGCCAGCCAGTATTGAGCCAACCTTAAATGCAGTTTCAGATTTATTTTTTCAACACACAGCCTTGTTTTACAATTGCACACCGATGCGGAATTCCATTCATCACACACACACACACACACACACACACACACACACACACACACACACACACACACACACACACACACACACACACACACACACACACCACACACACACGTGAGGTTCAATCAGGCCCGCAGGATAATTTAAAAATGAAAAAAATGCATAAAAGAAACAGAACTAATATTTTTAATAAGGTGCAATTCATTGAGTATCTGCTAGGGGGCACTGTTTTGACCAGAGAAGAAGACAACAGCAGCCTCAGTCCTTCACTGAGACAGACCCATGACAGCAGACGCTATCAATAGCACACTCACATTTACACATTTAATAGCACTCTCCTTAGTTTGTAAGGTGTAGGCAGGGATTACATTTAGATTTTATATGCACGTGTAAATGGTTTAAAACTTCCTTTCTTTATAAATCTTGTTTAATCATAAAGTGCATTACTATATTTTTCAATATTTGTACAATTCAATATTGTACAAAGAATTTGTACAATCAATGGGATCAGTTGCAATGCATATATGTGAATGATAAAAACGACCATGTATAGTAAGGCGCTTTTGGACGAAATTCTTACCCGAAAAAAACGACCATGTAAGGCGTTTTTAGCCGAAAAAAACGACCATGTATAATAAGGCATTTTGGGATGAAATTTTTAGCCGAAAAAAACGACCATGTATAGTAAGGCGTTTTTGACCGAAAAAAACGACCATGTATAGTAAGGCATTTTTGGACGAAATTTTTAGCCGAAAAAAACGACCATGTATAGTACGGCATTTTTAGCTGAAAAAAACGACCATGTAGAGTAAGGCCTTTTTGGACGAAAAAAACGACCATGTAGAGTAAGGCCTTTTTGGACGAAAAAAACGACCATGTATAGTAAGGCATTTTTGGACGAAATTTTTAGCCGAAGAAAACGACCATGAATAGTAAGCCGTTTTTAGCCCAAAAAAACGCCCATGTATAGTAAGGCGTTTTTGACCGAAAAAAACTACCATGTATAGTAAGGCATTTTTGGACGAAATTTTTAGCCGAAAAAAACGCCTTACTATACCTGGTCGTTTTTTTTCGTCCAAAAAGGCCTTACTATAAATAGTCTTTTTTTTTCGGCTAAAAACCCCTTACTATACATGGTTGTTTTTTTCGGCTTAAAATTTCGTCCAAAAATGCCTTACTATACGTGATCATTTTTTTTCATCCAAAAACGCCTTCCTATACATGGTCGTTTTTTTCGGCTAAAAATGTTGTCTAAAAACGCCTTACTATATACATGGTCGTTTTCTTTTCGGCTAAAAATGCCTTACTATACGTGGTCGGGTTTTTTTCGGCTAAAAATTTCGTCCAAAAATGCCTTACTATACATGGATGTTTTTTTCGTCCAAAAAGGCCTTACTATACATGGTCGTTATTTTCGGATTAAAACGCCTTACTATACATGGTCGTTTTTTTTTTTCGGCTTAAAACACCTGACTAAATATGGTGGGGGGGGGTTTCGGCTAAAAACGCCTGACTATACGTGGTCATTTTTTTGGGCTAAAAATGCCTTACTATACATGGTCGTTTTTTTTTGGCTAAAAACGCCTTACTATTCATGGTCGTTTTTTTTCGGCTAAAAACACCTTACTATCTATCCATGGTCTTTTTTTTCGGCTAAAAACGCCTTACTTCACATGGCTGTTTTTTTCGGCTAAAAACGCCTTCCTATACTGTATATACATGGTCGTTTTTTTTGTCAAAAAACGCCTTACTATTCATTGTCATTTTTTTCGGCTAAAAACGCCTTACTATATATACGTGGTCATTTTTTTCGGCTAAAAACACCTTACTATATATACGTGGTCGTTTTTTTTAGGCTAAAAATGCCTTACTACACATGGTTGTTTTTTTCCGCTAAAAACGGCTTACTATACATGGTCGTTTTTTTCCGCTAAAAATGCCTTCCTATACATGGTCGTTTTTTTCGAGTTAAAAACGCTTTACTATATCTGGTCGTTTTTTTGGGCTGAAAACGCCTTACTACACATGGTCTTTTTTTTCAGTCTAAAAACGCCTAACTATACGTGGTCGTTTTTTTTTTCGGCTAAAAACACCTTACTATACGTGGTTGGGGTTTTTTCGGCTAAAAATGCCTTACTACACATGGTTGTTTTTTTCCGCTAAAAACGGCTTACTATACATGGTCGTTTTTTTCCGCTAAAAATGCCTTCCTATACATGGTCGTTTTTTTCGAGTTAAAAACGCTTTACTATATCTGGTCGTTTTTTTGGGCTAAAAACGCCTTACTACACATGGTCTTTTTTTCGGTCTAAAAACGCCTTACTATTCATGGTGGTTTTTTTCGGCTAAAAACACCTTACTACACATGGTCTTTTTTTTGTCAAAAAACGCCTTACTATACATTGTCATTTTTTTCGGCTAAAAATGCCTTACTATACGTGGTCGTTTTTTTCAGCTAAAAACACCTTACTATATGTGGTTGGGTTTTTTTCGGCTAATAACGCCCTACTATACATGGTCGTTTTTTTCGGGTAAAAACGCCTTCCTATAAAGGGTCGTTTTTTTGGGCTAAAAACGTCTTACTGTACATGGTCGTTTTTTTCGTCTAAAAACGGCTTACTGTATGTACATGGTCATTTTTTTCGGCTAAAAGCGCCTTACTGTAGGTGGTCCTTTTTTTTCGGCTCAAAACGCCTTACTATATATACATGGTTGTTTTTTTCGTCTAAAAACACCTTACTATACAAGGTCTTTTTTTGTTGTTGTTAAAACGCCTTACTACACATGGTCGTTTTTTTCGTCTAAAAACGCCTTACGATACATGGTCGTTTTTTTTGGCTAAAAATGCCTCACTCTACATGGTCGTTTTTTTCGTCTAAAAACGGCTCATCGTTCACTTCAAAGAGCCGGCTCTTTGTACTGGCTCGTTCGCGACCGACACATCGCTTGTGAAAATGTAGGTGATTGAACAGTAAGAGGTGCTGCAAAAAAGAACCCTTTCTGCACTGAAATACAATGAAATTAATTTTGATTCCGTTTGCTGCAATACAAACCGGATACTTCATACTTGACCATAAAGTTAATTTAAAACTTAGTACCTCAATTCAAAAACAAAATCTGACGTTGAAAAAAAACGTCGTTTTGTATTTGTAAGACTGTATATGAAAATAAACTGAATTTAATTTTCAGTGAGGATCAAATACAGTTTCAAAGAAAAAAAAGTCTATCGTTTCAAATTCAGATTGTACAATTCAGATTCAGTCATTCAATATGATTCAGAGTAAAATATACAAATCCATCCATTATTCGAGCCACTGACCTTCAATTCACGTAATTCAAATTCAGTATAAACTATTTAAAAGTTATTCACGTTTAGTTTTTGGTGGCAAATATTCCGCACCACAGCGTCACACCTAGTTTAGTTTTGGTTGCAAAGTGTCGAGCGTCTTGAAAGACGCTTATAAATGAAATGTATTATTATTATTATTATTATAAGAAATTTCAGGGGTTATTTTTACTGACCATTCATTGTTCATGACATGTACAAATGTTTGTTTTCCTAACACACTGTCCATTCTTGTTTTCTTACAGTTCTTACAGCAGCTGTGAGACCTAACAGTCTAACATCTTGGGCCTCAGACCAGGAAATTGATGTCACAATCAAAAGATGGCTACATTAGGCTCCTGATCGGGATGGTGACAGGAAGGAGAGCATGAGAAGAAAAGAGCACATGGAGAGCGCAACAATTTGATGGACAGAAAAATACCGTTCAAGAGTAAACTGCATCCCAATTTGGACTTTGTGTTCACTGTTAAATAAAGAAAAGTGCATTTTTCCAGTGTATGTGGAGTTATATGTGAGGTTCACAAATAATGACAATAAACATATTTTTACAACAGTCGTTTTTGAGACTTTTTTTTTAATGTGGGTCAAATATGGCTCATGAAAGATGTGGCTTAGTTGAGGTTGGATTCAGGTTGATATCAGGAACCTGTTCTGGCCCAGCGTCGGGCCGGAGTAGGGCCAGATATGGTTTTACAATGCGGCTCAGATCTGGGCCGAATGCGGCCCACATCATGGATGCCAGACGGGGGCCAGTGCAGGACCGTCATTCATTGAGGTATGTGGGCCGAGTGTACGTGCCGTGTCTGCCCCAGAGCTGGGCCAGACCAATTTTGCTGACTGGGTACAAACCCGAAGCCTTTTAAAACCAAAACACTCAGAAAAAGTGTTGAGATCGCATATAAACGACTCAATGACATACCTCACCAACCTGTCAAGTACTTCAGACATGCCTTTGATTTTTTTTCGAAAAATCTGAAACCCACATTGGGTAGGAAATGTTGGAAATCTAATGATTATTGTAATGGGCAGACTAACTTTGTTCATTGACCAACATGCAGATCTTTGACTAAAGTAAATTGAATAAATACAAATAAATACTAAATGAAAACATAATCAATGTTCTAACCATTCACTGTAAAAAAAAAAAAAAAAAAAAAAAAAAACACTTTTACTTCCAGAACTTAAATACATTTAATATCAGAAAATATGTTGTCATGCTTCGGTACAGGAATGCTTTAACTTTGACTCAAGTAATGTTCCACACGGTGATGATAACCTCAACCAAAGGTTTTCTTTCTTTCTTTTTTCTGTCAAGGTACTACTCAAGTATTGCATTTGGGTATTTTATATAAGATTGTGGGCATGTACCTGGCACTTTGTCATTTATTTGTTCTTTAATGCAAAACCCAAATAAGATTTGAAATGTTTAAGATTCTGAATTTAAAAAAAACACGTATCCAGTTGACAAGTTGTCACATTTACTTTTATTGTAAAGGTAATGTTATTCCAAAATATCAACATGTTAGAGGGGGGAAAAAAAGCAAAAAAAAAAGGGTGAGGAAAACATTTCAAAACATCTACGTAATACTTTGGTAAGAATCTTCAGACAATTTTTAAAAAACAAATACACAGGGAAAAAAAAATCTAAATAATCAAGAAAGTTAAATAAACTCACTTCCAAATGCGGTACATCTACTGAACAACACTGTTGGGTAAAAATTCAATATCGTGTGACCCTAAAATAATTACGGAAGGCAGTGAAAAACCTTGGAATGGCTGGGCACGTGTGCTTTAAATTACTAGCGTATATGACTAAGAATACCACAAGATATAACAAGTATTGATTGATGAAATCAATTCTGAATGGTTCCAACATATATTCTATCATAACACATTTCCAGTCATCTTGCAAAAGTGTATTGTAGCTACAGCACAGAAGAATCATCAAGTCTTGTTTGAAGTGTCAGATCTTCATATCTGTCTCCCGATGAAAACTTTAAAACAAAATAAGACACAAACGCTTCCTTCAAACTTCTGATAGCTGTCAACGGAACGATAGAATGAAACAAAACCCATTTGATTACTGGAATTGTAACGCCTCAGGGAAAAGTCCTGAGGAAAGCGGAGTAGATAGCAGAGGGCATTATTTGAACTTTAAAACACCCACCCAGCCATGTCATTACCTCTCAGTCAAATCATCAGAAATGACCAGAATTTTACTTTGATTGCTACAAGGTGTATAGGATTTGGTGTGAGAGTGCCATCAGAGCCCTAAAAAGATTGTGTGACAACTTACAATGCCTGCTGTTTTTCTCAGCCCCCCACCCCAACCCCCACTCCTCCCAATGCCATCCCATGAATCGTTCCTAGCAGGGGTGCACGTTACAAGCTCGGATCTCCTTCCTGTCCTTGCAGCTGGACAACTGTGCAGTCTTGAACCTTTGCTTCACAGTCATAAGCCGTTCTTGAATACCTCCGCCGCACACTTTGGTACATTCCGTCCAATTTGACCATGGCCGCATTTTGCATCCTAGATGATTGACAGAAAGAGGTACAGATTGACAGATGATTGTCAAATAATTTTTTTTTCTGTTTGTCAGTGAAGGATGTGAACAGCCTCAACAAGAATTGGGCTGTCATCCCGACTTCCTTCACCCTTTCAGGGACAGCGGTTACTACAGTGGACAGCTTATCATGTTGTCAGGTTAGAGGGTGCATGAAAGGGTTAATGATGAAGAGAAACAATCACTAATTGACTAAGAATGTGTGGTCTTAAATGACCAACATATCCAACCAGAATTTCTCTAATTGTTTGCGATTTTATGATGCATAAAAGTTGTTGCACAAATCCATCATAGTGCTATAAATGACATCAAAACAACAGAGAATAATGAAAATGCAAAACTAAATTATCGAATTCAATCGATAATTTAGAATCAGTGCACTGCACTGATTCGTTCTAAGAAACACGAGTCTCATCATTTAACCCAGAAACCATTTTGCCAGCAAACTACTGAGGGCATGAACGCTGCTCTGCTGGTCGCTGTCGTAAAATTGTTCTCCTGTCTTCAACAACCACAATAACATGAACGTCAGAACAATCAAACTCTACATTTTCAAAGTATTTCATGATCAAACTACCTCCAGTAGTCTGAACGGCATAAATCTGATTCTAGTGGGAGGAATGTGTTTTTAATCATGAAGACCATTTCAGGAATGCCTTTTTTTTGAGAATGATTTTGAAGGGTTTACATTGTCCCTCCAAGGAAAATTAGCAGATATTGACCAGTGTTTTTTATTTTTTTAGTCAGACAACTACAGACAGCAAGAAGCTAAGACTGTAAGACAACGGTTCTCTGCAAGAGTGACCTGTAATTGCTATTCATTCGTTCATTGAAGCCAGTACATCTGTTGGTCGTAACACGATGATGCCTGAACGTTGCTGCCTTTTGTGTTTGTTGACTTCACAAACAATTTGGATACAAAAGTGAGGCTAAAATGCTTTTCTGGGATGAATAGAGTTGATTCCATGACAGTGAAAAAAAGAGAGACACCGACCTGGATGCTCAGAGGTGACCTCTGTCCTGCCCTGTTTGCTCCTCCTTTTTTCTCGCTGCTCCTTGCGCTGTTTCTTCTCATCGCTGTTCCCCGGTCCTCCTCTGGTGCACTTCCTTATCTTGCACTTCTTCCTCTGGATGCTTTCAGGACAGTGGTCTCCTCCAAACTGAGGCTCCGACTTCACTGTGCGTGTCCTGATCGTGTGGCCTTTCCCGCAGGATTTATTACACTCGGACCACTCGCTCCAGTCGGACATGACGCATTCTATGGCTGACAAGTGCACAAGACAAAGCTGTCATGAGCAAAGATGACAAACCAAACAAGGTCAACTTGCTTGAAGGTGAGAGATGTGAATCCTGGCGTAACAGTTTGTCATCCAATAATTTGATAACACATCTCAACACAAGGTCACTTACAAATTGGAAAAGAGGAGCTGTGGTACTGCAAGAGCAAGTCTGTCGTGGTAGATAATTTTTTCTATACTCGTGTAAGGCATGTGTGAGGTGTGAGAGAGGAGTCTAAGATGGAGGTGGGACTGCAGCAAGGATCAGTTCTGAGCCCCTTTCACTTTGCGGTCAAATGAGGCTAGAGTGGGATACCGTTTGGACCATAATATTCACAGTTGATATTGTGATCTGGAGTGAAACTAAGGAGCAGACGGAGTGACTTGGTTGTAAAAGGATTAGAAATGATCTCATCAGAGGTTATGTTTTGGAGACAATGTTCAAAAGAGTAGACTTTGATGGATTGAGCAAGTCCAGAGGAGACAGAGTGAGTATGTTGGTCGAGCGATGATGAGAATGGAGCTTCTAGGCAAGAGACCAAGAGGAAGACTTAAAAGAAGGTCAGTGGACACGGAAAGGGAAGACATGAGGGCAGTTAGAGAGGAAGGGTTCAAAAGACCGATGCACTGTGATGACCTCGGATGGGACAGTGGCTGAATTTGACAGACAAGTATCAGTGTGCTGTGGGCCTCAAAATTAAAAAAAAAAACTTGAGATCTTTGGGGGGGGGGGTTCTCATTCTGTCTCTTGCTTTTGCAGCTGAAAATTTGTTGAAATGACTCATGAAGCAAAATACAACTTTTCATTACAGGAGACTCATTTAACACATCATTTAACATGACAAACAAGTAAGTGCACTTTAGATGTAACAAACAACTGGGGTCATTGACTTCTTTTTTGTTATTGGCTGCACTTAATTTGAATAAGTGCCACCTGAGTGTACGATGCGCTTGCATGTAAAGTCTTTACAACTTACGACATTCCGGCAGCATGCATTTCTCCACCTGATCCAACTCTTCCGTGCAGTCTCCGAGCTCAACCGGCGACTTGAGCATACGCTGGCGTGTTCGTAGCCCCTTTCCACACGTGACGCTGCAGTCGCTCCACTCAGACCACATAGTCAGCATGCACGGGATCGTATCTATACACAAGCGGACACATATTATCTGAAAGAAAGAGCTGCTGAGAAGAAAATATACATTTTGTATCCATTCACCAGCATCAAAGATCCATATTGTGTAATAAAATATAGCAATGTAAAGATGCACATTTTCCATGATTAGTTGTTATATATTAATATAGCTGTACCTCTACTTATGACATTAATTGGCTCTGGAAGAAATTTCTTAACGAGCAAATTTTATCATTAGAGACGCGTTTTCCATGTAAATGCCCTAATCCGTTCCAAGCCCCCCCCCTACACCCTCCAATTCAGATATACATGTTTCCTAAAGCATACAAATGCATCAAAATATGTAACAAATACCTGTTACAATTAGATTATTGCACAATAAATGAGAATAAAGAATAAAAATAATGGTCATTTAACTTTTAATTGCATCCTCATCGTTTTTTTGCCCTCTTTGTTCTCTCTCAGAAGTAGTTTTTGTCTGGTGTTTTGTCAAGAACTGATCCAAGGTTATCAATGCTTTAAAAATGTCCATGACAAACATCAGCATAGTGAGCGATCGCCTGACTAGTGAACACTTTTTCTGGGTGATTCACATTTACGTAAATCCATCTGAACGCCTCATGGCCCGAGGGGTGAGTGACAAGGCCCCTGCATGAACGCATACTGTATCTATCTATCTACACACATAGACTCATACGGTAGAGGTCCCTCTTAGCCAATGGGATGCCAGGATGATGCTCGGTAATACCAAATGGCAGAGCAGTTATAAGTGTGTTGCGTTCAGGAAACTTGGAGCTGCGAGTAGCAACCCATACTGTATTTTTACCTTTCATATCTTGTAATTTCCTTCATAACAGGAGGTAATATTTTCCTGTTGAGGCGTTTCGTAACTTGAACATGTCATATAAATACCACTGTATTAAAAAAAATGAAATATACTTTATAGCCTTTTTGATTTTTAATTTCTGATTAACATTTTGGTGAGAAATAAAGTTTTCCTTTTTAAACTGTAAACATTAATTTTTTTTTTTTTTTTTTTAAATCTGCAAATTTCCTGGTGGCACAGGCACAAGTAGATGAACATTTGACTTGCACTGTCTCAAATTTTAGGAGCAGATAATCATTCAGGAGCCCTGCCGTAATGCTTAGCTCATTTACTCACGACATTCTGGCATCATGCACTTCTCCACTTCGAGAACCTCAGCTCCACAAATGGAACCATCTGCAGGAGGCATCTTGACCATGCGCTCCCTTCTCTTCATTCCCAAACCGCAAGTGGCACTGCAGGAATCCCATTCCCCCCATTCAGTTACCAGACAGCTGCTGGGAGCTGGGGACAAGTGAGGAGAATTAGTTTTTAAAAAATGACTTCCAGCTAAGTTTTCGACGTGAAAAGAAATTGCATCTTACAGCATTCTTCGTTGACGACACAATCTTCAGTCTCCTCCGTGGTCAGTGTGCAGACTGAGCCGTCGTCTGGGAATAGCTTCACATAACGTTCCCTGGAACGTGTGCCTCGTCCACATGACACGCTACAAGGAGACCAGGTGATCCACTCTGACATCATACAGGTGGATGCATCTAAACAATCAAACAAAAAGTCAAATTAGACTTTGAACAAACAGAGGACAAACTTTCCAAAGTGGATCATGTTCGCAAATCACATTTAAAAGTCACTTTAACTGCACCTGCTATAAATTTCAAAGCGTCCCATAGAAACAACAGGTTCTCTGCAAATGATGTCTGACATTATGTATAGCACTGCACTAATAAACTACGGTCGTAACCCTTCACTTTGTAAACTGTAAAAAGGAAGGGATCATCCAGAACTTGCAATAAAAAGGAGTGAAACATCAAAGTGGTCGTAAAGCATCTTAGGCAGGTGTCATCCTTCAGACTGAGTGTCTCAAATGATGACTGCATTTTCAAATTTTGAGATAAAGGTTCTCCCCCCCACCACCCTCCATGTCCCATTGCGACCTTGAAATGTCAACTACATGCCTTCATCACTGCATCCCGGGCCCATGCAAGGCTCAAAATCCTGCGTGTGAGGACAGGGAACGCTGAGATCCAGCTGGGCCTTGAGCATCCTCTGCCTCATCCGCTTGCCCTTTTCACAAGTCGCTGAGCTGCAGGCTGACCACGGAGACCAGTTGGAGTAGATGCATGTCTCGGGGGTGTCGTCTGCTGGGTGGCAAATCATAGAGACATTAGAACCACCCTCTCCCAATGCAAAGCTGATGGTGGAAAAGGTGCGATCCAGACCTTCCTCTTTCTCCTCCTGGGCAATATCGGCCACAATGTCATCCACATTGTCTGGCACTATGTTGCACTGTTCCCCCTGTAGATTAGAACAAAACGCTCATTGGTCTTTTTGCGTTTCCTCTTTCAAAATCTTGGCTACGACAAGAAGGAGCACGGATCAACCGAATGTGGCAGGATGAAAATGCAATGGAAGAAATCCCCAAACCTGCCTCTAGATGCCACTCAAGGGCTTTTATTGTGACAGTCATCGAGCCAAACATTTTCTGCATCGCTTCCAGTTGGACTGGTCGCCAGTCAATCACATGGTACATGTGGAGACTGAAAACCATTCACACTCACAGTCATACCTTTACTGAGTGAGAATTGAATGTACTCTGCACAGAGGGCGAGTCAGGTGAGTCAACCACTAAACCATGAGGAATACAAGATTCCTCTCCGTGAGCCGTCACCTTACCGTGGTGGAGGGGTTTGTGTGTCCCAATGATCCTAGGAGCTAAGTTGTCTGGGGCTTTATGCCCCTGGCAGGGTCACCCATGGCAAACAGGTCCTAGGTGAGGGACCAGACAAAGCATGGCTCACAAAGCCCCTTATGATAGATAAAATCGATGGCACTCAGTTTCCCTTGCCCGGACGCGGGTCACCGGGGCCCCCCTCTGGAGCCAGGCCTGGAGGTGGGGCTCGTTGGCGAGCGCCTGGTGGCCGGGCCTACACCCATGGGGCCCGGCCGGGCTCAGCCCGAAGAGGCAACGTGGGTCCCCCTTCTCATGGTCTCACCACCCGTGGGAGGGGTCAAAGGGGTCGGGTGCAATGCGAGCTGGGCGGCAGCCAAAGGCGGGGACCCTGGCGGTCCGATCCTCGGCTGCAGAAGCTAGCTCTTGGGACATGGAATGTCACCTCTCTGGCAGGGAAGGAGCCCGAGCTGGTGTGTGAGGTAGAGAAGTTCCGACTGGATATAGTCGGACTTGCCTCCACACACAGCCTGGGTTCTGGTACTAGTTCTCTCGAGAGGGGTTGGACTCTCTTCCACTCTGGAGTTGCTCATGGTGAGAGGCGCAGAGCAGGTGTGGGCATACTCATTGCCCCCCGGCTCAGTGCCTGTACATTGGGGTTCACACCGGTAGACGAGAGGGTTGCTTCCCTCCGCCTTCGGGTGGGGGGACGGGTCCTGACTGTTGTTTGTGCATATGCACCAAACGGCAGCTCAGCATACCCACCCTTTTTGGAGTCCTTGGAGGGTGTGCTGGAGAGTACTCCTGCTGGGGACTCCCTTGTTCTGCTGGGGGACTTCAATGCTCACGTGGGCAATGACAGTGAGACCTGGAGGGGCGTGATTGGGAGGAACGGCCCCCCCGATCAGAACTCGAGTGGTGTTTTGTTATTGGACTTCTGTGCTCGTCACGGACTGTCCATAACGAACACCTTGTTCAAACATAAGGGTGTCCATATGTGCACTTGGCACCAGGACACCCTGGGCCGTAGTTCGATGATCGACCTTGTGGTTGTATCATCGGATTTGCGGCCGCATGTTCTGGACACTCGGGTGAAGAGAGGGGCGGAGCTGTCAACTGATCACCACCTGGTGGTGAGTAGGCTCCGATGGTGGGGGAAGATGCCGGTCCGTCCTGGCAGACCCAAACGTATTGTGAGGGTTTGTTGGGAGCGTCTGGCGGAATCCCCTGTCAGAAGGAGTTTCAACTCCCACCTCCGACAGAGCTTTTCCCATGTTCCGGGGGAGACGGGGGACATTGAGTCCGAGTGGACCATGTTCCGTGCCTCTATTGTTGAGGCGGCCAATCTGAGTTGTGGCCGTAAGGTGGTTGGTGCCTGTCGTGGCGGCAACCCTCGTACTCGCTGGTGGACACCAGCAGTAAGGGATGCCGTCAAGCTGAAGAAGGAGTCCTATCGAGCCTTTATGGCCTGTGGGACCCCAGAGGCAGCTGACGGGTATCGACTGGCCAAGCGGAACGCAGCTTCGGTGGTCGCCGAGGCAAAAACCCGAGCGTGGGAAGAGTTCGGTGAGGCCATGGAAGCCGACTTCCGGACGGCTTCGAGGAAATTCTGGTCCACCATCCGACGTCTCAGGAGGGGGAAGCAGTGCACCACTAACACTGTGTACAGTGGGGATGGGGCACTGCTGACTTCGACTCGGGACGTTGTGAACCGGTGGGCAGAGTACTTCGAAGACCTCCTCAACTCCACCAACACGTCTTCCTTGGAGGAAGCAGAGTCTGAGGACCCTGAGGTGGGCTCTCCTATCTCTGTGGTTGAAGTCACCGATGTGGTTAAAAAGCTCCTCGGTGGCAGGGCCCCAGGGGTGGATGAGATCCGCCCGGAGTTCCTCAAGGCTCTGGATGTTGTGGGGCTGTCCTGGTTGACACGCCTCTGCAACATCGCGTGGTCAACGGGGAGAGTGCCTCTGGATTGGCAGACCGGGGTGGTAGTCCCTCTTTTTAAAAAGGGGGACCGGAGGGTGTGTTCCAACTACAGAGGGATCACACTCCTCAGCCTCCCTGGTAAGGTCTATTCAGGGGTGCTGGAGAGGAGGGTCCGTCAGGAAGTCGAGCCTCAGATTGAGGAGGAGCAGTGTGGTTTTCGTCCCGGCCGTGGAACAGTGGACCAGCTCTACACCCTTAGCAGGGTCCTCGAGGGTATGTGGGAATTCGCCCAACCAGTCTACATGTGTTTTGTGGACTTGGAGAAGGCGTTTGACCGTGTCCCTCGGGGAGTTCTGTGGGGGGTGCTTCGTGGGTATGGGGTACCGAACCCCCTGATACGGGCTATTCGGTCACTATACCACCGATGTCAGAGTTTGGTTCGCATTGCCGGCAGTAAGTCGGAATCGTTTCCAGTGAGGGTAGGACTCCGCCAAGGCTGCCCTTTGTCGCCGATTCTGTTCATAATCTTTATGGACAGAATTTCTAGGCGCAGCCGAAGCGTTGAGGGCGTCCGTTTTGGTGGCCTCAGTATTGCATCCCTGCTTTTTGCAGATGATGTGGTGCTGTTGGCTCCTTCAAACGGGGCTCTCCAACTCTCACTGGAGCGTTTCGCAGCCGAGTGTGAAGCGGTTGGGATGAAAATCAGCACCTCCAAATCTGAAACCATGGTCCTCAGTCGGAAAAGGGTGGAGTGCCCCCTCCGGGTCGGGGGAGAGATCTTGCCCCAAGTGGAGGAGTTTAAGTATCTTGGGGTCTTGTTCACGAGTGAGGGCAGGAGGGAGCGAGATATCGACAGGCGGATCGGTGCAGCGTCTGCTGTGATGCGGACGTTGTATCGGTCTGTCGTGGTGAAGAAGGAGCTGAGCCAAAGGGCGAAGCTCTCAATTTACCGGTCGATCTACGTTCCAACCCTCATCTATGGTCACGAGCTATGGGTCGTGACCGAAAGAACGAGATCCCGGATACAAGCGGCCGAAATGAGTTTTCTCCGCAGGGTGTCCAAGCTCTCCCTTAGAGATAAGGTGAGAAGCTCGGTCATCCGGGAGGGGCTCAGAGTCGAGCCGCTTCTCCTCCACATCGAGAGGAGCCAGATGAGGTGGCTTGGGCATCTGATTCGGATGCCTCCTGAACGCCTCCCTGGTGAGGTGTTCCGGGCATGTCCCACCGGGAGGAGACCCCGAGGAAGACCCAGGACACGCTGGAGTGACTATGTCACCCAGCTGGCCTGGGAACGCTTCGGGATCCCCCGGGGAGAGCTGGAAGAAGTAGCTAGGGAGAGGGAAGTCTGGGCTTCCCTGCTAAAGCTGTTGCCCCCGCGACCCGGCCCCGGATAAGCGGTAGAAGATGGATGGATGGATGGATGAATACAAGATTATTTTACCTCCAGTGACTTAGTTGTACAATGGTTGTACAGGTAATTGCCTGTCAGCACACTTCAGTTTTGTTTAGCTTATCACAGTGCTCAACACATTTATTCTTTTTTTTTTCCACAGAGATGTAAAGTAAACTTTTCGAGCTGATTTTTTTCTGCACTGATACTTCCTGCGTTTTTTTTCAATACGCAAGTTTAGACTGACACCACAGTCTTCTTCTTTTTACCATAGTACCAGTACATAAATATCTTATTTTGGGTTGAGGTATGAAATTTAAAGTTTCTTTTCACGGTTATACTCTCTTTGCACTAGACAACAATAGGTAGCATTGTTGAAAAAAAAGCTTGCAGTGTGTTGTAGTTTGCTGCCACATTGGCATGTTTGGCATTGTAATACCTCCGCATAAGTCTAAACTGTAATGAATGCCACTTTAATGATTGTTTTTTGTTTTTATTTTTGTCTTTTGTCTGTTCAAAAAGTTGAACTTTCAGCTTTTTTAACCACTACAACACATAACACCTCCTCCTCCCCACCTTGATGGTGTAAAAAGTATAATAAAGTGAAGCCAATTCCGCTTTTATGTGAGTTCTAATTTGTTTTTAGGAGCGGAATAGTGCATTAGGCTTGCGTAGTAAAATAATACTGTGATGTACCTGTGATAGTCAAGTCGTAAATACTGGAGTTTTAAAATGTCCAGCTCAATGTAATAAATGCCAACTTCATACACGGTAAAAAATGTGCAATGTTTCGTTGCAAGAAATAACTAAAAATTATGCATGTATCCTGCCGCCTCTTGGTTCGAATCTCTTATATCAGCTGTGTTATTGGATCACACGATTACCACTGTTTAAAAAAAATGCTTGAAAGGCATCTGTAAGGTTACACAATCAGTGAGATTGCGAGTCTGCTTGTTTTGAATCTAAATAGGCCAGATCAGACAGTGACCACAAACAAGAAATAAATATAGAGCAGCAGAATCAAATATTCAGAACCTGCTCTTGCATCATACTGGTGTTATATTATATATTCTATTTGTTCCAGTACAGGCCGGTGATTAGCATGACAACCGACCTTTCTGGCAATACGTTCCACTAAGACCCTGGCCACAGGACTGATGGCTCCTCCTTCAGGATCATAGAAAGGGCTCTGAGGGTGGTCCAGACTGGTCAGAGGTCGAATCTTATCTTCAGGCACGGTAGGCTTGTTGGGAGACTACAGGAGACGCATATATGGGAAAAAAAATAACAGAACAGCAGTGTGAGTAAATCTCAATATACCTGTTTCTCAATTGTTGAACACTTGAGATGTGCTGGCCTGAAGACACTTATTGTTCACTGAAGCTACTTCAAAAAATATTAATTGCTGTTTTCACCATCCTGCTTCTATTTTGAGATTCTTGATAATCTGTCATTTTACTGTTTGCCGCGTGGGGTTACGATCAGGGAAAAGTGGTCTCCAATTGCCCACAGCCAACTTCATCATCTGCAAGTGGGGATCTTGCAGTTTATCTGTATAAGTGCACTTTCCGCGTGCCAATCTCATGTGCCAATGTTTCCCACAATTATCTAAAAACATGTATAGTTTGTTTAAAAAAAATTTATTTGAATTCACATTACAGCGGGTAGCTTACTTGATTGTATCTTGACTGATTATTTTGCGTATAGAAAATAAGACTATAGAATCTTGTATGACCAAAGTCCACTGCCTCAGGTCTCTTCTATTGCTTGAATTTGTTTGATATTTCTGGTTATAAAGTTGAGCACTTGCTAAAATATTGATTCAACAAACAACTTCAATTGTCCACCGATATATAGAAGAAGCTGAAAGACAAAAATAAGTGAATTCATTCCTTCCAAGGTAAGATAAAGTGGATCACCAAGGATTTCACATATGGAGTCAGAGTTCTGTCTGCTCAAACACACACACACACACACACACACACACACACACACACACATACAAATCTCTTAGTGTTGACTTAAGGCACATAGTAAACGGCATCTCAAGGTGAAGGCAGGAGAGGAAGATGTCCTTGTCGGCTCTTGAGAATCTGATGGGTGATGATTCGGCTTGATTCGTTGCAAACTGGCAGTGCATATATGAAGAAATGAGGCAGGCAGTGATTGTCAATGCGAGCAGAAGGCAGGAGAAAGAAGACAAGATGTAATGACAAGGTCAGAATGCTTCTGAGAGAAGGAGAGGAGGAGTAGGAGGAGGAGGAGGAGGTTATTCAGGGGGAAGAAGTGGAGAGGAGAAGTTTTTGTGACTTCAATGGTTTGATAAGGTCTGAAATAGTGTGAAACAAGAGCATTCAATTGAGAGTAGAGGCAATAAAGGCCAAACACCAGTGTCGGTGGCAATAATATATTTTATGGGTCAGATCTTTCACAAGGATAGATTAGGGAATGTGCTGTCACAGGATCTTCATCAAATGTGTATATTTTGTTCCTTCGACCTTATTTTGCTGTAATATATATGCAATTCTACTGCTGGTGGAAGTAATTATGTACAATATCCAATTGCTATAAATTTTGCTGTATTGCGTGCACTGATTTATAAGATGCACACATTGCACATAAAAAAAGCGAAAACAAAAACTATAATTGATTCATTTTCTCCAAGCTCATGAATAACGGCTCTATCGCCTTTTTTTTCAATGACCAGGTCGATCACCTTCAACTCAAAGGCTGCATTACATAGTGCTTTTGTCATAATGAGTGTGTGCCCTTGAGCCAGGCAAATCAGAATACCGATTCGAGCTGTGCGGATTTAATTTAAAAAAGTGAACACTTGACACTTCAACATCAGAAATTAATGAACAGTAAACGCAATTTTGGTGAGTTAAGCGGAAGTTTGGAATAGAATTGACGTTCAGCCAAATCAGCAAATACTGTACGTCACTGCAAATATGCCCACTCTACCTATCCTCGACAGTTTTTTTTAAATGCACCACATCCATATTGTACATGCTTTGAGGGGCTGTGTGGTTCGGATTGTGGGGGCAGGCTGAAGGTCAGCAGTGACCTTTAGCCTTGGCGCCTTATCCCCACCAGCCTCACATGTCCTCCATTTTTAATGCACCCCACTACACTGTGGGCCACACAAACACAGCACAGGAACCCCGATTTCTAATTAGGAACCCGGTGATCATATCAATAAGGTAAATGTGTAATCACTTGGCTCATGGCGGGACTCCTGGCGCTGGGCTCATTCTGGTTGAGTGGCTTCGGTGCTGCGAGGCTGCCCCCCACCCGCCACGCCCTCCTTCCCCCCTCAACAAACCCAGCCATCCTCACTCCTCCAAACTCACTCCACCCCCCTTCTCTGTGAGATGTTGCCCTCCCACAGAGGTGGTTGGTGGGTGTGAGCCGCTTGCTCTCCTGGGGGTAGGTGTGGGTGTTGAGTAAGGGGGCGGAGGGGTTGGGTGGTCCACCCGTCCTCCAATGTGCATTTGTGGCGGTGTTGATTCACTAGTATATCTCCGAAAATACGTGCCTATGGCATTTAGTCACTTGGTTTGGGGCCACTCTCTAATTGCCATCACAGCCCTTATGTTTATATATTATTACATATTACTTTCTCAGACTGTTTAAAATTGAACTTAATAGCCACTCCCACTTTTTATTGGTAGCGCTGACTGGCTGATTACCCCTCTCATGTCCCGTCCTTTTTGCTACCCTGAATGCTTTCTTCACAGGGTATAGCACTGCCTACCTGGTCCACACAATATAGAGAAAATTCAACTACTGCATAACATCTCTGTTGTTATATAACTTTTTATATGGTTATGTTCTCTGCTATGTTTCTCTCTGTTCATGCCCCCTCAAACCTAGTTCTGCCAGACTTCGTTTCCAATAAATATCCATCACAGCGCAAATAATCACAGAGGGACTATATCAAACTTTCCTGTTGCAGAGCAAAACCATTCAAGGTTGAAAAGGCAGACAGAGCCAACATACTGCATGACTAAGAAGCTCAACAGGGGAGGTAAAAAGTAAAACAAAATCATCCTCATTATCATCATAAAAACGACCAAATAATTATCACAATGATCATCAATAAATACAGTTTCAGTCTATCTCACTGACCTCATATGACACCCCACTGTCAGTGCCAGCATCCCAAGGGATGAGATCCTGGACTACTTTTTGAGCCCATCCACACTCTTTGGTGCACAAGTCCTCTGCAGACAGACCCACGTTCCAGTCAGGACTGGGTCCCAACATGGTCAGGAATGACATGAGGTGACGGGTCCGGTCAACCGAGAACTCCGCGGACGGTGCAGCTCGCCTGGGGAAGAAAATGAGACAATATGATTTGATTATGTTCTACTATAACCTCAGAAGGCAACAAAGTAAAATGTTCACGTGGTCTACCACTATGGGCAATTTACCAGTCAAAATACAAAAAGATAAGAAAACCTTTATTAGTCTCGCAATGGAGAAATTCCCAATTCACAGCAGCAAAGTTATGAAAGGAAATATCAGCTAAAGAAGTACTTGGATTTATAAGGACTGCAATGACACATCAGCGAAGGTGGGGGACTCAAGTGTCAAGACTTGGAATCGAGTCAACATATTTAAGTCACTCGTTTTATGATTTGCAAAGTGTTTGGCAAACACTTTCGAAAGACTCAACTTGACTTTGACTTCTCATTCCTGAAACTCGACTTGTCTTTGACTTGACAAGTCATTCTGTTTGCATTGGAAAAGCTTATTTGTGTGTGTGTGTGTGTGTGTGTGTGTACATTAATTTCATACTCTTAAGTTGTTGGTTTAATTTTTAGACAGTGTACATTTTTGTGTAATGATCAACTTTTTATTTTTTACTATCACTGCAGTTTTGACTGAGTAAGATTTCATAACTCGCTCGAACTAATTAATGACTTAATTCGACTTAACTTGCTCGATTCCCCCCCAACCCTACGGTAACTTGGGACTTGCTTAATACTTAAAGCTTACATCTAACTTGCAACATGCCCATACGTGACTTAGTCCCACCTCTGCCAATACGTAACTGCTGTACAGAGACTAAACGATGTCATCTGTCAAGAGTTTTCTCATAGATTCTGGCATCATACTGAGTTGAAGCACTCTCACAGCAGGGCTCTGGCAACAAGCTCCATGTACAGAGGATGGCAAAAAGACAGCTCTGAACAATGCAAAATAGTCATCCACTGAGGCCTTCGAAACATTTATCTTTAACTCCTAATTTTAAAAAAAATGGTTTAAGAGCCTGTTTTATGAGACAGAACATATCAGTGACGTCTCTGTGCTCGAGCTAATGGGGTTGGAAAAAATATCTGGTTGTCTCTCTTGATCTATGATTGCCGGCTAAATTAATTAGAATGATGTACAAACGAGAAGTGAAAAAACAGTCGGTGTCACAGAGACTCTTAGCAAGCGACTCATTTTTTTTTTTCCACCTGTCATTTTTATTAATGCATTTGACTTCGGTGCACTCAATCCTGTCCTTGAGCTCTCTCGCTAATGACGGCCCCTGAAGGCAAGGAACAGCCTTCATCCCCTGGGAATGCGCAAGCGAAGTCTACACTCACTCGCCTTTTTTTCGCAGCAAGTACAGGCACTTTGACATTTATCTTCGACACCACCTGGGCTCCACAAGAAGTCACTGACAGCAAAGGAGAGACACAGCAAGGATGCTCGCACAAAAAAAGTGGAGGGCATTAATCATCACAGACGACCTCAGCGATCCGCTTTTGTTATTCCAAATTTCTTGATCGCCTTGCACAAGTTATCAACTTGCACAAATATAAATTCAGGAGAAAATGTTCCGTTCATTTGCTGCCTAACATTTTTTTTTTTTGCAGATTTACTGCAGCGTCCTCTGTGCACCGGTTTGATTATTCACGAAACTTAATGCTAGACGAACAAAAACATGTACGTGGAAAGGAACTCAAATGTCACGATTTGAATAAAATTCCCATTCTAGTTTAACACTGTCAGCAAATTGAAGTTCATTTCAATCTACACTGAATATTCATCAGTGGACTTTTTTGTCCTTTTCATATGATTTTATGTCCTGTTTTTATATAATATCTCGTTTACTAATTTTTACATTGTATTTTTTTATTGTCTGTACAGTGTCCTTGGGTGGCATGAAAGGCGCTTTTAAATAAAATGCATTATTATTATTATTATTATATGAACCATCATTTTATCGCACCTGGCCATTAAAGTTGTCATTCTTCTGAGATTTGTTTTGCATCTTCATCCTAAAGATCAAATTTGAACTCAGAAATCACGAGCATCTTCTCCAATCTTTGTTGGAGTTGAAGTCAGTAAGTCAAATTCTTACAGATGAAACTGAAAAAGGTGTGTGTTTAGAACCTTGGTTCATGCACTGGAAGCAAAAAAAGTCCTTCCGCA
Organism: Hippocampus guttulatus; assembly: GCF_054856545.1. Taxonomy (NCBI): domain Eukaryota; kingdom Metazoa; phylum Chordata; class Actinopteri; order Syngnathiformes; family Syngnathidae; genus Hippocampus; species Hippocampus guttulatus. The sequence goes on from NC_141263.1 coordinate 16,642,280, forward strand.
AACTATTCCCACTGAAATGGACGTTGGGTCCCTCTCACCCTGAAAAGAATGGTTACGTCCATTTTTACCGGCAGGAGGTCGAGCAAAATACCAAAAGAAAGAAAACCCCACCACAGTTAAACTGTGCTTGGCGCTAGATTTGCGCCCGACACGAAAATAGGGCCCATTGTCTTCACAGATTAATTCAAAACAATATATGCTATTTTTATGTCCACCATTACCAGCCACTATCCTACCCGTCTCCAGATAAACAAAGATACAGAGAAAAGCACGAGGAAAAAAAAAAAACCTGACAACGTGACAACAACATCAATGCATTTCACAAAGCCAAGATCAAATTGTGGGGCTTTACAAGTGTATCTCTCTGTTGTCTGAGTATTGTTTTCTTTTAGCTTTTAGATGGACAACCAACTTGTTTGGATGATTTGCTTTTCTTCTTCCATTCGCTGTCACCTTCCATTATTGTTTCTGTATACAATCACAGAATGAAAACAATGAATTGGCTGTGTCTACAGCATGGAGTAAGCAAATTATTCCGAGTGGATATCCTGACTTTGATTCCGAGCTAAGCAATGCCCTTTGGGGAGTGAAGTTATTGGCCTTTTGGATCGGGGAGAAAACAACATCGCACAGGTTGTTACCATTGAAGTTCTTTGCACGCTGAGCCAACGAGCATCTTGTTTTTCTCATGAATAAGAGATTAAATAGCTTCGGGGGCTAATGAACTCTGTAAGAATGCGGTAGACGGCAGTTTCAGTGATGAGTTTGTACTGATCAGCAAGTACTGGTTCCAACTTCTAAGATGCTGAACTGGCCTCAAAAATATAGGGCGTACCGTATGATTTCTTTCTCTCGGGTGGTCCATGTCCATGTCAACTTTATTGTCAAATGTGCTACATGTGCAACATACAGCACAGATGACATTTCTTTCCTCAGGAGAGAGAGGAGCTGCTGCGGGTGCCCGCACCGCCATCAAAAGAGCAGTTAACATAAAATGACAAATAATACAACACAACATATAAGACACAGACCAACCAGTATGTTTGAGACTATTGATCAATTCAATTCATTTGGCTTTTCCAAAACGTCGAGTGTGAGTAATTAGAAAGATTTGACCATTGTCATCACCTTCACCCGATTAAAAACACAAGTGGTTTCTGGACACAGATCAAGTTGAAATTTGGAATTTCTTTTTCAACCAGAAATAATATAAAGTCTAAATATCCATATCATAAAATCTTATTAACTGTACAGTCAATATTTTAACGTAACATTTAAAACAACACAGTCATACAAGTGTAACAGTAAAACATAAAAACAATCAAACAGTCTGACGAGCTAACCGCTGTTGTGCTAAAATAGTTAAAAGAAACACTGTACCGAAACTTTGACCCATGGCGCTTTATTAAGACTTCTTTTGGAGTATATGTCACAAAAAGAAGTAAAAACAAAAAAAAACCACCCACAGTCCGAACTGATCTCTGATTTGATCTGTGGGATGGATTTTTTTTTAAGGATCCCAGCATTCAATCCCAGGTAATGGTTTGATGTATTTTTAACAAATGTTCACATGGTAGGGTAAAGAAATGTCTGAAAATGGCTGTTACTGAGTTAATATCAACGAGGTCCAGAAATGTCTCTCCTTTGATCAGTAGTTCAAAGATTGCCGATCAATCCTCTGTTTTTCTCTGCCTGTCTGTTCCTTGAAAGAAACGTTGCATCTACCCTTTCTTTTTTCTGTCATTATCGTTTGAATGAGCTGTGCTCTCTATAGCGACATCTTCCATCATCATTAGATAAATGAGGCAAGTGTACTGCAGCTCTTTGTCGACGATGGAAAAACCTTTTTTCCATCGTTGTTAGTTTAATACCGACACCCCATCATGGCACAGCCCCGTGGTAATAATATGACTCTTTCACGCTATTGTGGCTCACTGCTGCTTCTTGAGGGGGCAAGGAAGTACCTTAAGATAAAACAAACTGCCACGAGACACCATTTGGACTGATGAATCCATTTAAGTGTACAAGCGTAAATGACACGCGATACTTACACATTAAGTGGCTGCCAAGCCGGCCACTGCGCCTTCATCTTGATGACCGTCAGGACATCATCGCCCTAAAAAAATAAAAAATAAAAAAAACACACAAAAAAAGCACAAAAATAAAAAAGTGAAACTATTCAGTTTCTCTGACGAATAATTAAAGTGAGTCAGTGCAAAGTATTAATAATACAGAGCAATTATGGTCAGTTGTTGTAGACTGAATTTGAAATAAAACCCTAATAAAAGAAGATATTACATCACCAGAATTGCTAATGCTCAGATTTATTGAATTCCACCCGCAATAAATCTGACAGGTTGCAGCAAGCATGGAAGACAAATCCTATTTCAAATTTAAGGGTTTGACTGAAGGCCCGCTACTCCTGTGAGGCAGCTGAATTTACCGAGACGAGAGGGAGGTGATGTCACTGATCCGTCTGACCAAGCTCTGACCTGATGTTATGATGCACCATCGAAAATGTCTGCACCGTTCATCAACCGGCACACTTTAAAACAGGGTTTATCACTAGGATGCTAACTATGTTGCTAACAGTCGTGTGCAGGTTGATTCTTTGGGATTATTGTTTACACTCACTACGTGACTGGATCCTATTTTTGATCGTCAACTATACAAAGTGCTAGCCTTTTTCCAAAGACTTTTTAGTGGCTCTTTGCTAAATTGCTTCGTCAAAATAATTTTATGAAATTGTTAATTTGTCCAGTCAGCATATGTTTATTTGTCAATTTGATTTGATTTGACACTACAAGCTAACTGTGTCACAGTTACCGCGGAACACTGATTTGGGCCACACCTGAGTTGGTTTATTTTGGAAATATTTGACCAAATGAAATATACCCGATGGGGAAACAACGTAATTGGATTAAAACATAACTTAGTTTAATTTAAACTAAAGAGAACGAGTGCAAAAGCACTGATTTGTTTTTAGGTTCAAAATAACATGTCATGATTCTGTTTGTGACCAACCAGTGGCACTGTAGGGCTCCCCCTGCAGCTGCACCCCTGTTGGTCATTATGTAATTAGTTGTACAGAAGGACTCCCGCCCGACCACTCATTGTCGGGTCATTTTTTATTTGTCCTGTCATGTTTAGTTCTGTCATGGTTCTGTTCCTGTTAGTTTTTGGCTTCAGTCATGATTTTTGTTTGATACTTTGGACTTTGTTTGTTTTGGATTTAGTTTTCTCTGTATTTTATCAATACAATTCGTCAAGTACAACCTGCTCCTCCCTCCTGCCTGCCTCCTTTTTGGGGTCCACCACCACCTCGCTCCGTGACGGAATGACCCGACACAGAGTGGTCGTGCGGGGAGTCCTTTTAAAGCAATAATTACATAATGACCAACAGGTGTGCAGCTGCAGGGAGAGGCCTACAGTGCCACCTGTTGGTCACAAACAGAATTATGACATAACAGTAACAAGGATAATATTTGAGAGAGAGCCAGGTCTGACGTAAAAACACTGAGAGCAAATGATTCGACACCATCAAAAGCCTTGTTAACAATGACAAGGATAATTATTTTACTTTTCCATTATCCTGTTACACAACAAACCGAAATGTCAAGAGGAAATTCAGTTGCTCAAAAGGGACTAATTTCATGTTCTGCGCATGTCTCACACGATTTTGTTCAGGTTGTGTTGCTTTTACACCAAGTTAGCAACATATTGTACTGTCATGCTTGGTTACTGCATTTACAAAAGACATGAATCGCTGATCTAAACAATGGAAAAAAACAAAAAAGAGAAATTCAAAAAGATTCCTACTCAACACCATGGAAATTCTGGACTCACACAAGTATTCACAGTTTTCACTGTGTCTATCCTTAATGACTAAAAGTGCATGCATGGAATATACTGTGATACATAAACGTACTCCTACAACTTGACACAACTTCGACATTGCATTTCATATGCCCAAGATGGCCGCTTGTGCGCCAGTGTGTTCGGCGACGCTCCTGCCATTTCGGGGTTTTTTACTTTTCGCAATGCTTGTTACCTCCCTAACAGCGTCTCGGTTGGTTTATGATCGCCGATCGTTGTTATTGATTCAACAACACGTCAGAGATTCGGCCGCGTTTTGGCAAGACGGTGGTGAAAAGACGCTACCTCCGTTCTTGGCTAACCTGCCGGCTAATCTCTTCCGCGTTCGCTCGCCCCCTTCACAGAAGCGCCGCCGCCGCGGCAAACGTAGCGGTCAGCTCGTGAAGCTAAAACGGGATCTGAGACACACTTCGATCGCTCCGGCGTGGTGTGCCCTCGACCCCGTCGCCTCGTGCTTGCTAACAGTCGTTGGCTCTCCCATCGCGCCACGGCATTTCTACCCCCCACGCCTTTCTCGGGGAGGAATCCAGCGAAAGCTTTTGAGGGAATTCCCCCGGGCTCGGCGATCGGAAGAGGCAATCCCTCCCGTTGCTACTCCCACAAGGATCGCGTTGTTAAACGCCCGGTCGCTGACAAACAAGACCCATATTCTGAGGGAGTATTTCCTTTCCAATGACTTGGATTTCCTGTGTCTGACGGAGACCTGGGCAGGTACTGGTGAGTACAACGCTCTGCTTGAATTGTTGCCACCTGACTGTGGTTTCCTCGATACCCCGAGGACATCAGGCCGTGGTGGAGGAACGGTGAGCATCTTTAAGAACAATTTTAAATGTAAACGGTGCACATTCACCACATCGGCCACCAGCTTTGAAGCAACCTTCTTTGAAGTCGGTCGTGTTTTCCCGGTGCTCTGTGCTGTCATTTACCGTCCTCCTAAATACAACAAAGACTTTTTAAGCGACTTTTCAACCTTTCTTGCGGAAATCAGGCTGAGATATGATCATATCCTCCTAATGGGGGATTTTAATATCCATGTGTGCTGTCCGGAAAAAACGCTAGCAAAGGACTTCTTAAGCCTTATCGACTCTTTTAATTTCATGCAGTATGTGACCAGCCCGACACATGAACAAGGACATATTTTAGACCTTGTCCTTGCTTATGGTCTACCGGTGTCAAATCTGGAAGTCCTTGAAAATGGGATTTCTGATCACATGGCAGTTTTATTTGACGTAGTCTTATCGCATGCTGCTGTGAAATCTGCCGCTCCTAGTTTTAAACGCCAAATTTTTAACCCTCGCACTGCTAGTCGTTTCTCTGATGCCTTTAATAACCTTTGCGTACCCTCGTCTAACACAGAGCAACTCACCTCTTGGTTCAACTCATCATGCCGTGCCATCCTGGATTTGGTGGCTCCTTCAAAAACTGTGCTCCCAAAACCTAAACCCAAGCCATGGTTTAACGACATTACCCGTGCAGCTAGGCAGGGGTGTCGCAAAGCTGAACGCAAGTGGAAAAATGACAAATTGCATGTCTCTTATCAAATTTGGAAAGACTGCTGGCGTAACTACCAGCTCACAGTAAAAGAGGCCAAAAGAGCATATCTGTCGGACCTTATTCAAGCTAACCGTCACAACCCACGCGCACTATTTAAAACGATAGATTCTGTACTCAAACCTCCTCTGCCTACTTGCTCGGATTCTTCACCCGAGATGTGCAACAGATTCCTTCAGTTTTTCATTGATAAGGTCTCTACAGCTAGGACTCCGGTCTCAAATACCGCATCTGACCCCTCTGTCCATGTTCCATGTTCAGCTGTGCTAAATTCTTTTGAAACTGTGTCCTTGGCGCTTTTGGAGGATGTAGTTCGCCAGACGAAGCCATCTGGCTCCCCTTGCGACTCTCATCCCCCGCACTTCTTTCAGGAGGTTCTCCCGAGTGTTGGCGCATCAGTCTTGGATATCATCAACAGCAGCCTCTCTTCTGGTGTAGTTCCCCAACAGTTTAAACATGCTGTGGTCCAACCCTTGATCAAGAAACCTGGTCTTGATCCAGATGTGCTGTCAAGTTTCAGGCCCATTTCCAAACTGCCTTTCATTTCCAAAATTCTGGAAAAAGTGGTGCACATGCAGTTGAAATTTTTCTTGGATGAACATAACATCTTGGAGGTCTTCCAGTCAGGTTTCAAGACGATGCATAGCACGGAGTCAGCCCTGTTACGCGTTTCTAATGACATCCTCCTGGCAAATGACTGGAGACCACGTGTGTCTAGTTTTATTGGACTTAACTGCAGCATTTGATACAGTGGATCACAGTATTCTGCTGACTCGTTTGCAGCACTTGGTGGGCATTGGTGGGAGTGCTCTTGAGTGGTTTAGGTCCTAGTTAGCTGACAGAACCTTCTGTGTCAGCCTTGGCTGCTCTGAGTCACGCACTGCTCCCCTGTCATGTGGTGTTCCACAGGGCTCAATTCTGGGGCCTCTGCTGTTCTCGCTGTATCTGCTCCCATTGGGTTCCATCTTAAGGAAACATGGTATTCCCTTCCACTGCTATGCAGATGACTGACAGATCTATGTCCCACTGAGCAAGAAAGACGCCTTCTCATTAAGGCCACTCCTATCCTGTCTGGAAGAAATCAAAACCTGGATGGCACAAAATTTCTTGAGATTCAATGAAAAGAAGACAGAGGTGATATTGTTTGATCCCAGTGGCCCTTGTACATTCCATCCTGTAGACTTGGGCCCCCTGTCTCCTTATCTTAAGTCAACAGTCTCAAACGTGGGCCTTAAACTGGACAGTGATTTCAAACTCGATCGGCAAATTGGTGCCGTTGTTAAATCCAGCTTCTTTCACCTTAGACAGCTGGCCAAAATAAAACCTCTCCTCTCACATGAACACTTTGAGACAGTAATTCATGCCTTTGTCACATCCCGGCTCGATTACTGCAATGCCCTTTACTTTGGAGTCAGCCAGCCCTCCATTAAGCGCCTTCAGCTGGTCCAGAATGCCGGTGCTCGCCTCTTGACTGGTACTCGTAAGAGGGAGCACATAACTCCTACTCTGGCATCCCTTCACTGGCTCCCCACTCATTTTAGAGTTATTTTCAAGATCCTCTTATTTGTTTTCAAATCTCTGAATAATCTCGCGCCACCTTACCTCTCTGAGCTCATCCGCCCCTACACACCTGCCCGGCGCCTCAGGTCTGTGGACCAGACCTTATTAGAAGTACCAAGAACTAAACTGAGGCTCAGAGGGGATCGAGCCTTTTCTGTTGCTGGTCCCTCTCTCTGGAATGACCTCCCACTGAACATTCGGCAAGCCTCCTCGCTGCCCATCTTCAAAACCCTCCTCAAAACTCACTTGTATTCTTTGGCATTCGACTCAGCATGACTTAGATTTGTTCTTGGTTTTACTGTTTGGTGCTTTCTACCGCCTTTATTACCGATTTGTCTTACTGTTTATTGTGCATGTTAAATTGCTCCATGTACAGCACTTTGTATGCAGCGATGGCTGTTTGAAAGTGCTCTATAAATACTGTTGACTTGACTTGACTTGACATGAGGTTTAATGACTTGTATCGTGCAGATTTATGGACTTAATGACTCCATACAACACATCGTTACCTTCCTTGCACCGACAGTCGAGCCTCTGATCGCGTTGCCCATTTAACAAGTATTACTGAGTGACTCCCTTGTTTTTTTTATTAAAACCATGAATATCAAGAATCTGGTGGTGATAAAAACGGCATCATACACCAGTGGCAGTCAACGTCTAGAATTAAAACCAGCATCCCATATCTCTCGAGGTGATTTGATTTGCATTGCTTCTTATTTTCAATTACGAGTAACAAAAAGGAATCATGTTGAAAAATATTCTCTTCATAAAATGCGCTTCGAGAAGCCAATGTCAGCAGACGCCACAACCGGCAACCCTTTCACAGCCGTTACATCATGATCTGAATCATCCATAGCCATCACTTCATTTTTCTGTAGCTCCTGTTCTCATGAGAGTCACGGGTAGGCTAGAGACTCATCTGAGGTGGCTTTTGGGGCTGGTCATACTGTGGACTGGTGGCCAGTCAATTGTAGATCCTGAATCGCAAAATAAAATCAGTCAGTGCTAGCGTTTTTGTGGTCTTTAATTTAATTCCGATTGCTTATCATTTGTCTCGTCAGACCGTTTTTTTGTCTTTCTTTTTCTTTTTATGTTTCTTCATTTGGTCATTTGTCTGCTTTTGATCATTTCCGTAGTTTTAGTTGCTTTAGTTGTGGAATTACATTTTTTTCCCTTTCATTTGTCCCTGTCAGGCTGTTTACTTTGGCTTATTTCATTTTTGAAGGACAATAAATATGACTCTGAATAGAATATTTACGACCTGTATTATTTTAAGCCTTGCATTTCATCCCTGTCTTGTTTAAAACTAACAAGTGCATATGGCTGTGTAATGTATTGTCCAATGTATGTAGAGTTGTCCTATACTGTATGTATTATCCAATGCATGCAGCGGCACGGAGGGCCTGTCCTCCAAGTTTCTCCTACGGGAGACCAAATAAAAGTCAAATTCAAATTCGAATAAAAGCCAATTAGAAGATGGGATACATTTTCACTGAATATAAGTAAGCTGACCTCATTGCTGACAAAGGCCGACAGTGATGTCCCAAGCCCTTCATGCCGGATGGGTTTAATTATCCGTGTTGCGTTTGTCAATTTAATACAGAGACAAGTGAACAGATCTCTTGGTTGCATGTTCTAAGATAGAAGCTTTGTCTGTATTACTACATCAAGTTGTATTTGTTCGATGTTATTTTTTTTGTGCTAGAAAATGTATTTTGGATTGATTTAGTTAATTAAAAGTGATGCATTTTAAATGTGACTCATTGCATTGATTAGACTCTTGAAAATGTGCATTTGGTTACTATAATCTGCTCATTTTTCCACTGCATCTCAACACAAATAACTTTATAACTTTGCTTTACCAAGGAAGCATGTTTTGGATATGTGGGAAGAAACTAGGGTACCTGAAGATCTGGGTCGCTGATCCCGTGACTGTGAGACACACAACCACTATTACACCGTGCTTCTTTTACTTGAATTAAAAAAAAAAAATCTATGTCCACTATTTACATGGATTGTTGGTAGACTGAAGCACATTGTGTTATCTTGACAGTCACATATTAATTTGTACAATAAAACAAGACTGCCTGACGCCATGTATTTTCAAGAATTTATTGAAATATATAATAACAGGCATAATCCTAAATTGTGAGTTGCAAGGCTGCATATTTTAAGATAACCACATTTCACAACACCTTAGCCAAACATGACATAATTGCTGAGAAACTAAGCCGCTTTATTATTTACTGCAATCAAATGGAACCTGAAAACGCTGATAATAAATCTCCATATTTTGAATGGATGGATTTGAAATATATTAAATGGCTGAGTAGCCATATTCAATCAAAGCAGAATTTGGGATATTTTATTTTCCCATTGTGCAACAATATTTCAAGACCAATTTAAAACATGGCTGAAGCCTAACAGGCAAACAATTTCATTATAAAAGAGTCTAACATCATACGGACTGAGAAATAAATAAGGCAGACGGATGCGCGTGTCCCCATCATCAGTTACAAGAGCAGCGCCGGGTGGTTGTTCAGTAAGCCAACGGGGAGTCATTTTGCCTCTCAGTCTTGCTTTGAAGCACCTCTTTAAAACATCTCAATGTAGGATTCAGTGCAAGATCAAATTGAGAACAGTTACACTGGGCATCTGGCACGGCTGGGGCACCTTTTCGATCTGGTTCATGCATTCATGACTGACCGGAGTCCTGCTGAGACCTTTCCTCATGATTTTGTGCGTGATTCAGCCAGAATCATTCATTATCTGGATACTTGTCACAAGGAGGCCATACATTTGTCAAAAGAGGGCGTTAAGTGAAACTCTGGCATTGCACAAGAAATATGAAGATAAATGGAAGCTCTGAATGATTATATTGACACAGGCATTGAGCATGCAGGTTTTCTCTCACACATAAAGGTCTGAAGGTAAATATATTCAAAGACCCTGTCATGTGAATTCATAGAATCATTTCGAAGCACATGTTTGAAGATAACAGCTGAATGTGCAAAGATGGTGTACTCGGTAATACTCAGATGTGGATATACAACTTTTGAACAGTTTTTTTTTTTTTTTTTTTTTTTAACATTTCAATTTCCCTGATTGTTGAGTGGGGCCATTGAATCACCCCTCAGTCATCTGGCGCAATTGTGAGTTACTTCAGTATGATGACTTGAGCCACTGCAGTGTGCAGTTAGCTCGCTAACTATGCCGACACTGCACAAAACCATCTTCCCTGGGTGCCACAATTGACAGAACAGCATGGTGTCATGATTTCAGTTGGCAAGAGAGGAGGCTAGCACCTCTCATCACGCAATGGACAACCCCAGTGTGATGTATTCCAGCCACCTGAGGCTCGACGCCATCATAGAGCGATGTGTAAGCCTCAGAAAGATGTGTAGTCTCTGGCTGAGAGTTTCAGCTCATTCATTGGACATGCCACAGCGCTTTTTCTTTGGTTTGAAGCCTCATTTTATATGTTTGGGTATTTATTTATTTTACTTTATAGGGACTTTAAAGCAATGTCTGTGTACATTTCCACGGGAGTGATTTGTGTCCACTGCACCTGAGTCATTTACTGACACAAAGTCATGTATCCTTGTGCATTAATGGCCTTCCCAATGGCTACAGTGTCCAACACTGCAAGTCATTCTGAGCTTGTACGTAAGTGTGTGTATGTGTGTGTGTGTGTGTGTGTGTGTGTGTGTGTGTGTGTGTGTGTGTGTGTGTGTGTGTGTGTGTGTGTGTGTGTGTGTGTTTGTCACTGATACAAAGCACTCTTTATGCAGTCTCAGGCATCTCAGTGGATCAGAAAAAGCTCGAGGGCAAACAGACTCATCTCAAGTATTTGAAGGATGAGGCAAGCGGTGGTTGTACTTTTATGACCTGTGAGCCCTTTTACATGGTTTGACCTTCTGCATATTTTCTTGGTCCATTAAATTTCAATTTGACAATAAAGTTGTATCCAATCCAATCCAATCCAATTTCAAAGGGACAAGTGAAAATCATTGGAATTCCACCAGTCACACAAAACGTGGATGCATTTATGACATCATGTGAGGCTCAAGTAGTTGGAATTTGATCAATTGATTCGGCCTGGGCATGTGTTTCTTTTTGTATTTTTATTTTTTTAAACAAAGCCGCCATTATGTTAGACGTCACAGACTTCAGTGAAACTGACCTTTGCTCAGTGAGCACCATGGTATTCCTATTGGTAAAATTGTTTACCATGTTATTCCTATTGGTAAAATTGTTTAAGTGACATTGGATTTTCCAATCTGTTCGCACTGAATTAGCTTACATTTTTTTTTTTAAATCAGAGATGGCAGTAAGCATTTTGAGATGAATTTCTTCAGCTGATTCTGAATCTGCCCTTGTTTGTTTCTCTGCCATATCAGGTTTTAATAATAATAATATACTGTATAATAACATTAATGTAATAGGTAGTTTAGTAATATCTTTTGTGATATTTATGAATGAAGGTGAGTTTCAGCAACAGGTGTATTTTGTTTTCTGATACCTAGCTATAAATGACAACGCATGGTAAAATCCAGATTGCGCACAATTTATTGGTCAAACCTAAACACGCACAAAAAAGAAAAAAAATCAAAAACATGATATGCAGGAAAATAAAAAGTGTGAGTTGGGTGATCGTGAAAAGAACATGTGTCACAGTGTCACAGTGTTAACAAAATAATAATTAGATGGAGATTTTAAATAACCCCCAAACAATTCTTATTAATGCTTGCTAAATTCAATGTTGCTATAAATTTCTGTCCCCGGTTGAGGTTGTGATCAATGCAGGATGGCCAAGTTGCAGTGATAAAAACACCAAGCTATATTTGCACAAGACACAAATCACTAACAAGACAAGGGGTGAGCAGAGTCCGAAAGAGAGCATGATTAGTTTTATCGACTAAATGTTGTAACTGCTAGGAAATATTGTCTTTGTTTACAGATGTCTCGTCAAGCCAGTGGGTGTTAATCAAACTGTCATGACAATAAGAAGATGGACACATCCACGTTGCATGACCTTGCATTTTCTAACCAAAGCGGTGCTTTGTGACGCAGAGGTTTGCATTTTCAAGGTTGGGAAGGTGAAAAGTCTTAGTTTGCGCGACTATTGGAAGTGTGTTTCCGTTAAGTACACTTGCACAAAAGAAAAAAAAATGTAACAATATCCCTTTTAGCTAGATTTAAGGCAGCACTTTAGAACAAAAGTGCTCTGATGTGGCCCGCTGGTTATTATGTGGCCATTGAAAAGTAGGCATGTAAGTCATGCTCCAATTACAATGCATTCTTACTGAGAGTAATGGGTGACCGCGACCAAAAAAATAATAATAATAAAATCACCATGCAGTGATGTGTGTTGGTGGTACATTATTTTTTTAAAAACTGTGCTGAAAACAAGGTAATATATGTATTTACTTCGGCCATTACTGATATGGTATGATACAACTGTTGTGCTTTATCATTTTAGTGTATTAATAATCTTATTATTTAGTTACACTGTGATTCCTTATCCTTGTTGTAAAGTACTTGTGATATGTACAGTTGACGCAACATTTCTAACAGTGGAGGACTTTCATTATTATTATTTGTTTTTTTTTAATCTGGACAAAGATCAACATAACAAGGCATTGTTAATTCATTAAGGATGTTAACAGAAGAGCTGGTTTAAGCATTGAGTTCCGAGGCGTCCATGTCCATGCGCTGTACATCAACCAAAGCAGCATAATGCATGTGCAAAGCATTCATTCTTTCGAAACTACAGTGGCATTATATGCAGGGTTGAAGACAGCTTGTATGAGTTAGAGGAGACATAAAAAGGCTACTCGATTATCTTGGGGGTGAGGGGGGAATCATATCGCATGAATAATCTCCATCTAGTCCTGACAAATGCCCTGAACCTTCATTTGCGATGCTTGATTTAACATTTGTAATTCCCTCTCAGGCGAGTTGAGACATTCAAAATGGCATCATCACAAAAACAGATTTGTGGTATTAATATGATTGAATAATGTCCGCTTGTTACACCAACACGTAACAGCTTAATAATATATTCGGGTGGGGTAGGGTTAGTGGCTAGTGTGAGGATGAGGTTAGGGGTTAGGGGTGAGGATAGGTAGGGGGGTCAGAGTTCCGGGTTAGGGTGCTTAGGGTTAGCGGATAGGGGGTAGGGTTAGGTTTTAGGGGCAGGGGGTCAGGATTCGGGTTAGCAGTTATGGTTAGGAGGTAGGGTTTGGGGTTCGGGGATAGGGTTAGGGGTTTGGGTTGGTTTTGGGGTTGGTTTAGGGTTAGGATTAGGGTTTGGGTTAGGGGCTAGGGTTGGTTTTGGGGTTGGGTTAGGGTTAGGGGGTAGGATTAGGGTTTGGGTTAGGGGCTAGGGTTGGTTTTGGGGTTGGGTTAGGGTTAGGGGGTAGGATTAGGGTTTGGGTTAGGGGCTAGGGTTCGGTTTTAGGGTTTTTGATACGGTTAGAGGTTGGGTTGGGTGGTAGGATTAGTGTTAGGGGTTATAGGGTAAAGGTTGTTCTTGTCATCAGGGTCCTTTGTGTCAACTGATCAGCTCCCTCAACCCTTCATGTCTTGTCCATGTCTTTCCTGTCGTCTTGTCAATTTGCTCTTATTTATTTGCATAGTTTCTGTCAGTCTTTGTCGGATCTTTGTCTTGTTTTTTTTTGTTTTGTTTTTGTTGCTGTCATGTTTTTTTTGTTTCTTTCATAGGTTTTTGTTTGTTTCTTACTTTGGTTTATTGCGGCTTTTAGGACTTTTCTTGTGTTTTTTATTTAGTTTTTCCAGTGTACCGCTGCAAGTTTTTTTAAAAAATACATTTTGTTCAGTACTCCCTCTGTTCTCCTGCCTCACTGCTTTTTTGGGTCCACTACTTTCACGCACCCCATGACACAAGTTAAACATAGAATTCCTGCTATCTGCTTCTCATGTTTCCAGAGGTTGTGCTTTGTTCTACGTTTGTGAGCACTCAACTCTGGCATTGCGTTGTTTCCAAGCTGTGACCTGAAATAGGAAATGAACACTGTGGGTGGACATACCCATGAAGCTGGAACAGCTGGAGCTTTTGCCTTTTCACATCCCCTGTGGAATATCTTCCTCGGCACCTCCTCATATTCACCATAATCACCATGTTAAAAAGATCATTAGTGTTAATTACCATCCACCTCTATTATTGCTTTCAGATGATTAATATTATTTGGAGAGCTTTTTACCTTGGAGAACTGAACTACGCAAATACGCCCAGCACTAACTAACACATTGCTGTGTTAAAAAGACCTGACATACTGTCTGTCTTTGTGGTTTAACACACACACACACACACACACACACACACACACACACACACACACACACACACACACACACACACACACACACACAAATGTGCTCAGTTTTCCCCAAAGACAAGTAGTAAACAACTCTGCTGATTTGTCTGCATTTGGCAGGACAACTAAAAGGGATTTGATACAGCCTAGAGAGAGCAGAGCTCTTCTCCAAACTGCTCAAATATTCCTCCTGATAACACAATTATCTAGAATTATTGGATGTTTGCTGCCTGTTAGCCAAGGTCTAACTTGGTCTAAAATATGTCTTTTCTCTGGATAAAATGAAGCTCCTCTGATGTCGTGATCAAAGTTCTGTTCAAGCATCTCTGATCCGTCTGTCGCAGCACAGTCTCCTATTTTTAGACAACCAATTGGTGCAAAATTCCGACGGGGTGCGAGCTGGCTGTTATCGGCGCCGAGCGCAAAAGGTTTGCACGGCCTTCAGGTGTTAATTAAATCTCCGCTGACATTCCCTCATGCTACCCTGCAGAATCAGCTGCGGCTGAATCGACCAAAGAAGCTCTCATCCTACCGATTGTGCACAAGAGGGGACGGTGGAAAGTTTCCTGAGAGCAAAGGGAATCGGCAGAGCTTGAAGTAGCCCGGTTTGTAAGCGGCTGCTACGTTTCTGGAAAGTTGGGAATTGATTTTCTGAGCGCGGTCAACCTCAGTGGCGATCGCTGAGCCCTGAAGTGCAGTCTGGACGTCTGTAGTGCTGGCTGGCACACACGCATGGAAGCTCACAACCTGAGGCCTTGCACATATGTGTACGCGCGCACACACACACACACACACACACACACACACACACACACACACACGCTGCTCGACAAGCCTATGGCAGTGAGGCATTATTACAGAAGAATTGAGCAAACGGCCTTTAATGACCCAGTTTAAACTGTCTGCCACTCTCTGTGCCTTTTTTTTCCAATCTAATAACTTTCTTTCTATCCTCCACAATTCTTGTTCCACAAGATCGATGGTCACTGACTATTTGTGGGGCAGCAAAAAGCAATTCCTATCAACCGAGACTGAACCTTCCTATGTCACTCCACGTATGCATCACACACAGGATGCCCTCTGTGACAAGCAGTCTCCGGCACCATGCACCGCAATACATTCCAGTTTAATTAAGTCCAAAGCTCACATGAGACATCAACTCTGCATTACCTTGAAGCGGGAATATGCATAACATAAACAAGAATGCATTACTGTGCATAAACATATGCAAGATCACCGATATGTCAATATATTCTCTCTATTACATTAAATGATATGCACACATGCAAGGATGATTTGAATTTTAAAATTTAAACAATTATGATATTGTACATTATATCCTAAGGATTTCGACAAGAAAGGGTATCTAACATTGCTATGGGATAAATGAAATATTGAACTAAAATACCTCAACCCAAAACAGTCAGTGAAACATCCGAAGCGGGTTTATTTCAAGTTTGAACCAATGTCGACTAAACAGGCAATGTTCATGTCATGAGGAGCATTTGAACATTCTGTTTTACACGTGTAAAAAGAACATTTTGTCCAATTCCTGTAGCGCTGATCCCCAAAGCGTTAGCAATGAGGTGGAGCCTTGCTCAGCTGATTTGGGGCGAGAGGCTAGGTACACCCTAGAGTGGTCGCCAGTGAATCGCAGGGAACGAAGACAACCATAAATACTCATATTCACACCTAACAGTCGGGCAACGTGTAAAGGAAGACTTTTTGATGGAGTGGATACATATTGGGTGGTGATAATAATTTGGTCAGTGAGTGTGAACTCAAACTTGAACACATAATATCCCAGCACGTATTTCTGTATTCGGTCATGGCTTCAAGCTCCAATCAGAATTACAAAAAAAAAAAAAAAAAACTCACCAAAGGAGTGTCATTGAGTGGAGGGAGACATGGCCTTGGTCTCATTTACATAAGGACAAGATAACAAGCCCGGTCATTACCGGAAACAGATTTATCAGGTCTAGCTCATGAATAAAAGATCACAGAGATTTATAATGAAGGTTTATTGTGTTTTGTTGGCCTTGATCTTATAAAGATCTGACAAATATTCAGGACACGTCCCCTCCATATTTAAGTAGCCATCCTGCAGAATCAGTGTGTTTAATCTGAGATCTGTATCGGCTGCTTCTCGGCTTGCCGCTGCAAGAACTTTCAGACAGACCGTTTTAGTATACTGCAATTAGTGCTGAACACAGCGAACGTATGTTCGGCAGCGAGCACGCTTCCTGGCAGATGGTTGGAAATGACATGCAGTAATCACTTCTTTCATCTCATCATGCTCATTTGCAGCATTTGCCAATGTCGCTTCAAATGTTGCCAATTTTGCACCAATAAAACAGATCCTGTCACATGTCTTCTTTTTAGATATTGAGTATACTCATGGATTTGAAAGAGGTAAAACGCTATTCAGATTGAGCAGGGATAGGCATACGACTATGTGGGAAAACAATTTTGAATGGATCAGTTATCTGTTCAAATAAACATTTGCATTTTATTTAATACATTACTTTAAATTGACATTTCACAATGACCATTTCCAACAATTGCATATTATCAGTAAAACATTTTACAGGCTTTGTTCGATAAGTAAGACCTGGAACAGTGCGACAGAAATACATTGCAGCATACTGTACAGTGGTGCCTTGAGATACTGGTTTAATTCTTTCCTTTACCACACTCAAGCTCAAAACACTCATCTCAAATAATAAAAATAATAAAGTTTATCCAAATCCAATTCAAAAACCATCTTTCCCATTTCAAAGGAATGGAAATGCAGTCCACCCCCCCCACCCCCAAAATACGAACAATGACTAACAGAACAAAGACAAAGAATATCCACTTGTGAGTATTGTTGTATTATCTGTCTATAGGTGTTGCTCCACTCTATGTGTTCAGTTATTAATTGCCTCAAAAGTTATGACACCAATCATATCCATTAGCCCACCTATGTTATTTTGCATTGTTTGACAACATTTAGCTCAATGGACTTTCTTAAGGCAAAGCAATGTGCTTGTTTTAAAAGCAAAACCAATCCAAAAGTCCAAGTCCAAATGAAAGACCAGCCAAACTTACTAGAATAAATGTACATAAAGTTATCCCATATCTACTCTTATATGACTACAAAGCATTTATTCAGCAGTATGGCCTTGCAAGGTTTCACTGAGAGAGAAACAGTGAAGAACAATGTTGAAGGGGGGCCAGCCGGTTCCCAAGCTTGGACAAGATAAACCATCAAGGAGTGCAACTTGTTAGGCTGCACAGCGGGGTAAAGTAACTCTCAACCTTCCAAGCATACAAGAGTGCATCTATATTCTATTCTTTGGATTGAAGCCTTCACCAACTCTCTCAGACTGAAATCAGATAACAACCTCTGAGGAGTGGAAATGGCTAACTTGAGACGGCGCGCTCATGGCGAGCTTGCACAAATGAGCTCATGAACTCCTCTAAGCACAGAAGTGCATTGTTTCGGACCAGACATCATCTTTTTGTGGACTTCATCAATGGTTCTGGCGTATGTTTTTGCTTCTCCCTCCCTTCCCTTTAGAAGCTCCTGTATTAGGGACCTCATTTTTCAATAAATTGAGGACTCGGCAGGTTGTATCTCAGAGCAGGTCAGAGATTGTAACCTACCTGTCCGTTCTCTTGCCTTCCTTCATGTTTGTTGTTTATTAAATGTTGTAGGTTGCCTAAACCTACACTTACACATCCCTGAAACCATACTACAACCCGAAAACTGACATCCTAATACATACGTTGGAATCTAATCTATTGGAAACAATGAGAAAAATATATACAGTATGTATACTGTATATTTATTAAACTCTACATAAATAAAAAATTATAAGAAAAACATTTTCATGTGAATGTTAAATGTGCCAACAATGCACACATTGGCTCCCTCATCCACTTTCAAATTATACTCGCCTCTGGCTGCACTGCTCGATTTCAGCGATTATAATGACCATTCTGGTATCCAAAGCATGCACATAGGCTTTCCGAGCGCTTTGTTATACTAAACATGAATATCTGCAGGGCTCGTGAAGCAAGTTAACAGAGGAGACTTCCAGCTGAGATAAAATAACTATTCCATCCGTTTGTCTCATTCTTTTTTCTGTTTTTCATCAGCAAACAAAGATGTGACTCTTAAACCGCGGACTGAAGTTAACTTTCAAGCAATTTTTTTACATATTGAGCAAGAAGAAAGGCTCCTGTGGAAAATTTTCAACCATCTATACTGAACCAGTATCAGACTTCAGAGAGCCACCATCCTGAAACGGGCAAGTTCCTTTGTGTCATGCTCAAATGTCGGGTCTTTTTTTTTATGCAAAGCACGGAATGGACTTCCAAATATTTTTAATTGAAAATGTGAAAAGTTACTGTATGTTACTACTCGTGTATTACTGAAGAGGGATAAAATAAGACTTCGGAACAATGCAAGTTAGGGTCGAGGTTAGTCACTCACGATTCCCTTAGTTGGGTATGGTGAGGAGAAAATGTAAAGTACCTGTATAATATCGCCAGTGTTTGTCTACATCGGGGTGATTTACACTTGGGCTGTACATTTTAGTGCTCTTGTGAAACTATGTAATCAGTGTACAAGCACAAACAAAACATAAACATAAGATCAGTGACAGTTAAGGGCCCAAAGGAAGCTTTTTATGTTATTCCTGGCTGATGAACTGTGAAATATATATATTTTTTTACATCTTTGCTAGGTGCAAAGAAGGTGCAGAGGGCTGAAAGACTTGCAAGATTCAGATTCATCCAAAAATACTGATACATTCAAGGCGTCGATGAAGACACAACAAGAGTGGCAGCCTCCATGCTAGGCTAGAGGCGTGAGCGACGCGATCACTGTTTCCTAGCCTCTTACGAGCCAACGGTCAATCGCTCGACAATCGGATTAGCTGAGAGCCAGGATTAGTGGCCAATTGGACATTTATGTTTTCAAATAGTCATTGTTTTAAAATAGCATTGTTTCCGATTATAATCCGCTACTGTTTTTTGACAAACTTTGACCCCCGTGGCTTTTGTTTTGATGTAGTTTACATATGGATTTTAACAAAGCAAACCTTTAAGAATTTAGAAGAGAGAGAGAGACAGATACCATATAGTGGGGAAAAAAATTCTATACAGTCATCACGCAAGTTTAATGTTTTGAAATTTAGAAATGAACTTAGATATGCGTACCTACAGTATCTGCGTTTCACCTAATGGAGGAATCAATTGACAACTGTCTTTTGCAAAAAATGTCCCACATTGCGAGAGGAAATTGCGATATTTCATAGTCCACATGAGGTCTTGGCCCTGATGACTGGTCTTTGCTGAGAGTCTCATTAGACTTCTCATTACTGACCCAGCGAGCTCCTGTAGTCACTGCTTGCATTTACAAATTGTCGCAGACATACCCAGGCAATTTCATTGCTGCCAAGTCCTCCTATTAGCATTTGAACAATAACGCGTCTATCGAGTTTTGCATACTGGGAACAATTGAAAAACATGCCCCTATGTAAATCATCTACTACATGCAGCCTACCGTAAGATATTTGTTTTACCTACATAACCAACGATGGGATGTATTAAATAAATTCAAATGTGGGCAGCATCTCTGGTGGAAAGCTGCTGCGAATTAAATTGAAGCCACAATCGTCTGCTATGTTCAGTGGAAATCGCATCACAGTGGCATGATTGTTCGCTTGGACTGCAAAGAATTTGAAGGGGAAGCTTCATTTAAGAGGGTGCTGGCATGCAATTTTATATTTATTACGAGGCCATCACATTATAGTGTGCGCTTTAAATGAGTGGGCCAAGCGCACTTGCTGGAAATAGAATTCTTGCGCTTATGGAAATTGTCTTTCGTACAATCAAATATAAAAACAGAACACCACGCATGTATCCAATTTCTATTGTACCGTCAAAGTCAGTCAGGCCACAGGCTGACGTATTAGGCATATACAGTAATACATGTAAAGTGACGACCAGAGGAATAGTGTGGCCAACAACATCCTTACAGAAACAACTGAATCGAAATACTTAAATCAGACCCTCTGTCCAGTTGATTTGATGTCTGTGTGTATGTGTGTGTGTGTGTGTGTGCGCACGCGCGTGTGTGTGTGTGTGTGTGTGCACTTTTGGCATGTCTGCAAATGAACACTTTGATCCGCATGGTCCATAGCTTAGAGTGGAGCATGGCTAAGAATATCAATTTTGCACTCATCATTGACTGCGCCACCACCACTGACGCACCAACCCCCCCCCCCCCCCCACCCCCAACCCATCCGGATGGCACACCTGACACAAAAGCCAATCAGCTTTCTGTGTGTGTAAGCATTCGCAAAGATTCTGAACACTTCAAAATGGAACCTCGCTCAAACGCGCTACTTCACTAAAGGGCATTGCCAGCCTGTCTGTGTTATGTTTATTTTTATTTTTATTTTTTTTTGTATTTGTTTTTTTAATGAAACAGTTCTGTTTTTACTTGGAGTGGGGGGGCATGGGTGTATTTCGATACATACCTAAGAAACAGCAGTCAATAGTACTAATAACTTGCTTGTTGTGAGACTTTTTCCTTGTCAGGCCAAAGGTTTGCATGGCATAGTTCAGAGGTTTCCATTTAAAATAATGAAGTATCCCCATCGTGCACATTGAGACAGTAAAAGCAGTCTAAGGATGAAGAGTGTGTTTATGATTCAGAGTAAAAATCATTTAAATAAATACTGAAATCTACAATAAACTAATGAGCCCCATTCAGTACAAAGTGGGGGATCCAACTCAATAGTGTCAAAAACGTTAATTTCTTGAAGATAAAACATAGCTCAATGTTTGTATGTTGAGTTCTTCTCGAACATGTACTGAGCAAAGCAGAGTACAGTATACAATAACTGTGGTCAGAGAACTTTTAGTGTAAAAGTGAAATGTAGTCCTACAAATAATTGGCCATGGGAAAAGAAAAATTCAAAATTCAACTACTCACTAGTGAATAACTTCTGATGTATTCATTATTTTTAATCAGAGCATGATCGCCAACTCGTTAAAAATATACAATTATTCACACAATTATGCCTTACTACTTAAAGCATTGAATTAAAATAGTAATGAAAATGGTTGATTGTACAACAGGCACTTTGAGGTTTTGAATAATAGCACTCAATTCTCAAGTATTGAAGCAATCAGGATTTGTGTGGCTCCCGCGTGTAATCATCAACCTGCACTCATACAAGAGTGAATTTTCTCCTGACTACCCTTACGCAACCTTTTTAAGTGGGTATAGAAATCACATAGCGGAAAAGGTAACGTTTCTTCAGAATCGGTTCAGGGTTTCTGCTTTTTTTCTACCGCCCATTGGATTGCATCTAATCACTCTCTTTACATCATTTTTAAGAAAAGTACTTGCAGGCAGAAGTCAGCAATGGCAGGAGACCCCATGGCTCACACTGCACTCTCATTATCTGCTGTGATTTCAGGTCTTCAATATTAGCCAACAATAAGCACACTGCAAGGCCATCTGCTCTGCCAGCACCAGTTATTTTAGGACTGGGTGGGAGAGACGGCCGTGGAGAGCAGGAAAAGGCGAAAGAACATAACATGCTATTTGTGGAGATAATAAAAAGACACAAGGCCAAGAAAGGAGAGAATATCGGACTTGAAAATTACTATATGGATGCAGACTTTGAATATGAAAATGGTCCTTGAGCGCCATCATGGAAAAAAAAAAGTGCCAGTCCTTGTTACGTCCAAAGTCAAGATGCCTAGTCATGAATTTCATCAATGGTTGCCTGATTTGCAAACATTTATGTTGAGTCTACACTTTTGTACTACAGTATTCAAAAGAGATTTCATCAAAGGTATTCCCTTGATATCCATTGGGTTGGCACCCACAGGAATAGGTGAAGAAAAGCATAGCTGCTTGAATGACAGAACAAGTCTGGACAGCAGTGTCACACTCATTAAATACTAACTTCAGGTACAGCAGGTTCAGGAAATCAATAGCTGCACCGTATTTTCCGGACTATAAGTCGCAGTTTTTTTTTTCATAGTTTGGCTGGTGGTGCGACTTATACTCTGGAGCGATTTATAATTTCACATGTTATTTTCACATTTAACTACAAGAGGCCGCTCTAGACCTGTGTTGATAAAACCACAATGAGTCTGACGTAAGTGACGTAGAAGAGGAAGCGCTGCATCTTCTACCTCCGGAGTTGGTGGAGTTGTTTTAAAGTGACACAGAAGATGAAGATTTCATTGGATTTAGTGATTTGGAGTGACATTGATGGTTTGGTGAACTTGTTAGCGTGTTCGTTATGCTATAGTAATCTGAATAACTCTTAATATCTTACTTGAACATACCAGGCACGTTCTCAGTTTGTTGTTTATGCGTCATGTAAGGTTAGCATATCGTACCCTTATCCAGCGTGTTGTTTTCTATTTTAATTTTAAATTGCCTTTCAAGATGGCATGTATGTTCTTGGTGTTGGATTTTATCAAATAGATGTCCCCCCAAAATGCGACTTATACTCCAGTGCAATTTATATATGTTTTTTTTCTTCTTTATTATGCATTTTATGCCTGGTGTGACTTTAATTCAGGAGCGACTTATAGTCCGGAAAATACGGTATATGAAATGTTCCATCTTAGAGGAACACACAATTATTCGCGACTAGCTCAGGGCTTTGGACAATTTTGTTTTCAAGAAGTTTGTTATGTTCTCAACTTTGTGTGAAGTTTGGAGGAAGCCCTTTCTTTCCTGTTCTCAATGATTGGGTGAGTTTAGTGTAGAAAAACCGTGACCCTAACCCTACCTCAGGTCTAACATCAATGGGCTTTGACCTCTCGATTGTGAATTGGGTGAATAGAAAAAAAACTGCCACAGATAAGATTTTGTATCAATGAGGAGTGGAAGATGTCATTACCATAAGAGTGGATCACATTTTTTCAGTATGACTTTTTGTATAGCATTTGTAAGCAATATTTTGTCCCCCCCCCCCCAAAAAAAAAATCACATACCTTTTGTCTGATCTCTTCCTCCATTTTGACTGGCGATCCAAGCTCTGCTACCTGTCTGACCCCATCACTGGCCAAGCCTCCATATTCCCAGAGCACATAGTTCTTCGAGTGGGATGCGCCAATAATGGCTGACCAGTGATTGGCACGACCTGTTAAGAAGGTCATCTCATTAGCTGAGCATACAGTACATCCAGAAGGCCTGTCCCAAGCTATTTTCCATGCATGTTGCGGCACAGTGCAAGAAATGCGATGAGTTCCTTTCAGCATATCATTCGTTGGGCCTTTCTTACTGCCCAATTATGTGACATCAAGATAAACTTGTTGTGGTCGTTTGCAGCAGACCAGATTTCTTCTTTGCCCAGTGTGGTCTACTTTTGGCATCGTAGGTCATGATCCACCATGGATTCAGTCGACATGTATTATTCCATCACCAACAAATGTCTCTCACGCGTTCTTACGCGGTCTGTTGGTGAATAATATCATTCGGTGTGCTACATGTTAATTTTTTTGCATTTCTTCATGACATCACTGAATCATTAGACATAGCATCATCAGATGGCCAGACGATTTTTTTTTAACAGGCATCGGTGTCTTGTAAAAAGGCTGTTAATGTATTACAATTAAGCATCTAGCAGTGTCTGTAAGAATCAAGGCCACTCACCCACACAATGTCCTGTTTTTTTGGAAACCCAAACATGGTCTTCCAGTAAGGGCTGTGAGTTTCTGCCTCTCTTTTAATCAGGGTCACAATTGCACATTTCCCTGCCATTCACATATATTTCTGAATGGTGCATCTCTTCAAAAACGGTACCGATAAATGTAGCTTTTGTCATGCCATTACCATCCTCTTCTACCTCTTTGGTGCATTTAATGACAGTCGACATTCAGATCAAATCTTCTGTATTTACTGGTACTTCCATGCCTATAAGTTCATGCAAACTCCACACAGGAAGGCCGGAGCCGGAATCGAACCCTGCACCTTTGCGCTGTGAGGCGGATGTGCTAACCACTCGATCATCGTGCCGCCATCTTTGTTATTAGTTGATCAATATACATTTTTGGGGGGGCGGGGAGTGTTCTTTAATATTCATAAGGATACAATGTTTTGCCCAAGCCGTGCTGAAAAAAAATATTCGATAAATGATGCTAGTTATAGTCATGGTGTCGAGTTGATGGGGTGGGGGTGAAAAACATTTTCTGGTTGCTACGGGGGCGTAAAAGAAAATAAGTGATAAGAACTGGGTTAATCGGAAGTCTTCATGTAGCCCCAGCTCCGAGCACTTTTAAGTGTTGCATCATGTCTGCATGTGGATTTGGAAGACTACCTCACATGGTGCTCAGTTACACATTATTCAAATTTACACGCATCGACTCATTCAGAAGCATTTAGTAGTTGCAGCAGACAAATTTGAAGGATGTGCCTGGAGATTGTTTTTTGACTGTTAACCCTTAGTCTTAGCGCTACTTCCAGAGTTGTTGATTTAAGAAAAGATGAATTCATATTTCATCTGGCTTGGCCAAAATTTGGAATCTGAATGCCAACCCCATGAGCACACTTTGACAGCCGTGACGGTAGCTAATGGTTCTTAATTTAAGATATCCCAAATGTGAATTTGTTGGTTGTTCCTCGGACACCTTCAAAGAGCTTGAACCAGCCATTTCATTCCAACGGCATTAAAGAATGGATTTCTACGTAGCCTTTAGAAAAGCTACAGACTATTTCTGGAGCACTGGAAACCAGTTTTTTGACCATATGCAGCGTTTTTCTGAATTTGTTTTATAAAGTAAATTAAATGATATCCATCCATCCATCCATTTTCCGAACCGCTTGATCCTCACTAGGGTCGCGGGGGGTGCTGGAGCCTATCCCAGC